>NC_080637.1:70377151-70991258 GCF_027579445.1 Ammospiza nelsoni
TGGTGGTGCATCCTGAAATATGAATGCTTTCCTTTCTCTTTTTTATTTTTGGCAGGGAAAAGAGTGAGATATATTTGTAAACCTTCATTGGTTTAAAATGAAGGCACCTCAAACAGAATGTCATGTCACAGAATTTGTTTGCTGTTATCTTCCATAATTTAATGTTTAAACTAGACCAAATTAAAACAAGAATAAAACCCAAAGGTGAATAGTAATGAAAAGAAGTGACCAAGTAGAGGATTTCATCACAATGTTTGTTTGCACAGCAAACAAAGCAGTATTGCTTTGAGCTAAGCCATTTTCACAAGTAAGGCATGTTCAATGTATGCAGAATGGTGAAGAGGCAATGCTTCTGAACAATAGAGGCAATGTTTATGAACAAGAAGCTTATTCCTAAACAGAAACATATATTTGTGTTTTGTCAGACACAAAATTGAATTGTGTGCAAATAATACTGGATGCATTCAAAAATACTTATATTTGTACAGATACTCAAGATCCTTTTCCAAACATGGTTCAGATAATTTACTTTCAAGGACATGCCATTTAGAGGAAACAGCCACTCTTTCCCAGCTCTCCAGGTCAGCAAAACAACTTCCTCATGTATATTGCTTGCTATATACAACAGTACTTGTTTAAGGATCTGCTGTGAAGGGCTTTGCTCTGAGTATTTCTCCCTGAAAACCATTAAGGCACATCCATAGGAGGATTTTAACTTTTCAGACTGCATACCTATTATCATAAATACTATGTATTTATGTGATATTAAAGCACAAGTCCTAGTAGCTCTAATTTGTATTGCATTTTAGTTTTTCATACTATTGCTTAGGTTTGATTTCTTAATCTTTCACAGGTCAAGTAACTAAAGCAAAAGATCTCATGACTTGCCTTTTATTGCTGTACAAGTATGAGTTTCCCTAGGCAGTCTTTCCTTTATCAACTTCCTATTGCTGATAGGGACAAAAATGCATTGTTGTGAAAACATGAGCCTGAAATGGGAAATATTTTACAAAAAAACATTGCTGGCTAACATCACCCCAAGGAGCATATCATAAAGCTGATAGGGGTAAAGACTGTTCCAAGTCCATCTGTCAAGAAAGAGCTGAAAATTCAGAAACATTCTTACAGACCTTTAGAACAAACAGAAGAACAGCATTTGCATTAAAAGCACATTAAAACCATATAAAGTACTGTAAATTATATAAAAAAAATTCCAAGACACAGCAGTTACAGATTATCAAAGGGAGAGACAGTTGAGAAGCAAAAGTTTTTTGTTCAGTTGTTGTTTTTTTTTCCTTAGCAATAGCAGCATTTTGGCACAAAGGCAAATGCAGAAGATAGAGAAAAACAGGCAGACAAGGTACAGAGAAAGTTACAGAATCTACAACAAGCATGCCACAGTTCAGCAGGACCAAAAGCACAGTAAGAGCTGTCCCCAACTTCCCTTTCCCAGAGAGAATGGCAGCCACTGCTCAAAGCTTGTTGCCACTTTCCCCACTGAAGGGTTCCAGTTTGGCCATAACCTCCCCTGGGAGCAGCAGGGCAGAGCCACACAGGCTCTGTGCAAACCCCTCACACAAAGGGTGACTCCAGCTGAGTGCTGAACAGACCTCAACCTGCTGATCACAGACTGTGCCCTGCAGCCACTGCTCTACAAGGGACAGACAGAACTCACTCCATGCCAGCCAGCACTGTGGCCACCCAGGCAGGGACTGACATCTTTAGCAAGGTTAATCCACGTCAAACGGGTTAGTGACAGCACAAGGAAGGGCTTGGTGTGACCAATCTCACCTTGGCGTGACCAATCTCACCTCACCTGACTAAACCTGCTGAAGGCTACTCTGTGGTTGAATATATTTTAAGCATTAAGCTGGTTTGGTGATAAAGCAAAGGGGACAGTGAATGTAGGGAGAAAACCCATGCAATTTACATCCATTTGGGATTTCATGGCAACTACTAAAAAGCAGGACTTGCATGAGTCACCATAAAGCTCTCTGAGAAAAGCACTTTTGCTTACTCTGAGCAGAATTTAACTCTCAGGTATAAAATTTTTAAATGGCTGCCTTTTTGTATATTCCACAATGGATGTAACTGTTGTACACCTTCCCTTTGCCTTCTCAGTTATATTTGCATCTCCACCAAATATCAAACCTGAGCATGTTACATGCTTTTCTGCTTTTACTAAATCCCTTTAGAGGCAAATAACACTCTACACCAAGACCTACCCCACTACTGAGCATTAGTTCAGATCTCAAGGCCTGAAATTGCTATTCCCAAATTCCATTTGGTGGTCTTGCCCTAAAGGAAGTAAAATACTTTCAGATGTATGACCTGTACTAGGAGAGTGACCAGATGGATGAAGTGGAGGAAACAGATCCCTGCCTCTGTCTTCATCTCAGACAGGTTTTTGCTCAAGGTATTTGTCTAGGCTACAGTGAAAGCTTGCAAGAAGGAATATATACCAAAAGTTTAAATTCAGGAGTTACACTGAGATGTAATCTTACAGACTCCTTTTGATTATTCAGGAATAATATCCTGTTCTTCCACTGTATAGGTAAAATTGGTAGTTCAAAAAGATTTGTTTTTTGAAACCATAAATAACTGTAAAACCCACAGATTTCCTGACCTAGCTACCCAGCAGGAAGGGGAGCTGAAGGTAAGTACCTACAGGACATGACTGCTGCTCTAACAGAGAACTGACCTGCCTTTAATGCCACTGTGGATTGTTTTTACAATACATTGTATTTTGCTTCCTCCTGCTTCTTAACCATTGCTAAGTCAGTAGTTCCAAGAGTTACTTATATCATACTGCACAAAGAAAACAAAACACAGCTCTAATGGTATTTCTTTAGCACAACAGAGGCACTGCTCACCTCTTCTAGCACTGAATGCACTTCTGCCATGCACACATGAGAATGCACCACAACACCTGCCTGAAATACCAGCTAAGCTCAGCATGTCCTAATGCACTCAGGGCACTGCAAGGGGCAAAGCTTTAAAAGGTCCAACAGCTCTGAACATTATGCTACAGTTATACACTGCTCTAAAAAGCACAAAGCAAACAGAAGGAGCCCTAGATTTCAAGTTTTGCCATTAGACAAAATGGTGTCTGTTCCATCTTACTGCTCTGGAAGTACTACAGTGCTGCTACAGGATTGTGCCACCACTACAGAAGGAGACATCTGAGTTATAGCTGATTTTTGCCTGGTTTATAGAAGTTTATCACAAACTATGCCCTACTGTTTGCTCTACTTAGTGAACATTTAGTTGCTACTTGCTGAATATTCCTTTGTAAAAGCAATTAAATTCGATTTGTTGTAAGGACTAAACCAAAGGAGATTTTCTGCCAGCAGTTGCTGTGATAAACTAATTGCTAAATGTAATTCAAATCTCCTCCTAATTATCATCACCTACAGCTTCAGTCCACAAAACCCCTTGTGCTCACATCAGTTGCCGTGTATCAATAAATATTTTTTCTATTTATCTTTAAGAATATGCTCCAAGCTACAAAAAACCAAAGTTTTTTCACTTTCAGAGAAAGCAGTTTTAAATCTATCTAGTTATGCAAAAAATGCTGCAGTTCACACATCTGCTCATAGCATTTTGCAAATATCATTCTTCCCTACCTCTTTCTCACTTTTGCCATATGGAAATTGCACACACACAAAAGAGGAAATCTTGAAAGTAACTACACTCCAAAAATCAACACACTAAGGATAAATTTCTGTCAGATTGCATTCAGTTACAATCTTAGAAACACTTGCATAATAATATAAAGTCAAAGAACACCATGATTTTTATCTGCTCCTGTGTTAAGGTCTTCTCAACTGGTACTATGCAAACATTCTTTTCTCAAAGAATTGCTCTAAGTATGTTCCCTTTCTAAAAGCAGCTGATTTCGCTTATTCATAGTCTTGCGGAACAAGTACTAGAAATTACTATTTCTTCCTTTTTCTGACATCACAAAATGAGCACTTGGGGGCTGGGCAAACGAGCATTTGTAGCACAGACACTTCTCTCGTGTTAGAAGGAATTAGAATTTCAAGTTAAAAGGGAAAACTATGTCGCAGTAAGACACACACATTCACCACCCCACTTGCACAGCCACAACCAGGAGCAGCACAGATGCTGGCAGAGGGAAGAGCACCATGACCTGCCAGCACCACGAAATTCAAGGGGTTTAAGGAACCCAATCCCATTAGCTGTCAGACACTCAGAATTCCAAAGGAGACACAATCCAAAGATAATGGGATCTTTCCCATTCAAGTACCAGATTAATAAAGAGAATCTTGGGAGAACAAGAAACCACACCCAGAATTCAGGAAAACACAGAAATCCAGTTTATGAGCTATTCCAGTGCTTTATAAAAACTTTCAATTTCACTGACATTGAGCTGCATACATTACAGGGCTCTTTATCTGGGCTGACTCAGAGGAGACCCTCAACTGAGCATCTGTGTTTTCCTGGTATTCTTTCAAAAATGTCCTTGAAAGAACTGAGAACATCTAGGCCCCAAAGCCGCAGTGCAAAATAATATATTGAGATTTCTATGTAGCACACAAAATTCACAAGGCACCGCAAAAACCAAACAAGTTACACAGCTCAAAGGTGGGTGACATTAAATCTCACTGGTCAGCAGGCTGCCCACAGAATTCCCCTAGGATCTGCCCGAGAACTTCTGACTGGACATAGAGAAAGGGAACCCCAAATGCCAGCAGCTGACACATGAAAAAGGAGTCCAGAGGGTTCTGGGCTACGTGGTGCCCAATGGAGGAGACTGTGCTGTGCAGGCGCTGGCTCAGCACCCTAACTCTGCCCACGAGGCCGAGTGAGAACTGCACCACCCTGCCAAAGAAGGAAGCGGAGCTACCTGGGGCCCTCTCTGCTGAGCTGGGGAGGCTGCTGGCCCGTCCGCTCCCATCGCTGGCCATGGCGTCCTGCACAGGTCCTTTGGTGTCCTGCAAGAAGGTGGGGCAAGTTAAACTCAGGTTAAAGTTGGAATTGCTGTGTGTACTGAACAGCTGAGCGAGGAATTGAGATGCCTCGCAAGCATCGTGTAAGGAAAGCTCTGAAAAACAAACATGCTCCTTCTCAGTTTAAGGCTTTATTAAAGCTCTGAAAAACAAACTGGATGGCCAAGAAAGTCACAGCTGTAAGAGCCCTTAATCTGCTCCTCTGGGAAATAAAGCAGGTACCATTTCCAGTCTTTATTTTTGGCAGGAAGTATGGCACATATTGGGATAGATCCACTATCCTTGCAAAAAGGAGTACAGCTTCACCTTGTACTAATAAAACCTGAGAATCAGGCAGGACAGGCACCACTGCTTGCACAAAGAAAAATATAATTTAAGGGACAAGGGCAGCTTGCAGCATGCAAGCTTAACAGAACTTAAGAAACCAGCATGTAGCTTGCTCAGAGTACGTGAAAATACTGAAAAGGGGCTTGAGGAGAAAAATGAGGTGCCTTGGATTATAACAACAAAAGCTGAGGGACAGCTGAGCCCATTCTGTATAACAGTGTCTCTTCATCCTATATTTACAGCACAAATACTTCTATTTTGATAGTATAGGAAAGGGGATATTCTCTATTTTCATGCAGCTTCCTGTTAACACGCAGCAGACCTTCAGAAATGAAGGTATGTGATTTTCATAGCTTATGCAAGAGGGGTAGAACTTTGTGTTTCAAAGGAAATGCAAACAATTTGTTTCATCTTAAGCAAAACCACAGAGAAACAAAGCAAAACTAGAACTGGTAACATTATTCATTTAGCCTCAGCATACACTGAGAAATTATTTCAGCTGACAAGAAAAACAAATCAAAATTCTGTTTTGAACAGGATAGCATATAATTTGATAATAAGTACCATGAAAAGAGCAGTACTAAGTAGAGGAATTGCTTTTAAATAAGATTTAGTTGAACTGTAAGCTTTCATGATAGATAAAGCAACTAAATGCACCCTGAATTTTTCTACTTTCTGAAAAAACCCCAAACCATCACACATGTTTTGTCAATGTTAAGAATCCAAATCTATTAACACAGCACATTAGATGAAAACAATGAGTTACCTTTCCTGACAGAGGACCCACTGCTGGCCTCTTCCTCTGAGCATAACCAGAGACTCTGTAACAGTAGTGAGGTTTACAGTAGAATTTGCCTGCAGATAAAACACAAATGATGGTCAGGAACAGGAACACAGGAATTTAGCACAATATAAATGTCCATCTCACTGCAACTTGTTTTCTGCTGCCACTCCTCCTCTCTCTAATTTCTTCACTATATGCAGAGGCAAATACTGGCTGAAGTTTTAGCTCCAGCCCTGCTCTCTCCCCTTGTAACTAGGCTCTTTTCCATTGGGTGCCTGACAGCCATTTAGTTTAAAATCCTATCAAACACCAAAGCAAAGCTGTGAGGCTTGTGTGGTATCACATGCTAACAATGCGGCAGTGTGTGAGGAACAAAGAAATCATCACATGAAAAGCTGGCAGAAGCACTTTTGGAAAAAGCAAGAATGAATACAACCAGCAGAGCAAAGTGGGAGAGGACAGTGTTAACTCCCAAAGAACCATCTCTCAAAATGCACAGTGGCTACTTGTAAAAAGGACAATGACTCATTTTCACAAATAAGACCTTTTGTGATCCTGCTGGTTTACTAACACCCCAGAAGTCTAGAGAGGTTTTTCACTGCTATCTGAGCACAGTGAGGAAGACAAAGCAGCATTAGCAATACCATCATGCAAATACTACTGGTACTAATAAAAGCAGCAAGCTGATGCCTCATAATTATCTTCCACTGTACCTTTGTCAGTGTATCCTGCACGGCATATGCAGCCCATAGCACTCTCCAGTGCCATCCCATTCCTAGAGCTTTGCCAATGCATTCCCAACACATATTCTGACCTCTGCCTCTAATTTCTCTGTGCTGCTATTTGCAAAATAACACCACAGAGATGGAAAAGTGACAAACATCTTTCTAGAAATATTTACTTCAATAAGTATTTCTTAATGTTTACTCATACCAAAATCTGCTTTTCGAGATTGTCTGAAATGAGCAACAACTGAAAAGCTCTTACACACAAAAATTCTCAGACTCTGAAGCCTAAAACCAGACACTGACTGCAGAAGGCTGCAGAATGCTTGTCAGCCCAAACAGCCAGATGAACAGCAACAATATGTGCATAGCTTTGGTTTTTTAACTCTCAAAGAAAACTCAGAATGAAATACAAGCTACATTTTCACAACAGATAGATACCACAGATTTCTGTTTAGCCACATCTGCTTCATATACACACACAAATGTTGGGCATGTAATATTTCAGAATGAATGCTATAAGCCTGCTGAAACTCCAAGCTTTGTGTTTGCTTCACTGAGAACTGTCTGGCCATAACTGCACACACAAGCATGCCTGCAGAGGGAATCACTAAAAATCTGGTGGTAAAAACTGCTTCAGCTCATACAGCTGACAGAGGAGCTCAGTCTGTTACTGCTTAACAGACAGTCAGATATTCAGTTACTTGTGAGTGCTCAAAATAACAGCAGTGCTCAAAAAATGCTTTTCCCCAGCTTTGACTTCTGACAAAGATGTTGCTTTTATATGTTGATCTCAAAATTACCAATGGCCCCTTTAAACTTGCATGCCAAGTCTGATGACCTTCCAGACAAGCAATAAAGGGGTTTCTATTCCTTACTGAGAGTCTGGTTCGATTCTAAGTTTCCTCAACTCTTCACAACCCAGCAAATCCATTACTTAAAGTCATTATATAATGCGTTATGAATACACAATTTTAGTTCTTTTTTTGCCCCTTAAACCAGATGGTGTTTCCGCAGCCATTTTTCTACCCAGTATATATTAAAAGATTGTTCTTACACAGAATGGACACCCATCAATTTCAATCTGCAGAAGAATATCTTGGAGTGTCATCCTGTGACATCAATTTAAAATTTTTACTTCATGTTCACCTCAATCAGTGGGAAAAATACAGGTACTAACACTTTTTTCTTGTTATTCTGTTTTCTACACCATTATGTCTGAAACAGAATCCTTTGCACCTTACTTGTCACTAGTTTTACACCATTTTACACTTATTTTCCTACTGAGATTGGATTAAAGATAGGCAGCTGTGTAAGAAAATAAATTCATACCTGCTGATGTGAATCAACATTTACCTCAAATATTTTCTCATACATTTTCTTCAGAAAACGTGCCATTTTTGTCCATCACTGCTCAAACAAAGACTGTAGTACACAGCTACCCTTACAAGCAAATGACTTTTCACAAGTGATGGATGATCCTAAATTATTACTTTCAATATGCACGCTTTGCCGATTAACAGTTTCTTTCACCTGCTGCCATATTGTCTGGTTTGTCAGACTTGTAGGGTATATCTGAAGCTTCCCTTTGTTCTTAGCATGTTAGATTCTTTTAATTGAGGCATCAGCAAGTTTTGTAATCATATTCTTTTCTCCTTAGTCTATCAGATACAAAAAATAAGCCATTACTGAATCTTCAGTAACTACTGCTACAACAGTCTAACATTGACTTACCTCTACTCAACTTTAATGTTCCGTGTTTTCTATATAAGTAGAACTCAGCTTGTAATGACCAATTATCAACAGCCCCTGATAATAAGTTCCTGTTTTATTACATCTAAAATAAACATACAGAGGTGGACAGTTGTGGTACCTTCAAGAAGAACAAGCTGATCGCATTTCTCTCCAACTTGTTATTTTCTCTTAAGTAGTATTAAACACTCAGGGGTTTTATTTAAATACTGTCAGATGAGGACAGTAAAAAGTCCAGCCCTCAAACTCAGCCTGTGAAGCTTTTTAAAGCCTCCAGTTACTATTTGTTTACCCTGCACTCTAGCAGCTGTTAACGATGCCTTAAGTTTTAGATTTCATATTTTCCAGATTCTGTACTGCCTTAGTGTGTAAATCTGAACTTCATAAAAAGTATTACCAAGTTCTCTTGACAGTTTAGTCAGACAAAACAATCCTTTTCCAGCCTGAGAACCAAGGACACTGTTGCAGCTTTCAGTCCAAAAGTGTGAACAATGGTGAATTGAGGAGAGCAATCTGGGATGTTGGGACTTCACAACCTGAAGCTGTAATTGGACAATTAACCCAAATATGGAAATGGACCAAAACTTATAAAAGTGTGAAAACTCATGACCTGCCATCCATCTTGGGTGGAGCCACGGCCAGGCACTTGTACTGCCAGGGTGTAACCTTTAAAGAAATCCCTCCTTTACTCCTTCAGCTCTGTCTAGCCTCTGTTCCAGGTAGCCTCTGCAGGCACCACTACAATGTTAACTCCTTTGGGTTTGGCTGCTCTGCTGCCGCCATGACCTGGCCATAGGAAATCCCCAAAGCTCCAACAGCTGGAGAGATGGCGTCTGGGGAATGGAAGTCACCCTGCTCCCTAACTCACCAAACAGTTTTTAAGTGACAAAAGATCTGCCAGGCCAGGAGGAGCCTGGTGACCAGAGGCCATTCCCTTACCGTCCTCGATGTCGTAGGCGTAGGAGGACAGGCGCAGGGTGGTGGCGCAGTACTCGCACTTGAAGCAGCTGCGGTGGAAGAACTTGCCCTCGGCGCTCAGCCTCTCCATCACGTAGACCCGCTTGCGGCAGAAGTAGCACACGTCGCTGCCTCCCAGGTTCTGCGGGAACTCCTTCTTGAGCGAGCCCTGGACACAAACAGGGATGGCTGAATTTGTGTGTCCAGCCTCACTGAGATCACACACCCAGGTCATGTTATGTGGACACGGGAGCACCTGGATGCTGCTGCAGTTCTCGGACACAACTCACGTTGGTTTTAACCAGGACACCAAAAACTAACCTTGTTGTCCAGGAAAAAGGCTCCTAGGATGCCATGCCTACATAAGTTCTGGATAGACGAGTGGACACCAGTATTATTAATGAGGACCCTGAAATCAGTGACTTAAGGAGGCATTTGAAGAAAGGCAAAACCATTAGAACATCCTCAAACAGCAATTCTTAGACCTACATTACCAAAACCAGTGTCTCCTTCAGAAAGCAGCAGTGCAGAAGTGTTATGAACAGTTTTCTCAAGTCATTACACCCAGTCTTTGGACGCTGGCATTAGGTTAAAATATTTGGCAAAGGAAACGAGGATAGGAGTGAGGGTGGATGGAGAAAGGGAAACAAAAATGTCTCACAGAACTACAACAGATTCCATCAGTGGTGTAACAAAACTCACAAAACTGGTGGACACTCACAAAACTTGAGATCTACACAACATCTAAGCACAAACACACTTCATCTCTGGCACATTGTCTTACCAGTTCCTTCTTGTCTAGAAGGGTTTTGGGCTGCTCTTTCCTTTGAAGCTGATTGGCTATCTGCTCAGCCAATGAGCTCACTCCGCCTGTGTACATCTTTATGTACTTCTACCAGATGGGTTGAATAAAACAAGAGTGATGTGAGAAAAGAAAAAAAGAATCAAATTAAAAAAAAATAATTAGAACGATGAGAGGTTAGGTGGTGAAAAGATGCAGAGAGGTCAAATCATGCCAAGACAGTGGACAAATAAAGTGACAAGTAGTAATAGCAAAGCCAGTGTCATCAGAAATCACCAGTACAGTCCAGGATCACCTGTAGGAACAGACAGGAAGGCTTGCATTTTGCATTTTTTAAGTGTTCCAGAAATACTATGATGAAGGGAGCAGATCTTGTTTTCATCTGTGGGGTATTTTGTCCCTGGAAACTTGAGTATAGACACTTCTAAAAGATGAGGCTAAATATAGGTTAGATTTTAGGTTCCAGGTAAAATTGACATCAGAAACAAAGACCTTTCATAAGGCATGTTACCAAGTCTAATGCAACATGCTGATTTACAACAGTATATTTGTGTACTTTGCACTTGGAAAGAATTAATTTACAGAGCATTCACAGAGCAGGGAGAAGCCCTTAACTAAAGAACTCACAGTGAGTCAAAAGTATTAATTCTTCCAGTCCTAAAAATACGCAGAGGTTTAGATGGAAAAAAAGATGGAAGAGCCTTCATCCAATGCATTAAAGTCATACCTGCATATATCTGGAACATATATTTGTTCAACCCTGAACGTGGCTTTATGACTTGGCTTTTCTCCATCATGGGCACAGACTGACTCCATAACTCTGGATATCTGAAAACCCTCCAGTATTTTCAGCAGTCTAGGCAAGTTGGCTGTTACCTTAGATGGTACCAAATGAGTGTCTGCAAGCCAAAGTCAATCACTGCAGGAGTGGAGAAAGTGTTTTTCACAGGAAACACAACCACTGGCAATAATTACATGGTTAAGAAAATTAGGTGGTTACATCCATGTTAGCTCAATCCCACTGCAAACGCCACGGGTTTGACTCGGAGCAGCAAAGAGCATGCCAAGCAACTTCCCTTTTCCACACTAAGCAGCATTATGAATGTTTCTAGCTGGATTCTCAGCTAATACAGGATCAGAGAGCCACTCAGCTTCTAGCAAGTGGGAAATGCCAAGGATAACAAAAGGAAAGTTGTATCTTAAAAACCCCTTTACTTATAACAAAACTTGCTTGAAGCACAGTAGTTATTTCCCTCAACTAATAACTAATTTAATATGTGTGGTTATTAGCCTTTTAGGAATGTTTAAAATCTTCACAAGTTCAGACTTGAGAACAGCAGGAAGTATCAGAGAAACTGAAATTCAGCATAGAATGAGTACTTCTTTGGGGAAAAAGATTATGAAAATGGAGTGCTCAGCCAGAGATTATTGCTGCTGTCACTACAGTCCTAATTCCTTAAGCTCTCTGTCACTGCAACAATGAGGGGAGGGTTTATTTCTACCCAGAAAGAATTTACACCTGTCTATTGATTCCATTCCAAGGGGCAGAACACTTGCAGTATTTCTATATGCAAGAAATAACAAATTATTTGTCTCTGAGTCTCCCAGGTTCCATGTGTTTCCAAATTCCACATACATATGTGCAGAGTTGCTTTTCAATGACATATATGTTGTCAAACATGACATTTAAAATGGTGCTCACTTCTAAAATTTTCTTCATCATTGATTTTTAACTGGCAATCATAATAATTTGGCCAAGAGTTTTCTGTTTCCTCTGAATGATCAGAGCTTTTGAGGCTTTTTGAGTTTCCTTAGAAGAGAGATCAGGCATTTCCAAGAGAGAATTTCCTTCTAGCTGAACCAGGTTTCCCCTAATCAAGCTTTGATTTGAAACCTTCAACTGCAGATCCTTCAGGACCTTTAAAATTCTACCAGCATGTAACATGCTCCATGCTAAAAAAATGATGTGTTAATATTAACTGACAGTACCTTGGACTATTTGTGTGAGAAATTTACTTGCTGAATTTTTAATTTGGAGTTCTGTGTTTCTGATTTGTTTTGCTTTTTGCCTACCTATCACATGTAGCCTAATTATGAGTATTGAGTGAAGCATTTTATCTTTCTTTCCATGGTCTTCCAGACTTACAACATTCCGCAGCATTTTCAAAAGGAGGCAAAGAACCTGCTCCAGCTTAGGTCAAATCAAGTTCCTGCTGTTTATGTAGGACAACTGTAACTAGTTCAAATTCTCAGTGATCTTTCAAAAAGCCAAAGCACTTTTTATTTCACACTCTCCATTAACCACATATGCACAAACACATTCTGTTGTTTAGCCCAAAACTTCAACAAAAGCAGCAAGCAAAACCAGAAAGCTTCACTGCAAAGCCAGAAGGACTACCAGTGCTCAAAACCCCTGGTTTGAGTGAGAGATGCACCACAAACTTCTCACAGACACTAATGTTAAAAACCATTTAGTTTCAAACTGCTCTATGGCTGGCAACACCCGAGCTGTGCTGGGCACAGGCTGCTTTGTGCAGGGACAAGCACAGAGGCTCTGCAGGTGGAGCAGTGCCAGCCTGGCTGCGTCCTGTGAGTGTCCTTGGCAAGCAAAGGCAGCTGGGTGCACCTGGAGTGCTCAGGTGAGGGCTACCTGGCGCAGGGAGTCGGAGGAGGGTGAGGAAGGGCGGTTGGAAGAGCGGAGGCTACGGGAGAGCTCCCACTGGTCAACAAAGAATCGGCGAGACGGCTCCGTCTCGGGCTAAAACATAAAATAAACATCAACACAATCATACATGTGCTCTTCTAAGAGAGAAGAGAAAATAAATAAAAAAAAAAACAGTCCAGGCTTTTCTAACTACCATCAAGAACAATGTTTTAAGGACTCTTACAGGAAAACTTTGAGACAAACACCCAGGGTATCTTTACTTTCTCCCTAGCGAGGCAGAGTAGTTATTCCAAATTTGCTCTTTATTAGGTTTTATATTATTTAGGACCATTTGGAAGCAGTTACCTACTTCCACAGATGTCCAACCTCCTGTAATTCAACCAACTAAGCCACTGGCAAAGACCCCAAATCAATTTCCTCTGCTCCTTCTGTATCTCCCATTGTTCTCTATTACTGGCCCAAGGCACTAACATCATCTTTCAGGCCATGTGAGACCTCTTCTTCATTTTAACTATATAAAGCAAAACTCTGTTCTCCTAGGGGACAGAAGAGAAAGAAGTTAGCTTGTATGTATTTCCAGTAATTAACAGCAAATTTCCAACCTAAAAATTACTGTAAAATGATTAGAAACACTGAACAAAATAAAGAATGTATCAATGTAAAATAATCTACTGATCTTGATTATCAAATGGCAAAGAATAAATCACAGACTGAGAACCTGCATCGTTCTCAAACTGGTTTCTCACAGGAGAACCCAAAATTTGGTCTTCCAATATGCCCTTATCATCATCTCTACAGATGATTATGCCCATCCTCCAATGAATACTTCATATAAGTAGGGAAAAAGTTGGAAGTATTGGACAAACAGCACTGGAAGAAACTGTGCATTCCTAAAAATTATAGTCTGGAAATAAAAAAATATTCACATTACAAATAACTGGCTTCTTTGAGAAATAAATTATGGTTTTAGTTATAAAAAGGAAAACTAAATGTCATGTAATTGCATGACCCATGAAAAGACCTACTTCTAGCCACTTGGAATAGGCTAACCTCAAGATTAAATTTACTGAGCAAAATGCAAAAGAGCTTGGCTTTCACAATTTCCCCAATTTATGGAAATATAATTGTTCATACAAAAATTTTCAGTAAATTAACATTTAATCAAGTTTCTTCTCTGTAAATGTCCTTACTTTGCTAAGCCTCCTCTTTCTCAGTATTTTCTTTGTTTTCTTCTCTTAAATCCCACATCATAATCCATCATTGCTTGCAGTGTTCCAACATCTGTTTCCTTTTTCCTCTCTGCCCTACCCACTTTATGCTTTCCTCTACTTTGTGTTCTCTCCTCCTTCTCAATTCTGCATGATACAGAAATTAGACAATTTCAAAAATAATTGCTATCTTTGCATCTCCACACTCAGAAGGAGCTTTAAAATTGCCAGAGAGCACTACAAAAGGTAGGAGCAAAGTATTTTGGTCTAGATCTTGATTTCTGCATCATCATTTTAACTGAATAAGGAAATTCACATGAGTATTGTGGGCCTTGCTTGAGATATTAACTTTGTTTAAGGTAGACTTCTTATTCAGGCCTTCACAGCCAAAACTTCAAATCTAGCCAAAGGTTTGCTGTTCCTTCTTGGAGAACAGCTCCTGTGATTTTAGCCATCAGAAAAAGATGGCATCCCAAAAAAACCCCAATGACATGAAGTGACCTAGATGTCACAAAATTCTTTTTAGTAGGGCTTGCAAAAGTTATGCCCACCAGCAAAAGTTCTGGGACTGTTTATGCTCCAGCTCAAGTAGACAGCTTGATTTGGGATGGTTAACTCAAAACAGTTAAGTTATAAAACAAAATCACTTCTTTAGATGGTGCTTTCCAAAAAAAGCACTCTGCAGTTTGCCAAGCACTGCTGAAGATAACTGAAAACAGAGAGCAACCAAAGAAACCACAGTTCAAACTGGCATGCTCCCATAGCCCAAAGACAACAGACTGGGGAGAAAATTAGGCACAAAAACGAAACAAAACAGAAGTGTACACTGCAATCAAAGACAATCTGCACAAGCTGCCAGCTCTACCATTGGAAACAACTGCACAGGAAGGATGGACACACAAGTAGTACTACAGAGCCAGGGATTAAGCTTGGAAAATGTGAATATTCTTGCTTCCAGAAGCAAGTAAAATTTGCAAGGGACTGACTGCTAAATGACCACTGTGAGATGTCTTGATCCAGAGCTCAGCTGGTTTTCAGCATTTATTCATTTATTCTGAAGTTTACTGGCTGCTTTTTACTTCATTGTTTATATCCTGTTTTGAGGAACAGAAAGGGTCACTCACCAAACAAGGAGACAGCTAAGAAAAGGCAAGTCAAATAAAGACACTAAAATAAAGACAAAAATAGTCTTGATGCTTGTTTTAACCACATGACCATAGAGCAGTGGCCATCATATTTTGGTGATTTTTTCCTCTTTCTGCCCCAAGATTTCACCTGTACCCAGAATCCCCCAGTGCTCCAGGACACCAGCTAGGCAGGGCTGTAGTCACCTGATGCCTCAGTGCACGTCTGGACTCCAGGAGGGCAGCCAGCTGACATGCCCTTTGCTCAATACTCATGGGCACATGGTCATGAGACAATAAACGAGGAGATCTCTGCGAGACGAGGAAGGAGGCAGGATGTAAACAAACGAGCACAAAAACGAAGGGACACCAAAATGCCAGCCAAAAGGTATGACATTCACATGCACAACAGTAACAGAAGCTCTCATGTGAAAACTGGGGGGTTTTCCCCCCATGTGTGTACTTTTCTAATGAAGTGCTACGTTTTGACCCTCAGGGGGAAGAAAAAATTGGTTACATTAATTCACAACTCTTCTTAGGACTGCAGCAGCCAAAATCAAACAAGCACATAGCCTTTCTCTCTGGCATTACCATCAAAAAATAATTTTAAAATGCGGTTTTGTCATGCACCAAGGGCCTTATCTGTCAGTTTATTTCTCCAGAGTTCTGCATTCTCAAGGATTTCCTTTAAATATCTCAACCTGTACCTATTTGTTTCTCAGATTTTGTGTACAGAAACACATTTTAGGATAATGTATTTCGGTTCTCATAAAGAATGAATTCATATCTAAAAGATGATGGTATATGCAAAATAAATAGTCCACATGCCAAAGAGAGCATGTTTAATGAGCCTGTCTAAATAAAGCAAAGAACAGTACAATCAAACACTCACAGAAGCAGCCAGTTTTACTTATGCAACTCCACTGTCCTACTTGTTCTTATTGCACTACCAAGTCAATACACCCCAGGCACAATATTTGACACCTCTGCTATTCTGGTCTTTCATATCAATGTTCCTAAAGAGCTGTGTGGTGCACTTGATGACATGAAAAAAGGCCTGGCAGGTGACCTGCTATATAAGTCACTGCAGCACCACACAGCCTTCAGCTAATTTGTTTGCGGAATACAAAAGTAAATGGACGGGAACTACAAACATGTGCATCAAGAAATCTGAGGCTTGATCTGTCAAGAATGCCAGGGTGCAGCTCTGTATTACAAATTGTCCTCCGATGCAGAACAGAAAATCGGGCTCACACCCAGTTTACAGGAAACACTCTTCCCATTCAGATGCATTAATAATACTCTACTTTCAAGCTGCTTTCTGTTCCACCTACTCCTTCCTACTAGATCATTTTCACTAAAACTGGGGTCTGTTATGAAGCTGTGGGCTTCTGTGTCATTGCAGACACGTGTATTCATTTTCTACTGCCTGTCAGAAAACATTCAGCCCACAAAAGGCTTTTGTTAGAACACATTCTGGAAGTTGCAACAGTTTTATTGCTGGCTCCCATTTATGACTTAATTCATTCAATGCCTGTACTGGAATGTCAATTAATTTGTCAATATGAATTCAAAT
This sequence comes from Ammospiza nelsoni, assembly GCF_027579445.1. Lineage (NCBI taxonomy): Eukaryota > Metazoa > Chordata > Aves > Passeriformes > Passerellidae > Ammospiza > Ammospiza nelsoni. The sequence continues at coordinate 70,394,045 of NC_080637.1, forward strand.
CAACTGGTCCTTTTGAGTGCCTATCTTTTATTTTCCCATGCTTCTGTATAATACTGAGCCATTCAGACAGACTGTTGAATATTTCATTGTTAAGAAGGCTTCAAAGTCTCTATACTAAATAATGCCTCATCATTTTTCCTTTTACTTTGGCCTGTAGGAGGCAAGATGGAATGCCAGTTGTTTAACCATCCAGAAAGCAAGCGGTGAACACAATGCAACCACTTTCGCATCAATTAGCACAACACATAACTCTTCTTGTTCTGCTACAGCCAAGGCATACTTCCCTAAAGAGGTGTAAGAGACAAAGAAGAATGATAAGAGCCCAAGTGCTCGACCTAGGGCAAAATAAAAGCATATAGCAAACTGCTGATGAAGGCTTGTTATGCATTTATGTGGGTGTCACACAGGAGGGATCTCCTGGCTGACTCTCAGCAGTTGCAGCGTGTTAACAGCAGCATTAGGATAAGTGTGCTTCACCACCCCCTGCATCTGACCTCTGGATTGCACACATCCGCCACAGCTTTGTGTCATCAGCACCCATGCCATTTGTTCATGCTTTTTTACCCTTTCCTGTCTGGGTCTCAGATCCCCGGAATAGCCAGCACCAGGTTCCCTGAATCTCTGCAGGCAACAAATGATGAGCTTAAAAACAATCACAGACCAACTTCCTAATCACAACAAACTTTATCTGATTTTTCTTATGATGCAGGCAGAAAAGAAGCCACAACAAGAGCAGAAGTTTATTAAGAATAATTTAAACCTGGCAATAACAAGTTGGCTCCTGTAGAGAATTTTTTTTAAAGTATATATTTATAATAAGTCTATAAACAACAACATAGTACCACAATGTAATCAAATTAGTGCAATAAAGATGGTAAGGCACTCAGTATAACTCATACTGTGATGTTAGTTCAGAGGAAGGAGATGGAGAGTTTAAAAGAAGTGGCAGAATAAATGCAGTAGAAGAGCAGAACTAAAGGTTCTAAAAGACATCAGTGTAACATGGATACAGATCCATCTGACTTGCTATGAGGCCTGGGCCAAGACAATTTTAGGAAAAAAAAAATCATTCCTAAGGAGAAAGAATGCTTCCAAAAGCACATTACTCTGACTGAGCCTAACATCAGTTCTGCAGGATTTTTATCAGAGGACAAAAATTCCTGAGTTAAAAGAAGGAAGACTTCCATAAAACACAACATAGAAAATGGTCAAAACACACTTGGCAGAGCTGGCCTTCATGACTAAACTAGGCAACCAAAAAGACACAGGACAAACAAACACTTGAAGAGGTGACAGAAGGAAAATACAGAGCTACAAGATCCTGTGAGTGAAAACAAATTTCTCTACCTGGAAAATGAATCCTACATTATAGATTAGAAGGTAAAACTCAGCATTTAACTACCTTTGAGTCTCCATCTGTAAGGCTGGGGAAAGCCTTTCTTCTTTCATAAAATGTATCCAACAAATTTTTCAGAGAATTTTGACACGAGGCAGGCAGCTAGCTAACACATCAGCTGATATTACACTCTCCTGTATCCTTCTTGAAAAGGCTGCTGTTCACAGCAGAAAACCAACCCCTTTTTCTGTTAGGACAGTTTCAAATGGGATTAGTAGGCAGAGCTGATCTATCTTGCAGATGCAGACACCACAGAGGCAGCAAAGAATGTGTGTCCTGGAGGCTGACAATAATTAGACCAGATAAACTGCAACATGTAATTAAAATTTGAGAAATCAGCAATAATGCAAGTCAAACTTTCTGCCAAAGAATAAAACTTGTCTACTCTGCTAAAAGGCAATGCTCCTTTACAGTTTATAGGCTCAAGAGCTCAGCAAAGACAGTTCAGCTTCACCTCTGGGGAAATTAATTTGTACAATCCTTATGTGATGTCATGACAGCTCAATGGGACTGCACCTGCCTTTTCAGGACCTCTAGCTCAGAACTGATCAAGAAGTAGATTTGAAGGTAGGAAAATGAAACAATTTTAAAGGATACAACTGAAAGAAGCACAATGACAATATACAAGAAGACAGAAATATTAGAAGGATTTCAGGAAATATGTGACTGGACAACAAATACATGTGCACAAACATCTGAATGCACATTTATACAGTGGGCTCAGAACAGCTCTCACTGCTCCAGGTTCAAAGCCAGACTGAGACAAGAGCCTCATGTGGGAGAAACAGAAAGACCACAGTGGACATGTGAAGGCCACTACAACAATCAAAAGCCACTTCAGATAAGCAGTCCTATAAAAGTTTAATGGATACAAGAGCAAATTTTCAGTCACACCTATTTAAACAGACAGTGGACATGGAACAAAATTCAATTTTCTTTCCCTGCATTACTCCGAACTTTTAATTTCTACTTTGCTGCATCTAAAAACTAAGAAAGGGTTCTGTAATAAATCTGCCTACAGCAAAATCTCAGTCTCCAGTGGAGACTCTTCATGCTTCCAGTGAGTTAATGTTGCCTTATTTTCCTAACCTAAGAGGGTGAGAAGCCCCCATCAGCACCTGAAAGAAAGAAAACTGGAAGTGTATTTGTAAATAAGCTGTTTGGTAACTGAGCTAGTCACTTGTGCAAGCAGCAATGAAGAGAAAGGGACAGAGCATGCAGAGGGAATCACCTGCTGCCTGGGATACGATGGAGAGGAGGATGGAGTGCAAGAAGAGAGCATGATCACTTTTTTGGGGCAGGTCCGAGAACGTTCCTTATGCCTCATCTTTTTTTAAAACAGAAAAAGAAAAAAAAAAATCATAATAATGGTAGAAAAGAGGTAACATTACCAGTGGTTTGGTGAGACAGGCCAGAATGCATGAACTGAGACCATGATCTAAGCTTACACCTCTCTCAAATCAGCTAAAGCAACAGTGTATCTGAAGAGGAGACCCAAGTTTTTACCCAGAGCCACACAATCACATTTCACAGTCAGTGAACACAGATTTGTATCAATCAGCAATTAAACCAACAGCTTTTGAGTCAAGGTCTTACAATCAGTTAAAGGCAAAACTTGGAACTGTCCATAGCACAATTGGACTGCTCTCTTTGCTTCATGAAAAATTACTTATTGCTGAGCCTTAAAATGCTTAAAAATATGCATCCTGTTGACCTAATTACTCTTGCTTGCAGCTCATTACTAATACAATTCAAGTCTCAGTGTTCTGCTCCCAGCTCCAGATCTCTTCTCTCTTACAGACATTACACCATCTCAGGCAAGCTAAAATGTACAACATTCTGTTAGAAACAAATCCAGCTGGTTTATAGATAAAATGGAGCTGTATTTAATAGTCTGCATATTACACAATGCACATACATGTCCTCAGTTTAACACACCAGAAAACATGCCCTTCTAGTGCTGTACTCCTTGTTATGTAGGGTCTTTTTTTCTCCACCATTTCTTGTTTATTAATGAACCTTCAGCCTGATTTTTCTTTTCCTGCTGAGTTCTCACCAGAGCATATCTGGAAATGGTTGCACTGGGAAAAAACAAAATGCTGTGTACTCAAAGCCAGTGTTAGATAAGGCTCTAAAAAACTGCACATGGTGTAGACATATTACAGATGTTTATTACTGCCCTTGCAAACGAGCTGGCACTAACATCTGTTTGGGTGCTCTCTTCCTTTTCAACAAAACAGATAAATAATACACTACTCTATCTCAAACAGATGCTAAAAGCAGCTTAAACTGAAGCATATGACTTTGCACTGCAGTGGATAAGGAACATTTATATGTTGTTTCAAAAGGCTTAGCTATGAAGTCACTCATTTCTAACTGAAAGCATGGCAACGTTCTCAACCACAGAGCTGCTCATGGATTTTCATCTGTCCATGGCCAAGTTTGCATTTCAAATGTCAAAATTTTCACAAAGTTGCTTATTTTTTCAAGGCAAATCTCAGAATGTAATATTGGATGAATGCATGAAGTACATGTTCCGTCAGCCCTCCAGCAGAATGTATTTCTGAGCACACAAGAAAAGGTTGACTATAGGAATGCAGAAAATAATCACTATATTTAAATTAAAAAATTAAAGGTAAAAAAGGAGTATTTGCAGAAGTCATTGGTGTTTTAAGTTCTCTCCTGGTGAGGTTTCAGCTCTTGCTGCCTGTGGTCATCTCAGTCATTATTTATCTTCAAAAAACACAGTTCCAACAAAATTACTGCAAAGTTTGCACTTCTGCCCTTTGTGACACTATAGGGAATGGTCTCAAAAGAAGAAGCAGCAGATGTCCGGAGGCAGAAAAGATGTGCACCAAAAAACACGGGATCTCCATCCTACAAGTATCTTTGTACACATCAAACATGATTTAAGCTCATGTATGACACACAAAAGCTGTTGCTGACAAGAGACCTATAGAACAATAGAAGACTGCTGAAGGCTACAAGATGAAGGTCTGGAAATCCAGGGCAAAATTCAGTTTAAAAGGCTTGTCTCTCACACCATGCCCAGTCAGATCCTCTTCTGGATAGACCATATGGCTTTCAAAGGCTTCATGATCCTGGATGAGATGCTCTTTGCCAAAAGCAGCCAAAATGGCTCAGAAAGCATAGAGCACATGATGGAAGATGTTCTTATACAAGCAGGCATCACCTTCCCAAGAGAGACAGCATTAAAGGTCTTGTGATGACAGTAAAAACTGCTTCAGAACAGATTCTGCCAGGATTTCACTCTTTCTAGGAATTCTCTCTTAGCAAGGTACCTCTACCTCACCTATACAACACACAGAGGTGTTGTATCTCCTGCTTTACAAGCTCAAGGAAACTGTTCACCTAATATCTTAATGCAAGGGGGTAAAACAAGATTTTAGATTTAAACTGGTAAGCAAGTACAGCTAAGGATCTCCACCTGACAGACACCAGCAGGCAATGCCCCAAGGCAGATGCCACTTTCTCTTCAGAACTGTGGGTCCAACCCAGACCATTTCCTTTGCAATTTTTTTCCTTGCAGCCACTCTTATGCTTTTGCAATATACTTTCCTCTTCCATGCAGTTTCCAAAAGACAGGAAAAACCAAACCTGTCGATCACATAAATGCCCTTCTCCCAAAGAGAGGATCTCAACTTCATTTTGCCAGCTAGTAAGAATATTAAGCAACCTGTGGTTTCTCTCAGTAGCACCCAACACCTCCCCTGTGTCTCCTTAGGAGCTGTTTTGCCCCTCTACAAAGCACTCTCCCCTAGAAGGTAATTGCTATGTGATATATTCAGTCAGTAGCAGAAGTTTCTGCTCCTGAACTTCAACACCTGTGCCAAAAGAGAAACCTTTCCACAAGCTTCGTGAACAGTTCTTTCTAGCAAACATATATCATCCCTAAAGAATTGTCAGAAGCAACAGTAATCCTTTAGAGCATGAGCAGTGATAAAGCTCTGGAATGGCTGCCTGGGGAGGTGGTGGAGTCACCGTCCCTGGATGTGTTTAACAAAGCCTGGATCTGGCACTGGTGCCAGGGTTCAGCTGAGGTGTTGGGGCTGGGTTGGACTCAATGATCTTGAAGGTCTCTTCCAACCTGGTCATTCTGTGATTCATGACAGGTCCTGGCATTCAGCAGCACTTCTCTATTGGCAGTCTGTCATCCAGGGATGAGCTACAAGCCAGAGTGACCAATGTCACCACGGAAGGCCAGTCCAGCACCATCAAAAGGTGCAGTCTCACAACTATCAGGTTCTGCCTGCCAAAGCAATCAGAACCAGAAATCTCAGCAGCCAGCTGAGGTACTGCTCCAGCAACAACTTCCTGCAAGAGGGGATTTCTGTCCAGGCTTGGCAAAGCTGGCTGCTTGGCTCAGTGGTTTCAGCTGTCTCTGTTCAGACAAGAATAAATGGCTCTGTGCATCCATGGCTTTTGAATAAAGGTAACCCATATTCTTCCCTTCCCCAGGAACACAGTGAGGAACCTTTGGAACAGGAACCCTATGAGTGAGGCTTTGGTCCTTCTGCATCCTGCAGATTTGGCATCCTTGAGACCCAGTTTTATACTTCTTCATTACAAAAGCACTGCAAATCCTGCAACACATCTGGACCCAGGAATCAATCATCTTCTGTTGATGCAGTAGAACTAATCAAGGAAAGATCATCTCCATGTGTAATATGGAGAGGGAAATCATGCACACAGGGCAATCACTGCCAGTGTTGAAAAAAATAATTTAAATCCTCTGAAAGTAAAATTGTTGCAGAAAGATTTTTCAGAGATATGCCCTACACTTCTTCCTTGATGTTGATAGCATGCCTGTATAGGAAGAGGAGAAGGATTTTTTCTTCCTTTTTTGAAATTTCTTTTCAGTTGTGTAGTGCGGGTATAAACAAGAACAAAGAAACCCAAAAAAATGCTCCCTGGTGAGGAGAAAAATCCTCAATAAAAACAGGAAATAAAACTTTGTCCTTTTTTTCTATCAATGACAAAAGAATGGCAATAAGAACTTTTGTGTTTCACTATAAAGGCTTAATTATAAAGCCTTCATAAACTTTCAGGAACAAATTCAAATAGAAATCTCAAGGGTGCAGGAATGTGGCATTTTCCAAGTGCTAAAACAGAAAGACAGCCAGTGCAATCCAGTTTTTCTTTTTCTAGGAGGCAATACAAGGAGTGCTCATCAACTCACTTAATATTGTACAGTTTTTTTGCTTCAGGGTTTTTTTTCTGCCTTAATAAGTATTCTTGAGAAATAAAATTTGCCTTAATCATGAATTATGTGAATCCATCTCAAAATGTTCATTAGCCTATAAAGAATATTTTGATGAGACAAAGGATAGAAGAACAAATCCTGAGTCAGGAAAGCAAAGCATCCTGACAATAATTTCTCTGGACTTAGATCTTCTTCCTTGAAAAGAAATCTTCTAGATCAGGGCACCAGTCATGACGTGCAGAATTAATTGTGCTGAATGTCTCAGACACAAAGATCACCATGAATCCATATTCATCAAGAACAGTGAATTTCCAAAGCAGTGTCATCATCTTCCTCTTGACTCCAAAGTACACTGATTAAACTACAGCCAGAGAGAAGTAGATGTTTCTCCAAATTATGGCTGTCAGCAAAACACTTCTGAGCACTCTCAGAAACATGAGGAGGCCATTTGCACAGAGAAACCAGTGAGCTGGTTCACAGATGAGGCATCATAGATGAAGCCAGTGAGGTAAGTATCATAAAATGCCTGAAAAGATTACAGAAGTCTTCAGTTTTGGAAAGCACATGGCTGAAAGAAAAACAGCAGCAATGACAATGGCTCGAAACATTGGAGAAAAAATAAACTTTGATACCTGCTGATTTTTCTGCTGTTGGTCCCTATTCTGTAGAAGAAAACTTAAAATGTACTGAATTCACAGCAACATAGGAGTATGCAAAGAAACAAGTGTGAGAAGCTGGCAAGGAAAGCTGCATTAAAGAAAGGGAAACCACAGGAAAATCTCCTGCAACTACAGAATACCTAAGATTTCACATAGGACTAGCAAAACTGATAACCAAGTTTACTATTTATATCAAGGAAGAGCTTTAATATCATAGATAAGATCTTTTTACCTCATAAGTTTCCATAATTGGTTACATTGTTTCCCTTATTTCTAACAGAAGAATCTAGAAATTCTATGGCAAAAATTTCTGCTGCAACATCCATGAAAGTCTAGGTAAGTTGAAACTATCACAAGAAGGCAGGGAAAATTTGATTAAATATTTTTGAAACATTAAACCATACATCATCACCAAAGGGCGATGCTGACTTTATTCACTGGAAATTATTTAAAATAACAGACTCAGACAAGGTGCTGGAAAAGAACTGGCTTAAAAGCACAACAGTGATGGGTAGTGCTGGGTGAGGAGGTGCAATGTAGTGAGAATGAGTTTTCTTTACCTGTTTCCACTGGGGTATGGGGGCAAGCCGGCCCTGCTCTCGTCTGCTGGATGACTGGCTGTGGACACGCTCTTGGTAAGGCAGGACAGGTGGCTGCATGCAGGTTGTAGGGAAGGTGGGACCAAGGAGGAAAGATAAAATAGTGAAGGAAACTCAAAGAAAGCCATAGGAATGGAACACAGATTAAGACAGACAAACATTTAAGAAAAAAATATAGGGTAGGGGGGAATTCATTTAGCAAGTAAAAAAGGAAAAAAAATAACCAAAAATGGGGAATTTCACATATTTTTGGAGCTTTCCTTTCATTTAATTGTTTCTTCAAATCATTGGCTGAGTATGCCAGCCAATGTGTAGCAGCTGAAGAAACATTTTATGGTGTGGATAGACATGGCCGATTATGTTGCACTACAAATGCTGGTATGTAGGGTAGCAGAGACAAACTTGAGCTGGCTTTCAAGCAGCCAGGTCAGGTCCCACTCACGATGTGGCGATGGCACAGAGCTTGGCACCAGCTGTGGGGATGGACTCATGCAGCAGAGCAAGGACTCTGGCACTTAAACCACACTGAGCCTCATCCTGCTGACACTGCACTGCCAGCAGCAGCTTCAAGTGACTCAATCTAACTTCAAAGACAGCTAGCCTGCAGTGCAGCAGCCCAGATACCATCCTGGAGAACAAATGAGCCTCACTTGGAATGACACTAACATCCTGATTGCCAAGAAACTCCCAGGCATTTATCTGCTGCACATACACACGTACAACGCTTAATCACAGTTCACAAGAACAAACAGATGTAACCTGATATGAAAATGTTCAAATCAGAAATCAAATGGTTGTTCTTAAACAGCATAAGGAGAACATTCCTGGAAAGCTTTTAAAGAGCAATAGTAGTTATAAAAGAAACTCAATTGCTGGTCTTCTCCACCCTGTACTAGTAAAATTTAAGCTTTGGGTAAACTTCACTCTTCTTTAGGAGAGCCTTTGAAGTAGAAAAGCAACACTAGCACCAAGTCTTGAGGAATGCATGCTATCACCCATGGTTTTCCTCTTCAATTCCAAAACAAAGGGGTTTATTATCCATCTCCTACCTGTCTTCGTAAGTGTGAGGATGGCACTGGTGCATTCTCTTCAAACTTGGCCAGCAGCTGGGTTGCCATGGACTTGACTTTGTTCTGATTCCCAATGGCAGCATCAATTCTCCTCTCTGTCAGGGCACTCACCAGTGTGGGCCTTTCTTCTCTGTAGCTTCGTGGGAGGTCCTCCTAACAATCAGTGACATCAAAATTTAACAAGATACAACCAGATCACCCTTCTCCTTTCTATCCCTTTGCTGTGAAAAGTCTCTTACGCTAGAGATAACAAATCTCTCAGCCTCACTTGAAAGCTCAGATTTTAATTTCCTTTGGTAAGTCATCAAATGTTCTGTTAAACTTTACTGATCTTTTCAATCTTATTTGATACCTACCAAAAAGATCTCAGCTGAAACACCCCTGTGAAGCCCTTGACATAAACCAAAGCTCATCTTCAAACAACAAACCCAAAGCACTGAATTTTAATTCACCTGTACCCATTTGGCTACAAACACTGAATTTGAAAAACTGCCTTGTGGGCATACTGGAAATGTTTGGATTTTGCATAAACCAAAGTTAAAGTTTAAATATGCATCAAGCTTCTGACAATACCACAAAACTTCATTGAGAAGTTTTGAGTGTTGATGTCCTCATCAAACCATAGCAATTTGCAATAAAAGCAGAACATCAGGGAACTGTAACATTTCACTTGTAGTGTTATTCACTTGTAGTATTATTATAGTAGTATTATGTAGTATTCTTTCATAAACATTAATAAAATATTAGCACTAAAGATACCATTAAAGTGTAACTTCTGAAGAAGAATTAAATTTTATCTAAAAAATCCTATATAATCCCTGCCTGGATATTAAAAAAATGAAAGAACTGAAGTGGGGAAAAATGTACCTACCATTTATTTTGCTCCCTGACACCTCTCACTGTAATACTTACATCCTCAGATTGGCTGGTTTTTCTCCTCTTTCCTGCACCATCCAGTTCCTTTTCTTTTTTGTCCTGAAAACAGAAGGAGTAGGGGAAAGAAAACAAAAATAACTCTCATACCTCTCTGGGCTGAGATAAGTGTCATCAGTGCTCTTAATCAGTTTAGTTGCAAAGCTTATTTAATTCCCTGTGCTCATTCTCCATTTGTTTAAGAGTTTTTTTCCTAGATACTCCTTAGGGGATTGTAACTTTCAACTGGACAATTCTTCAACACTTTCAAATCATGAAAACTGAGCAACTAGCTATGTTCCAAGAGAAAATATATGCCCAAGTACTACCACAAGGCTAAGCTTTTAAGACTAAAAAACACCTCTAGGAGTACATACTAGAGATGCAATTTTGCAGTCATAAAGGTCATGTATTTTCCCATACCAAGGGCTGGTGAGCACATGGTCTCTAGCAAACTAACAAACACTCACACCTGCACTTTTCGCAGCATGGCTGTCCAAGTGCCCCCAGGGCTGTGCCTGCTTACCTTGGGAGTGCGCTTCCGAGAGATGCTTTGTCCCAGTTTGCTGAGGAAGGAGATGGGAGACTTGGTACTGGCAATCAGGGCAGCCTTTTCCTCTGCATTCAGCTCCAGGCTATCTGTTGGTGACAACAGGCACAACAAGGGAATGCCATGAAGTTTTTTTCTATGGTGCTGTTATTGAATACACAACTGAAGGACTCACTGAGTCTTTTTAACATAGCAGCCTTTTTCTTAAATTCTCAGAAATCCTCACGATTTCTAAATTTTGCACAAAATGACTAATGTCTAGAATTAATACCTTTCTTATCTATTCTGCTTTTTCATTTTGCCCAAAGCAGTTCTTTCAGGGTTTATAACCGCCTGTGTTTACTCTATTTACTTTTATATTTAAAGAACATGCTTTAAGGAACATGAGCATCAGTATTCTTAAAAAGAATACAGAATTTTAGAAATAATACATTACACTTACTATATTTTTAAAATGCTATTAAACCCAATTTTTTCCCCTTGCCAGAGAGACACATGTGAATTAAGATCACTAGTAATAAAGAGCTGTAACAACATTATCAATATTTAAAGGCTGGCCATATTGATTTGGGTTAGGTAATTACATCTTTCAGTTCTGATCAAAGATGTTTTGTTCCAAAGATGGCCTGAATTTAGTCTCACCATTCACAGATGATAAATAGGTATAAAACTCAGCTGGTGTTTTGAAATTACTTGTTCAACAACTACTAGCAAGGCACATTAGTTAAGACAAACAATTGTAAGAAAGGAGAAAATTTATCTAGTAGTGCTGAAGTGAACTTTTGAGGACACTATTGTATATTAACTCCTTTTTTTGCTCCTGCTGCTGCTAACGTGGTTTTTATCAGCACCAGTAACAAGTCAACATTTTGTAATGTAAAGCTACAGTAAGTAACCACTCAATGTGCTCATGCAGAAGCAGCATGAAGGTAACTGAAGCACACAAATTCACCCTGGAGCAGTCTTTAAATCCCACAGAAGTGCCCCAAACTGCTTACCACTAGAGGGGATGGTGTCTTTGAACATCTCATAGAACTGTGTGAGGTACATCACCATGGACAGCTTATCTGGCTCTCCAACAGATGCCATTTCCTTTCCAGTCATAATAGGAGAGATCCCAAACTCTTTCTCAGCGATGTCAAAGGCCAGTTGGTTGTTCTTCTCCACATCGTGCTCATCCAAGGAGTCAAAGTCTCTGCAAAGGGCAAAAAGAGGCCTTGCACTGAACCAAGCAGAAACCAGTCTTCTGAAAGAACTCAGACATCCATCTTTTTTTGTCTCTTGAAATGTTAATTTTATTTTCCACCAACATGGCAAAGTTGATGCTACTTAACTACAGTGAACTTCAGCTCAAATATATTTGTTTGCTCCTGTTAAACACCTAGACTTTTCTTCTTAAAAAGCATCATCCTCTGAAATACATCTCCACTTCCTCCTCTACTGGAAGACTGTACAGTGCCTCCTACACAAAATCTTCTGTGCACCTGGAACTAAATTAAATCTTGACTTTTTGTCCCCTTTTCTCTTGACTGATCCACATTTTTATCCTGCTGTCTTTTTCCAAAACTTGTATAACTATATGAAAAACTATAGCTTGTAGAGAGCTACATGAAGCATTTTAAAAGCTGTTTGAACTCCCCACAAGCTATAAAGCTATTAAACAGTGTAGTTCATGTTTACTGAAGTACACTAATACAGAAGTAATTCAGTGCATATGGATTGGAATAACTCCACATATTTTCAGTATGTTTTACAGTGGATTATGTCTTCAAGTACAGCTCTAGAATTTACTTTTTCTGATGTCTCTTCGGGGAGTTGGAGACATTTCAGATTAAAGTACCAGAATCTATGCTATCATCACTTTTTGCAGCCAGTGTTTTCCCATTCCAGAATCTGGGCTGTTTCACCCAATATATCACTGAAGAGGACACCTCTGCCATCCACCCAATCACCAAGTCAGTGTGCAAACAGTAACAACCTCTTCATTTAGGCTGTGGGTCACTATTTTAGAAAGAGCAGCCTGAAAGTCTTTAGGAAGAGCTGCTTTGTTAAACAGGAAATTTATAAAGGACCATGCAGAGACTTGTTCACAAGAGATTTAACTGAAGCTATGAACTGTTCCTTACTCACTTCACACATAAAATTTGTCAGTCAATAATGCTTTCCAGTCAGTACCAATTTGAAGCTTAATTCTGCCAAATCATCCAGAAGGTAAAATGACAACACATTTATTTTCAAATTCATCAAGCTATCATGACCTTCCACTCTGCCAGTGAATCACTGGATGTTGGTTTCTATCAAGTTTAATTGAATTCATTTCAATCTATTTCTTCCTAAGTCACAAATGCACTGCCTCCAACTCCATATTATTAGTTCCAAACATCACTAATTTCCTGCTCCTCCCAGTGATTTGAAGCAGCCAGTTACTCACATTAGGTCTGGACGGTATCTGTGGATAATGGCACACAAAGCTAAGCCACTTTTCCATGACATTGTCAGATCTGTCACATTAACACCAGCATATCCATCAGTCTGCCTCTGGCACCAACTGAGCAATTTACTAGAGCGAGCTACAGACTCTGTCAAAAAAAAAAAAAAAGCACATTTCAAAATAAAAATGAACAACAGCTCAAATTCTAAGTACAACACAAACCCCCATGAATCAACAAGCAAAACCTTAATATAAAAAACAAGTTCCTTCTGCAATGGGTAATGGAGGACTGGATTCTTATTTTTTTTCAAAAATGCTATTAATATTTATTTTAGATCCAAGAAAGTATTTTTTAATTTGCTGAAAACTAATTATCTAAGTTGTAACTTGCCAGACTTTTCACCCTAGCTATTGTAAAAGAGCCCCAGGAAATATAAAACAGCTGCAAAGGCTTGTTAAATACGATCAAAAGGACATACAGTAGCAATGTTCTCTAAAGCCCAGATATACCATTTCTAGGGAAAGAACAGACAAATGTACTTCTGTAACTACTTCTTCTCCCTTGAAAACTTTCCTTTAAAAGCACTGACCTATTCTGACCTTATCTTACCAGAAGATCTGATGAGATTGCAGCCTAAAGGGACATGGCTGCAGGGCAAAGAGCAGAGACTACACAGCTCTTCAGCAGTGAAAGGGAGGCTTAGCAGCAAAGAGCCACTCTGGGAATCCCAAAACACTATCTGGGCATGCAAAGGGCAAAGTCTGACACAGCCCTCAGGGTAGAGACAAGAAGACAGCTACTGAAATGCTTATCACAAGGCATCTAGCTCTCAGAATAATGCAGGCAAAGTGAGGTCTCATTTAGTTGAGAGATGAGACAAAGAAAAGGAAAGCAGGAACATGCAAGACTGCACAAGCAATACATTCTGATACATTTGTAGGAGTTCTGAGTCTACTGTTAGAGTGAACTCAGTCCAGGCTTCTGCACTTTAGGCAAGGACAATGTAAGAGATAAAGGATGTGAAAAGAACTGCCTAGACAAACAAATGTGCTTAGAAAATTAACAGCATTATAAAGCAAGGGAAATTAGGCAAACAAAAATAAATTCCCATGCTAATGGAAACTTGAAAAATTGTAAGCTCAGACTGTTGACAAAACAATTACTGGATACCTTTTCTAAATTAAGAGAATGGTTAAATAATACCCTACAGCCCTGCTGCTCTCTAGTTCCTGCACTGATCCAGCTCCAGAATACCAAAAGGAATAGGACAGCAGCCAGGCCTACCATTTCGAGTCAGCTTTGGTGTCCTGGAGTTCACAAAGTTCTCTATCTCCAGGTGAATGTCTTTCAAGTCTCCTGTATTATACAAGTGGCGTACCTAAAATGGCACACAAAAACATTTAAGATCATCAACATGCCATGCACCCCAGACACACAGAAATAACCAGAAGACAATAAAGAGACATCCCAAGGTACAAAAAAGAAGCTAAGTACATGTAGGTAGCAAAAATCCTATCCCAAGAACCTCACAACAGCAAGCATCAGCTAATCGGTGCTGAACATAAAATCTGTTTTATGACTGCTGCTGCTCAGTGGATACCAAATTGCAATGACAGACTGCTAGACTGGATTATTACAAAGAAAATGCACACATAGAAAACACAAATTTATAGGTTTCCTGTATCATTATATCACAGTTAAAATTATCAAAATCAAACATTCCTAAAAGGGAATTTGTTCAAGTACAAAGTTTACTTTTGACTGATGCAACTGCCTTTCACTGCTTCCATGCTACACACACATCACTCTCTGCCCCCAAAACATTGGCACAGCTTCACCTGAGGAAAGCCACTGCAGATTGCAAGCACTCAGGAGCACCATTTGTGACTTACCTGCTGTGGCCTCAGGAAGTTGACGTTGATATTGGGATATCGGGTGGCAGGATCAATGCTGTAGTGGCTGAAGTTTTTACTCACGTTCTCTGGGGTGGTCTGAGGCAGCAGCCTATAAATGCTTTCCCTTGGGAAAATAACACAAAAAAAAAAGTTTGGGGTTTTGTTTTGGTTCATCTGTTTTGTTTAAGCTTTGTGGTGGTTTGGGGTTTTTGGTTTGTTTTGGCTGGTTTGAGGTTTTGTTCTGTTTTTGTTTTTTTTAAGAGATGTATCACTACTACTATGGCTAAGCAAACTCTGGAGAGATAAACATTCAAATCAGAAATCTAACCACTTCAGACACTGCATAGCTAACAGCCAGCATAACCATATTAAAATCTGCACTTTAATACAACTTCAGAATTCCAAAGGACAAAAGAGAACAATACACTAAGTGAAACTGAAGGGACTGCCCAGTACAATAAAGGCACTGAGATACAGGAAGGGCTCAGGAAGAGGGGCCACCAAGGAGACTGGAGCACTTGACCTGTGAGGAGAGGCCAGGAGAACTGGGTCTGTTCAATATGTGGAAGAGAAAGCCCAGGGAAGATCTTACTGCTGTCTGAACTGGCTAATGGAAAGGTGGTGAAGTCTGGCTTCAACAGCAACATTATTTTCCTCGCTGTTTTTTTAAATTCAAACAAATGGAATTTTAAGTATGAACTGTGCCATTGTGCAATTTTAGAAATTATACTATGGTTCCTGATGGTCAGAAGCTGCAGTTGCTGAGTTTAAAATAGGACCTAGAAACTGTTGCTTTTACTCACTCTGTCTTCTAATTACCCGAGTTCTGATCTCCAAGAGAGTCCTTTGAGTCACCAAAACCACACTGGAGCAAAGCTGATTAACACATCAAAAACTCAATACTTCAAAAGAGACAAGATGTTGTTTGGCTTACATGAAACAAAGTGACCAAGGACAACATGAAAGATAGCAAGTCACAGCTTCCTTATAAGGAAATAATAAAAAGTATTCACAAGATAATAGGCGACAGCAAGAACTTTTGTATCTAGTACTTTAAATGCATCTACATCTTCATCTGGTTTGCCATTGAAGGGCTGGTGACAGTCAGGCTCAATTTGTCCATGCAATGTCAATAAGCACCTAAAAAAAGATTCCTCATGTAATCTTTTAAAACTAGAACCAGAAATAGCAACATTTCTTACTCATCCATATACTTCAGTTTATCAACTCCTTTGAAATTTTTTCCTTTAACTGAATTATACCCTCGTGCATTCTCTAAAAACAGTGAGAGTCTGTATCTCTCATTCTGTCTACATATTTGTACTAAAAGAAACTGTAATGAACGATGAGATGTTGGAGGATTGGATTAGAACTGTAAATGTATTCACTTTCTCCATTACCTCTCTGCAAGGACTTCCAAAGGACTGGCTCCGAGTGACCAACTTCGTACCATCCAAGCAGAGTCCATTGCAGCCAAAAATCCCCTGGCTATTCCAGTTCCCATTGGCCAAAACGGCTGATATTACAGGTTACCAAAGGAAAAAAAAGCAGAGAAAGGAAAAGCATCACTTAGGGAAAATCTTAAAGAAGTATCAAGTACATATTCAGGCAGTAATCTGCTGGGAAATTATAACTCAGTAATTAGCTTCAAGTTCCACTCCCACTGGGCTAGAGGAAACCAGATGTACAGTGAACAGCTCGAGAGCTCTCCCAAAGCCAGTGCTCCTCTATTTCCAACAGTAATTCATAGCCTGGAGTGCCTTAACAGCTTCTCTTCAAGACAGCACTTTTTAAACCAACTACAAAATGCTAACTACTAGCAGGCCTACAGTGGGTTCTCTACAGAGTCAACAAGAAGCAGATGGAACAGACAGAACTTCAGAAAAAGCTCTGCACACATTTTCTTAAGCGCGATCATTACCACGCTAAAAATTCTGTTTTCCCAACACTCCCACCCTTCCTTCCAACCTCCCACTTTCTTCTATAACAAACAGCAGCTTTCCTTAGAGTGCCTCTCTGTCAGGCAGCACGGATCTCAGCGGTTTGTGCTCATTCAGGGCTGACCACGAACCTCCAGCAGGCTGTCCCCGACCAGTGCCACGAGCAGCTGGTGGCCGTTCTGCTCGCGCACCAGGGCGGCGTTCTCGGAGGCGTACATGCACGTGAAGTCAAACATGGCCACGTCGGGCTGCCCGTAGTGGTTGATGGCAAAGTCCAGCGAGGGCAGCTGCTGGTTAGTGGAGAAATCTGCTGCCTCCCTGGCATAGTTCAGCAAAGCCTCCTGGTCCACGTTCTCCCGGGACAGCAAGACCTCCGTGTCAGCATGGTCCTGCCAAAACCAGCACAGTTAAAGTGCTGCGGTCAAACCCACAAGTTTAAGATTGGTATATATTGTAGCTGGCATTAAAATTCTGAGAAATCTACTCATACAAATTTGCTTGCTAATTTCTTTCATTCCTATCTGTGTTACTACTTCCAGGAGAAAATCTACTGTATTTGCAGGGTGCCTCATGGCAAGAAGGAATGATGAATCTGACTCCATGCTCTCAGAAAGCTAATTTATATTATATTAAAGAATGCCATACTAAACTACACTAAAGAATACAGAAAGGATACTTACAGAAGGCTAAAAAGATAATAATGAAAACTCCTGACTCTTTCCAGAGTCCCAACACAGCTTGGCTGTGATTGGCCAATGAGTGAAAACACTCACACCAGAAATTCAACGAAACAATCACCTGTGGGTAAACAATCTCCAAACACATTCCACATGTGGCACAACACAGGAGAAGCAAATGAGATAAGAATTTGTTTCCCTTTTTCTCTGAGGCTTCTCAGCTTCCCAGGAGAAAATCCTGGGTGAAAGGATTTTTCAGAAAATATAACTGTGACCAAAATCTATAGATCTTTTATTGCAAACAGTAATGAGTCCTGCTTGCATTGCTGACTGTGAAAGGGCTAAGAAACTTTTGAGTATTTTTCATTCCCATAAAATAAGAGGAGCTCAACTAAGCTATTAAAATGTTCCTTCAGAATATTTTATCTTAGCATGAGCAAACTCCCAAATCTACAAAAGGAGACAAATTTGAAAAGGACAGGTTTTGTAACATTTGTCTGATGATTTAAAATACTTCAGAAGGGCGTTAACTGCCTTTTAGAACACCATTACATTCATGTTCTAAAGTAAGAACTTAAGAACTGTAGAAAAACATTATGTGATGGAGGAGAAGCACATTTTCCTACTTTCACCTTACCAAAAGTAAATTATCATCACAATTTCAGCTTACAGAGAATACAGGAGAAGTTAATACCCACATGCCGTATCACTCCTTTATCCAGCAAGCTCTGCTTTTTGGCAGTCATGACAAAGTAGTGTGTATCATCCTTGTAGTAGACAATGTTCTCCAAGTCAATGCCTTGTGACAGAACAAAAGACATGGTAATGAAGGAACAAGTTAGGAGTTATGTGCAACAGAAGTTCTACCAGAAGAAAGTAAATTGAAACTGCATGATTAGAAAGAGAATATGCCAAGCAACTTTCTTCCATGCTCTGAGTGACTTTAAAATCTGAACTGTCAACAAAACCACAGCACATTTCACCTGCATAAAGCTACCTCTTTTAAAACATCCATTTATCATCACTCTAAGGTTTGCATTCAGACGTGGAGTGCAAAAACAAAACTCTGGATTCATGACCTCTTCCCATTTAGGGCTTTGATTTCCTGAAAACCATAAATTCTCCACTTCTGAATCAAAATGACACACAACTGCTTTGTACAGCAGAATAGCTACAAAAACAAGGAAATCACATTTCAGAGGCAGCAATGACTGACTGCCTTGCACAAGATGTTTGTTTCTGGTTAAACACACAAACCTGAGCTGCAAAATCGTAATTATAAACACAAAGACTTGATATTTCACTGGAAATCTGTCAAGTGCTGGCAAACCTGTGGCATCTCGGAGATCCTGGAAGAACTTCTGGTTGAAGATGAAGGCCACACCGCTGATCTCTTCTACTTTGGCTTCAGCTGTGGTGTTGCGATTGATGAAGTTTGCTGTGATAGCGATTGCAAGCTTGCCGCGGAATTCCTTCCGGCGAAACCCTGCAGGAAGGATAAAGTGGCAATGCTGGAAAGCAAACACACCTTCAGAGAGGGATCAGTATGCCACAGACAGGTGCACTCACACAGTAAAGGGAGAGAAGGGAATGGATGAGCTACAAACTCCTCCAAAGAGGAAAGAACAATTGCTTCATTAGAAAAGTGTTCTTTAGGGAAAAAGCTCCCCACCACCCTGTCTCTCCTCTCTGTTCCTAAAGCTGCAATTTCCATTAAAAAAAAGATTCTCTGCTACACAGAATAATACTCAACACCTCAGTTCCTACACCCAAAGGTAGGAGTGACAATACTACTTAACTAAAGAAAAAATGTAGGAAAAATTATCCAGATCAAAAACCCTTATGTCTTTATTAGTTTAGAGGAAGAAAACAAACACCACCCACATCTCTGCTATAAATGGATTTTTATATGGACTTTTAATCTCCCAGTCACTTGTCACCTGTCCCTATCACACTATCAAGTGTATTTCCAGATGTTGATTGGTGTGTTAAAGGCCACTTTTGTTCCAACAAATTTAAGAATAACTTTTGTTTGGAGGTGAATTATGAACCATTACCTTCTAAGGTGTTTCTCCTGCCATCCCCTCCAATGATTACTTCAAACTCATACTCAGACACTGGATGGGTTTTGGGATGGACCAGTGCACGCCAACCTATTCCTGTAGATAAACTCCAAGTTAGTGACAATATAAATGGCAATAATAACAGAAAAAAATTAAATAAAACCAGTTCTTACTATCAATAAATCCTTCAACACATGATCAGTCAAGAAACCCAGCAGGACAGCTACACTGATGACAGGGCTATTCCTGAAGCAGCAATTCCATGTGAATCAGAAGTAAACATAGCCCTGCTAAAACTCCCCTAATTCCTTTAAGGGCCCCTATAAACTTCTCTACTGCCTATACAATTAATAAAAGGCCAAACTACAAGTAAGCTACAACTCCTGTGGTGATCAGAGAAGAGGTTTCACAGCGATACCAAAAGCATTACAAGGATCATTCACCAATGTAAATACACTTAGTGAGTGCAAAGAAAGGAGTTGTTTTAAAATGTTATCAAAATGTTACATAATAGGCTTAAGTATTTTAGAAGCAATTACAATTTACCATGTCTTGGTCTATTTCTGTGCAGTCCTCCTGGTGACTTTGTTTCGTTCAGTAACTAATTTGGATTTGCCACTAGAAAAAGCAAATCCTACTAAAAATCCAAGCAAAATGGATTAATAACTATTCTTATTAATAGAGCACGAGGAAAGGACTTAACATCATAAGCAGAATTAAGGAGTGTATCCTGTGTATCCTACCACAACTTCCCCCCTTCTCTACTGCCCATTTCAGTGCTACTTGCTTTCATTCTCCTGGTCCTCTGGAGGGTAAACGAGCCCCCGGAACTCCACGTTGACATGGATCTCTATTCCCAAGATCAAGGCAACCTTCAAAAGGATCAGCTGGAGCTGACGGATACCTGCAAGAAAAAAAGCAGATTATAAAGAAATAGAAGGAAAAGAAAAGAGGCCAAGCGCCCATGTGTGTCTGTGTGACATTACTGATACCCTGACAAAGGCCAGCTGCCACTTTCTTCTTCCCCACGGAGTTCCCAGTGATTCATCCAGGCACCACTGGTATGTGATTTCACAGCATGCTAAGAAAACTCTACACAGCTGAAAACCCAACCCTTTTCAAAGCATAAAAAGTAGTTTTTTAGTGCTTCAGTCCCCTAACCAGCAACAAGGGTAACAGCCAGGACATGAGCTGCAGAAGAAGGAGGGCAGACAGCACTGGCAGGACTGCATTTGTCACAGATGGCAGAGAGCCACTGGATCAGCCTGGATGTAATACTGACTGCACCTCCATGCCAGCACCTCTGGGTTAGTGAGGGCATAGAAAGCTCCTCACCACCTCTTCAGGTAACTTTGGCAATGACAATGAAAATTACAGTGTGCAAACTCAATGAATTTGAAGGAAAACACCTTACTGTCATACGTCAGACACTGAAATGAAAAAATCCTTCACCTAAACACTAAATTTTAGCTGTGCTGATACACAAAAAACCCCCAAAATGCATAAAAACTGGAAGAATAAAAATGAAAATAGAGGGAAAAGCAATCTGCAAGGTTGAAGTTACAAAGACATCTTCCAGTTTTACCATTTGTTGCCAAATTAAAAAAAAAAAAAAGACAACAACACCTGGTTGCACCTTGTACAGTCAATTTTGGGGAAGAAAAAGAAAAGAAAAATAACTCCTACTCCACCAAAGCATTCAGCTTTCAAAGAGGACTGACTTAACAGAATATAAAAATCATCAAGATTATTCTCAGTTTTAACACAAACATCTATTTAATCAAAACATATTTTCATCACTCTCCTGAACATTAACAAAGCCAAAACTGTTCCACCTTTCTCCAGACAGAAATTCACAAGAATATTCAAAAGCATGCACTTATTTTTCTTTACAAGTTGCTCAAGAGAAACAGAACAATGCAGCAGCTGCAGGAATGTATCAGCAAAAACCAGAAAAATTACCCATTAAAAGAAAAAAAACATTTGAGCTTTAAGTGTACTTTTCAGTGTAGGAAGAAGCTATGCCTTAGGAATGTCTAAGAGATGACAGATAAACACTGCATGTTTTAATCTCATGACCAGCCCAGAATGCACAATGCAAAAGTAACGCTGAAATATACAAATATACAAATACAAAAATTTGAGAGCAGGGACTGTGTAGGCTGAATGTTCACCCTCGCCTTCCTCCCCCCAGGAAGAAGCAGTGCTGCTGTGCCCAGCCCTGCCTGTACTCACTGATATGGTCTATGGATCCTGCACAGAATTTGCCGTAGAACTTTTTGGCGCCGAGGCCGCGGAGGTCGTGGATGGTGAAGGGCCAGAGGTGCAGCACGTTGTTGCGGGAGAAGGCGTCCCTCTTCTCTATCACCACCACCTTGGCTCCCAGGAAGGACAGGTCGATGGCTGTGCGAAGGCCACAGGGTCCAGCCCCAATTATCAGACACTGCAAAACACCAGCACTGAGTGACTGCACAGTCCTTGCAGAAATGGGATTTCTGCAACAGCTTCTGAGCATCCCACAGCTCTTAGGAAGAAGTGCTCTTTGTATGAAACATAAGCTGAAATCTCAGATCAGTCTGTTTCAACCTGCTAAGTTCTGCCATTGATAAGAAGAAACTGCGACCTGAAATTTAAGTATTAAAGACTCAGAAAGCAGGCAAGTAAAACTGTGTGCTTGCAAGCCTTGCTCTAGGAAGAGCTGCCAAGTCATACTTTTCAAGTTACCTGGAGAACACCAATATTTCTGAAGGCTTCTCCCTCCCACATTCCACCTTTTTTTTCTTAAAAACAAAACAAAACAAAAAATCAAAACAACCCCCAAAAAAACAAAAACAAAACCACTGACAAGTTTTCCTCTCATCTTCCAAACACTGAGCTGGCCTTTCTTAAGAATATCTTCAGTAGTATTGCAACAGCTACAGCAGACAAACACAAGACATTAATGTTTTTATAAACACCATCATTTAGAGTAACAGAATAAAAGAGTAGCCAAGTCAGAGCACAAGATTTTATGCCTTTGGTGGTGCTTTGGGGCTTCTATTACTGCAGCAAAGGACACTTCAGGGAAGTAGACATCATGTAAACAAAACCTTTGTGTGATCAGACAAATCTTTTCTCCAACCTAACCTTTGTCCTTCACCTTCCCTTATCTCTTTCCACTTTACTCACAAACACCATCAGATGCTAATAAACAACTTGAGAATGTAAAATACGTGCATGTCTAGTGTTGAAGTACCTTCTGAGAACAGAATGATGCAGCAAAATACTCTCTGATTAAAAACCCAAGATAGTCAGGAGACACTTTTAACCCACAGAAACTGAGGTTCACAGAGAAAGTGTTGGTATGTGCAGTCACATAAATACAGTACACAGTCCATTTCTTCATTATTGCACTTTGATTTCTACTGAGCAAACCAGAGACCTTGTTACAGAGGTGGCTGCTGCTGCTGCCACGTGATTCTCTTCCAGATCCTTATGGCTGCACAAGAAAGCGCTTTGAGAAACTCCTAATTATGCCAAAATTTAACTATGAGCCAGCGTTCTGATAAACAACCAATCCCAAAAAGCAAAACTTGGTGTTTAGTGGTCATCCCCATCTGACAATTTTTACAGGCCGCCACCTTCTCACCACTTCACCACTTACTCACTGGGGCACAAACTCTGCAGGCACCATGAAACTGCAAATGTAAAGCCTGAATGATGGGAAACCAATTACAGCAGTGATGACATAGCTATTGACATGCAAATTCCACGTAGGACTACAGAAGAAGATAAGGAGTCACATAAATCTGAGGGCAGAGATCCAAGTCTAGAGGAAAGGAAAGGGAAGGGAATAATAACACCACTGCTTCTTTAGTGGCTTCAGGAACCTGAAAGCATTTGGGACAAAAGGCACACCCAACCTCTGAGCTAATAAATAACTAAATAAAATTGTATATTGAACAGGTAATCTTGAACAGGATCCTCAGTTAGATCTATATTCTTCCAATTTTAATATTGCTTTCTTTGTAGGCAAGTGTAATTTCCAAATACTCCCTTGTCTTTCTTTTCTAAAGCTTTTCAGAAAATTAGCTCAGCACATCATACTTATTGAGGTAATAACTACAATCTTAAAAGAGCCTGGATTTCAATAAGCAAGAAGAACACACTGAATTGGGTGATTTTCATTCTTTGACAAATTTCCACATATAAAATATTTATGATGAAGTACACAACAGCAAAGGAATTGTACTAAAATCAGACTATTCAAACTCAGGTTTCATGAAATTATAAGCCAGTTGTCTGCAACTTTGTCACAGGAACTTAAAAGGTTTTTTCCCCTCTCTATCCTTCCTCCCTGCTCTCATAGTAGGATGTGGTTAAAAGCACTTAAGTTTTGATTAAGATTCTAGTTATTCTGAATGTAAAATACTCAGACAAGTAATTTATGGTCAAAGCTGCCTTTTTTTAAATTCCATCACAAAATCATTAAATTATGTTGTTATAGAACATAAATTCTAAGCACAATTAAAACCAGAAAAGATTCTTTTCCAACTCTAATGCTTCTTCCAGCATCAGATATCTCATAAAAACCCACCTTCTGATACTCCCAGTCAGCAGTAACCCCATGACATGCCAAGTACAGCCAAATAAAGACAGCTACTGTTATTCTTGTTCCCTTTCCCCTCAGTGACTCCAAGCAATTGCTGCAATCCCCTGCACTGAAGCTGTCTCACCCCTCAAAAACACTTCTTGCTCAAGATCTTTCAGAGAGATTATATTAAGTTTCCAGTAACAATGCCATGGTAATGGAACATCAAATGCAAACTGAAATGCTGTATTCTCTGTATAACCAATGGAGAGAGAGCACCATTTGTAACTATTTACATTTGAACAACCCATCACATCCAAGACACTTTCATGAACTCTGATTATCTGAATTCTGGTTAGCCTGGATGCTGGCCATGTGCACAAACTGGCCAGCTCCAGGCACAGCACTTCCATCCCTGAACAATTTTGAAATGGGCAATTAAGAGCCATCCCACAAAGTATGAAAGCTTCAGAACTGGTTTATGTTCAAGTGTACAGAAGCCAGGCTTCCTAAAGAAATTATTGACTTCTGTTCTGACATAGATAAAACCCTAATCTTTATTTTAAATTCTATCATCTCCACATGCCCACTTAAATCTCTGTACCTTTTAATCAGCAGTTAGCAAATTACATTAAACATTAGGAATATAAAGCCAAGTGAGTTAGGAAACATCAAATCACAGATGACTCAGTTTTCAAAAGGCCTCTGCTTTAAACAGTTATGATAACATCTTAGGAGCAAAGTAAATTTAAACATTTAATGGCAGATACTATTTGGATAGGAAACAAGAAATTAATAGAAACATATATGAAAAGATAAGAGGAATACATGGTGAAATTTGGTTTAAAAAATATGTTCACTGCAGTCATTGCCCAGTTCCATCACCATGGTCCTTCACACCAACACCAGCAAGTTCTGAGGTTTTTGTCTCATCATTCAAAGAGGGACAGTCCCACATGAGCCTCTCTCTTTATCTCACCACCACCCCACCACAGGCTGCTTCTACAATCACACTCTTGATCCCAGCTCTCCAATTTCATTCTCAATCTCTTTAACTTGGCTTTGCTATATGAAATAGGTTCAGCTTTTGGAGGATACCAAATCCCTAGCAACCTCTACAGTCCAACTCCCAGGATGTTTTACTCCTTTTATCCACTTTATAACTGTACTTGAACAGAGGTTTTAAAGGCACTTGATTACACGTATTTACTCAAAGCACACCGTTTTCTGATGACTTTTGAGCCTCAGTACTCCTCTGGGTCTCCAGTTATTCTTTCAGAGCACCATCTGAAGGACTCAATTTCTCCCATTCCTCTCATTGCCAACTTCCCAGGGGAATTCACTCATGATCTCGTGTGATCTTCCTCTATAAACTGTCTTTGCATCACCTCATCAGAGACACTGGTTTAATCAGCTTTGTCAGAGCTGTCAAGTCACAAAACCTCAAGAGTTGGCTACTTTTTGGCCAAGCTAAAATCCCTACCTTTCTGACATTTCCTTGTGGCTGCCTAGTTGTTAATTCAAGCTCAATAACACCAAATGGAGCTCTGATGTCCTTCTAAACTCAGCTCACCACTTCCCATGGATATAAATGTCACACTCAATTTTCTGAATGCCTTTCATAGCTGAATGTCACCCTCCACTCACATCTGGTTTTTGTATGCTCTCACAATCAAGCACCATCCACTTACCTGCCTATAAAATCTCATCTCTAATGTTTCATCTCAATTATTGAACCAACCTTTTCCAGTGTTAACAAATACAGTCAGAGCCTAGATGCAAAAATCACTCTTAGAGTCTATTATTCAAATAAGTTTAAAACCTCTACATCTTGCTCCTTCCATCTCTTTGTCCTAAAAGCATAAACCACTTCTCTTCATTTCACAGATGTAAACACATTAGTTCAGTTCAACCCATTATGTGTCATTCAAAGTAAGAGCAATTCCTGAATCTAATGAATGCACAAGGTGATCAGTTTGGCAGAAAATTTAGAGTTTTTCTCCATGATGCTCATAGCACTTGGAAGACTTATTCCTAAGCATACACAAAACCTATTACATTCATATTCTGGTAAATCCTTCCTTTCTTATCTTATGTTGCCTGAAAAATGAAAACTTTAACAGTGGTTGGATTTTTGGGGTGTTGAAGCTGCTGCCCACTGTGACTACCAACAGTGCACAATTGTTTGATTTTCAGAGTTTACAAACTGTTACTACAGTAATTCATTATAAATGCCTCCATCCTTAAGAAAATGGCCACTGGAAAGTGAAACAAGAAAAACAACTAAGAAACTAACATAACTTTCTAATATCCAGTTGGGGGAAACTATAAGTCCACCAATTTGAAATTGCATTCTCTAAACAAGATATATTCTCCCTCAATTCTATACTGAGGAATTAATCATTAACTCTTCCAATTAAAGAACTTCCTTCTCTCAAAAGGTGACTATCCAAGAGAAGGAGTGGCATCTGTTGTCCTCAATGAAGGAGGACAGAATCCTGTTCTAATTTTATCCTATTCTGCACTATTTGTTTATTTTGAAAAAAAAAGTGCTTGATTATTTACCAACCTATTCTATTCACATTTCAATAAATGATATAAAGAACTGCTTTCAAACTGCACTGTCCAAGGGGAGCAGCACATAAATACCAGCTCACAGTAATTCAGGTTTAAAAAATAGTAAAATGCTGTGTGTGTGTGTGTAAAAGCAGGAATTCCTGCAATAAATACCACACATATCAACCTTTTGAAAAGAATTGGTATGAGTTTCCACAGCATACTTTTTTCTTTGAACCTAGAATAAAATTGATCACTTTCTAAATAATGGGAAACAGTCTGTTTTGCCAAATTGGCAGAAAAGTTCAGATTTCTTAAGAGTCATGAGAATTTTAAAATTGCAACTGGAAATTTCCAAACACGCATATTTTGGATCCTAGAATCCAACAGCACACATTCCTGTTACTGTCAAAATGCAAAAAGGAGTCGACCAAGATTAAAGGTTTACCAATTAAGACTTTCCAAGGCATCTATCTATAGGACCCATGCCACAAAAACTTACAATGCAAGAACTTGCTGGCTGCTCCTCCTGAATAAAATACAAACATTCAGGTGGGCAGTCACATCGGGTGGTGACAAAAGGAATTTCTGATTGCTGATCAAATGCTAAAATTGTGAGAACATTGCTGAAACTTCCCTGGCTTACACCAGGCAATATCTTCCTACATCCACACCTTTTCAGTGTGTATTCCAGAGGGATTGGGTAATAGCTGCCTAGCCCATGGTGACTGAACTCTTACCTTGGTGTTGGCGCATGCTTTCCCCTTCTTGTAGTCCTTGTGGCTGCCTCTTTTATCCAATTTGGCCCACAAGGCTTTGGCTTTCCAGTAATTGAGTTTGGACTTGAGTTTGTGATAGAAGGAACGATAGTCTTTGGGCTTTAGCTCCAGGTAGTCACAGAGCTCCTGGAAAGCCTTGAGAGTCCCCTTGCAGGTGGAAGCCTGGACAAATCTGTCAAAGAGAACATGAGCCTGGTTCACCTTCTCGTTTTTACTTTCCTCCATGCTTCACACGTGGCAGCTGCCCAGGGGGGCAGCTGTGCTCTTCCAGTCTGCCAGATTTCCTGATGTTGTTCTGCTGAGCCACTTTCACCTCTGCCTTACAAGCATTATTAACCTATAAAACAAAAAGAAGAAAGAGCAAGTTCAGTTACTCTTTTTCATTCCAAAACTTTGTCTAAGCCTGCTGAACTGAGAGCCCAGATTCCCAGTCAGTCCTTAGGTGATTGATATCCCAAGGATTCCTACCCAGGCTGACTGAAGAGGAGGCTTCCAGAGTTCAGTGAGCCTCACTGCAGACAGCAGCACATCTCACATCTCTGTTAAATCACAGAATATTTTAACCTGAGCCAGTGTCTTGGAATGAGTTTTCCCGGCTCATTTATCCAAACTCATTCTGCATGAAGAGCAGGGGAAGTTCCAAGTGAACAGGCAGACGTTACATGGTGTCTGCAAGAGGGCAGAGGCTGTGAAACAGAACAGGCAGACCCTACCATGTTGCAGTTACTGTGTAACACCACAGCAACAGTTATGGGCTGGTGCTAAAAACACTACTGCCACAAAACACTTAAGAGTCTCTGCTCCATCAGTAAAACAAGCTTTTGTGCCTTCATTCTAAAAAGACACATGTCTTTGGTCATGATAAATAGAGATAAGAGGATGGCATAGCAGAAGCTGATATAGAGTCCTTGCCAAGACTGGTTTTTGCACAGTGATGCTTACTGTGATCTTAAAAATAAGTTAAACCTGCTAATAGCAATCAATTTTTTGGACATATTAGTCAAGGCTGTAAAAAGGAAGCCTGTATGTGTTGCATAAAGCAGTATAAACAGTTCCCTTACCTAAAGCCTACACACATCATTCCATCCATAAGTGAGCAGCGTAAGAGTGAAACATGGCTGGTGCATGAGCCTTATAAGACCCCATACTAATTCCCCTATTTTGTATTTTTCAGCTTCTTTTGATATGCAGGTCCATACAAAATTTTAGGTGGTAGCTGGGGTCTACTTTAACCTGCTGGGGCAGAGCTGCTGTCATAAGCTCTGCTGCTCATTTCTGGGATGCCTCAGAAGCAGGCTGCAGACCTACAGAATTGTTTGGATAATGCTTAAAGCACAGGTATCTGCTCTTCCTCTCTCTCTCTTTCATATAGAATAAACCTTTTTCTTTCTTTTATAGATAACACTAAGTATACTCTAAATTACCCTTCTTGTTGAGAAAGAATAGTTCTGTTTGCCTTCAGATATGAAGGCAGCATAGGAACACGTGCACAAACAATGGAAGTGAAAGCACTTCCAAGGTGCTTTTTGCCCTTTTTTTTTTTTTTTTTTTTGCAAAGGGTATTAAGGCAAAAAGGGAAATATGTGGACTTGGATGAAACTTTTTAGATTCTCACCAGCTCTCTTCCTGCTTCCAGCAGACAGGAAGCCGAGCCAAACATTACAGCTCATGTCTCTTCCCCTCCCACATGACAGCTCTCCAGTAGTTTATTTGGGCACTCCTGCTTTTCAGCCTAACATGGTATTTATTGTTTATGTTTAGAAACAGCAAGGGAGTCCTGGAAACCTTTACATACCCCCACAAGCTGGTAGTTTTGAAAAATAAAAGTTCCAACAGAAGTCAAAGTACAACAGTGGGTTATAGTGCAGAATGCAATTCTAACTTTATTGGGACAACCACCTTAGAGGACTCAGTACCCATGAAGCTGTTTTTCTAACTGGCTGATAGTGATGCCCATGTCCATATCAGTGCTGCTCACTAAGCAAACTGGAACTGCTTTCCTTGTTTGCCATCTTAACTTCGCTGTTGTGAAGCTGGAAACATCTCCAGGCTTGCACCGCAGGGAAAGCACTGCACTGCTACAGAGGCCAAGCCACAGAACCCTGAAATGGTTTGGTTTGGAAGGGAGACCTTAAAGGTCACCAAGTTCCAATGCCCCTGCCATAGGCAGGGACACCTCCCACTAGACCAGGTTGTTCAAAGCTCCATCTAATTTGGTCTTGAGCACTTCCAGGGATGGAGCATCCACAGCTTGTCTGGGCAACCTGTGCCAGTGTCTCAGTGCCCTCACAGCAAAGAGCTTCTTCCCAATATCCAATCTAAACCTGCCCTATAACAGTTTGAAGCCATTTCCTTTCTCCTGTCATTCATATCCTTGTTAAAATTCCCTCTTCACCTCTCTTCTGGCCCAACCAGGTACTGAAGTCTTGCGCCTCCTCTTTTGTTCTCAAGAAGAATATAATGGACTCCAACAAAGCACCTCTAACACTGAAGGAGTCATTTCAGTGTCTCTGTGTCATACAGACACAATAAAATACCTACAGCCTAAAGTCATATGCCTCATTAATCAGCACAGCATTCCAAGCTGAATACTCTGATGTTCCCTCCACTTCTTGCACCTCCACTCTGCTACCCAAACACCCACTTTACACCAGTGCTTTGGATGACTGAGACTTCTTCAGAAAAAGCAATGTTACATGACCTAAATTAAGTAGAGTCACAATTCAGGTCTGTTAGCCCTCATTGCACTTCTGATATATCCAGATGTAAGGACAGCATAGGGATCATTTCTTACTCTTGCTTCTCCCACAGCTTTTCACCAAGGAAGTGAAGCAGCATTGGTTTTGCACTGCTTAAAGACCCCAAAATTAAAACCCAACCTCTTATTGTCACATTTTATGACAGTACAAGCTGGGCAAATAATTTGGCTATAAATAAGAAAACCAGCTGGCCCCTGGGTTGAAAGAAAGGATTCTCAACCAATTCTGTTCCATCCTAAGTTGCACACATCTCACGGGTCCAGGAGCTGGGTGGTGTCAAGGAACAGACCAATAACTGGGTTTTTCAAACCCCCTTTATAAACAAGGCTTCATACAATAAACTTGTTCTTTTGCCACATGGACATTGGGGTGTGTGTTGTCTCTCCCTGTCCTGACTACCAACCCCACAAAATACATGGATATTAAACATAATATCCTTTCACTCTAGGAACTTACTGCTGTGTCTGATGTTTGCTAAGCCAGCAGCCAAACCTGGAACAAACAGGTCATTTGAGCCAGCACATTCCAAGGGGTACCTCAGCACAGCAGCTCTGCCCAAATCCCATTTCACAGCCTGGGAAATCAGTTATGCCCACGGGTGAAACACCGAGGCTTCAGTCACCACATTAGGTCACTCCCTAGAACTCTGCATTCCCGATGTAAACACCCTGAGCCCTTGGAACCCAAGAGCAACGCGTCAGAGAACATGGAAATTACAGGAGGAAGGCAAGGGCAGGCAAGAATTATTTGCTGGGTTTCCAGGGTACTGGTGTGCCTCGCTGGCTGTTCTGCAAGCCTGCAGTATCCTGCATGTTTTGTCTCGAGGCAGCTGATTGCTGACTCAGATGCTCTGTGAATTCCTTGGCTTGGGAGCTGGGCGAGAAAGACAAAGCCCGTGGAAAAACGCATGCAAGAACAGTGTTCACGTTGCTATTTACAATAATAGCGGGAGGTTGTCACTGACTCATGGCTCCAAGTACCCTCAGGATCTCCAGTGCTTGCCCAGGACAAAAGAAACCAAAGGAAAACACAGAGATGCAGGCAGTGAATAATTCCAGGTGGTGGTTCCTTCCCACAGTCACACAGATGCAGGAATATGAATATTTTATCAAATGCATACACGAGAAAGAAAGCCCAGTGCCCTACTTCTGCCAAAGGCAAGAGATAAGAGGAGATTTTCAAATACTACACATAATGAATTTGGTTGTACAAATTGAAGTTCTGCAGCAAGTGTTGCAAATGCAGGGCTTATATATTCCAGGCAAATAAAGCCCCATTACACAAATCACCACCCCCTCTACATTTCCATCCTAATTTTGTTCAAAGTGTTCATTCAAGCAACGACTTGAGCCCAGGGAAAAAATAAAATACTATTGGAATGTATTTTTCACCCATCTCTTTTTTCCCCCATCAGAAATTATTGAGTTAATTCCATCTACATTCACAGCTTGTTCTCTCCACCCTAAATGAGGAGTGAATAAAACATTTGCCAAAGTAACTGCCCAGCTGCACTTCAGAATGCTGAGCTTCTCTGAGCACCATGTAAGTGCTTCCTTACATTTGAATTATTTCACAGCCAGGCCAACACCACAGATGCACCCTTGACAGACAAACCTCTGAGAAGTCAGGCATCAAGAAGAAGCAGTAATACCATATGGAATTTGAAAGCAAACTGGTCCATGATCATAAAACTACTGTCCAGCAACATTCCCTATGCCCTTGCCTCCCTTTCC
Organism: Ammospiza nelsoni; assembly: GCF_027579445.1. NCBI lineage: Eukaryota > Metazoa > Chordata > Aves > Passeriformes > Passerellidae > Ammospiza > Ammospiza nelsoni. Next base: position 70,425,859 of record NC_080637.1, read on the forward strand.
TGGCTCCTCCTGTAGCTTGTGCCTAAGCAAGGCTCAGTAACAAACTCTGCAAACCCTGAATTACTGCAGTACCCAGGCAGCCAGGACACACTTGCAACTTGGCTAGCAAAAGCCTAAGCACAGATTACAGTTAAGCTCATGCTACAGACAGTGGGGACACCTATTTCTGTCTCTCTCCTCCACCCAGCATCCAGTTTTCTTGTAGGAAACCAATTACCTTTGAGACTCTTATTCCTCATTGAATCTGGATGAAATTGTTCAAAAGTTATTAAGGATGAACTGAAAAGCAGATGAACAAATGGCTCAATCCCATAAGCCTCTCCTCTTTAGGAAGCCAAACACACAAAAAAAAAATCTTTATTCCAACAAATGAAAAAGCTCTGTTTTAATTTCTAAGACTTACATTCTTTTACTTTCAGCTAAAACTGAAAAAATGGATTTTCTACAATATGTTCATGACTTTCTAAGTGATTACAATACCAAAAAGTGCAGCTTTAGGGCAGTGGTAAGACTGTGGAACAGATGGCAAAAAGAGGACAATTTTGACAAGAAAAGCTAAAGCCAAAACTGGCAACTATTTTAGCTCCATGTAACGCAGACCAAGAATGGGAAAGCAGGAGGACAAAGGCGTGGCTGCCATTGTTTGCAGCTTCCCTTTTAACCAGATGGAAAAGGGGCACGTCAGCCCTGTCCACAGCACGTCTTAAATGGGATTTAGATCTGCTCCTGTTCATAACATTCAAGACTCAAGTAAATAAGCTGTCAAAAAAACTGTGCTTTAATATATCTATGAAACTTGATCTGGTCACTTCTGCCCACCACACTGGAGAGAGTCTTCTGGGTCTCCACCTCTTTCCTGCCTATCCTCCCTCCCAAGCTAGGCCAAAAGTGGGAGAAAGAGAAACCAAGCATGAACTTGACTGCAAACACCAGAACCTGTTCTTAGCACATACATAAACAGTTCATAGAATGCTCATGTCAAGAAAAACTCAACCCAGTACTCACTTGAGAAGAAATGCTAATTACACACAAGAACATGGAAACATACAAATAGAGAAGCAGTTATAGAAAATATTTTGGTTCCCAAATTCACATTACAGTAGAGAAGGAAAAATGTGTACATTGCTTATTACTAACCATTTCTTCAATGCCACAACACAACAACTGAAAGCATTTGACCTACAAAACACAACCCTTTCTCTATGAGAACTCAAAAAGCACACCTTGCTGCTGCTGTCATACACAACTCTTTGATCACAGCACTCCCTACACTGAATGAACACTAACAAAGAAAGAGACCAAGAAACAGATCAATGCTTTTCTTTGGAAGAGAAAAAACAAAAGTGAATTATACCAAGGAAGAGGTAGCTGTTCCCTCAGAGGATGATAAGGGAACAACAGTAGGACACCTGGATAGGTGTCATTCTCACACCACGATGTAACAGAGCAACACAGTTGAATTCCTTTATCTGAAGTGCTTTGAAGCTGTTCCTGATGTTACATTTCAACATAGAAATGCATCTCCTATAGTTAGTTCCCACCCAGTTTTACAAGCTGGATTTCCCCAGAGCTCTGCAAACACTATGAAATAACCCTTGGAAAGTGCCTATTTAAAAAAAAAAAAAACAAAAAAACAAAAGGAAGACTCCGAAAATTACCAGAATGATATTTTCACAAGACTTTATTTCTATTACTTCAAATGGGGATAAAACAAATTTGTTGTCTTCACACAGCAAGGTATATCAGCTTTTGACACCATACAGGACACGGACCCCTTCATTTTTCCAAGCTAAAATGCTGTGTATGCCACAAGAAAGAGCAGAAACAGCAGCTTTGAGAAAAGCTTTACTGAGCATTAGAGAACAAGAACACTGTTCTGCCCCAAGTAGAAATTCTGAGCAGAACAAGGAGTGGAGACCACAAACACACTTTAACAACCTCTGCAGCCCAGAGAGCCAAGTCCACTGAAATCTCCAGATTCTGCTGGAGCACTGATCACCCCAAACCATTCCATGGCACAGGGAGAAAATATATAGAACCTCTTTGTATTTTGGAAAAAATAATCTCATTAAAGAAATTGTCTAATGAAACTCACATGAACACATTTGCAAAAATTCATGTAAGTGAAAGCTTACATAAAATTTCACATAAGTGAAAGTCAAATTTTGGTGTTAGAACCTAACACCAAAACACAGACTGCATTGACCACAGAAGTGATCACAGAGGATAAAAGATAACAGGAACAAAGAAACAGACAGAATCATAGGATCTGCAGCTGACAAGAAAATAAAAATTACCCATCTTTACTGGGCATGTAAAATGTTTCAGTGACCAGGACGAAAAGGTCTAGCACCTTCTGTAATATGTGCTTGCTTTCTCTTTACCTGCACTTGCCTCCACTTAATGTGCTTCAGTTCTCCCTCTCTTTACCAAATTAGCCAGGAAGGGAACAAAGCCAGGGAAGGGTCTGAAGCAGAATTCCTGTGAGCAGCACTTGAGTGAGCTGGGGTTGTCCAGCCTGCAGAAGAGGAAGCTGAGGAGTACCTTATCCTCTCTACAACCTCCTGAAAAGAGAGTGTAGCCAGGTGGGGGTCAGCCTCTTCTCCCAGGGAAGAAGTGAGAGCACAGGAAGAGTCTTCAGCTGTGCCAGGGGAGGTTCAGACTGGATATCAGGAGGAATTCCTTCAAAGAAAGGGTGGTCAGGCACTGGAACAGCACCCAGGGAGCTGCTGGAGCCACTGTCCCTGGAGGTGTTTAAGGAAAGGCTGGAGGCGGCACTGAGTGCCACGGTGGTGTTGGGTCATAGGTTGGACCAGGTGATCTCAGAGTCTTTTTCAACTCAAGTGATTCTGTAATTCCCCCTTTTATAGGTCAAAGATTACTGATCACCTGGAGATCCAAAGGAGGCTGAATTTACCCTTCATTTGCATCAGCCATTAAGAGAAATATTTAGCACCTCAGAAGCAAGCTCAAAGACTGGCCATTTGTGCCAGCATTTATTTTAATCACAGCAGATAGAGGCCTAGACTTTCAAGTCCAGGGCTCACCCTTCTGTGCTTTGGTAAATCCAGACTCTCACAAAACATTCCAGTTACAGACAGTAAAAAATGAACATGGGGAAGCAAGTTGTATTTGTGCTGCTTCCAACTCTAAACTGTTATGGGTGTGGAAAAGAAGCAGGCACTTCCTGAAAGGAAGTGGTGGATGACAAGGGAGTTAGAAAACAGGATCAGAAGATTCCTAATTTCACCATTTTTACACAGTCTGCTAGGTATGGCATCACAAATCTTCTGCACTGAGAAGTTCAAACAGATTACAGATTATTTAGTGGGTGTATAACCATTTTCTGTGGAAGAAGACTGATTACAGAAAGCAGAGGAAGTTAAAAATCTTGGAATCTTCTTCCCTCTACACATCTTGCAAGACTCTTTTGGGAGCCAAGAAATCCAATGTAAATAGACATTTGAATAAAAGAGCTGTAAAGATTTCTCCAACCCACAAACCACCATTTAGAGATGGCTGAACTTTAAAAGAAAAAGAAAAACAAATTTCAAGCTTTATTCTAGGACAAGTTCAGGAAAGGTTGGGATCATGCTATAACCCATGGGTGCAACCCTAGCCTGTGTAATTACCACATAAAAGATACATGCAGAATCAAAAAAAAAAATAAACACCTAAAGATCAGACCTTAAACCCAGACCTCCAGAACTGCCACCTCCTTTCCCTTAACAAGTAAAGTCCAACCAGGAACAGCATCTTGAGACTCACCTGCAGATGAGGTCACTGGTGATTTGTCACTCTGCATCCCAGCTATTGGATGCTCCAATCTGCCCCTGTCCCCATCCCATGCATGGCCAATAAGACCTAAGGTCCCCAGGGCAGTCTGAACCCTCAAGCTTTCACTGCTGCCAAAGAAAACCCCACAATGTGTTTATAACCCCTCATGGGTGTACCCTGCTCCTGTAACTCAAACCACTGCCCCAGCCTTCCTTTCTCCTTCCAAGCTATGCACAAAAATATGTGCTCTGCAGTCTGTCTATACACCTAAAATCAGAAATGGCAACGACAACAAACTCAATCTAGGTTAGATCAGGCTGTTTCTAACACCCCACAGGCTCACAGCCATGTGCTGTCCTCCCACATCACTCACTAGATTAGACAATAATATACAATTAGGCAATTTCAATTTGTTTTGCAGAGGTGGAGAATTACACACCTCAGCAAGAGCACTCCTTGACTGAGCAGAGTCTGAACAAGGCACCAAGCAGGATTTGAAACAAGCCAGGAGGCTACTTTCCATCATGGCTTACCTTTTTGGTCAGATTTACTATGGAGTTACACCTCATTTTTACAGTAAAACTTATTTATTAGACTCTAAAGGCACGGGGCTTCTAGATAACAGGGGAGATACTGAATATGTTCAATGGACACAATGTTAAATCCCAATTTGTCACAGGAAGAAAACACACCCACACATTCATCCTATAACTTTTATTTCATAAATTAGATCATTTGGTGGAGGTCTATTCCACACAAGCCACAAACCTCCTCTGTAACCTCTCCCAGGCTGCATTCCTGTAGCCATGGCTTTAATTTCAGAGGGAAAGAAAGTCTTGATGCCATCCTTTCCTCAAAATACTCTTACTATGCTTACACTTTTGGGTTCTTGACAGTATGTTAGACTTAGTTTAGTATTAACCCTCAATAAATTTACTCATGTAAATCTTTCCTCTTTCCAAGATAAGAATACCAACCCTTTGCACTCTGGCATGCTCCACAATCCTGAGTAAAGATAATAATTTTAAAAAGCAAAGCAAAATCCAACCCTTAGTGACTAACCAACTGTGAGACCATCAAATGACAACTGATGAAATCTAGCAACTTAATGAAAGTCTGTCTGTGTTACACAATCTGCTGTGCCTAATTCTTCCCCATCGTTCATATTCCTCAGAGGTACAAGGAAAGCTTTTACCAGGAGACAGCAATGTATTGTAAGCAAATAACCAGTTCAACATTTCAGCTCAGTCTTGACAGACAGAATAAAGAGTTTGCATTTTTTCATGATACAAAATAGCCCAGAATCTTAAAAAGTAATCCAAACTGTAGGCAAAGAATGGCAAAACCAAAACCCACAACATCCAACTTTCCGTTTGGCTCCGGATATCAGATAATACCAATTGCACATATTGTGCATGGGTTATAAATAGCAACCAGGCAGCACCTTCCCCACTTGGCTGGACATTTGACTCTCAGTAAACACTGAGCAGTTTCAATTGCCCAGATAGCAATTTCCCTGGAACCTGCAGGATGCCTCTCTGAGCAAAGCCCAGGCCAAGCTCAGTGCCTGGAGCGAATGAAAATCTGTTAGGAAATCAGTGGGAGGAAGGAGCTGGAGGTGGTTCTGTGATTTACTCTCCTCTCCCTGAGGCTCTGGCAGCCTCCTGGAAGGAGGCAGCCATCACCTCCAGAGGCAGACATTACCAATCTCCTCAAGTACAGCTGCACTGGTGGGGGCATGAAAAGACTTGGTATGAATTAGTCAGACATTAAATCCAACCTAAGTGTAAAGATGTTATTGTCAGAATTCATTCCTAGTAGCAAGGACACATCTCTTTGCCTTTTATCCTCAAGGACTGCTCTGCCTAGCCTTTTTCATTCCATCCTCCTTTGGATAAAGGCCCATTCCTCTGCAAGGATATCTGGGGGTCTGAAGCAGATACCTGGAAGGTTCAACTGAGGATACCTGGCAGAGAAAGCAGCCCTGTGAGGGGGCACAGGCATTTCCTTTGCTTAACGCAGGTCCCAGAGCCCTCACCAAAGGAACTACGAGCACTTTTTGTGCAACAGACCTGTGTGCACTCTGCTGACAGGCAAAGCCCCCCATGCTCACAGACTGCACTGTGGAACAGTGACTGCCCAGCATGGCTTGGCAGGACTGAGGCACTGCTTTGCTCCTGTGCTGCTCACAGGCTCTGCTCTGTAGGGCAGCTCAGTATTTCCACTGGCAGATGATTCGGTTCTGGACCTTGGACTCAAACTGTGTAATTTCCATAATCTCTTATTCCATAACATCCTGTATTTGAGCACTAGCCAGAATGACCCTTTTCCAAAATACTTTTAATACAGCAAGAAGGAGCACAAGAGACTGCAGGTCACTTGTGACTTCCTCAGTGACAATACCAACAGGTGGTTGCTGGTGTATCTGAAAAGAAAAATACTGAAATTAAGAAGTATTTTCTTCAACTTCATTCAACTCCTGCTTTCAGGTTCAGTCAGCCAGAACAGACTGGTAGCAGAGGAGAGCTCTGTAAACTGGGAATGCCCAAGAGTGGTGGCAGCACCACAGCATGACAGTCGCTGCTGTCCTGAAAATCCACACAGTGCTCCTGGAGAGCATTAACTGCACAGAACAACCTGGGGTCTATGACACCTGAAAACTACCCTCTCTCTAGTTGTTCACTGGCAGTAAACAATTTAATATTTATATATTTACTATTAGTTTATGCTAACAGAAACAAATACTGCTGTTAAGAAAGATTTGTTTTCTCCAGTTTAAGGACTGAGAAATGTAAAGGGTTTGTTTCTCGTTACACTGGGAGTTACCAGTAAAATCCATGTCTGCTCTCCACTCCCCTGTCATTTCCCATACATACACCCCAGAAATTATCATGTGTTTTTTCCATGGACCCAAAAGATCTGGCTTACTGTAGAGGAAAACTTCTCATTTCCTGGGGCAAACCAGAAAACGCTTCAGTATTTGGTTCTTTAAATACTTGGGAGTGACCACAAGTAATAAGCAATGTTTGCTTTTAACCTTTCATTTCTGTAACACTCCTGTTTATTTTCTAGGATAGAACAGACTATTGCAGTTGGGAGAGCCCTACAGTTACCATCTGCCTGGCTGAACAAAAGTTGAAGTTGTTAAAGGCAATGCCATCATCAAAGTTCATTTCCCTTCCCTGGCTGACACCAGTGTCTGGGCATGCACATTTTGTGGTAACTTCTGCATTATGTTCTGTAACTATAAGGAATAACAGGGAAATGCTCATTTGAAGAACAAAAGGATCTAAAGTTGATAAAAATGGGCAATTTCCTACCCTTATCACACTGGTCAGTGATATTATGAATGCTTTATGTCTCATCCCTGTTATCAACTCAGACATTTCTTCCTGAGCCAGTTGTTTTTATGATCAATAGCTTTCTTTTAATTTCCAGGCCAAGTTTATACCTCTCTGTTCCTGTGATGATGCTGACTTAGGCATTAGCTTTGCCTCCCTTCCCACATATATTTATAGACAATGCCACATCTCCCCTTGGCCTTCATTATGCTAAGGTCAAATCAAGCTCTCATGGACAAAGATAGGCTTTCTTTTCCCTCTCCTGCCCATTCTGGGATTGCTTTAGTGTCTTCCACCTCAACAATCCACAACTAACATACATTTTAATGTACTCCTTGATCACGGGAATCACTCTTTCTCCTTTCTTGGTTATTTCCAAGTGAAAGGCCATCAGATTGCTTCACACTATTGAATTTAATTTCATGCGCATCCTATAAGTTCTAGTCCTGTAACTCAGTATAAGAAATCAGGGAAGTGGGGTTCTAGAGCACTCTCCAACAACAAAAGCCCAAGGTAATTAGTCAGTTTATTACTCCTTACCACGACTGCAAACATGTATGCACAGCAAAGCAACTTGATTGAAAGTTCATTGAAGGTTGTGCAAAATTATTTGGTTCAAGGCCCTTAGAGGCTTGAATTTCTGTGAAAGCAGCTGATACTGTAGCCATTTCTGTAACCCTCTGTCCTCTGACAGAGTGTGTGGGGTGGGAAGAAGAGTGAGGGAGGTGACCTTGCCATTTGAAACTCTGTTTCCGTGACAGGATGGAGGGAATTTTGCTTCTTCCTCTGTTTTAAAGAATTACAGCCTTGAAAGCTGAAGGTGGTAAGAGACTCCCAGAATTTTGCCTGTGTGCATAGAGCTGCCAAAAACACTGTTGGTAATAGTGTTGTTTGGAAAGGCTGTTCATACAATCTCAAGAAAACTCTGCTTTTGGTAGACAGCTTACTAAAAGCTGCTGGTATGCTCCTGAGTGTTGTTTACTTTGGAAAATGAAATTTGAATGCTGTTTTCCCTCAATGGCAAAGCTATGCTATACAAAGCAATACTTCAGGTAATTTATGCCACATCTGTGTCCTCAAAGCTAATAAAGGAATGTAAGATGACTACAAGCTATGCAGGTATAATCACTTCACCAAATTACATAAGAGAATTTAAGAGATAAGTACTGTTCTAAGTGCTCCAAGCATATATTATATTTTGTCCAGGAGTCCATTATCCCAAAAGAAAAAAAAAATATTTTGTGTCTTTGAATTGCTCTTAGAAATATCTAAAATACCCCAAGAGTGTGGTTGATTCAGCATTGCTCTAATCTGATCTTGAACAAGCTTGGTTTTCCCTTTTCCACATATGCTATGGAACAGTAACTTCACTTTCATTAGTCCCCTGGCTAACTCCTTAGATCTGACAGTAATGCAGCCATTAAGCAGATCAGCAGGGTCTCAAGTTTAACAGAAAGATCAGTATTTAGACATGTCTGACTTCAGTCCAAGGTTGCTGGCACACTTATAAACAGCCATAGATTGAGATGCAGCAATATCTTAGAGAAACAGACCAAAGCAGCAAGTTTACAGTATCCAGCTGTAATGAAATGTGAAACTGTGCCCTTGACAAGCATAATACAGCATTGTTCACTGGACACAAGAGGGGCTCCCCTCTGCAGCTTGGACTCCTACCTGTTCCAGTGCTTCCACGTGCCCCTATGCTCTTCACACTTGCTGGTTTTGGAGAAAACACCAAATTTTCTGCCAGGCTGTTGCGCACAAGGTCTAGAGCTCATCTCACTGCAGACTGGGGGGAGTAACCCCGAGGTTATTCAACATTGTGGCATCCCAGTAACTCACAGGACATGCTGGGGAAAACATCTGTGGTACCCACACCCCCTGTCCATGGACTCACCCAGCACTTAGTGACTCTGTGGGCCCAGATCTTTAGAAGCATTAGACTCCACATTCCTCCTCTGCAGAGGCCAAGGCAGCTCTCTTCTAGCACAGAGCTATTTATTACTTACACCACATGCCACATTAACACAAGCTTATGTAAGCACATTCAGAGCAAGGTAACATCTAATGAAAATGGCCAACAAAAAACAGGTACCTTGCTATTAAAGGCTGCTTTCCCTGGAAGAATTTAAAGCCACCCAGGGAATGTGTGGGAGAAGCTGACAACACTGCAAAGCAACCTGCAGCAAGGCAGGTGTGGATGCAAAACACCTGCAAACAAACCCAATCCATTGCTAAAGCTGAGTTTGACTTTCACCTAGAACTGAACCTCACACACACTGTGTGCTCTCATCTATGTCAATCCCACCTCAGGTCAGCCTGACAAGCGTTGGGTGTGATGTCCACAGACACAAAATGACCACCTGAAGCGAACAAGAGCAGTTTCCACTCTCTGTGACTGGAATGACCAGGCTGGCTGGCCCATTCTCTCGGCAGTCTTTTCTACAGACAGAGTGGAGCACAGAGAAGCTTCCAGAACACTGCTCTCCTGGCTTCCTTCACTGAACAAGTAGTTACAACCCATTCCTGGAAAAACAACCCTGTGCATGCAGAGAAAAACCAGGCTGTCCCAACTGGGCTATACTCAACAACTGGAGTCAGCACTAAGGTGACCCAGACAGGATTAAGCTGGAGCCCTGCCACACCATTACTTTCATCAGATCAGTATTTGGCTCCAGAAAAAGACAGATCATTTCTGGGGAAAGGCAGCCATGCTTCCTTTTCTCTTCTTGGTTAAGAAACTTGATCTGGCTGTTGATTAGGGAAGTACATCAATCCATATTGTTTAAAACTCTTGCTTAAGGAGAAGGTCAAACTAAGAAATTGTGAGTCACCGAACCACAGAATAATTAAGATTGGAAAAGACCTCTGGAGATTGCCTAGGTTGATCCCACTGCTCAAAGCAGAGTCAGCTAAAACAGGTTATTCAGGACTGTGCCCAGTCGGGTTTTGAGTATCTCCAAGGATGGAATCACAAGGGATGCTTAAAGCCTAACATAATATCTCTTGCAACAGACAGACCTGCATATTTAACCTCCAGGCAGATTAATTTTTATGTAACCAGGCAATACAAGAGAGGATAGATACTCAAGTCCCAGCACACATCACCCTAAAAGGTAAAGTCAAGGGTGCCAAAAACAGCAAGTCACTTTTTCCCCTATATCCATGAAACTCGTGAGGTCCTCAGATTTCCTCCTTACTCTGAAACAAATTCAATTGTTTATTCCCAGCCCTAATAGAACATTAAACAAAAGAAAGCTTAACCCATGAAGACAACACATGAAGCTTCTCTAGCAGATAGTATTGGAGCTCTGAATCCCATTTTACATTCTACTCCCCAAACAAAGGCAACACCTAGTGCAAGGCTTTAACTAAACTGCCTCTTCTCTCCTTGGAAACATTTCTTACTGGTCAAGTTCAGTAACATCTGAATTTGCAGTAAACAAGTACTGCCACAATCAAAAATAACATTTAAGAGAACCTCAAGAAGTGATTGAGTGTCATGTTGGTCCAGATGTTGACCCAGAACATGTGATTTTCTCACAAGCTGCAAGATGGAAGAGGTGCATAATGACATCAAAAAGGATATTCACACCTAACAACAAAAAAATTAGGATCAAAAAATCCATGCTATGTTTTCCAAAGGCAGAGTGCAATTCCTGGCAATGGGGCAGCAAGGAATAGCTATGCAGCTGGCAAGTGAACCACAAGGTTTTAAATAGATAGTTCAAAGCCAAAGATTACTCTCTTATCCTGCACTGGGGGTGTTACAAGGCTGTGAGGAAAGATAATGATGTACAAAGAATCAAAAATGTATCACTTCAATTTTAAATTATCTACCTCTGCCTTTACAAAACTACTTTTTGGATGATTTGCAATGTGTCAATATGATTTAAAACAGTAGCTGTAGAATCCAAAGATCCCTGATTCCATTTTGATGTAATCAAGGGGCTTTTCACTCTTGAGGGGTTGCCATTTTAATTTTGAACACACTCAAATAAAATAAAGCTCACCTCAGGGATGAGAAGTTGTTTCTAGTCTCAGGTTACAGTGGCTACTTAGAAGTACTTGGGTAAAGTGATTTTTCTAAGAAAGAAAAGGTCGGTCATGGGGGAAAGACAGGTTAAGAAACCAGCAGAGCAGGCTGACCCTACAAAGAGCAGATTTTTAGCAGCCTTGTTTATTGGGAATCTACTACACACACACACGTGGGACTGGAGATCTTCCAGCAGGTCAGCCCTCCTGCAGCCAGGGTCCTTCTTTGCTCATCCCCGAATAGGAGGGTCTGGAGACAGGATTTGAGGAGATTACCAGGGCAAAGCTGGAAGTGCCTTCCCGCCAGCAGTCTAAAAGTGAAGTTAATCACCTCAGCACTTCTAGGGGCAAGGCCCAGGGAAGATTGAGTGAGCCTGCTTTCAGCAGCTGGCCTGAAACCAACCACCAGCCACAGACACACCAGGTCTGATCCTGGGGGCAAACAAGTCCTGGAGGTAACATGCTGGGTGACACAGGACACACTTCTTTACACTGTTCCACAGAACGTTTCAGCAAGTCCCACTGGAACACTCAAGTTCTCCAGTCAAAGGCCTTTATTACAAAGAACTTTTGGTAAAAGAAAATAAGCAATAATTTGTGTGTGCTTATTTAGAAAACAGCTACCTTCACTCAAATCCTCTGGTAAGTGGGGAAAGTGGCACTAAGTCTTTTCCAGGGAAAAAACTTCAGTCTAGATTTAGAAAAGGCTTAGTCTAGACATGGATACCACAAGCACTGAAAATGTGAAAACTTTTCTGGTGTCCTCAGTGCACAGGACAGGGAGTGTCTCCCTGCGTCTCCCTTCTCCCAGCAGGCAGCCCAGGTAGGGGTCCAAGGCTGAATTCAGTTATACCATCACCATACCCTGTCATGGTGCAGACTTGCTTGAAAATTTAGGAATTTATGCTGAAACTTGGAAGAAAATATCCCAGCAAACAACTTTCAGCCAAAACTTGGAGTCTTTAGCATAAAGAGGTCAGCTAGTGACTGTAGAAGTATTCACTGAGTTTCTTCTGCATTTCATACATACACACTCATCCTTCCCCTCACATAAAAAGGAAAGTCAGGGATCCTATTTTTAAAACAAGCTTGTTTTCATTTAAAGAGAGAAATATGCACATATGCAGTTTCAATATCAACTATTTCAGATTTTATGGGAACTTTTTTCTTCAGTGACCTGGCCACAGTTTAGTGGTTTTCTTTTTTTTCTCCCTTTGTTTTTAGATCCCTCCATGAAGAGGAAACCCTTCTAGAAAGAAGAGCTATTCCCTGCAGTACCACCTCTCCATTCCAAATTGCCAAGAACAGTGCAGGGAATAGTTTCTAGCATGGGGACAGAGAAATCTTCTTCCAAAAGTTTAAGGACACTCTTCTCAGACTATTTCAGTCACCAATAACTGCACTGGAATGGCACTGGAGATTCCAAAGGAAAGCTGTTATCCATCACCAGCAAGTCAGCTATGCTCAGCTCTGTAAATACATCTCAGAAGAATCAAGTGTTACACTTTTCCTACATTTATAGTACTGCAAGAACAGAACAAGGAATACAGTCTGTTTAGCTTTTATTTTTGTCTTGATATGTTTCCATTCTGAATTTCAAAATGTATTCCTGTAACTGTTGTGTACATTTCCTAACACTGAGAACTTTCAATGCAATCTCAGTCAAAAAAGACCAAGAGAAAATTCAGTACCTATGTTCAAAGAAGTGCTAACAGACATTTCCACCTTGAGAAAGGCCAGAGACAACAAGCTTGTTCATCAAAACCAGTTCCTGAATTTTACAACTTTCTCTTCCAGCCCTGTGGTTTCACTGGGTTTATTAAATCACATCAGCTGGTACTATTAAGTACTTGATGACAATGCAGAAAGGAACAGCACTTTTGTGGTCAGAAATGCAGCCACACAACCTTCCTGTTCATGCATAACTGGGGCTGTAACAGCAGATGCACCCAGATTCCCATACATATGGATCCATGCTTTGCTTAAACCTATTTATCAAGGACATCTATTTCATGCTATCACTGAAAGGTATTTCTTTCCCTCCCCCCTGATTTTGGAAATGCTTGGAAAGTTGTATTTTTCAACTGAAGACCATGCTGGAAGCTCCCCTGCCTAACCAAACACCAGCAGCCTCTTCAGTCAGGTCAGAGATTTGACCTGATCCCCCATGGCACAATACCACAGGAGAAATGGAAGGCAAAACAAACGCAAGGTTTGAGGTGAGATGAGATCCACCCCTTAGGCAATTGTGGGATCTACAGCTGTTTCATGCAAATCATGAACATATCCATATCTTTATAACTTAGGGCAGAGGCTGTAAGAAATATAAAAACCTCCCCTAGTTTTCAAAATCAGTGAAAGTTGAAAAAAAACTAAAAATCAGCAAGGACTTGGCAGAAGAAAAGGTTTATGTCAGTATTTTTAAAAAATGCAGTTTCAATCACCTCAGTATGACATGTCTGGGAAAACAAGTTCCTTTTTTTTTTTTGTTTGACTTCTTCTTAAGTTGCATTACCACTAAGTTCAACTAGAAATTGCATGAGCAAAGCCAAGAAGCCAGCCTGCTTAACAGCCAAAGAAAGAATAAAAATTATTTGTCTGGACCTACCCATTACATCTTCTGCATGCTTTAAGGACACACCTCTTTAAAAATGCAGACATATTTCATCTTGCCTACCCCTTTAAGAAAGGCTCCAATTGCTCTTTTAACATCCCATATTTAACTTCAGTTTTAACAACTTGTAGATTTATCACTGCCTTTTTCTTGTACTCATAGTAGCTGCACACTAAGCAGAATTTTGCTCCGGGACCTTAATTGTACTTATTAGGGCTACAGCTAACTAGCTTTCAAAAAAATTCTGGAGAAACATCATTTAGAGCAGTCCAAAGGGCTGCCATCAGAAACTGTGACAAAGCAGCACAGAAAAGCTCATACCCACATCAGGGCTGTTGTGGAACAGAGTCCAGCTCAATGTTTGCTCTATTATCAACTTGGCACACTCAAGGGAAGTTGTGGAAGTCTGTTGTTCAAGTAATTTAAAATTAGACTACTCAAAAGAAATAACAGGAGGAATAAGCCTTAGCTGTCTAGATTATGTTTCCTATAATTTTGCAGGAAAATTTTACAAATATCCACAGATTTATTTTTGTGCAAGGGTAAGAAGCTCGTGGGATGTAAATTACCATAAGGTTTGATGCTTTAAGGACAGAACATTTCAAGAGCAATACTCCTCCCACTCTCCAGGAGTGTCTTCAGAGCTCTTGGTGGGGGGCCTGACAAATACATTTGTCCCACCTGAGACTTCTCAAGTGTGCCAAGACATCCCCCTCAAGCCCTCTTGCACACAGCTACAGAACAAGACAAAAGGCAATCCTGATCCTCTTTACTCTGCAATTCTGACACAGGGCACGTACAATAGCTGTGCCAACTGACTGGCATGTTTCCTTGCACAGATTTCAGATGGAGAGGCAGAGATAAGCACAGGGGGAGGAAAAAAAGGCAAGGACACAAACAAGACCTAATCACAGCCCGTCTGTAATGGCAAACAATACATTGGGTGTATTGTAACTTGGAAAAGATCAACCTTTAGGCTCTGCCACCTGCTCTGTTTTAGGTGTGATCATCCAATTATCTAAGAATTCAGAACAACACTTCACAAGCTTTCATATCTTATTTACACTAGAGAGTTTCTCTCAATGAAAGAAAAAGTTGTAAGCTACCAATACGGTTCTGAAGCAAAAATATGGTCAAAAACCTAATTTCCATAAATTACTTTAATTCAGCTTGAACACCTATCTGATTTACCATCTTCAGGTAGCAAGCTGCATGAAGAGCAGAGCTCCAGAGGATGCCTGCTGTCCTGGACTATGTTTTGCTCAGGAGAATGTAAACCAGCTGTGAAGTTCTGTCTTTCATGGGGTGAAGTTGTACCACAGAGCAGCTAAAGATATCCCAATTATTGTATGTTTGCAAGAAAGCAGTTAATTAGGCCTTGCTTAAGCAGGCAGAAAGCAACCACAGCTTTAACAACTACCATTTCTACAATGGTTTTTCATCTTTCTTTCCAGACCCAAAATACATAGTTCTCCAGAATCTCTAAAAGGTTATGACTCCAGTAGACAACCCAGGTTAGATCTTCCTTTTTGAAATCAGCAGGGATTCTCATGGGGTGCCATTAAATGTGAGTTATACAGGTAACAAGTGCTCCCAAAGGTCCAGAAGGGAGACCTTTGAGAGGAACAAGTTTAGTTGGAAACAATCCTACGGCCACAAAAGCACATACTGTCCTCACTATAAAAGCTATTTACTCTTCAAAGGAGCAAGATGAAAGATTACTGAAAAAGTACTGGACAAGATAAAGCAACAATTAATCTCAATTAGTGCCATTCAGTTTGTGTTCTCTCAAGCCTTTAATCCCCACCTTTAAATCCACTTTTTTGCCAGCTCGCCATTATTTTACAGGAGAGCTACAAGAGGCTCCACAAAACCTTCATCAGGAGGAGGATTATTTGATTGCAACACAAAGTTAGGCCACTTCCAAGTAATTCCCAAAGCCTCAGCTGGGGCTGCTGTCACTGAGGTGGTGCAGCAAAGCAAGCTGCTCCTGCATTTTTGCTGCCTTACTTCAGTGCTCCCCCAGAACAAGAGCACACATCCTGCTGGCTGAACTGCCCCTCCATTCTGCACTCCAGGGAAATGCATGCATCTCAATTATGCACACTTACATCGCCAGCTCCCATCCAGCAGGACACACAGAGTTCAGCTCCTCCATTAAACTGTGCTCCCCTTGGCAGCCAGGGAAGGAGGTGCAGGTGGAAAGCAGAAATCCCGTCTGTGTTTTGAAGGGCAAGGGTAAATCAGCTACAACGGTGGGAGCTGGAATAGCAGTGAGGCACGAGACTGAGCTGAAATTCTGAGAGTACATGCACTGAATACTCTCACTTTTGTGTCCCCATCACACACACACACAGGGTGGTGGGCAGACAGAACCCTGGTGATGTGGCAGCTGGTTTCTCTTCTCTCCCTAAAACAGATGATTTCATGTCAGAGTATATCCTGATTTCAGTCAAAGAAAATATCCAGAACCGTCAAACTTTTTTTAAAAGCATTTCTGACCACAATGTGGCAAGATGGGGCTAAAAAGAGAGAAGACAAAAAAGCAGTTTTGTTTGAGAGCTATTTTAAGTTTACATCTCCAGGCAGAACAGCTTTTAGCATTGCTATGCTCAGTAAGAAGCTTCAGGGTCAGTTACTTTCATTTGTTGTTTCTTCCCTAAGGAATAACTAGGTTTGCATGAATAGCACTGTGGAGCTTGGCTTAGACCATGCATGTGGGGGAAGGTGGAAAAAGACATGAGAGGGCTGGAAAAGACAACAAGAAAATTGCAGTGCAAAAGCTGTTTACAAATGCTGCACCACACTAAGACAATGTCCTCAGCTGCTCAGGCAAACCATTACTTTGAATCCCAATCAATGGCTACAGAGGTGGAAAAAAGCCTGGTACCATCTCATCCTTCACATCAAGGGTAGGTGGAAGGGCAAGGATATTCCATGTAAAGCTTCCAAGAGGACAACAGAGGAAATCTTTAGTTTTGCCCAGGAATTAAGCACTTGGCCGTGGACTTCAGTAAAGGAAAGTCAGACTCAATTTTACCACAGCAGAACAGCAGACTTCTGATGAACAATATACACAAGTAAGAGCTAGATGGGATTCTAAAAAAGCCACTACAAACAAAAAAGTAGTAGCTTCCTAGACAAAAAAAAAGTGTCAAAAGGAACTCAAGGACTGCCTATTTCTGACCATGAAAGCACAGATTTGCTGGGGCCTGGCCTGCACAGGTTTCTATTTTTATCTGGACAGTGAAAATGCAGATGTTGTAGTTAGAAGTTTCTCACCACTTTAGTGACTAGTTTTTTTATTTGAAGTTCATGAAGGAATGGATAAACAATCCATTTATCAGCTGCACAAGCACGAGTGCTCAATGCCTGTTACTCCCTGTACCCCAACTTCATTTCTTTACATTATCATTGACACCTGTTTCTTTCTTTGACTCCAAGTTTATTTGCAAGTACCATTTATGGTTGTTTTTTAGAAACCCATGCCCTAAGAGCCTGACAGATTGCCAGCTCACTTCATTAAAAAACCTCCTGTGGTAACAGCTTTCTTCCACTGCTGACCAAGGCTGTGTTTGAATGGATGACCCCAAACTGAAGCACTTCACATGTCGAGTCTTGGCTTTGCCAAGTCAGCCTGTAACTCCTGAACATGGGGAATTCTTGACATGGAACTTCTTCAACTGTGGCATCTTTTATTCCCCCAGAAAAGCAGAAGAGCTAGTAAACATGCTTTTACAGTCATCTTTAAGCCTCTAGAAATGACTCTCCTTTCTTCGTCTTGACATGCCTTTCCTCCTCTTGAGAATTCAGAATTTTCTATTACCCCAGCATATTTTAGAATACATTCTTTAATCCCTTTGCTGATTGACAATTTCACTTAAGATTTTATCTTCACCCTCTTGGGATTACTTATATGGTCAAACTCTGCTCTTCAAATAGCTTGTAAAGTGAGGATTGAACAATAAGGGGTGGGAGAAATGAGTTTAGCATCAGACAGAACAGTTCTGGCTCCTAGGGTTGAGCAAGCCTTGGAAAAGACAAGACTTCTTGCCATCATACTGCAGATCACCTGCCAAAGAGTAACAAAATCCCCCAACAACTAAAAAGATCACAAAAACCCCCAAACTCTTTCAGATCCAGTTACCACCCTGAAATGCAAAGGAACAGGCAATACCAGAGAGCTGATAGCCTCCACCCTCACTACAGTAACAGAGCCTGCCAACCAGCTATTTATCAAGAATCCACAGCCACATGAGCTGCAAAACACTCCTCTCTTCAGACTCTTGACAACAGTCCCAGCTCAGGTTCATACCAAAACCCCAGTTTGGTACATGCAGAACCTCTGACAGGCTTCATTACACTGAGAATGTGACTAAAAAGGTGCTGCTTCAACCCCTTGTCAGCTCAATACTTGTGTTAGGTCTAATATTAGAATATTCTAAGTCCATTAGGGGTAACTGCTTTCATTAGCTTTTAAATAGTTTTTCCATGGCAGGATCTCTGAATTCCCTCTTCAAGCACTGGGGCACACTGTTTTCCGAGGATGGCGCAGCAGGAAATACTAAGGACAGCTAATAAAAACAAAGCCACAGCCCCAAAATACAAAAGGTTCTGCCAGCATAACACTGAAGAGCACAGAAGTGTCAGAGCATGCACTGTGCTGCTCTCCTGGCTCAGGTTTTTGCCACAATATCTGGCCACATGCTGAGCTCTGCATGTGGCAGAGGTTGCCACAAAAGCTTCTGTCCTGTTGATGCACCTCAGAGGCACAGACATGGTCAGCCTTGGGTGTTGCCACAATTACCTTCATTCTGCTCTATTAAAGCTCTTGGATGAATCATGTTGCACCATTCTGGTTAAAAAGAGGCCTCTCCAAGGAGTGGTCACACATGGACCCGCTCCCTCCAAAGCTGCTGTGCTACAAACCTGGAGTTCCTCCTCTCCACAGCTGATGTGCTCCCAGCCTTGACAGAACAAAACAAAATGAGGGAAACACACAAGCCTTTCAAGTCTAATTTCTGAAGCCATTTAGACACTGAGAACAAAACTGTTTGATCAGCAACAAGCAGACAGGAATGGCTTGGTCCTGAAAAGACTCTAAAGGGAGAAAAAGAACACAGCACAAAGACTTGTTTCACTACTCCTGCTCAAGGACCTAAAGATAACTTACACCTGTGTATATCTCAATTTGTGGTACCTTACATGCCCTCTTGACCAGTTCTTGACCCAGGAAAAAAAATGCCCTAAAGGGACAGAGAGGAAACTACATGAATATTTATGCTCTTTAAGAACAATAATATGTGTATCAAAATATGCACTACATAAACAGTTTACTGAGGGTCAGATTTTGAGTGTTCCATTGTCCAGCCAGAATTTTTTGTTTATAAACTACTACATGAATCAATCTTTTAAAAAACCTGTGAGCCTCCTGGTGAAAACAAGCAAAGTATTAGTCCTTGAAATCTCACACAAGCAGCAATTATTTTTAGACTAAAGGATGCTAAGTGAAGGTTATGAGGCAAGCAATGTCATTTGCAAATAAGCTCTCTGAAGCAGGAAACATGTGAATTTGGGCCTGTGGCTGTTCAAAACAAATTATTTCCAGTCAAAGGCATATTTTACGCACAAAAAAGTGCTGGTTTCCAGCAACAAAACACAACTGACACTCTTGAGCACCTGTGACAGACACCAAGCCTCTAGAACATAAGACAATGACAGAAAACAGATCCCCCTCCTACCCAATTTGAAGTTCAGAATTACTTGAATGCTTTGAACAGAGAAAGGGAAAAGAGGCTGCATCCAAACTAAGAGAAAGCAAAAGGAGGGATGGCTTATTTTCAACAGCAAACAGGCACAGCCATGGTTTCAATTCATGTAATGAGACCACTGAGATTCACATGAGCTCCAACACAGCCCTCAGCACAGACCAGTGGGGCAGGAGGAATAACATTTACACTGAACATTGCTATTCCTCTTCCATCAAACAGACCACCAGGTGACCAGTGCTCTGCTTCTCATCACTACTGGTGCAAGTTAGGAGCAGTCAGAGTACACAAGGATGAGTGGCCCTGCTGTATTATGGACAATCTGAGATTCAAGGAATAAATATTGTTCTTTCCCAGCCTTCAAATTGAATTGCAGCAGAGGAAAAGAGACTGACCTGCATACTCCACATTTTTGCACCAGTAAGGAAGAACAGGTTAGTACAAGAGCCTCTGGAAAATATCCTGTCAGAAGCTTCCCTGTACAGGTCATATTTCTGGGCTTGCTCTCTTGAACAAAAGCTATTCCACATAGCTATGTTCATTTCACCAAAACAACTTTTTGCGACTGTGGGGAAACCTACCAATATGAGAAGTACTTTTTATGGATAGTTGGACTTCCAGCATCACGCCCCTCCCATGTATATTTACTTTCCAGATTATGAAACATGAGTCTTTGGGTACTTCACATCCAAAAGCAGTAATTTTTTTCTTTTAAGTTCCAGCCTTTTTTACTTCTCTTACTGTTCCCCACATATACTCCATACCCTGCCTACTTAGAGGACTAAACATCAAATGCAGCAGCATTTCAAGACTTGAGATCTTGCCAGATCAGAGTTCTTCATGCTTTATCACACACTTTGTCTCTCACATAAGATTTTACATATTTTATAACTAGCTGCATTACTTGTTTAAACAATTGTTATTTAAGAAAAAAACCATAATATTTGGTGGTCTGTGTTGAGAGAGGCATAACATCTGCAGCTGTTGTTCATTTGAGAGAAACTCAACTTCTCCTAGAGCTGAGGTCAGTACATGGGTGTTGTAATCTTATTTCAAAAGCTCCCATACCTTCTCGGTGATTTCTCATGTACAGCTCCTCTCAGCACTGACTCCTTCCTCACAGCACAGCCAACAAACTCCATCCCTCTCCTCACCCAGCTCACCCTCTCTTTTGTAGCACTCATCTCCTCACTGGACACAGCTGTGGCCTATTAAGGGCAGGGCTGTTCCTAATCTTTGGTGATTAGCACAGCTGCAACTCCTCAGGTGTGAGATTACCTCTGCACTGTCTTTATTTTCTTACATTCTATCCCTCCACACACAAACTCCTGAAAGGAGGAACTGAGCTGAAAGACAACAGCTCTACCATATGACTTAGAGAGACAGCTTCAGTCTTTTCCTATCAATGATGAGTATTTACATTTATGGCTCAGCATTTTCTTCAGTATGGTATCTTCACATCAGACAAGTTCTAGATTAAATGCTTTAGAATTGGAACCCAACTTTTAAGTCTTACATATACTCTCAAACAACCAAAAGAATAACTGATTTTAGCCTGTAACTCTGCATTCTAGAGCAGTCTGAAACCATGACCAAATTTCTGAACCACACAGTTAACACACTTGGCTAGAAAAGACTTTGATTTTTTTAAATCAATTTATTCAACAAGAGAGATGTCATGACTTACAAGTCTTTGCACCAGTTGCGGCTACCAAGCTTTACAAGATGGAAAAAATGTTAAAGTAATACTACTTGAAAAATCATAGAATCATAGCATGGTTTAGGTTGGAAGAGACCCTAAAGATCTCCTAGCTCCAACCCCCCATCATAGGCAGGGGCACCTTCCACTAGACCAGGTTGCTCCAAATCCCATCCAACCCAGCCTCAAACACTTCCAGGGATGGGGCACCCACAGCTCCTCTGGACAACCCCTGCCAGAGCCACACCAGGGACCAGCAGACTTATCCAGGTTGTTCTCCTGGCCTCTCTCTCTGGAGATGTTATAAATACCCTTCTTTGAACAGCACAGATTCCCTGCCCAGCTCTTGCTGCGGGCTGGAACTAGATGATCTTTAAGCTTGCTTCCAACCCAAAACCATTCTGAGATTTTATAATTCCCAAACATTTCCCTCAATTAAGAAGCACCACAGCACTCAGTGAACTCAGAGAGCAAACCTGTTGCTCTCCTACACAATAACCTCACTATGGCCTGAACTTCAAAGAGCCCTTATGGAAATGTTCCTGAATCCAGTAGGAAGGCTTTACAGTAAGCACTAAACAAACATATGACTTGGGGTGCTTTAAGAAGCTACTTCACTTGATAAAGTGATAGAAATATCACTGATAACAACCTACAAGGATGAAGGCCCAGCTTATCTTAACAGCACAAGTGGCAGTGTAATCTTCCCCATATTTCTACTGCTTTAAGGCAAGAGGAGTTGAGGAAGGCAATAACTCCAAGTGTCCCTGAACTTAAGCACAGAAAGATAATCTCCCTTCAGGGCTACAAACCAACTACTTACAGTCTTCAAAGAACTCTTAGTTAAAGAGCCAACCAGAGGAGCAACGTGACCAGAAGTTGCCTGGGCAATGGATGGACAAAGGATTTGCAAATTTGCTTCATTTTGTACTGAATCACTTTGGTAGTTTTATAGCAGGAAGGTTATAGAATTCATAGCCAGCAGGCCAATTCCAGGGGACACTTCAACTTGCATCCTATAAATCTCCATCAAGATATTTGTATAACTGTGGAATAACAGACTCTTAAACAAGAAAATACCTTCACTTAACAGTTAGGGAATAGACTCTACAGCCAATATTTGAGACCCAACTGCTTGTGTTATGCACCTGATTAACCCATGTGTGAAGCCTGATCAACAGGGGCCAACCTCAGAGGGAACCATCTCTAGGTTTACTGGGTAAGTGAACAGAAGCCAAGGCTTAATCTGAGCAAAGCTGTAAGAGTTTATTCCTAACTCACACACAAACAAGTGTTCTTCAACAGGAACTTTCAGTGTAGAGGTCTCTGTATCTATCCCACACCAACTTTCCTTTGAAAAGTCAACAACTTACTCCAACTAATGGAGACTTATCAGTAAAATATTTTTTTTCACACAAAGCCACAGCAAGTGAGGCCTGATGAAGCAAAGTCCAAGACTTTGATCTGTGAAAGAATATTATCTTAAGATTCAAATGGGGACCACAAGCACCAGTGCTGGAAAAATTAAGGGAGAGTATTAACAGAGAAACAAAGGCAGGAGTTAAAAGCAAGATCTTAAAACCCTCTCTCTATCCTCAACCCTGGAACCCCTGTCATCAGGTTTATTTTCCAATAAACTGATTTGTCCAGTCACAGGTTTTCAAGGATTCAAGGTACTCATCGTATGGTTGAATTTAACTCCAAGCTTATTCTTGGGTCTACCAATTTATTCCCTGAAAATTATAAACATGAACAAAAAGAAAAAACAACCTAACACCAAACCCTTTATTTACCAAATTACCCTAATCACATTGGCAGAGCTATTAAATGACATAACAGATGGCTGCATGACACAAAGGCATCTAAATTATAAAAGCTGGTACCTTGGTTTTACGGCACTTTAGTACTTCTATAATAACCAAAGGTTTTAGTCAGTTCTTCAAAATTGCACATCTCTAACCATTTGTTTTGAGGTAGGCCCTCTAAATGTATATTAGATGAGCTCTTCTCAGAAGACTTTGTTCTGCACATCTAAATCCCACTGAGCCTTACAACAGTTTGAATCCTGCTCTCCTCAAGCCCTCCAGGAAGCCCTACCAGAAGCATGCCATGCCACAAAAAGCCAGCTGTTCCTGCTGAGACTCTTCCTAAGTTCTAGAAAGGCTTCCTCAGAGACTGGGAGCATACCTAGCAGTACAGAGCACTACATCCTCACATTTTAGGATGACACTGATATTCTTGATCTGTGCAAGGACAGCTTCCACTCATACAATGTTGGAACCCAGGACGTTCCTCTGGCTGCCCTGGATGGCTCAAGCCCCTGCCAGGGGGCTCAGAGGCCTTGGCACGAAGCCAAAGACACCTGTGCCTTTGATTTTAACCCATGGAGAAAACCACCAACTTTATGTGAAGATTTACAAGCCATGGGAGTTTAAGTAGAATTATAGTTAGTTTGTCACAGGGTGAAAAGTAAAACTTTGGGGTTTTTAGAACGGGAGTTCAGAAACCAAAATGGAGGGATTTGGGTGTGCCTTGTCCTTCTTAGCCTCCAACTTCTGGGTGATGGTGGCACTTTTGGATTGGTTTAGAGTAGAAACTGACTGTCTAACATAGGTGATAGGTATTGGAAAATTATTGTAGATAATGTACACATAGTTTTTAGAAGAAAAAGTTAACACCGTCCCAAGCCTCAGACTGACTTGCTAGACAGACCTCAGCAAGTCAGAAAAAGAATGTTCTAGATAACAGAATAAAAAACCTTGAAAACCACAGCCAAAGAACCCTGACTCCTCCTTCAATCTCAGGGCTGGGAAAAAGAGACTTTCTAACACCTCGAGGTCATCTTAACCACAGAGAGTCCAAGAATACAGGTATCAACACTGCCAGAAACCTTCACAGTAAAAGAGCAAAGTCATAAGCAAGGGCACTTGCCACAAATCCCAAACTAAAGAATGTCCACAGCCAAGTTCTGCTGTGTGCCCATTCCTATAGATGCCAGTGCAGGCCTCCAAACAAGCAGTATAAGTTCACTTTACAGTTACATGCTGCCCTTCTCTAGGGGAGGATACACAAGCACAAACACATTCTGTGTGCACACGGCTCTCCCCAGCCAGCCTGCAGCACTTCAGCACAGGGACACAAAGATCTGGCTCTTGGAGAGCACTATCAGTCCTGTAACAAAGTCCAGGGCAGGCTGACAGCAGTGGGTGATAGAGCCAAGCCCTCTCCTGGAAACAGCGACTCCATGGTTATCTGCCGCGCACAGCGCTTTGTGCCCTCCAAACATGGAGCTCTCCTGACAGGAGAGGAAAAAGGCTCAGAGCCAGAGCCAAAGGGGCTGGCTTGGTTTATGGGCTGTGGCCCAGAAAAGCAGATAGCCCTGGCACACGAGGTGACAGCACAAACACTGGAGCAATCCTCAGGAACAGAATGGGAAACGGTTTGTTACTTGCACAGTCAGTGAGATGCTGCATTTCTACACCTCACTGCAAACTACAAAAAGGACTTGTGCCCTTCCAATTTTAGAGGGAATTCAGTACCCAGAAGTTTTCTTTAGAATTTCCTTATTCCATCCTACCACATTCAAAGCAATGTTTTCAATGCGTGCTTTAGAGCTGTCTTCCATTTGTAGCAAACAAGTTTTATTTGGACAGGATTTACATGCATATTATTGCTGAAAGCAATACCTAAAACCAGTTTTTAAAGAAGAGACTAAAACAGGGCTCCTGTGTCAGAATGGGGCTAGTGTCAACAGGCCTGCCCTCAGCCAAAGAGTGCAGCAACCCCATCAAGCCAACTAGTTGGTGCCTCTGCTTCTGTTTCATAGAAGAAAAACAGCACTGCAATAAATTTAGTTTTATGTTTTAAATTTAGTGAGATGAAGAGCTCTCCTCAACTGTCAAGTCTGAACTCCATAGGCAGAAGTGTTCCTACAAACCAGACTGCAGGCATGCCCTAATACCTATTACACTTGTTCAAATACAGTGTGTTCTCTTGTTCTAGTAAAGTTTATAAATGTCTTTTTAGCACAAGAGAAAACCAGCCATGCAAACAGAAAATCTGAACATGACACACTGTCAAGCTGACAAAGATAACACTGAAATTCCCCTTGCTCTGTTAGCATAGCACACACTTGAGTAGAAACCTGTAAGCAGTAAAGCATTTGCAAGGAAACAACAGTCAAGATAAGGGCATCTCTTTCATCTGCCAAAATGAATCTCCACTGCTTAACCATAACAAGTGATGAGCAGAAACCTGGAAAAGGGCAAAGAAATGAGAGTTCAAACCATAACTGTTGCTGCAGATACACAAACAGATGAAAAACAACTAAAAAATTCTATTAATGCAAACTGCAAGCATTGGATAGTGCTGCTCTAGACTCTGTGCAACAATAGGAGGAAATGGAATCTTGCCTCTTTCAATCAAAATATACAAAACACAAATACACCGTGAACACTAACCATGTTCCTAGCAGCTGCTCTTCCACAGAAAAGCAGGGAAAGTTTTCACCTCTGATAAAACCTGTTTCAATAAGATCTAAGCAGAACCCTTTCCTCCCACAGCTCAGATCCAAACCTCTGCTTCCCACCATCAGCAAACTGGCACCTACTGGAAAAGCACAAAGTAAATGATTCACTTTCCCTCTGATAACCATGCAGCAGATTGCTGCTACAACAGACCAGAAGAGAATTGGGAAAAACGTGGGTTTACTTGTCCTTAACCAGAGATCTGGAACACATATGGGGGCTGAAGACACAGCTCAATCCCAGAATAAGTATCTCCTAGACCTCCAGTCAGGACTCGTGGTTCCAGCTTAGATGTGTGAGCTCTGCTTTAACCACCAAGGAGGGAATTTCTGTCTTTAGGAGAGAAGTTAAACAGCACAGGTTAATATCAGCCAGGACATACAATTTCTTTATTATTATTTTCACTACTGCTGTTTACCAACAAAAGCCCAAGTTGTGTCTTCATATCCAGCAAATCAGCCATTCAAAAAATCCTGCCTGGAATCTGTGAATGTACCTCAGATGAAGCTGTGAAAGAACTAGACAGACCAGGGAAAGAAGCAAGTCATTTGCTTATTTAAGTGTTTTAAAAAGTCAGAACTGAGCCAAAAATAACAACCATACACACTTTCTTCAGCTGGCAAACCACACACTCTCACATTATGCTCTTAAGTAAAAGAAAATAGTCCAGGGGTTGTTTCAATTTCTTTTCAAGCTGCATCACCAGTGGCAATACTGATCTAGGAACCATTCCCTGATTATTCTTCTACAAAATAAAAAGTGAGGCCTTCTACATATCATATGCAGGAGAACCTCCCACTCATCTGGAAGTGTTAAACACAGTTGTAAAATTTGGACTCTTTCAAAAGCCCAATAAAAATATAAGTCAGGTTTACTACAGTGCATAATCCAGCATAAGAAGACAGAAGCCACATGAGGCTGCTGGGCTCACTTCCCTTCTCAGGGCAGTAGCACCAGCTTCATTTTTTCCTTTTCACTGTTATTTCATCCTTATTAGCATGCCAAGCAGGAGCAGGAAGAATTCCACAAGTTCCCATACATTAGCCCTGGCAAAGCGAGCTGCCTCTTTTCCATCAGTTAACTTGAAACACATAAAGAAAGGTGTCTGAAATGCTACCTGACAACTTGTGAGATTGGTTTCCATAAATTAATCTACAAGCAAATAACTCTGTGTGACCAGGAATTTAAACAAACAAACAAAGGCACACAGGAACAAGCAGGGAAGAAATGATCTGCAGTCAGACTGGCCGATATTAAAAAAGCACACCCGAGGGCACAGTGATTTCCAGGGAGGAAATCCACCCACATCAGAACTAGATGGAGCACATACTCTCATGCCAGAAGCAGAATGTAACTTATTCCAATCTGAACAACTGCTTCACTCACTGCATATTGATCCTGGACTATTTATTCACTAGTTGTCACTGTATGAAACAGCTCGTGCATTGATTTTCCCTGCCTCCATTTTTTTTTCACCTGTTGTGGCAGGACACCTTGAGAAAGCACCACAGGTATGACTGGTGTCAGAACCAGAATTACAACAAATAATGTTATGCTGTATAGTTCAGTGCAGCTCCCGGGACTGGCCAAGTTATAGAAAGTTCAGGCACTGATTAGTCATTTAGTTACATATTTTTTTAAAAGGCAGTTGTTGGGATGCTTGCAGTGAAGAACCCAAATTTAGTCCATATTCAAGATGTGTGTTCATTACATTGACAAAGCCACTAAACAGCCATAAATCCTGTTTATTTCATGGTTTTCCGAAAAAGAACACTTAATGTTACAAAATTACAAAACAGGCTGGTCAATTACCTCAGGACTGCCCTGAGGAACAGAAGGCTTGAACAATAGAAGCTTCCAGACAAAAATTATAAGATACACACTGAATCAACAGTTTAAAAAAAGATCCTGTGAATGCTAAAAGCAAAACAGGCTGCCTCCACTATGTCAGTCTTCTGAAAAGGTCAAACACCTTCTAAAAACAAGAGTACAACAAAAGAGATGACAACAGAGCAGAACACTGTATTCTTATTTCTCAAGCTATCTACACTGCAGTAAAAGAATTGAATGTGTGTTCCCTCCTACGAATCAAGACTCTTTCAACATTTAAATCAGAATGATAATTTCACAAACAAACATTTCAGAATCAAGTATTGAGGCTCTTGCTATAAAATGATTTTGTTAAAGGAACAGAAGTAGTTAATGAAGGGCCATCAGGTATGACAGATATTTCAGAAACATTACAGATGTTACAGAAAGGCTTCTGGAGCACTGTAGGTAGATAAATAAAACACACTATCCACTTCAGAAACAAACATTCTTGTGACTAATCCTCAGATTTAAGCAGGTCAGATTTTACAACATACCTGTGAATCACCAATCTCTTAAAAACAAGCAAGCACAGAAGGAAGAGGCACCTTTGTCACAGAAGGGGCTAAATGCACACATCCCTAGAAATAACTCCCAGCATGCAGTCCAATCAAACTGCCAGCTTCACCACCAGCCACCCAAATTTTTCATTTCACAGTATATTAAAAAGGGTTTCAGGTTCACTTGAACAGTGTTCACTTTCCCACAAAGCAGCAGTACCAGGTTTGCCTACTTGGGGAAGCGAACAGTGGTCACAAAACAGTGGTTCCCATTCAAAAAAGTCAGAGACAGGAAGTACAATTAATATTTTCAGCACGGGATGGTTATGCTTAAAAAAAAAAAAAAAAAAAAACAAAGAAAAAAACCACCTAGGGTTCATGACTCTTTTGGGAAGGGAGGAGAGGGTGGAAATTTTTATTTTGTCTTTTAATACTGTTCTGCAGGCCGGCAGTTGGACACACTGTATGTGCCAAGTGGCTCAGTTACAAGCTATCACAATTTTCCCAGGCCTGCATCTCTTCACACCCACACTGGTATCTTGCAAGTCCATACCCACATGCATCTGTAAAAACAGATGTAGGACTTCATTAGTACATGTAAAAATATTCATTAGTTGCTACTCATGCCCACAAACACATCTATCACATCTGCAAAATAGCAAAAGGTTCCCTGTTCCTGGGATCAGTGTATTAAGAGCCCTGGATTCCTATCCTAGCTGTGTCTACACTCATGAAGGTCAGCTCCAGAGCAATCATGCTGCATTTCATTTATCTCCCTTCAGAAACTGGGGGGACAAAGCCCATTACCCATTTGGTAAAAGGGCAGGGACACCTAGAGATGAAAGAACTTCAGTGCAATGCTAGATCAATAGTATTTTCTGAAACTGGGTCCTTCCTTCCCAGTTTTGCTTCCTTTCAATTTCTCTTTAGGCTGAATAACATTCAGATGCATCAGGGTTAGAAGCTCTAATTTTTCCCCAGAATTTGTTGAAAGACTGCACTGACTCCACCTGCTTTACACTCCTCCTTGACAAGCAGACAGGGCATCTTATTTCAAGTTTCTCTGCAGAGACACAAGAAATTCCATTCCTGAGGGTGGCTGCTCATCCTGGAGCAGTGAGACAGGTCACTTCCAATCATCCTCTGAGTACAGCCAGGATTTAAGGATTTACCAAAAAAAAAAAAAAAAAAAAACCAAAAAACACCCCAAACCTCTCCCAAAAAAACCCCAACCACCCACGAGAAACCCCTCCAAAAGAAAAAACCACCCCCAACAAAAACAAACAAACAAGGAAAAAACAGAAAAGAAAACAAAACCAAAAAAAAACACAAACAGAAAACCCCACAACTTTTTAAGAACCAACTGCTTTTCACAAAGCTGCTCCTAATCAGCAGTCAACAGGAAAATGCAGTCATGTGTTCAGTTATTAAAAGCTTTGATTGTTTTACATATTCAGTAGTAATTAAGAATGAGCAAATAGCATATATTTTCCTAGGAAAAATATTATTAGGTCACATAGAGGAAGAGGCAAATTTTGTTTTAAGAACAGCTGATACAGGCAGAAGTGACAATGCTCACAAGAGCCCAAGCACACCTGAAGCAGCTGGCAGAGCTAAGAGGAGAAGCAGACAGCAGCTAACACAAAACTACATTGAGTACTGCTCCTTTAGCTTCTCCTTTAGCTGGGGCCCTGCACACACAGAACAGTCAGAATACCAGCCTAGGAACCAAAACCCTACATGGGAAAGGAATAATGGTTCAGTAGAAATGATGATTTTATGGCACCTCATCCAACCACTGGTTGTATTTCTCTCCTTTATTAATTTGCATTTCTTGCCTCTTTCTTTCATAAAAGGTTGTAATACTTCTCTTGGAACATTCCTCCTTCTTCTCCACAGGCACTATGTTCTCCCAAATCCAACATCATTAAGCTACAACTTTTCCCTGTCATTCAGCCCAAAATCCTCCTCCCTGACCAGCAATGCCACCGTGGCAGTTCTGGATCCTGCAGTGAACCCGCCCTGTTTCACATCTTTTATTCCAACAAGGCTATTTTTAAACCCAGATCAGATTTCTGATAAGACTCTGCACTCTCAGACAGCTGTGCTGTGTGACAAGAGCAGGCAAAGAGGACACAGAACCCCAGGACTCAAAAACCAACTGGAGGGCAGAGGCACTGCCCAAGACACACCTAAAAATCCTATAGTTGTTTTTTCTTTTGTATTTAGTTGTAGTGTCTGCTGCTGTTGTTTCAGATCTGAAGAACCTGAGGGCCTTAAAGCCTGTCCATTTACTGAAAAGGAATGTACTTCACTGCACAATGTACTCATAGGAGAGCTGTATCTAAAGCCTGTTTAGAAAACAATGAACAATTGTCTTGATTTAATATCTTCAGAACTGTACCTCCACTATTATCAATATTTAAATCAAGTGTAAAAAATAACTTCTCATAGCGAGCACTACATACTCACTTTATCCCACTGGCTCTGCAGCAATAAACCTTAGCTGAGAAAAGTCCTAGTTCAAATAATGCTGCCATATCAGGAAAAGCAGGAAAATGGTTTTATAAAGGAAAGGCAGAAATCAAACAAGAAAGGAATTTTGTTTGTTTGTTTCTGGAGCTGCCTTTTCATTTAAGAAAACACAATGGAAAGCATAAAAACCTCAGAAGAATGAAGCAGACAACAGTGCCCTAAGGGAAAGAGAAAAGAACACAGATGCTGTGTTCCAACAGCAGGCAAGAATTACTGGGCTGGAGATGGCTGAGTGCTGCAGAACCAAAGCCCCCAAAATCCAGAAATATAAATTTATCATTATACCTGGGCTGCCTTCTAAACAGCTGCCATGCTACAGTGCACCTGCTAAGCACCTATTCCATTCTGTCTGTGGGGTTTCCTAAGTTAATTTAGCACTCACAAAAGAGAGCCAGCACATCTTGCAGGAGCCTGGGGATAGCAGCATTTACAAGATCAGGTAAAAAGGTGACAAACAGCAGCTATTACACTTCCACTGAAAAATCAAAACAGATCTCTGAACAAATGCAGGACATTTCAACTGCTTATCCCCTAACAAAAGGGCCTCCCAGAAAATATTTTCCTAAATACCAGTCACACATGGTATTGCTTCTTTCACTGGAGCTCACATTCAAGGTCACTCAACCTCCCCAATTCCTACTTCTTCCTTTAGCTGTTTTCTGTGGATCCTCAGATACAGGACCCATAAAAGGTTTTTCTCTCTTCATTTCATCCTGCCCAAGCCCTAGGAAAGCCTGCTAGGTTCAGCAGACTCCAGCATTAAGCAATGCTCCATCCTACATGTCCCCAAATTCTCTCCAACAGCAGGGCTATTTGATGGATTTCCCCAGCAGCCTCGTAAAGCACACGCCATGTACCAGATGTTCACTCACCCACAAGCTCACAGCCTGCCACCAAGGGGAAAAATAGGTAGGCAACAGCTCCGAGTTCTTCCTGGCTGCCTGAAGAAGGATCTCCCTCCTGCGTGCTGCATTCCTGCATTCCGTAGAGCCACTGCAGTGCTCCGAGCAGGCAGACTTGCAGGAGCAGCTGGAAAACAGCCGTGCTCTCCTACGCTGAGCAGAGGTGTCCATCCCAGAGCCAGAGTGGGTTTTGCACAGCAAACCCATCTTCTACAACCCCCTTACCACAGGGTGGGGCACACTGACAAGTGGCCATTGGAAGGTGGTCACCGGGGCAAGAGAGGATAATAAAGCCAGAGAATTTGCCTGCATGTGTGTAGGAAGGGAAAAGAATAAGTGGAGCAAATAATGAGTGAAAGAATGGAGTCAGTATGCAAAGAAAATTATTTACTGAACAGACTATTCGTGCTGCTGACCTCAGTCCATTCCTCTCCAAGTTTTAACTCCTTGTTGTTGCTCTGCCTGGGAGAGGAGGTCACAGCTCATCTCCACTGCCCTGCCATTAACCATTGGATGTAACCAGCAGATCCTGCAGTCAGAATTCCAGGAATGCTCTGCTGCTCCATTCCACAGCTCTAGGAAGCTCTCACAAACCAGAACACACACACCAAAAGCCTGGTTGGTGCAATCATGTTTCCCTCCTATACCCAGCAAGAAAAGCCCCTCTAAACCCAGAGCTGAAGAGGCTCACCAGAGCTCATATCACCACCATTTCTAAGACCTTCACAGAAAGAATTCTTTTTCTGCAGGACTTAAGTATTATCAGGTTTTAGAAAGTTGATGCATGCCAAACATTCTTTTCCACAGCAAGAAATGCTGTGTGCAAGTTAATCTCACACCCATGACCTTGTTCTTACCACCTAAAGATTTTGCTGTCATAACAAACCCCACAGACACTGCACACATTTAACTGTGGCATAAACCTGAATATGTCACAGCAGTTTGTATTTCACACAGCAGCAGCTACCCCAGTAAATAGGAATACTAATATATTTTGTATTCATTCTTGGGGATACAGAACAAAACAGGTTTTTATACCTGAAAAAAAAAAAAAACGCTTTAAGTCATGACAGCATTTGAGAACCGGCTTACAGAATCTACCTGGCTCTCAGATTCCCTGATACTTATTAAGGATATTCTCTCCACATTGGAGCCTACATGGTGAAGCAAGCAGCAAACCCCACTGATACCATGCAATATCCAATGTAACAACCCAGCATTTAACTCACAGCCCTGGAAACACCTTCTACTCTATACCATTGTAAAGAAACTTTTCTAAATATATAACAAAGCCCCTGACTTTGTGGACAGGTTGAAAGCTGCTCCCTAAGGACTCCATTCAATCAAGTGAGGAATCAACACCGAGCATTTGCAAGTGCCATTGTAGCCTATGGAGCACAATTCTAGTAAATAATCCAACCTAGCTTGAGCTAAGGCAGCTGTTAGGAGAACCAAGCTCAGCTACCCACTCTTGTGAATCATTTCCTGAATTGCTGTAATTAGCACAGCATTGTAAGGCAATTCATGCCCAAACCCAACAGAAGTCAACACTCAATTTACTCTGCTAATCTCAGAGCACTTGGTTCCCAGTCCATTCCCTTCAAGATGCACCTCTGCTGTGACAGCAGCAGGAAAAGGAAGAACTGAGACTGGTGTGCAGTAGGCACCGGCCTGCTGGGCCACGCCTGACCTGTGCATGTGGGACCTGCTTGGCCACGTCCTTTCCTCTCTTTTTATTACTCTCTCTTCCAACTTTGATGTGTGCTTCACATTTCTGAAATTCTTTGCTTTCTCCACAGCCTAGAACCAAAGCACTCTGCCCAACAGCTGAATGCACAGGCAGACCCTGGCTGTGAGAAAGGATTGTGCCCAGGAATCACCATCACTGCTTGCAGGAATGCTAAGAAGGAGTCACCAATGTTTTCCACTGCCATTGAAAAGGTCTTGACTGTTTGGGATGTTTTCCTGTGTGCTGGTTGATCCCTACAGCTTTATGGAACCTGTTAGGTTCTCTCGCCCTTGGAGAGCCAGACTTTTGATATTATAAACCTTGAGCTCATTGAGAGTTTGATGAAGCATAAAATAAGCATAGTTTAACAGTCAAATGAACAACAAAGAGCCTTTTGTGATAGCTGGAGAGTACAGGAATGGAGCAGCAAAGGAATTAGGACTAAGAAAAAGACAACCCCTTTTACATGGAGGTGACATCCTGTGACTTTGGATTAATAATTTGATTTATCAGTGACATTCTATATTTCAAATTAATACATTAACTTTAATTCTTGTCCTGACACAACCCATCTGAAGACTTTAGATCTAGACAGAAAATTATATAAAGTAGAGGAGTACAATGTGATAAGGAAATCTGACCTCTGGAAAAACATTTTCTTTGAATTTTTTTGGCAGAGGGTAAACAGTAAAGTCCCCAGGTTTTTGGCACAAGGAAAGAAGACTTACAAAATGCTTCTCTTTAAAAAAGTAAATTTATTTTTCTTGTGTAACAGTACCTTACTGCTCCAGGGGAGCTACAGTTCCAAGGTGACTATCTCAAGATGAAGCTCACCTTAAGATGGCAGAATTCACCACAGGTGAAAACAAGTAATCTTTTTATAGCAGAGAATGAAGGACAGTGCACAGCAGCCCCTGAAGTAAAACATTTGGCTTTGGCAATGTTTCGTTTTGGGAACACACACAATTTAAACTGGAGGAGTTCTGATGAAGCAAAACACAAAGTAAACAAGTCGTCTTTAACACAGTTTCAACTAGCAGCCTTAGAGAAGGGAGGATACAAATGTATTTTTTTCAATTTAGACTTTCAGAGGATCACTAAACATTTTAATTCCTTCCACCCTAACACTGCAGCATTTTAGAAGACTGTTTCTTCAGTAACTATTTAGAAATAAACTCTCCAGAGAGCACATGGCACCAAAAACAAGGCACTCCAGACTGATGAGCCATGTAGACAATGGTCCAGAAAAGGGCACATCAGCAGAAGAATTCTCCTAAGGAGGAAGCAAACATCTCAAGTGACACTCTGCAAGCAATTCAGCTGGTGTAGATCACAGCTGATACGATACCATTTCTAAATTAGCATTAACCAATTCCTCTCCAAGAGGAGAGCACAGCAAAGTGCACAGCTAACCCAGCCCTGGAGGCAAGTCCTGGACACACTCCTTGGTCCTACTGGCTCATGGCTATTGCCACCAGGATGTGTAAGCAGCCCTACTACCCCTGGCAAGTCTCCAGTGTGTTTAGATTCTGTTTACAAGCAGCAAATGGCACAAAATCTGGAAGAAACCTGAAGTACCTGGAGTGAGGCACCAGCTTTCCCAGGCTCACCAGGGAAACCAGACACAAAGGCTAACTCCAAACCAGTCTTCCTTTACAATCAGCACAGCAAGAGGCACAGCTCTAGAGAGCTCTGAATGGGAACCTTGCCTAATTAATGAATTAGTGATTTAGTGCAGCAAAGTGAATCATCAAAAGCATAGTGCATTCTCCAAAGCTGTTTACCCTTCCACAGAAAAACATTAGACTTCCTCAAATGGAGCAGAAGCAGAACTCTGTTTATAGCAGATGGAGTACCATACACCATGTACACAGACTGCTATTAAAGAAATTACTTTCTGCCACAAAACAACCCAATAAAAAACCAAACTAGTGAAACATTGCTAGATTTAACTGCTTAAAGCATGATTCCCAAACAAACACTTGCCCTCATTCCTCATTTCTGTGCACATCACCACAGAGGAGAGGAGATAAAGCCTACTGTCCTCCCCTTCATTCCTTCAGCCACACAACCATGCTGTTGGAAATGCTGGAGGACACTGCCCAACACAAGATCCAGAATAACCAATCCCATGGGAATCACTGATGGACATCAATTGGGTTTGTGCTCTTCAACTGGGTTAGAATTACATTTGCCTCCTGCTTGCCTTTAGACTCAACTCTTTAATGAACCCTGAAAAACATGTAAAAGTTAAATGGTGCAAATCCCTACAAGCTGCAGCATCTCACAAAACAAAGCAGATTTTATATTGTCCTTTATACCCAACACAACAAGACTTTTTAACAGTTGTGTAAGTCTACACAGCATCTTTAGAAATACCAAGAGGAAGGCAAAAAGGGGCTCCCAACCATTTTGTTCAACCAGGGCAGTTCCATCATGCTCATAAAGAGATAGAAATATTAGATTGGACTCACACAGCCACAAGCACTTTCATTTGTATAGCAGAGATATGATCCCACAAAAATGCTGCTGTTCTGCCTACACTTCAGTGAGAGCTCTCCCCACAGACTCAGAGTAAAGAGATCTCAGTAATCTAAAGGGAGGTCACTGTAAAAGTTATGCTATCCATTGTCACCTCAGTTCAGAAGTTGCTTAGAAGACTGGAAGATTATATCCTAAGACTTCAGACACACCACCCAAAGTTCATTCCAAAGCATCTTAGAGCCATGAAAATGAAAGATATAAAGTAAAGCTTGAAAGAGTTTTATTAGAAGCCTTCAATGCATTACAATGTCCTCTTCCCTCAACCACACCAGCCCTCAGCAAGCCTTGCCTCACTTCAAAGCACTGCATTTTCAGAGGAATTATTTCCAAACAGCAGGGCAGAGAGCAGCAACACAACAATTTTCCTGCTGGCCAAAGAGGAAGTTCATTCTGTAAATGGGCTATTTCCCAGATTTTAATTAAGCTGTGCAACTGGAATCCTAATGCAGGCAAACACAGCAGAAGACCCACAAAGTAAGACAAACATTCCTGGACTGAGGCTGGAGCAGAGAGAACAGCAAGATTTTACCTTTGCTTTGTATCCTACAATAACATTTGAGATCATCCGTCTAAACCAGAACTCCAAAATGTAACATGCTACATAGGAGCAGAACAAGAAAACACTTCTCTTGCACAGAGGGATGAGATGACTGCTGGACAAGTGGATCCGAGGCAAGAAGAGAACACAGCAAAAAGGCCAAACCACTCAAGGCAGATAAGCAGAGACCTGTTGATTCCACTGCCAAGCTGCTCTGGGTCAGTCAGCTCACGGCAGGTGAGAACATTATGAACTTCTCTGAAGGCAGAAGATGACGGGCAGCAGAGATATCTATGGGACTCTTCTCCATGATGGCTGAGAAACATCCATCTGCCACTCCTTCTGCACTAACAAAGCAAAGAAAGGCCACAACAAGGCTTTGCTGAATGCCTCAAAGCAAGCAGCATCACCAGCTGGGACTAGGTGTCAAGTGCTCCACAGCATTTCACTCCAGGTAACAGCAGAAAATGAGTTTATGTCTGTAGCTGTATAACCCCACATATGAATGACTTTCAGTAAAAATGGTCATTGTTTTGAACAGCTCAATGCCAAGAAGAAATCCAGACACTAGACTAGTTTTAACCATGTGGCTAGACACAAAAGATCCTATCTCAAAGACTCCGTGGAGAAAGAATGAAAAAGGTTAACATATAACAAGGATAAAGATCTGGGAAGAAAGAGATGACAGGCTGAGAGAGACAGGAATGCAGTAAAAAGGTTTTCCTCACAATTTCCATAGCTTTCTTCAGTGTCCCTTCTCAAAAATGAAAGGCAGTTTCTCATGTTGTCTATTGCAAAACGACAGGTTGAGAACAGTTGATCTCTATCAGAGCAATCAAGTTTTTCTCTTCTGCAAAAGAACTATGGTGCTACTGCCCACCTTCAGCAGAAAAGTTATGAACTCCCTCAGGAAGTGTGGGATGAAGTACATTCCTCTTTCCTGAAGCTGAAATAATCCTATTGTTAATTTACTGCTGTCTAGGAAAAGCAAGAACTTGCATTTCCTTTCCTAGTCTTACTGAATAACTTTTGAATTGAGTAAATTTCAGTATCCAAAAAAAAAAAAAAGAAAGAAAAACATCCTTCAGTTTCCTCTTGCTACCAAGGCAAATGATTGCGGCTTGATTAAACTTTCAAAGGAGAAAAAAAATAAAAGAAGAGGTATCAGAAGAGAGGCTGCCCACAGAGGTGAGCAGCCCTTCCTTAAATTGTTGCCCATATCTGGGCACTCCGTTTCCATGACAAGTCACTCCTTACACAAGAGTACCACAGTGCCTCTTCAAACCAAGATACAACACCGGAATGAGAATGAGGAGAGCCTCGTCCGTTTACTGTTAACACAAAGAAACCAAATGCTGTTAGAGTCTTATCAACTCATTAATCCATATTCCAACTACCTCAACATTAGAAGGAATCCACAGGTACAGACAACAAAAATACAGACACTGAAATTGAGCTCATCCTGGCCCCAAACACTCAGCTGAAATCTACATGTTTTCACACCATTCACAAACACTTACTGCAGCTCTCATTCCTTGGCTTGTAGATGTTCCAGGTTCCCCTGGATGCACTTTTCCCTTTCTCCCTCTCCCCTGTGCAATTACAACGTGAGATGTCATTCAGCTGGGGAAGGAGGAGGAGAAAAAGGAAGGAAAGGGTGGTGAGCTGATGTTCCTATGCTGGCTTACCCCTTGCTGTATCCCCATGGTTTTGGGCTCCCCGATTGTAAACAAACAGTGCCTGCCTCTTGTATCCATCACATCATTTCCAAACAGCAGCACGAGCTCCAGCTGGGTATCACTGCTGGTTTTTTTCCACCTCTCCAGTCATGAGCAGCACCCCTGGAGCTGACATCTAGGTTACATCCTGCCATAGTCTGCAAGGGCCAGGTCAGTTCTAAAGACCTAAAAAAACACCTATGAGCAAACACAGCTCTCAGGGGAGCTCACGTGAACCCCCCTTCCCGGCACTGACCATTGGGAACTGTTCCCTCCTCCCCTTTCTGGATAAAAAGATGAGATTATCATTAGGATCTGTGACAGTAAAAGCACTCCCGGGAAACCCCTCAGGGAGCACCTCAGCAACACAGGAGCTGGGAGAGCTGCACTTTGCACCGCTGTATGGACAGGGCAGTGTCAGAGCGGCTGCCAGGGCAGGCGTGTGCCTTGCTCCTGTGTGATGTCCCTGCAGCTGCACTGATGGGGTTTCCTTCACTCCAGGGCGTTAGGACAGAGACCAAGGGGCAGAGAAAAGATTCCTAAATCATCAGGCTGTAAGGGCACACACAGGCTCTGCTGTTGCTCTCGAGGGCAATTTCCAGTGGCACAGCCAGAGTGGGAGATTGCTGCCTCAGCCAAGGACAGGCAGCAGCAGCACAGACAGCTCTCCCTTCACCTGCAGCTACCCTGAGCTGCTCCAAGATTAGGACAGCCCCTGTGTTTGCAAAGGAGAAAATGAACAAAACCCTAAAGGAGAAAACTGAACAAAATCCTAATCCATTCACGGATTACCCAAGTGGCTGAGAAGTAATTTTTAAATCCTGCAAGGAAAGAGGAACAAGTCCAAGCTCTTCCTCGGCTTTCTCCAAGAAGTGTCACCAGCCCTGCACTACCATGTGAACACCAGGAATTGAAGCTCACTCACAGCAAAGTAACAGTGCCAGAGCCTTTATCAAGAGACCTGCACCTGCAAAAGAACTGAGATTTCTCATGTGAGGCATGTTCACGGGATAGCTGCAACCCAGAGAGGCAAGAAAGCTTAGAATAAAATGTCACCCTGACCTCAACCAGCTGCATTTAGGTTTATACAGGAATATACAGTTACATATTATTTACAGATCCTTTCTTAATACACAGCATAGTCAGAAACAGGACTTTTACTCAAATTTATTGAATATTGATACATGTAATTCAGAAGCATAACTATTAGTTATTTCTTCTGCACAAATACTTAGAATTAACTGGTAAAAGAAAAATATTTATGGTTGTCCTGTAACACTGAAGAGGAGTTCCCCATCATTAATACAATAATTACAGGATTACCAACATCACAAATTAGCTGTAAGGTGTGCCTTCCATGTAATTTAAGACATGAATGAAGACAAGTCCAGCACACCTGGTTAAGCCATCTACTTAGACACAAGTAGTTTAGCAAGCTGCAAGCTAAATACAAACACATCTCTTTTCTTAACTGTAGTGCGATTTTTGCAGATGAAAGTGCCATGGACTTCTGGCTGGTTTAAAGAGGCACTGCCAACTTCAATCTAACTCTAAATCTAGTTTTGTACCAGTAAGCTTTCACAGACTCTCAGGCCAGCAGAAATATTCCCATGATTGAAGAGCTTAATGCCCATGCAGGGAGTTATTTTTACTGAACATATCCCGGCAGTGCAACCAACCCAAACACAAGTACTGAGAACGTGACAGTGAGAAATAAACAGAATACGTACATTATAAGAAATACAGAAAAAGTTACTAGTGTAACTTTCAGTAAGAGTAGTATATTTCAAGCAAGTACATAATTACTCAAAGAAAACCTTGTTTATTTCAACTTTCAAAGGTCAGTTTCCTTGTCTATTTCAAAGTTTCTAGTTTTTTAGAAACTTTGAAATATACAAGGTAACTGAGCTTTGAAAGATGCCTCGTGGATAGTCAGTTTCAGTATATCCAGCTTGTCCACTGAGAGCCCATTTATTTGCTCAGTTTCCCCTAAGTCCATTACTCCAGCACAGACAAAGTTCATTTAAAGTGCAGAATAACCAAGAACGCCAATTTGAGTCTAACACTCAAAGATTTCCCGTAGATTCTTCATTTTTTTTCAACTTTCAAAGAAGCACGACAGGACCAACAAGGGAAGCAGCACTTTTTTGTCGTGTCAGACTTAACAGTAACTTTTATCGAGACGGAGGAATAATTTCCAGGTGCTCCGGAGCACTAACCTTAAAGGGATGAGGTAAGAGAGGAGATCATGAAGTAAGAGAGATCTTTTTCAGTATATGGAATTAAGGTATTGCAGTGAATGGACAACCGGGTTTGTATTATCGTACAAGAAAAAACCTATGTTTAGAAGCAGCTACCCTTGTTAAGTACTAAACACCTTAAACACACCTTAGGACAACGGCCCGCAGAGATTAAGAATGAGCCATGACACAACAAATGGAGGAACAGAGGCACAAGCATTACAATCGTTCGCACTGCCTTTATCTCGAATGACAATAAAAGGGCCAAAGGCAGGACAAGCAGCAGCCTGTGCGAGCTGCGGGCGGTTTGTGCCGTGCCTCACGCAGGGGTGCCGTAAGCTCCGTGTGACGGAAGCACCGGCAGCGCTCCGTGACCCTGAGGCGGCCGCGGGCGCTGCGAGGCACCCGCGCGGCGCCCGGGGCGATGCGGCCGAGCCGCAGCAGCCGCGCGGTGCCCTCGGGGCCGAACCGCCCGCTCCGGCCCGGGTCCGCCCCGTTCCTGCCCGGCGCCGAGCCGCGTAACCGGGGCACGGAGCCGGCACGGACAGCCGGCAGGGACCGCGCTCCGGTGCCCGCCGCCCTGTGCCCGCCTCAGCCGCGGCCGCCGCTCCCCACACGGCGCGCGGACCCCGCTCCGCGCGCCGCCACCGCACGACGGGGACCCTTCTCCGCCGCCGCCCCCGCCCCACCTGCCGACCCGCAGCCCTCCCGCCCCGCCGCGGGCACTTGCCTTCGCTTCATGCCGCTGCTCGGGGGCGGCGGAGCGGGGCTGGGGCTGCAGCGGGGCTGAGGCTGGAGCGGAGCGGGACCGGCCCGTCCCTGCCCGCCGCGGGAGGGGCGGGTGCAGCCGCGGCGGCGCGCGCGCGCACACCTTGGCAGCTCGCGCTGCCGCTGCCCCGCCCACCGCGCGGGCAGAGCCCCCTTCCCGCCCGGCCCTTCGGGCGGCGCACCGGGGACAGGGGAGGGGCGGCAGGAAACGGCGGCTCTGAAGCCGCTGGGCACGCGGTGCAGAGGGGGGACAAGGGGAGGAGAGCAAAGGCAACGGGAAAGCAACAGGTGTGGCGGAGAACGGGCGCCATGCCCCGCGCGGTTCTCCCCCGACAGCCCTTAAACTCTCCCGCTGCTCCCCCGCGCCGTATGGCAGTGGTACGCTCCCACCGCTCGAATTGCAACCGGCCGGGCGGGGATTGGTGGAGATCAAAAAAAGGGGCGGGGCCAGGCGGCGGCCGTTTAAAGCGCCCCCGGGCGGAGGGGTGCGCGCCTCGGGAGCGCGCCCCGGGACACCGGGAACGCCAGTGGAGCCGAGCGGTGGCACCGGGGGGAAGGCGGCAAATAAATTATATCTAAAGGCGGCCGCAGAGACGCTTGTAAAGCCGTCTTGAGAAAAGCCCGGAGATGTTTTTGGCTCGGGGTGGCCGTAGCAGCTCGTCCCGTTGGGAGCGTGATGCGCTCGGGGAGAGCTCCGTGCCCCTGCGCCCGGGAAGTGCAGTAATTACATATCCTCTGAACAGAGAGAGACATGGTTCTCCCAGGAAAACCCTGGGAAGCTGTGTAGAAGCTTTAGAATTTAAACAATTATTATCTCTCTTTCTGTAAGTAATATTTATAGATACAGTTCTCTAGTTCTATAGTTCTCACACTCTTAATGAGCTATTCATAGCTCACTAATAGTGTGAGGGGAAATTCCTAAAGGCCAATCAGCTCTTAAGTCCACCAT
The DNA here is from genome assembly GCF_027579445.1 of Ammospiza nelsoni. Taxonomy (NCBI): domain Eukaryota; kingdom Metazoa; phylum Chordata; class Aves; order Passeriformes; family Passerellidae; genus Ammospiza; species Ammospiza nelsoni. The sequence continues at coordinate 70,467,911 of NC_080637.1, forward strand.
TGTTTCTATAAGAACTGTAGATTTCTAATAATAAAGTGTCTTTTCATGCTTTCTGATGATGGAGTCTCTGTATCACCTTTATCTGACCCTGATACCCCTTCAGTGACAGGGAGGATGAGCAGTGTTGCAGCAGGTGGATGCTGCTGCCATCATCCTTGTCTCCTGCTAATCAACTCGGCTTGGGAGCTCCAAATATTGGCTAATCCCTCAGGTCACACCGAGGTGACAGTGTAGGGACTGGCTGGACCAGGGAATGAGCCAGTGGTCTTTGACAGCACTGAGAGGAACCCAGAAATGTCCCACCAAAGCCACAGCCTTCCAACCCTGCCTTAAGAGAAGTCTCCATAGCATATTAGAGATTCTGGTATAAAAGGTAGTCAGATATTGCAATAACACACGATAAAGCACCAAGCAGATATCATTCATAAGAGATGCATAAAATGAGTTAATGATATGGCTGAGCAAATTCTTACTACAGTGGGGTATGACAAATATCAGCCAGAAGTGCACAATTCCCAATTCACTATCTATATCCCTGTCTGAGAACAGATGGAGGAAAGCCTTTAGCTGGTCTAAACTTGGCTCAGCCCACCCTGTTTACTGATGGAGTTTCCATGAGCAGAGAAATTAGAGCTACTGGTTGCAATCACGGGAGAGCCTCAGCCTGCTGATTCACCTTCCATTATCTGTTCTAAACCAACATTTGCAGGTGTCCTCCCCTGCAAAGCTGCAGGCTGGGGGTGTGTTAATTATTGAACAATGAAAGCAGATGGAGGAGGGGGTTTACACACAGTGATAGAGGAGATGTTTGGAAATGCTCTCCCGGAGTTTGCAGTGATCACTGGCTGAGCACTCTGAGCAGTCAGGAGGAGAGCTGGCAAGTGGAACAGGAACCTTTGTGAAGTGCTAATAAGGACCCAAACAATTCCCATTAAGGAGCTGCAGAGCCATCTGCACTCTAGCATCAGGCTGCCTATGGCATCCACAGCAAGGCTTGTGTGTCTTGGCTCGATATTTTGGAATCCAGCAGCAGAGAGGCTAAGTCATATGACAGGGTTTTTTGCATCATTATGCTGCTGGATTCCCAGAGAAGTTTGCAGTAAGAGGAGGGGTTTAAACAAGTAGAACTGAAGCAGAAACAAAGGGCTGTGGTGCCTCTGCACGTCCCTTGTCACGGCATGCACGTGGTGCGCAGAGTGGGAGGAGGGTGGCAGGCAGTACTGTACAGAACTCCAGGCTAATAAAGCACACTCACAAAAACTGCAACATCGGTACAAAATGGGCTCTTTTGCAACACAAAAACAAGCTAAGACAGCTGAAATCCTGCGTCTCAGCTCGGTGAGAAGCCTGGTGTTCCAGGCTGGTGATGCGCAGGGCAAGCCCAGCACCATTATATCCCCCAAGGGTTTTACAGAACCCGGGTTTGCACAGGGCTAGGGAGCAGTGTACCCGGCCAGGCAGTGATGGATTCCCTGCGAATTCCTGCCTGCAGGCACTGGAAACTTGGGTGTTGGCACTCCAGAAGTGACCTCTAGTGAGCAGAGCAGCTGTTGAGGAAGCAGTTCCAAACCAACCCAGGGGAAAATATTGTGGTTCCAGACTGAGCTTTTTCAAGGAGCTGAGCTGCTACCACTCAAAATAAAGTCTGAGTATGGCACAGTATCCCATTTTCAAAAGTATATATAGAAAAATAAGAAAAATAGAAATTGTATAGAAAAATAAGTCTATATAGAAAAATAATACATAGAAAAAAATTTTTATGTATTCCAAGAGAAATTATTGAAGGCTCATAAGGCCCAGGTGTTGCTCTCAGTCAGACAAGGAGTATAACAAGGAAGGCAAGTTACAGAAGAAAACTCAAGAAAGTTTTTGGTAACTCTATGAAATCAAAGCTATTTTCACAGTAAAAATAGCCAGGGAATCCTAAATTCTATTTTGACAACCTTCCAAGGTTCAGGACTAGCCAGGTGCATGCTCCTGTGGGAATTTGTAATCTCTTTTAAGCGAGAGCACCAAATTCCACGGGAAGCACACTGTCCCAGAGCAGGGTCCCCACATCTGGAAACAGGAAGTAAAAACACAGCAAGCAGATTTTCAAACAAGGAGGTGATCACCAAATGACAGCACTGGAAGGGATACTGAGAGGTCATCTAACTCCAGCCCTGTGAAAGCATCTCTGTCCCATCTGTTTTACCTCTCAAAGACCTCCCCAGTACAGACACCACAGTCTATCCAGGAAAGATGTTCTTTTCTCATGATTCACTCTTTTTGCCTTTAGAAAGTTTCCCCTAATGGTAAAGCTGGATCTCTCTCACCATAATTTACATGTACTTGTCATCCTACCCAACAGAGACAAAAAAACCCCATTTGCTCCTCAACTCCTGCAACAGCCTTTTAGATGCATGAAAATTTCTCATGTCACTTTTCACATTCCCCAGACCTAAAACTCCATTTTTTCTTGTCTGTCCTCCTTGTTTAGATTGAGTGAGGCTCTGTTGATTCATGGTGCTCCCCTTTGATGGCTCTCACTTTAATCCATGTCTTTCCTGAATTTCTCTCTGCAGGAACAGCATACAGTGTGATCCCAGCTGGGGCCTTACCAGAGCAATGCAGAATGGAAGGAGCACTTGGTGTGCTCTGCAATCATCTCTCCTGTTTTTACATTTTAGTGTGACATTCACAGTGACAAAGGAGTTTTTGTTGTTTTTTGCTTCAATTTGTATAAGTCAAGGCCAAACATGAAACCAAACTGGAGCCCCTGAGATGCTCTCCATTAACAGGAGCTCTTTTCTCCTGCATGTATTCTCCTGTATCAGAAACACTCCTGTAAGTGTTTCTGTTAAAAGTCACTGTATTTGAATTGCCATCTGCGCTAAGAGACTGAATTGGGATCTTGATGAGTTACAGTCTTGTTTCCTCATGCTCACACTTACTGGGACAGCTAAACCCTTTTTTTGCTTTTAGTGTTAGAGTAATCTGTATACAAATGAGCAGCTAAGAGCTTCCAAAAGAACTGTTTTCAGAAGAAAGTGAAGGACTAGTCTAGTCTACAGAGGATTTAAAATCTGCTGTTTTCTGTCCAGTTGTCCTGGAGCGCTGACTTGCTAAGCAAGAGCACAAGTGTTCAATCTGTGGTTCCAATGCAAGGCAGAAGTCACCAAGCACCCAGCATTCTCCTGGTGCAAGTGATTATTCACTGCACAGGCATCTGAATAGCTGCAATATTTATGAAATGATGTATTCAACCCCTGAACACACATGCACACCCTAATCCTGACTGATGTTGTGTGCTGAGCTGGAAACTGAGTTTCAAATGAATTGCTGGTGTTGTTTGGTTGCAAGGAAACAAATACAAGCCTAATTCACTTCAAAGAAACCTATCTCTTGGTGCTCTAAGTAGAAACTTCTGTAGGTAAAAACTTCTGCAGTTAAAAAGGAAAACAAAAAGCCAGCCCATCAAAAAGCCAGTGAGTTTGGATCATGTATATAAACATTTCTAACCCATCATGCTGAAAAAATAAGTGTTCTGATAGGAACTAATAAGGAAGGTTTCTCTGGGGCTCCATGCAAATCTGCTGAGTGTTCAGTATAGACTTCAGCATTTGGAACTATTTTAAGAATAAGAGAGGTTCTGGGTCTGGGCATATCCACTGCAGACAATTTCACTGCTCACAGATTTTGCCAAGCAGTAAAATATAAAGTTGCAGCTTTGGGTTTGCTGCTATGAGTCAGGACTGTGGGCATATGAGAAGCTGATGAGAAACACACAACTTTCACTTCACTACACTGTAAAGCCTTAAGTAGAATTAACACAAACCAAAGGCTACACAAGTGCAGAAAACTCCCTCCCAAAATGGTAAATTATGCCAAGGCTGGGAAGAGCAGCCCAGCTGAGTTTCACTTCATGCTTTAGGAACAACAGTTCAAGTGTGTAAAGAGGTGTGAGATCCTCCAAAGCAGTAAGACAAGTGTTTGTCAAGGAAGAAAATATAGATATTCAAGCACACCATACCCAGATGAAGTACTACTAGACTGCTGGCCTACAATTAATCCACCAACCAAAAAAATCACAGGTACAGCATTTCCTTGTACTCAGACAGTCCCCAAGAAGGACCAAAGGGAATGGATTCAAATGTACCTTGGTGAAATGTAATGGCAACTCCTGCAAAGTCATTACTGAGACCCTTCATTGGTTCTTCACCTAATTTGGACTATAGAAGTTCCCCACAAGAGCTGCCTGTAAAGCGGAGATTGGTTTACTCCACAGAGCATGCATCAAGGTCTAAAAGGCACGTTTACTATTTGGAGTTTGGATTAAGGGAGAGCCTGAGCTATGTTTACTATGCTTGTTTATAAAACATCAGCTTTTTACTCCTTTAAGGAAATGTACAGAGCAGCTCCCTTGTGGTGCTGTTGTGGAAATAACTGGCAGTCTCTTCCAAACAGATTTGGAAGTTTCCTTCAAACTCTTAACCATGGTTAGGTTCTCTTTAGCTGTGTTGTCCTGGTTGAGGAGCTTATTTCTTTATTAGAGCTACTGGAACTGTTCTTTGACAAGCTATAAAAAAGACTCTACCTATGTTCAATCCAAATTCATCACTGTTTAGAGAAGTACTAATAAAAAGGGAAAAGTAAATCAATGAAGTCACTTTATTGATCTTGAGAATGTGGAACTACTATTAATAAAACATGTTGATGTTGTTTTATGGATAGGTCAAAGTCCTGCTAAGGGTGTGTTTGTCATTCTAATTTTTGTGCAGTTTCATCAACAAAGTATTTGCTCTTGCAGTATTGTAGTTATTCATCTCCTGTTTTCCTCCCCCACAGCCAGAACATCTGCTAAATGTTTCTGAATCCGAGCTTGTTGGGCTAGGGCCCGCTGCTTTTCCATATTTATGAACTGTGTGGTACACTGGCACTCATTCAGCAGCCTGCTTCCCCAGGCTCATGCACAGTGACATCAGCTGCTGTGGGTTTGTGTGCAGGAGATCCACATGTGCAGGGCTCACACAGGGGGCTGCAGAAATCCTCTGGCCTCCAGAAGCACTCAAACTCCACTGCTGCCCAGGAACAGAGCTATCAATTAACATTTGAGCCATGCAGGGACAAGAAGGAGGAGCTAGAGGTATTTATGGTGTCACCTGGAATTGTAATGAAGAGTAATGGGCTAAAATTGAATGAAAAGAGTTCTATCTGACTCCTGAAATATCATCCAAATATTTTTCAGTTTGGTCAAAGAGGCCAACTAAACAAAAGCTACTATGCTTGTGTTAGTTGTACCAGGCAGGACAAAGCAGAAACAGGAGTGGTTCTGGGGATGGAGAAAGGAGCCCGTAATTAATTTCTGACTTCTGTTTTTGCTCTGTAGTAGCCCAGCCCTGCTTCCCCAGGCTCATGCACAATGACATCAGCTGCTGTGGGTTTGTGTGCAGGAGATCCACATGTGCAGGGCTCACACAGGGGGCTGCAGAAATCCTCTGGCTTCCAGAAGCAGAGGATTTTTTTCAAACTCCACTGGTGCCCAGGAATAAAACTACTAACTAATGTTTGAGCCATGCAGGGACGAGGAAGAGGAGCTAGAGGTATTTATGGTGTCACCTGGAGTTGTAATGAAGAGTAATGGGCTAAAATTGAATGAAAAGAGTTCTATCTGACTCCTGAAATATCATCCAAATATTTTTCAGTTTGGTCAAAGAGGCCAACTAAACAAAAGCTACTATGCTTGTGTTAGTTGTAACAGGCAGGACAAAGCAGATGAAAGGAGCCCATAATTAATTTCTGACTTCTGTTTTTGCTCTGCAGTAGCCCAGGCTGTCATGCCAACACTCAGACAGGCCCAGCTTTATGCTATTTACACACTGAGGGGAGGCTGCTGTGCCATTCTCGTGCCCACACGTGACTCCCATCACACCAGGAGAGGCTGTGCTCACAAACTGCCCTTGTGTGCCCGGCCTGGGTGACCTGTCCCTGCTCCCTTCCCAGCTGCTCTGCAAACTGTGCCTTGCCAAAGTCGAGGATGCAGGAGTTTCAAACCTCGTGAGAAACAAGGGACCCCCATCTCCTCTCGACTCCGAGAGCTCTGAGGGTCATTTGTCTGCCCAAATGGATGCCAGCAACAGACCACAGGCACAATCACAGCCTAATAGTCCTAATGAGATTACAGCTAGAGATGCCCCAGTGCTGCTGGCTGATTAAGGAACAGAACAAGCACCAAATTCATCTGGAGAAAAAGAAATCTCCTTGCCTTTCAACCTGCAGGTTGATCAGGATTTCAGATCTATGGTGTACAACCTTTGATTTCTTTTCCCTTATAATTCCTTACGATTGTTTTTTTTTTTTTGCAATGCACTACTTTCTTTACAAAGCAGTGTATTCATTTCACAGATGACTAAGTTACATGAATATTTTTCAGGACATGATTTGAAACTGATGATCACACTGCTCAGTAACATGACTACATTTATAGATGCCTATTGTTAGCCATGGTAGATTGATCTCACCCATGGCTACTGTCTGTGTGCTTGACTGTGACACCCATGTGCTACAGGGGAACGTGGTGGATCTTTGCCAGTATAATAATTCCTTTTATCAGCAGTTTATCTGGAGCATCTGTTTGTCTCATCAGAGTGAAACTGCTTGTAACTCTATCCTCCACAGGGCAAATACTCTTTCTGCACCTGTTCAAGCATTTGATTTACTTACTGCTTCAATTCTTAATCTCAATGAAAACAAATAAGTCAGCTTGTACAACAAAGGCTGGAACCATGAATTAAATGGAAAAGCTGATATAGGAGCATATCAGCTGGCTAGAGCACAAACCTGGTATTAAGGTAGGATTGTGCAGAGCTCACTGCAAACTGCAGATCTCATCGAGCTTCCTACAAGAAACCTGCTGCTGCTGATGGCAAGGCTGCAGCTCCTGCAGGAATTCATGCCTAGGACAAAAAGCCAGTAGCAGTGCATTCACGGATTTTGCAAGAAGCCTAGAGCTAGCACAAAAGAAAATTCCTCCCCTTAGACACGAGAAACCCCGGAATTTCCTAGCCAATGACAAACAATAAATAAACAATTTGCAGCAGAAGGTAGGAGAGGCTGGCTGGGTGGGTACTCACCGGGAATGACCTTCTTCTCACATGAGTAACTCCTCCCGACAGGTGCTCCCAGCTCTCCGCCTCTGCAGGGGCAGACACCAAATGAGAGCCCCTGCCCTGCCCTGCCCTGCCTCGCACGGCTTCTCCTTGCAGCCGCGATTTTCTCCTTCTCCAGGCTGTGAGGTAAAGCCGCAATTTAAAAGGAACGGGATCTCGGGTGCGAATCTCCTTGTGCGAGCCTTTGCCAGAGCATCTCGAGGAGGCTGAGTGATGATGGCTCTGGCTGCCAAGTCGTCACGGTTGCCACAGCAACGGAGCAGTGGTCCCCTGTGGCTGGCTAAGGGAGTGGCAGTGGGAGCACCGAATGGATGCACTGCCTCCTCCTCCTCCTTCCAGGGCTCCTCTGACCTGGGGAACCCACCCCTTTCTCTAAAAAGGCTGCTTGATGCAGGAGGTGTTTCCCTCACACCCCCCCTCCCGCCTTGGTTGCTCCACTCACAGATCTCCACAGCATCTTTAATCTTGTTTCTGTGGTGGTGGAGGAAAGCTGGCATAACCCCGAGAGAGCTGCTGGCTTCCCCTGAGAAATGCCATGGCTTGTGAAAAGAGGAGAAAAGAAACCTTGTTCTGGTGAAAATCTGAGCAGGAGCACACGCTCCCCAGTGTTTGAAGAAGTGCTGGGGCAGTGTGATATAATCTTGTCTCTGTGAGCAGGTGAATGAGCAGTTGAGAGAGCAGGAGGGGATTTCTCTGCCAAGTGTTTCTCTGCCAACAGAGCCGAGCACAAGTGTGTCTGTGAGGCCCTGTTACAGCCATGGGGAAGCTCAGGGCAGGCAGGATTCCTTTGTTCCTGTCCCCTCAACTGAAAAGTCTCGGTGCTGTCATTTCTGAGCCATAATATTGCTGTTTTCTACTTATTTTTATTATAACATCTACATAAACATTAGCAGTAATGTTAGGCAGGACAGTCCAGCACAGTGCAGATCTACAGAGTCTGGGCTGGAGTCAGAAAAGGAGCCAAGGCTGCAGAAGCAGGCGTTATTTTGCTGGACAATGAACAATTCAGCCTTGTTTTGGAAAGCAACTCCTTGGATAGTTAAATAATACCACTTGTTTATGAGACAGACTATTTATCTCATCTTCTTTATAAAATGTTGCTAACGGTCCTTTGTTGCTTTCCTGATTATTCTCTCTTAAAGCCAAGTGCTTCTTTTAAGGTGATGGGTTTCCTCTCTCAGGGCACCAGTAACAAACACAGCTCTGTGTGCACGTAGGTGGTGTGGACAAAAACAAACACACAGAAGTAAAACCCACTCATTTGCTTTCTTAACTGACTCTCCTGTCCTCACTTTCAACCCAGGTGTTTGGGCAATCTGTGACAGTGGCTCATCCCAATTTGCTAGGTAGGGACAGGCCTCCAGGGGCCAAAATCCAGATGTTGAAGATCCCATCATGACAAGGGGTTAGGTACCTTTTTGCTCCACTGTAATCTGCAGCAGCAGAGATGGGACTAGTTAAGAACAGCAGTATCTGCCAGAAGGGCTGATTATAATCTAGTTCAATTCTAGAAAGAATTGAACTCGATTATAAAAGCTGTGAGCAGGCAAAAAACCCTCACGTGTTAAAAGAAGTAAAGTAAAAATTCTAATATTTTTATTTATCTTTGCCTCTGCCCTCAGACTGAGTTTTCCAGCTTTCCTCCAACATACTGTGAGATTAAAACTTAACTTGATTTAGAAAAAAACATTTCAATTTTCTGCTATGTTTACAGGATTCTTCAATGTGGGACTTGGAGAACATCACCAAACACGGTGATGGCCATGACACCACTGGGCTTGGCAGTGCAGAATATCTCTGTGAAGTAGGAAAGTCCACCTAGGCCCAGCCTAAGGGAGTCTGGAGCCTTCTGATTACAGGTGCTGGATTTAACAGCATCACCCCAACACACAGACACCCTCCCTGCACAGTGCCTTGTTCAAAATCAGTTATTGGTACAGCCAGAATTAGGAGCACCCAGTCCCACACAGGTGTGAGGTTACTAAACATATGAAGGCATCTTATAGAAATTCAAGTTATCACAAGCATTTTATGCCTGTTTCCTCAGTAACCCTAAATGAGAATGCAGCAAGATCAGAAACTGAGCTGCACACTTGGTCTCACATAGGAAAGTGGTGCTTGGTACATATAATTAAATAAATCTGTTTTGCTGACACTCCCTCCTCCCCCACCCTTTCCCTCAGCTATTTTTATGCTTGGCTTGGTGGAAAAGACTTGGTGCCTCTGGGTGTGAAGCATGGAGACATTAAAAATGAAGCTGTCCCCTGAAGAAGACAATCCTGAGCAGGAATAATGCTGGGCTCTCAGGGGGCAGGAAAGCAGCAGAGGAATGCAGGGCAGGGGAGGTGGCTGGGCTTGGCCTGCAGCACTGAGAAGTCTTTTCCATTTGCAGCTCTCTCCTCCTGCAGTCAGAGCTGTTTGATGGCATCACGAGGGCTGCTGCAGCATTACTCAGGGAAGAGGGTATAAAAATGACAGCAGCTAATAAGCACCCATTTCTCATCAGTGGCCTCATAAGGCTAATTGCACAAACAGAACGTTTCGGAGGCCAACGAGCCGGAAATGACATTCTGTCTGCTGGATCCCAAGCAGCACAGAGAGACTGCCTCCCTGAGCCTGGACACCAGCAAAGGGAGGGCTAGCCCCAAATGTGTGTCCACAGCAGGACACAGACTTCAGAAACTGAGCTGGAGTGCTAAAAACACAGCACAGCCATTCTTCCTGGTGATCAGGAGCAGAAACATTGAATGTTCCTTTGTCCACAAATGTCCAGACCACATTCCTGGTTCTGAAGTTCCCTCACAGAAAGGAAGGCTTTGTCTGGAGCTCATGACTGAGGACAGCAGGAGGACTGAGGACTGAAAAAAACCTGAAAATAACGAACCCAAGCTTGGTGGAGCAGGGTGGAAACACACCTTGAGGCCTAAATTCAGGGGAGGCATTCATGCTTGCCAGAGGAGAGGCTGGCTGGTGGGAAGGACAGACACTGGACAGAGCTGTGTGTGGTCCCAGGGCAGGATAAAGGCGGGGAGTGAGTGTTTGTGTGTGTAGGAAGGGAGCTGCTATAGTGGGAGTGCAGTCCCTGCATGTGAATTATAGATGCCAAAGCTGGAAAAGTGCTTGTTGGCCTGTTCACTTCCCCTTCTTTTGTCTGCTGAAGATTTGAAAAGTTCAATCTTCCACTCATTGCACCTAATGCAGTATATTTGTTCTAGTATCATCAGCCACTAATTAGATCATTCTGACCAAAAAAAATACTTTACAAGATTGGTTCTTTCAAACATCCAGGTTCATTTTGCTCTTAGTGTCACTATCCAGGTTTATTTTAAACCCACATTTAAATTTTTTTCTCACCCTGATCTATAGTTAGGCTTGTTAGGAAGTGTCTGTGCTGTTTTTTCTATTTTTAAGATATGGGCCCACGTTTGATGGGTTTTTGCTTGAGATTCTCTGGTGCACTGCTGGTAAAATTAACTCACAGCCAGTTTTCAAGGCTATTGGAAAGCTATGACCACATTCAAATTTATTCTGTTCTAAATGATTTGGATAGGCCAGGCTTTTTTTCCCCCAATATTTCCACACCTGATTTTCATGGAGATCCATGCTCCTGCTTGTTTATACTCCTGCTAACTGCAGCTATGGTCATGCATGTTATTGATGGGTTACTGGAAAGCAACTCAGCAATTTTATAACTGCATTATAAATAATTCAATCAACTGTTCTTCCCCACATCTATGTCTCATTTATTAATGGACTTTCTTTCTAGGCAGTATTTTCTTCTCTCGTCCCCGTCCCAGATATATAAATATATATATATATACACACTTGGAGGAGGAATTTAATTAGTTTCACCGTCCTTGTGCCAAAACTTCCACTGACTTCAGTCAGAGATTTGCCTGAAGAATGCCTGATTATAGTCTGTAGGAGTTGGTCCTATTTTTGTACCCCAGAACAGGCTGAAGAGAGTGCACAGAGTGGGCACTGGAGTCCCATGGGGGTTTGAACCCAGAGGCATTGGAAGAAAAGCCCCAAAGTGTGGGTTTATGTGTACAAGAAAAAGAAGGTGAAGCACACAGAGGCGAGCCAGGCAAACTGATTGAGGAGATTATACATTATTAATTAATGTTAAGCTTTGTTTGTTTGTTTGGTTTGGTTTAACTTTTCAAATAACAGAAGAGTGGATTTTCTCTTTCCCCCCCTTTTTCTGTCATCAGACAGCTGTGAAAATATTTTAGCATGTGATTGTGGAAGCACAACACAGCAAAGTTCTGCATTGTGCCAAGACAAAAGTACAGGAAAACAAAAGGCAAAAGCCTGGGGTAGACCTGGCTGCCAGGATCTTCTGTCCCCAGGGGAACCAGAGGGAGGAAAAGGGAGAGAAAAAGGAGAACTGTGATAGCTTTCACTGCTGACAGTGACAGTATCCCAGGTCAGAAGGAAACACAGGCTGGAAGGAGGGTAGCAAAGGTATCAGAGCAATTAGCAGTCATAGAACCACATCTTTATCTTTCTTTGTTGTTGGCTTTATCTGCATCACCAACTGTTTGTATTGTACCTGCCCTAAGAGATTGAGTTCTCAGGTTGCAGGTAGATTGAAAACCCAGCTTACACAGTGCAGTAAATCAGTCTTTTAATTTAGGAAATCAGACCTACATGCCTGGTTTGTGGTTATACTGGCCTGGCATAAAACAGGACTTTTCCTAAAGCAGCTTGAGGGGTTCATCAGCAAGGCAGTGATCCAGGCCAGATGACTGAAAAACCATCTCTTCACAAGTTCCCTCAGGAGTTTATGCTGCACAAGTGTGGGCAGTGGGTGATAACACAAACCTAAATATGCCACAGCCAGGAATCAAGCTGACTGATTCTCTGCCAAAGAATCCTATCTTCTTACTGTAGGGGAATGAAGTAGTCCATTAAAAAATTAGCTATCACTTGCAACATTCTCAGTGGTTTGCCAGGCTCGTTTCAGTGATTCCTCTACATCAAATGACAGCACATCTTCATCTTTCACTGCCTAAGTGAAAACAATAGGTCACTGTGTAATGGGACTCCAAATCAAGACTCATTCCTGAAGCTGGTCATCATTCTGTGCCCTGAAATACAGAGCTGGGGATACTCATCTTTTTTTTTTTTTTTCCTTTTTTTTAGGCCCATGAAACTGCCAAAATTACTCAAACAAACAAGAAACACTTGGCTGTACTGCATGTAATCTCCCATCCCAGGGAATTAAACAGGTGGTTATTAAAACTGTAATAACACCCACACTGTGAGAACATTCAAACCCTAAAGGAAGAAATTCTTCCTCCATCAAAGAGAACAAAATCATTTAATGGTTTCAGGAAGTCTTCATACTCCAGCTTCCTCTAACCATTTGCATTCCACTTCCATTTAATTACCTAAATGATTAATTAACATCTATCAGCTAATGTTTTGCACAGTGCTTTAAACAAGTAAAGCACAGTGTAAATCCTTGCTAGGAGTGGTTAATTAGGCTATACTATTTATGCCACTGTTGTTCTGGGCTCTTCCTATTGCTTTCCATATTCACTTTCACAGGCTGTGGTCAGTGCTGCCTACCATGGCTGTTATTTCCTGCCCAAGTTATGGAGTCAGCAGCATCATCCTCCTGGAGCTGTTGCAGGAATATGTAGCTTTTCTGGCATTGTCACATGTACTTTTATGGGACCTGAGTCCCCAGCAAAGACCTTTCATCCTAGTATCCACTTTAATAGCATTTTTACCTCACAGCAGCTCTCCCAGGAATGCACAGAGGTGAGGATGGAGGCTCCCTTCACTCACTTCAGCTCTCCTATGACTCTGGGCATTTACAATCAGGTGTACAAGTGCAGAATTTGGGTGTCTCTGTCTTGAGAGACCAGAGACATGACCTTTAAAACCAGGATATATCCCTGCAATTGCAAGCAGTTGTCTTTGTAGTTATTGTCTCTGCAGGTCCTGTGAGATAAGCACACAAAATGCTGCATTCGTTTTGTTTTCCTTTAACAGTCAGCCATACAAATTCTGCTTTATAATTGAGCATCAAGTCAAGTTCTTTCCTTCTTACTCATAAGTAACATTCAACAAGCCAAAACAGGCCACAGGAATGCCAAAAATATAACCCTTTGGAACTCAGTAAACACTTTTGTTGATACTGCTGAAAAGGGAGCAGAATCATTTTCTCTGAGTGCACTCAGAGGTAATGAGAGCCCCTTGCTTTGAGTCACTGAACTCAACCTGAGTGCCAGCAGGACAGGCTGGGTGGTGAATCTCATGATCCTTCCCTTACGTCTCAGTTTATTTTAACTCCTTCTAGAGTCTCCAAAGGAAGACACTCTCATGCTCAGCATGAGACACTCTCCTTTGCTCTCAGCAAAGGAGAAGTCCAGAAATAAAGTTCCTGGAATGTTCTAAGCAGAAAGGCCCATGAAGAGAAGGGAAAGAACCTCATAATCCCATTTTCCTCTGTATCCTCACACTGTTTGCAGATCTGGGTTTATGGGGACTGTGAAACCCTGCTTTCTTCTAATCTTTATTGGCTTGGTCCTTAATAATTCTGGAAGTAGATTGCTAACAGCACAAGTTTTCCATCTAAGTCCCACAGAGATGTCACAACTGCCTGTGACAGCCTCCAGTGCTGAGAAATGATGGAATTTGCACTAAGTCAGCACTGGAAGAGAAAAGAGAGAACAAAATGGAGAGTAACAAATGGAGAGTGCAGAAAAGAAAGATACAGAAAACAAATCAGAAGACAAACATGGCTCAACTTCTTCATGGCTGGCATCCTGGGATTTAGAGCTAGTTGAAACACCAGAAAGGCAGCAAGCTTGTTCTGAGACCTGCATGCACATACAGATATGGAGATATTATACAGGCAGTATGGAGGGCTCAAATGAAGGGGGTAAAACCTATATGCAACTGTGTGTATGTGCATGTTCCATGGTATGCAGCACCAACAGCTCTGGGAGTAGAAAATCACAAACCAGACTTTACATTATAATACAATAGGCTTCAAAACCTTAAGATTTTGAGCTATAAATAAAAACAAAACAAAACAACAACCCAAACCCCCAAAACCAAACAAACAAACAAACCAACCCACAAAACCCAAACAAAAACCAAAACAAAAACAACGGCAGCAACAACAAAACAAACAAACTGAAACAAACAAGACCCCAAGAACTTACAAACAAACAAACAAACAAACCCCAAACAAACAAAAAAAACCCCAAACCAGGACAGTGAGCACTCTTCCTAAAATCCAGAAGTGACAGAAGAAGCTGAGGATGAGCAGAAGTGGTTGCTGAAGTTTGTCTTTATCCACCCCTTGGTGCCTGTGCTGGAGAATGCACACAAACCTGCTGGAGTGTCCTGCACCCCTTGGCAGCTTTGTGCCCAAATTACTTTAACTGACTGAAGGCTTTCTCTGAGGCATGTAAACAAAGGACAAATTTGGAACAAAGTGCCACAAAAGGCTGATGAGCTGCTTACACAGAATGTAAGGAGCAGCCTTGTGGAGAAGACTGGACAGAAAGAAGAAAAGGTCTATGAGGAGTTTGATTTATTTTTTTCCCCCCTGAATCAAGATGGAAACAGTGTATGGGTCTTGCTTCTCTTCGTGGCTCTGGGGAGAGCAGAGGGATTGGTTTCAGTGCTCATTTCCCCAGGCTCCTGCTGTTCCATGGAGATCAATGTATCATTTAATAGGGAGAGGCTTTTCAGCTCTCTGAGATTTTATCTGCTGATGGCTTCCATGATATTTATAGACATATCTATCAGCATAACAGCAGGAAGCAATTCTCCAGGGGTCAAATTGGGTGGATTTCCCCTATTTAAAGTGCATTATGGATGCAGCTTTCTGTATAGGATTAACCACTTAACTCACTGAATCCCGAACATCATCAGCTATTGTTCACAAAAACTGATGATCTCCACGGCTTAGTTGTGGGATGGTCGACTTGTTTTCAGCTTCAATTATCTTTTCAAATAATAAGGTCCTTTGTTAACCTCTGACTTGCTGAGCACTGTGTAGGCAGCCTATTAAGTACTTCTCAGTCCTCTTTTAACCCTGTGATTCAGGCAGCTCTAGAGATTTAGTGACACGATTGTCCAATTTCTGACCAGTCTGAATCTTTGATTGCCACATGAACAGCAATTTGATCATGTCAGGCTCAGGAAAATAAACCACAGTGGCTTGGAAATCGAAGCAGAACCTCCTTGCTTATTACACAAAGTGTTTAAATGCTTTCAGCCTAACTTTTGGTAATGATTTACAGAGCATGCTTCCCTGCTTAAGGCTATTTAGAGAGTCAGCTCCTTTGGGGATTTAGGATGCAGTGATTCTATCTCCTAAAATTATTCTACTAACTTTCTAGTATTGAATTTCTCCTTGTGAGCACACCTTTTGGAATGAGACAGCCTTGCAAGGGGAGCTCAGAATAGACATACTGTTCCAGCAGCTCAGAGTGCAGTGGAAATGTGAACTGCTGTGAACTGCTGCTTGATCTGACACAGAGAGATGGATGTAGAGCCCTGACATGGACAAGCGCTCTTGAATACAAATTTGAGTTATTTAAGGTTTTGTTTCCAATCACCAGAGCTATCATCAGTCACGTCTGTCCATCCACTCTCCCTTTCAAATTCACCATGACCTCCTCATGGCCTTATTTCCCTTAACCTTGCTGTGTTTACAGTGACCTCCATGCTCATGGCCTGGCTGTGCTCTGAGTGCCAGGCTGACACACCAGCACACAGCCCTCTCACTCACAAAGACAATCCATGAGTAATGTAAGGGCAGCTGCTGTCTATCCCTGAGAGCAAAAATGAAGTTCCCAGTCCCTGGCAGAATCCACCCCATTTTCCATCCTTGAAGGTCTGGTCAGAGTTCATACATGAATCCCATTTCCATTACTTTGGGATTTTATTTTGCTGGTGTACACAGCTGCAAGTGTACTCTTGATCCTTTTCTTTACCCTCATCCATTTCTTTTCATTCAGATACATTGGAACAGTCCATAAATACAACTGAAATAACAAATCAAATAAGGCTTCTGTCAGGAAGGAAAGACAATGACATTTTCCTCTCTGTTCCCTGGCTACATCTGCTGAAGGATGGTGGCAGTGGGAGACAGGAGAGCTACAGCCCAAAGTTCGCTTTTGAGAAGCCAAAAATATTATAAATACAACTTGTCCCATCCACAGTGTAGTTCCAAAATATATTAATTACAGCTTAGTTGCTTTTCTGCCATGTTTCAAGCAAGTTCTTTCAGGCTGTCTACACTGAGTCATTCTTTGGAATTAAACTTTTTGGATCTAACATTAAATGAGAAATTATTTCAGATTTGGTAATACAGACTGGGTTTTCAACTTCCTCTTTGAACAGGCATCTGGAACAAAATGTGTCTAGAAAATTTTGGCTTGCCTTTTGAGTCTGCCTGGGCTCAGGCTGCTCCCAAAGCTGAAAACCTCACTGAGAGACAAGGGCTGGATTCCTCTCAGGCTGCCCTTCCCCCAGTGCCAAGAAGTAACCACGTATGTCTAAGGCTACATAAACTAATTAGACATCTAATCCTACCTTTGTCTGCACCTGGCATTGCCAAGAAAGACGAGAAGGAACAGCAAGGGAGGTACAGAGGGCAAGGGAACATCAGCTCGTTAGGGAAATAGGGCCAGTGCACTGCTTGAGACATTAATCCTACACACAGTGCAAGCACACCTCTCATACAGGTAACACCCTGAAATAGCACACAGATCTTCCAGAGAGCAGAAATCCTCCCAGGAGAAAGGTGCTGCGCATTCATTGACTATGTTAAAAAAAACTTCACATGACCTTCATAAGAAAGCAATTAGCAGTTAATTACTGTATCGAGTTCAGGAGCACAAACAGCAAACGGGGGAGTTCTGCCCACCACAGCCAGAGGGGCACGCAGGGATGCTCTCGGTGAAACACAAGACACCAAGGTTCCACCAGCATCAGTTCCTTCCCTGGGGATTTCTCCCGAGGCTCTGGCACTGCTACCACTGCAGCTTTCCTAAAGCAACCTCACATCCCAGCTTTGTGAGCACCACGAGACCCGGCCAGGCAACAGCCAGGACCAGAAGACTGAGATGGAAAAAGTTTGTTAACTTCTGCAGAATATTCTGAAATGTCCAGTTCAAGATGCATTGCCTGCTTGTAGAGATAATTAAGGCAGATCACAGTAAATGTGCATTCAGAATGAGGGACAGACGAGCGACAAACACTGTGAAAAGAAATACTGACATGTCAGGAAGTTGGGTCAAAAATGAGAAGAACCATTTTCTCAAATACCTTGTTTGCCTTGTGGTACAAATAGTTCCAGGATTCACACTGTCAGGGCTTTCTCCCAGCCATGAGAGCACAAGGCTCGCTTTTGAAAAAAGAGGAAAGGTGGAGACTAATGGATGAGAGTTGATTTTGGCAAGCTGGGCCTTGAGAAGTGGTTTTAACTGTTAGAGGGGTTGTGACTCTGAAGTGATGAGCAAAGAGATGCTGTGCTAGGCAAACAGGGTGTAATTGACCCACAGTGATGACAGGCTGCAGTGTTTTCAGTATTTTCTCACAGATAATAACTAGCTGAAGAAAAGAAGATGCCTTAGGCCTCTAACCAAATTGGTCACCTTACAGCTATGAAATGCCCCACCCAGCACTAATTATGACTGTTATAACAGTAACAATTAAATCAAAGTAACTGCTGCTATTCTTTGACAGGAGCCTTGCCAAGACGAGTATTTTGTTTGATTATGAAGCAAAGAAAGGGATTTAACTTAAAATTGCCCTTTGTTTCGGAAAACTTTTCCTATTGTGTGAGTAAAACTCAAGTTTTGGCAAGTAGTGAACACAACCCTGTGTTCCCAGTTTCCCAATTTCCAGTGTTTACACTTCACACGGTGTTTGTGCCTCTGTGATGAAGGTTGAAACAGAGTTTGGTCTTTCTGTTTTATGTGATACCCCTCAGCTGGACTGTGGCTGCCCCATAGTTGCCTTTTCTGCCTTGTACCATCCTCACCTGCTGTTTACATAGGTTTGGATATAGCCAAAAAATCAGACATCAGTGCATTTAAACACACTGACTAGGAAATCAGCAGGTGGGCCCAATATCAGGTGAATCTCCTCTAAACAGTTCTATTTTTGAAACAAGCCCCAGGTTGGATGCTGTGCCACAACGCTGGGTGAGATAAGGAGGCATCACCACGGGCCATCTGTTCCAAGCACAGCCGGAGAGCGCTCACCTTCCCCCAGCCCTGGGCTCTGCAGATGCCTGCCAGCAGCCAGGGAAGCCCTGAATCTGGGCTAATTGAGGGCATCTGCAGCCAGCCAGCTTCACATTTAATGGGGATTTGCTGCTGATGGAAATTACAAGCGAATTACAGATTCCAGCACGTCATGGTCTCGCCAGAGTCAAACAAAAGCACGTGGTGATAAACACAGAGTGCTGCACACTGGGACCTGAGGTCTCCATGGACCTCACTGCTTTGTTAAAGCATTGCTGATAAGCTATGTAGAGCTCTACATCTTTCCTAGAGACTGTGCTTTCCTCAGTTGTGGTGATAATGCCATTTATAATTTCCAGCTCTCCTGTTTGTTTTTATAGCAGTGTAGGAGGGTTTCTTTCTCTTCAAATCAAATCATAGGGCCTCACCATTTCTAGCTCAAAGTCTCCCTAATGCTGCTAATCTCCTATTAACAGCCTACTGACACAGAAGAGACAACAGAAAAAGACTGATTGCCAGCCCTCTGGCCCTGTGACCGTGTGCTGGTCAGATCTGGATTAATAGCTGAGGCGATTTACCTCAGGAGGCCTTGCCACAGGTGCCTGGAACTCTAAACTCTCCTCCAGCTGCCTGGCAGGAGAGGGAGGAGGGGAACCACTAAATCCACAGATGATGCACACACAAACAAGGCCCTGCTGAAAATCATTTTTCTTCTCCTATACAAAATGAGGATGACTGCAGGGAAAAAAAAAATCCTTGACTTTATACAAAAGGCAACGAGGTGGGCATGGGCATTCCACCCAGGACACAAAACCTACTGTGGTACTCCTTCATACTATCTGTCACTGACAGCAAGTTCATTTAGCTTCTCTGGTGGCTAGAAATTGTTATCCAGGAGCACAGGCAAACACCCTGCTTCCCTCCTGTGCTGGTGCAGTAGGACAGATTGCCTTGCTGTGTAGCTGGGACCCTTTCAGCTTTAAGACAATTTAAGCTGCTCCCATTCAAGGAAAGATGGAAAAACAGCATCATTCCTATTTGGCAACAAGCGTCCATGTGACAGTCGGGTTCAGCAGCCCGAGCAGCCTCAGGCTCCCCTCCCGGGCTGGGCTGCACCTCCTGCGTTGGCTGTGCTGCTCCATGACCCTACATAGCAGGAGGAGGGTGCTGGCAGGGTGGGTGCAGCTGACCAGCTGCACTTGACGTCAGCCAGCAGCACAGTGTCTGCTCACAGAGCATCATCTGAGCTGCACCAGGACTCTGCCTGACTGCCAGCCAGGGACACACGGGCAGGAGCTGCTGCTGCCCAGGCCCAGGTCAGCTGAGGAGGATGCACACGTGCCCGACTATGGAGCTCGAGCATCCCTCGTCTCCGCAGAGATTATTGTGTTTCAGAATGATTTCATTTTGCTCGTTAACAAATTGCCGGTGAAATAGGTAATTGTTCCTGGCCTGAAGTTAAACAATCCTATTACTGAGTGTTATTTGCAGGTCAGAGAGCTGCAAGAGGTTTGGCCTTCGAGGCGCCACACTGTCCCCTCTAGGAAGAGGGGTGAAGTACAAAAACATTCCACCATGCCTTACAGAGAAATTAATTTAACCTATAAGCATTGGTATTACAAGGCTGCTTGTCCACCTTGGCTTCTCACACAACCACACATTGCAGCTCATACGGAGCTGCCATTCAGAGCAACTCCACCCTTCCCCTGACCTTCCCAGACTCTAAAATAACTGCATCAGTGTTGTAGCTCTCTCTTTCCATAGGTCTCCATTCATCAGGTGCATCTGCAGGGAAACAGGATCTGACTGTTCGCTGCTCGCTCCCCCACCTGAAACAACAGCCCTGTTCCAAAAGCTGCCTCCGTGACAGCAACACCTACTGCAAACACCACCAGAGCAATGCTGGGCTGCCTTCCTAAGGCACACAACACTGCTGGCTGCTCCCCGTGAAAGAAATCCTTCAAGAGCATCTTTGAGTGACACAAACTTACCTTGTTTTTGTGCTGTCTCACTCCTTTTCTGAGTCTCAGTGAGGAGCATCCAGCCAGTGAGAGTCTTTTTCAAACTTGATTCCTTATCCATATTTGGGAATTTGTGCTGGGCACTAGCTGGTACGAGGCACGTTCTTCCCACAGTGCACTTTGGGACTTGTAGTTCCCAAAAAGGAATGTTGTTTTCCAAATTGCAAGAGCCGAACAACAGGAACAGAAATCTGAAACGCCTTTACCTCTGCCTTTGCTCGCTGCTGGGCCCTTTCACATGTTTTCTGTGCAGTGGTTTCATCTCAATCCTCCAGGAACCTCTTCCACAGTTAGGGGCGGTGTGCCAACCCCTTGGATGCACCACTGTGTAAAAGCTGCTGCTGCAGAGTGCTCCTGCTGCAGCCCAGAGGGGCAGGTACATGGTCCTGCCTCCTGGAAACAGCTGCCTAGAAAAAGAGAGCTTTTAATCGTATTCGCCACACTGAGATGGTATAGAAAATCCCCTTTGTAAGATATGTTTCACTCTTTAGCATGTTTTGTATTTGCCCATTTGATTTTTTAATTACATAATCATAGTAGGGGGACAGATAAATGTGTCAGTCGTTCAAAAAGGTTACAGGATAAATCAATCCTGTCTCTCCTGTAGAGATCCATTTTTGAAGAGCGTTCGCGCTGACTGCGGTAATTACCTTGTAACCAAGACACCCTGTTGTTTTTAAATAACAACCCAAGGAGAATGCGAACCGCTGCCTGCCGGGTGCTGCTGGGGACGCTGTCATTACACCCGAGCTGCATTAACAGCGTGATGTGCTCCGAACTGCGGACACGGGGAGCCGGGGGAGACGTGCCGGGAGGAAGAGGCGGCCGGGAGCGGAGAGCATCCATCACCGGCCCGCTCTCCCGTTAGCATCGCCTCTGGCCGGGGCGAGGGGAGCTGGGACCCTCTGGGGGCTGGGACACTGTTGGGGCTGGGACACTGTCGGGGCTGGTACACTGTCGGGGCTGGTACACTCTTGGGGCTGGGACACTGTTGGGGCTGGGACACCCTCGGGGCTGGGACACTCTGGGGGTTGGGACACCCTCGGGACTGGGACACTCTCGGGGCTGGGACACTGTCGGGGCTGGGCTGACGCCCGGCGGCCGCGGGCAGAACAGCCGAGACGGGCTGTTCCTTCCTCCCTTTGCCTGGGCAGCCACACGAGGGAGGAGATGAAGGGAGCGCGTTTTGGCAGGGATGGGCACCGACCCCGGTCCCGGAGCTGCGGCCGCAGCCGCTCGGAGCGCCCCCGGAGTGCCCGCTTGCCACCGCTGATCCCCCCAGAGTGACAGTGACAGCAAGGGAAGGGACCACAGTGGGTCATCCTGTGCCACCTCCCTGCTCAGTCAGGGGCATTGCAGAGCACACGGCACGGGAATGCATCCCGGCGATTCTGGAATATCTCCATAAAGGGAGACTCCACACCTTCTCTGGGCAATCTGTTCCAGTGCACGGTCACCGCACACTAAAGAAGTTCTTCCCCCCTGTCCAGCAGAATTTCTTGTGCATCAGTTTCTGCCCATTGCCATTGTGCAATTGCTCGGTACCACAGAGCAGAGCCTGCCTTTATCTTCTTAGCACCGCCCTTTAGGTATTTATACACATTAAAGAGGTCCCTCCTCAGTCCTCTCTTCCCAAGGCTGCACAGACCCAGCTCCCTCAGCCTTTCCTCGTAAGGGATGCTCCAGCCCCGCAGCCATCCCCGTTGCCCCCCGACCCCGGTCGATGCCCTCCTGCAGCCGTGACTACACGTCCCGGCGGCCCGCGGGGCCGGGATGCTCTCCGGGACGGCCCTTCCGCTGCCGGGCGCCTCCATCCCGGCTTTCCGGTGCCTGCCCGAGCCGAGCGGAGCCGGGCCCCGGCGGGGGCGGTGGCGGCGCTGGAGCCGGAGCCGGAGCCGGAGCCGGGCCCGTGCGGGGCCGGGGAGAGCCCTCCCGCCGGTGCCATGAGGGCCGAGCCGCCCGCCTGGGCCCCGGGGCCGGCGCAGGCGGCCGCGCTGCTGGAGGAGGCGGCGGATCTGCTGGTGCTGCACCGCGACTTCGCCGCCGCCGTGGAGCGCTGCGAGGCGGGCTGCGACAGCCTGGGCCCCGGCCCCGGCCCCGGCCCCGGCCACGAGAGGTGCGGGCGTGAGGGGTTGACGGGGTGGTGCTGGGACGCTGCTCGGTGCCGCATCAGCGCCGGGCTGGCTCCCAACTTCAGGCCATGCCTGCACTGCTTTGGGGTT
Organism: Ammospiza nelsoni; assembly: GCF_027579445.1. Lineage (NCBI taxonomy): Eukaryota > Metazoa > Chordata > Aves > Passeriformes > Passerellidae > Ammospiza > Ammospiza nelsoni. Next base: position 70,490,530 of record NC_080637.1, read on the forward strand.
TCTTTTAGCCCTGTCGATATTAAAATGTTTAATCTGTGCGTTTTTGAGGGAAATGCGGTGTGCCCAGGAGCCTTCCCTTCGTTCTCTCAGAGATGCAGTCACAGTCCATATCCTCGGAGGTCAAATTGGCCTTTTTGAAGGGGACACATAGAGGGGAAGAAGAGAACTGTGTTCACTGAAGGTCACTGGAGAGGATGCAAGGGGAAATGTGGCTGTAAGAAGCACTTATTTGGGTGTCTGTTCCTCACCAGTTTTGCAGAAGTGAAATGCTCCCTTTGTGTTGTGGGGATCCAGGCGCTGGCCGAGATGAACCGGTGGAGAGAAGTTCTGTCTTGGGTCCTGCAGTACTACCATGTCCCTGAGCATCTGCCTCCAAAAGTTCTGGAGCTGTGGTGAGTTTCTGTCTGTTGCTGTCAGATATACAGCATATGTCTTATGGGGTCTTGTGTTAGGTATAACTGCAGGCCAGGCTTGGGTATTGCGTGATATTTCACTTTGTGTGGTGTGAGAGAGATCTGGCACAGGCCTGTTGTGTGTGTGCTGGAGCATGCCTGCAATATTGCTTCATGGTGATCAAGGTTAAAATGGGTGATCTCGAGACAGTAACATCAATAGCTGCACCTGTCGGCTGCCTCAGAATCCTTTTTGTGCTTTGATGTAGACCCTGATTGATACCTCATGGGTAATATCTGTCAGTGATGTCAGCTTCCACAGAGACTCGGGGATTTCTCATACTTCTCCCTTGCATCCCAGCATCCTGCTGTACAGCAAGGTGAGAGAGCCGCAGGTGATGCTGGAGGTCGGCAGCAGCTGGCTGGGATCCCAGGCCAACCGGAGCCTGCCCGAGTTCGGCTCGCTGCTGGAGCTGTACCTGGCGCAGGTGCTGCTGCCGCTGGGGCGCTTCGGGGCCGCGGAGGAGCTGGTGCGGGGCTGCCCCGCCTTGGACAGCGAGCGGCGCCTGCAGCTCCTCGGCACCATCGGCGACAGCCGCGGCCGCTGGAGGCAGGAGGAGGAGACGCGCCCGGGGGCTGAGGAGCAGCAGGACCCAGCCGCAGAAACGCTTCTGGGTGGGCTTTCCCTCTGTTGTTCGTGCCCCTTTGTTACAGTTTCAGTTTCGCTTCAGTTTCATTTCAGTTTCATTTCATTTCAGTTTCATTTCAAACTGGTGAAGTATTGACTGCGCATTAAGAATATTGCCATGATAAGCAGGCTATGAGGAATTCCCGTTGTGTATCACAGCAGGAAATAGAAGATTTAGTGATATCTTTGCTGAGAATTGAAAAGCATATTTAGTCTCTGCCAACATCTGGAAATGACAATTAATGCCCAGGATCAAAAGTTTTGGGTTTGGGTTGTTTTATTTTAAAGTAAAAAGAGGAAAACTAAGACTACCTGGCAATCCTTTAAGGGTATGTTTTGTTGGCTCTGTGTACAGTTTGCTTCATTTCCATTTAGAGTTGAGTCCAAGTAGAACAATCCCTGCCTAGCATTTAAAGTACTGCTTCTTCTCCAGAGCTGTAAATCATTGGATGTTTTCTCCCTGGCACAACTGTGGTATAAGATCATGTTGTAGTAAACTAGGGGCCTAAAAAAAAAGTATAATGAAGTGTATTACAAAATTGTACTGTTTCTCTGTTGTTTAAAAAACCAAACCAAATCCAACTCTCATGCAGTCAGACTGCCACTACCTTAGCTTCTTATTGGCTATATCTGTGTGATTACTTTTTAAACTTTACTTTGCCCTAACAGCCTTTCTGTTCCTGTTTTCCAGGAGTGCTGTCCCAAAAGCTCCTGACCATGCTGACGTTGCTACGTAGAACACTGAGGTCCATGTCAAACCACTTCTATTTACTTCCTTACAAGAAGATGCTCTTGGCCACTTTTTTGCTGTACCTGGTGGTGGTGAGATTAGACCCAGGTATGGGATTAAGATTTCCAAATTTTAAAATTCCATTGTGGTTATGGAGAAGAAATGAGTTGTTTTTAATAAATCTGGTGTAAATATCTCAGGGAGACAAAAATGGGTGACTAGGATCTTAATGTGTTGAAGCTGAAGTGCATGTAGAAAGATGAAGCTCCACAAATGCCAGTTTTCTGCAAACTCTTTCCAGCAGCCAAGGTACAGACTGTGAGAGACAGGCAGAGCTGTCCTAGACTCAGCCTTTTCCTCATCAAAGGAGGGAAGAGAAATTGGTTTTTATTAATTCTAGCTGGGGGTAGTTCTTTCTTAGTATGTTTAGTGTATGTTAGTTTTACCTAGCTAGTTTTACCAATTAGTTTTACCTTTTTGTTCTGTTTGCAGCTTCTCCCACGTCCCTGCCATTCATTTACAAACTGGTCCAGCTCTTCCGACAGGCTTGGGCAGCTGTGCTTTCTCCAGTCCACAGGCCTCCAATTGGAGACTGAGTGTCTGCCTCCACTCAAAGTGTCACCTTGTCTTGGCCATGTTACCAGGCTCTGTAACATGTTCAAATCTGAGCTGTGGACTCCTGGACTTTCTTCAGACAGGGAATGGTGGTGGATGAATTTCGAAGCCACAGCAAAAATTCCTGACATTTTGCTTGGTCCTGTCCAGCACTAGGGTACAGCCACTCCTTCCATACCTACAACTGAATAAGAATCTAAGAATATTCCTTTTCAAACACTTTGCTTTGGATGTGTCTCTTGAGTGAGGGTTGTGTAGCCAGTTATGAGCTGTGGAAGAAGTTCTCATCCTTGCAAATGCTGAGCAGTTCTCTGAACATGTGCAATTCCTGGAGGACCAGTGATTAGGGGAATATTCTGTTTTCCCTGAAGACATCTGAAAAGCCCAGTTCCTGCAGCATGGGATTGAGGACAAGCACATGGAAGAAAAATACAGGAGAAATTCAAGCCTATTGCATTTTGAAAGCCATGGTTTCTCTTGTGACTGATGCCTCTTTGGACAGGCGTACTGGATTTTAATCATATTTAAGCCAGAAAGATGAGGGGGTGGGCCACAGAGACTGTTGTGTTGTATCTACTCTTCTTAAATTACTCTTCTTGCAAATTACAGCACTCAGTGCTTGCCTGATGCATAGTAATTCCCAGAAGCACTTGGTGGTGGTGGTAAGGAAATAGACTTTATTTTTTTAAATTATATTCTATGTTATTGTCTAGTTGAACAACTGAAGTTGTTGCTTTGTTTTGCTCTTTCCCTACCTCTGGCTTTGTTTATGTAGATGTCAAAAAGTCTCTCTGTCTATCTGGAATTGCTCCCCAGGTCCCCAGTACCCAAAGCCCTGGGCTAGATGGGAGTCATGTAGCAATGCTCTGTCATTCAGAACAAAAGAGGATTTTTTAATAGAAAAAGATACTTCTCTGACATCACAAAACTTTCCCCAGATCAGTGGCAGGAAAATTGTACACCTGCAGGTCTGTCACCAGACCAGCTCCATTTCTGACCACTTGGAGCAGAAATTGGAGGTTTGGGGTGATAAATTAATTTCTCCTCCATCCATTCATCCATCATCAATTGACAAAGGTAAATTCCAAGGAGGGAGCACTGATCTAACAAAATAATGCTTTTAAACTGTTTTGTGCTGGAGGGGACAAGTTAAAAGTGAGAAGCCAGGGACAAATTTGCCTCTATCATGCCAGCACCTGTGCCAAAGGGGTGTAAACTCCCTGATGCCAGCCCAAGCTACAAAATGTCGTCAGAGCAGCCTTTTGGTGGGAGCACCCCAAAGCCAGTGCAGATCCCAGTGTGGTGTCTTGCAGCAGTAGTGCAATAACTGTAGCAATAACCATTCTCCAAGGTGGTGGCTGTTGCTGTTTTCTTCACACAGGGGGTGTTGGCACCCTCAGACTGTTGCTTTGCTCCCTGCTGGGGCACTTTGCAAACAGTCTCATATTCACTACTAAAAGTACTTGTTTGCTTCATCTTAAATTATCCCAAAAAGAGCTACACCCCAGCATTATCGTCAGACAAACTCAGGTTATTTGTGAGTGTAATAATGACCTTACCTAGTTGTCTCAAGAGATTTTAAAACCCAAACCAATCCCATATGCCTCCCCAAAGTTTCGTCTCTGCCAGGACTCTACACCAGGTCAAGTAGCCTATAGCTTTTCCATATAAAAAAGTAATTTCTTATATACTCTGCACACCCACGGAAGAGCAGCTTTTGATATTGCTAAATGTTTTCTTTAATCCAGCTGTAAGTGTAGTTACAACACTGAAGCCAACACCTGATGTGAAATCAGATAGAATGAAACACAGATGCTCTGTCTGGAGCTGAGCTCTTCCAAGCAATGACCAGGATCAGTCCTCTGCCCCCCTGCTTTGCAAGGCCTCAGGTTGAGTCCTTTGTAAGCCAGTTAATGAGATGGCAAACTTCACTCTGAAGTCAGGCCAAATTCTGATCAAAGTGACTGTTAGGTAGTGCACAGTTTTTGCTGTAGTCTTCTGGCATCATTTTTAGGTGGATGGCAGAGATGCTGTTCTGGAGGTTGGTTTGGACCAGTGGTTTCAACAGACCATACATAGCTTTTAGAATGCTGTTAAATGTCATTTACCAGGACTTCTAACATTAAACTTTATTTTATGTTGGTAACCTTTACTTTATTGGAGTACTACTGATTTAGAATGTATATTGTTTTTAATTCATCATGAGAGAGCAAGAAGGCAGAAATAAGCTATCAGGGTTTTTTTGCAATTAATACTAAAACTGCAGTATGTAATTTTTATAATAAAGTGACTACTGATTTACCTCTGTAGAGTTGCTTGTTTGTGCTGTGATTTGAGTATGTGAAAAAAAAGGGTTTATTGTATTGATACACTACAAAGTATATCAAAGTTTTCAATAATTGTTTCATATTGTTTCATAGTTTCAGCATGTTTGAATTGAGTAGAAAATGTCTTCAGTGTGAGATCTAATCCACTGATGATGTTGGCAGAGTGTAAGTCTGCATTTTGGCATGGCCAAGAGCAATACTACCAAGAATAAAGTACCTGGTATTCATCATTATTAGATGAATGTATCTTTATATTAGAACTAACTACAGTTCTGACCTTGCTGTATTAGGAGAGAAAACCTTAAAAATAAAAAGTAAAAATGCGTAACACAGTTCTCTTCAGGGATAATGCCTGAAAACCAGTATTTTATCAATGTAGCAGTGTTATACAGGTACTTAATTACTAGACTTGGGAAGTTCAGAAATCCTGAAATGAAATGCTCCTGGTTCTTCCAGCAGGTGGCAACAAACTAACAGAAAACAATTAGACAGGAACACAGGAAACTGTTAAAATCTTCATTCACTTACGGAGGAAGGTATTAAAATGAGTGGGAAATCAAAGACACATCCAAAATTAAAAGGAAAAGAGATTTTTGTGTGATCACCTAAGAGCTAAGAGTGCACTGTTTTGTAAAATGGCATAATAATGTTCTAGAATAATCCATGATTCTGACACTGCTGGTAAATCATTCAGGTAATGAGCCTGTAAGGAGGGAGCGATGTACATCCAGTAGAGGAGGAAAAGCATTCAACTGTCCTTCATTGGCCTCTTGATGTATTTCAATCTCCAGCATGTTTGCCCAGCATATTGAGTTGGGGGAAGAAGGAGAAATCAAACATCATATTCAGAGTGATGGAGCCCTGCAGTCCTGGCTGTATCTGAACACCTGCCTGCCCATGGGAAATGTGAATCTACTCCTTGGTTTGCTTTGTTTGTGTGCACAACTTTTGCTTTGTGTGTTAAACTGTATCTCAACCCACAGGTTCTCCCTGACTCTTCTGATTCAGTGCTCAGTTGCCAGCTGGGGTTAAACCAGTACAGCAGTACTTCTGAGTTCTAGATTATTCAAAAATGCCATTTTCAGAGATGTGTCTGTCTTTAGAGAAAAAGGCTTTAGGTTTCATATGGCAGAGGTTTCTGCCCACAGAGGTTGAATGCCAGCATCCATCATGACTTTCCAAGAATCCAGCAAAGAGTAATGATTTGCAGGTTTATGTAAAGAGCAGCAAAATGAAGACTATACCAAAGTGACTTTATAAAAACCAGTATGAACTAGTTCTAGGTGTCACTGTAAAAATGTAGGTGTTAAAGATACTTCTATGCTGGTTGCCAGCAGTGGCAGAACAATCTATTGATATCATCATGTCAGAGCAGACTAACCTACATTTTAGAAATTAAACATCATCATAAACAATTGATATATAAAGTCAGGGGATACATGATGCAGATTCAAGCAATTAAGTGTGCCTTCCTTTTGTTACTTAAGGGTTGCAACCACAAGGATTTCCCTACTGAGAGAAGCTGCTGCTTTCCAGTGGTGAACTAGTGCAGAAGGAGCAAAGTGGAGGAGGTGACTGCACTAATTTGGTGTCAGAATTGTTGGGGTGATGCCTCCACATCTGTCCTGCAATAAACACTGCAGTAAGAATCAAATTTCTTTCTGAGCTTGGGCAGAGAAGCGAGAGTCCGTACTGAAAGCTGTTCCATACTGCTGACAGCACATGGAAAGAGAAGTAATAGAAGTAAATTGAGATGTTAATAAAGAAGGCAGGAGATAATTTAAAAGCACTAGTAGAGCACACTTAAGAATGGTAGTTATGTTTACTTTTTTACTTCTCTATTTTTGTTTTTCTTCTATCCTTCTCTTTTCCATTCATTTGCTCTCTTCTGCCTTCTGCACCGGAATTCAGGTGTGATTTTCACCTACAGAAGTTTGTGCTGGCAGAACAGGGAGCTGGGATGCTGTGTGCGTCGCAGGTGATGTACACCCCCGAGGTGAGAGAAAGCACAATGTACAACGTGTTCCACGGCCAGGCTCCAGATCAGTCAGCATGCCAGCCCTGGCTGCACTGGGTTTGTGTGGAGGGTTTGCCCGGGAGGGTGCTGGGGCAGCAGGGTGACCTCGTCCCCGGCGCTGTGACGCTGAAGCGCAGCAGCAGGTGCTGGGGCTGGGCCCTGGAGCTGCTGCCCTGCAGAGCCAGGCTCCTGCACAGACCTGCCGGCAGGGACCCCAAAGGGAGGGAAACACCCCTGGACACACCATGGTAAGGGAATGGGGGAGCCCTGGGCACCCGGGGACGGGGAGGGCTGTGGGGTCTGGTGTTGTTATCAATAGGTTTTGCCACCAAACCTGATCTCACACACCACTCACTACGTAAGGAAATGGGAAAGGAGTGCAGAAAATCTCACTGAAGCATTACAGCATTAAGTTTCTTCAGAGAGTCCTTAAATAGTGAGATAATATAAGTGAGATTTATAAGTTAAATTACATGTGGAGTCATAGCTGCTTGGTTCTTTCTGTGGAGACCATATTTTCTCAACACCAGTACATTTTCATACGAGACAATTCTTTTTTAGAAATAAACCAAAAAAGTCATTTGTCTTTGTGTCTGTTTCAAATTAATTTAGCCCCAGTGGCTATACTGTCCACAGCTATACAGGGTATGCATGTATATTTCTGGAGTCCATGAATTCTTTTATATATGTATGCATTTAAGTAAGTGAAAAAATGCCCTTTGTTTTTAAGTTTTAGTGGTTTATTATAAATTCGTAGAAATCTCTCAAAATCGCTTAGAATGTGAAAAATCCATTTCACCTTGTACCCCAGTATATCTCTAGCACGGAGTCTAATTTTGGGGCAGAGGAAGAGCCATGTTACCTTCTGCCAGCTCATCTCACAGGCAAAATACTTCCAGGGGCTTCCCAGACTTAGGGAAGTGAGTGAGTTTGTGGAACAGCTGGAACACTAAACTCTCCCTTTTGCAGTAAATCCTGGAGAGAGATTGTCTTTTTAAGAGTCAAAGCTGTCCCAGGTGTAGTTTCACTGTTTCTTTGTTAAACCTGTCCTGGGTCTACAGACATTTAAGTGGTGGGATGTGAAACATGAGTTTGGAAATGGCTCCAAATTAAAATATCACATTAAAAGATCAGTTTACTCTGGCTGTGAGGCTGAAGAAGGCCCACCCTCTTCCCTGCTAAAAGTCTGGCATCTATTTTAATGCTCTTCACTATGCAAAGTCAGAAACCTGTTTCTCACTGTCTTCTCTCTTTGCCAGAATATTTCCGAATTATTGCTGGGGAAGGAGAAGATGAAATAGCTCAAAAAGCAGGCTTGAGATGTGGTTTCAAACTAGTGCTGCTGAAAACAGTCTGAAAAGTCTTCAACTGCAGTCCTGTATGAAGTTTTTTATAATAACTTCCTCAGGCAGCACTTACTTGTTCTATCTGTGAAAAACAGACCAATTCCTCTACAGACCTGAAGAAATGAGCAGAGCAGTTAATATTTTAAAATACTGCTTGGCTTGTAATTATAATTTTGCTTTAAAAGATATTATTTTTTAAAAGCCAGCTGGCCTCATTGCTGTGTGTGAAAAGAAAAGAAACCCTTATTTTTCTTGCTGCCTGCCAGCCTCACAGATTCATACTGGGATTTGAAACAAAAGGCAGAAACCTGCCCTGTGGAAAGCCAGCATTAATTGAATTCTCTAAGCCCAAATATGCCTTCGGTGTCTCCTGAGTAATCCTCCAGATTGCAACACAGTGACTTATGAAGCCCCCCTGTCACTCAGATCACTCAGAAACTTTTGCACAACTCAGTTGACAAAAACCAGGGTTGTGCAAGAACACTTGAGAGCACATGCATTTGCGGAGTCAGCAAAAATTCTCAGCTTGGAAATTAGTACTGAATAGAAATGATTTATTTCGTTGAATAAAAGCTTTAAAAAGATTTAAATGTTCATGTTCATTTGAACTTCTGGGGATGACTAGCTGGGGCAGTGCTGACTTTTGAAATTCTAGTTGCTTCTGAAAAAAATATCTTCAGTTTCTTAAACACAAATTTATGCCAATTTGTGAAGAAAACACTGCTCCATAGATGTTGCTGGTCACACATTGTGACTGAAAATTTAGTTTTTGGGGAGGATACATTAAATTCTCAGGTCACAGAATGATTTTGCTGGGTAAGCAGTTACAGAATTTAATTTAAAATAAAATTAACTGGTCAAATCTGATGGTGCCATTGGTTATCTCTAAATGCAGTATCACAAAACAAGGATGAGTGAGGACCATCCTCTGCTCTTAAAGCCAGGCCTGCTTCATAGCTGGGCATCTCAGTTCTCCTTCCCTCTCCAAAGCCTGGCAGTGGTCAGTGAGCTGCTCACTGGAAACCATTCTGGACAATGAGTTGTTTTCTGCATTGTCTGGATAAATATTATCTGGCATAAGCCAAAACTGTGCCATTTTTTTGGAATTATCAATCAGCACAGGAGATCACAGGCCAGTTTTCAGTACTATGATATTTTTTTACTCCCTAGTACAGACAGGGCCCTGGGGATCACAAAACCAGAGCTCAGGCACCTTTAATTGCTCCAAAGCAGAAACCAAATCTGAAAAAATCCACATGCCTGAAACCATTCTCTCCTCAAAAAAATGCCTTTCACTACACCCAGTGTTGCAACTGCTGGGACTAACCCAGAAGTATTTGCTTTATAATTCTGCTTGTGAACTTATGAAATCCAGCAGCAGGGCCCTCATGCTCTTGCACTTTTAAGTGTACAGGATTTTGGAGCAATTGACAGCTGCCTGCTTTAGGCTGGTGTTACACAGTTTTCTCTTCCTGGCTGCCACAGAAAGAACACTGGAAATCATGAAAATACACTTCACTGCAATGGCACTGACAAGCAATGGAGTAAAATTGTGATGTAAAATTAATGGCTGCTCAGGAGCTGGAAGGAACATTTATTTTGACCAAGAAAATCTGGAATAATTTCCTTGGGTGAAAGCAGCTCTTCCAAATTTCCACACTAGCCTGCTGTCAGAGAGTAGAAGGATCAAAAGACATGATCTGCCTTGGGTTACCTAAGGGTGAGGGATGCCACGTGGCTGTGTCAGGTTCCAGCCAGGATAAAAATAAACTAAACTGGGATGTGCTCCTCAGCAGGGCCAGTCCAGGAAGAAAGGTGGGGTTTGAGTAATTGAAATTTATTTTTCCTGACTGTTTTAATGCACTTCTATAGTACAGCACACACGTCTCAATTTTTTAAAGAACTGTCCTGTCACTGTCATATTTTCTGAAAAATTCCCTTTGCCCAGGATTCTTCTCCTGGGAAGCTGAGAAACCTCAGAGAAAAAGGAAAACAATATTATCTCATTTGCTTCTCCTGTGATTTGCTCCTTTGGAATGTGGTTGGAGATTGTTTATCCAACATGTGAATTGTTTTGACTTAAAGACCAATCACAGTCAGGCTGTGTCAGACTCTGAGGAGAGAGTCAAGAGTTTTTGGTTAGTATCTTGTTTAGCCTTCTGTAAGTGTCCTTTCTCTATTCTTTAGTATAGTTTTAGTGTAGCATAACATAACATAACATAACATAACATAATAATAAATTATTCTTTTAAGAACATAGAGTCAGATTCATAATTTCCTCCCGTCATTGGGGGACCCCAAAAATACCACACTGTCCCAGTGTCTGGCATGTTCAGTCCCATTGTGGTCACGGGGCTGAACAACCAAACAAACAGCTGACAGTGACAATTCACTGATTTTTTGGAAAAGCAATACACTGGGAAAAGGTGACCACCAGGAATAGGGAGGGCTAAGGCACATGGATTTTCCTGACCCTGCCTCTCCTCTCTCCCCTCAGCGTGAGTGCATCTCTGTCCACGTGGGCCAGGCTGGAGTGCAGATAGGAAACGCCTGCTGGGAACTCTTCTGCCTGGAGCACGGCATCCAGCCCGATGGCACCTTCAAGGACCTGCAGGACAGACTCAGCTCTGATGACTCCTTCACCACGTTTTTCAATGAAACAGCCACTGGGAAGCACGTGCCACGGGCTGTCATGGTGGACTTGGAGCCCACTGTGGTAGGTCAGTACAGAAACAAACCTGCAAAATGGAGATGAGATTGCTTTTCCTCACATCACCTTATATCTCCACTGGCACAAAGTGGCCCTTTGCCCCTCAGGCTACAACTAGGTAGCAAGAAATCAATTTTCTTGTGACACAGGATGCCAGATTCTGTCATAGGTCTTATAAATATAGGAACAGGAGGATCCCCAGCAGTTTAATGGCTGGTACACGTGGTGTGTACAGCTTCTCTTTGCATCAATATTTAATTTGGGTTTGTTTATCATGACATTTTTGCCATTCAGATTCTGCTTTTCTTCTGTTTGGATTTAAAGCAGGAGCCTGATCGCTTCCCTCCAATAATAGAAGAATGTCTAAAAATTGGGACACCTGAATTTCTTCACACTGTTTTTTTCTGGGGACTTGTGGATGCAGGTTGTACTTGTCACTGACAAGCTCATGAGAAGAGAAGTGGCTGAACTGAAGATGCACAATAAATCAAACAAATACAACAATGAAAAAATGCTCTGGAGACATTTCCCTTCTCCATCAGCATCTGTCTTTTGGCATCATGAGCTCCTGATGCCAACAACAACCAGAATTTCTTGGCACTGGAGCATATTCTTACTGTCACCGTGATATTTTCTAAAAAATCCCTTTGCCAAGATTTCTTCTCCTGGGAAGATGAGAAGCCTCAGTTTCTTCATGTTTTGCTGCTCTGGAATGTGGTCTGGAGATTGTTTATCCAAACATGTGAATTGTTTTTAATTAATGACCAATCACAGTCCAGCTGTGTCGGACTCTCTGAGTCAGTCACGGGTTTTTACCATTCATTCTTGTTAATCCTTCTGATGTATCCTCTCTCTTTCTTTAGTATAGCTTTAGTATAGCATTTTAAAATATAATATAATATAATATAATATAATATAATATAATATAATATAATATAATATAAAATAAATATAATATAATATAATATAATATAATATAATATAATATAATATAATATAATATAATATAATATAATATAATATAATATAATATAATATAATATATATATAATATAATGAATGGAATGGAATGGAATAGAATAGAATAGAATAGAAATAATAAATCAGCCTTCTGAGAACATGGAGTCAGATTCTCATCTCTCACCTCATCCTCAGGACGACCCTCACAAAGATCACATTCTTACAATTTCTCTTTTTTCTTCAGATGAAGTTCGGGCTGGCGCCTTCCGGGAGCTTTTTCACCCAGAACAGCTGATCACTGGAAAGGAGGATGCAGCCAATAATTATGCCCGTGGCCACTACACCATTGGCAAGGAAAGCATTGACATGGTGCTGGACCGTGTCCGTAAGCTGGTAAGTGCCAGCAGCTCTGAAACAGCAGTTTGGGCTCTGCAGAAGGAAGAAGGGCAGAACTAACAGCTTGTTAATTGCAAATGATACCCATGGCTCAGCAAAGAGATTGCAAGTCATACAGATGGTATTTGGACATGGTACAGAAGAGAGAAGCCCAGTAGTTCACTTCCCAGCTGCATGATTCCAGGCTTTTTTATCAAGTGGTTATGAACATGTAATTTTTAATTATTAGCACAGCCCTACAGCACCTATACTGATACTGAAGGGTGGATTAAGCAGTTGTACATTGCTGGTTTCAGCTAGAGTAACAGAACAGTGTGAAGTTCAGAGAGAGAGAGGCTTGGACAGATCCTTATGTTATAAGTTGAGACAGTGAGGAAAGCAAAGCTTGGAACTATCACCAGCCCTTTCCCAGGAAAACCTGACATGAAATCTGTGCTGTATACTGCCTGTGACTGCTCACTCCTTCAGCTCAGGACAAGCGCACATGGCAAAGTCTGTTCCACCTTTTTCAGTCATTGCTGTTTCACTTTCCCTTTTGCTTTCCAGACCGATGCCTGCTCTGGCCTGCAAGGATTCCTGATCTTCCACAGCTTTGGTGGCGGTACGGGCTCTGGATTCACCTCCCTGCTGATGGAACGCCTCTCTGTGGATTACGGCAAGAAGTCCAAACTGGAGTTCGCCATCTACCCAGCCCCTCAGGTCTCCACTGCCGTGGTGGAGCCCTACAACTCCATCCTGACCACGCACACCACGCTGGAGCACTCGGACTGCGCCTTCATGGTGGACAACGAGGCCATCTACGACATCTGCCGCCGCAACCTGGCCATCGAGCGCCCCACCTACACCAACCTCAACCGCCTCATCAGCCAGATCGTCTCCTCCATCACGGCCTCGCTGCGCTTCGACGGCGCCCTCAACGTGGACCTGACCGAGTTCCAGACCAACCTGGTGCCCTACCCGCGCATCCACTTCCCGCTGGTGACCTACGCGCCCATCATCTCCTGCGAGCGCGCGCACCACGAGCAGCTCTCCGTGGCCGAGATCACCAACGCCTGCTTCGAGCCCAACAACCAGATGGTCAAGTGTGACCCCAGGCACGGCAAGTACATGGCCTGCTGCATGCTCTACCGCGGGGACGTGGTGCCCAAGGATGTCAACGTGGCCATCGCTGCCATCAAGACCAAGAGAAGCATCCAGTTTGTCGACTGGTGCCCAACAGGCTTCAAGGTGAGTGGATTCGGTAGATATCAAGGTGAGTAGGGCTGCCATAGCGGATATTTTTGCCCAACGTCCGGGAGGAATGGTGCATCTGACTCCATCTTATCAGAAGGCTAATTAATTACTTTATTATGCTATGTTATTCTCTATTATATTACATTTAAATTACATTACATCTAAACTGAATCTGCCAAGCACCCAACTGCCCAGCATCTTGTGACTGTCACACACATGGATCCAATTGGCCAATGACTCAAAACTCACACCCGAATCCAGCTACCAATTCTCTTCAGGTAAACAATCTTCCACAATGCATTCCACTTGTGAACAAACAAGGTGCAGCAAATGAGATAAGAATTGTTTTGATTATTCTTTGCTTCTCTCACTGCTTCTCTCAGGTTCAGAGAATGTGAATCTCACAGGGCTGCCACAAGCTTCTCTATAGTGTTGAAAGGGGAGGTTCAGCCCAGCAGAAAACTTGTATTTTTAAAGTTTTCTAGTAGAAAACTTGTATTTAAAGTATCTAATCTATTTCACTTATTTCCCCCAGAACATGGGGTATGGGGACACCCCAGTCATCAGTTTCTCTGGGTCTGGACTGAAGGCACTTGAGACAGTAACTCATGTTTGGACTCAGGTGTTGATTATTTCTTATCAGTAAAACAGTCTCACTGCTGTGAGTTCAGCAGCAAGGCACAAAATGGCCAACAATCTCTGGTTACAAGGTCTTTTAAGACCAAACTATCCAATTAAGAACTGACACCCAGATTATTTTCCCTTTTAACCCAATAACTGATCCCAAAGAGCCCCCAGTGCAGACTTTTCTGCCCAATTACAAAATGCCACCCAAACCCATGGAGAAGGAAGAAGAAGCATGAAGAAGAAACCCAGCACAACACCCTGTGCCCTCCATCTTGCTCCCACCCACAACACACTAAAAATCCCAAAACCTCAATTTCTCACCAAGTGATACAGCTACACTGCTCTCTATAATCCATTTCACACTTTTGTGGATTCCAGTCTATCTTGAAGTCTGGGAAACTTTCTCCATGGATGAGGGTCAGAGTCAGTGCTGCCCTGGGGGTCAGGGCACCCCAGAGCAGACACAGAAATATTCCCTGTGCCCTGGGTTTCCACAGTGGGGGAATATAGATATTTCCCAATGAACGTAAGAAGGATGCATTTATATCAAATGTGCCTTTTCTCCTTTGGACATCCCATTGACACAGGCTCTTAGATATTTAAATAAGTAGAAATTAGAAGTGCACATGGGTTAAAATTGAAAGAAGTTTTAATTTCAGACCTGACCTTTGGAACAGCCAATGAGCATTGCCTCTGAGGCACAATCTAAAATTGAGGAAATACCAAAGTTGATAAAATTAATAAAGGAAGGAAACACTCATATTAGGGAATCTCTTAGTTAATCTAGAAATATTATACAGCCTCTTCCCACTGCTTACACAGCAGTGTCTGGAAATACATTTTCAACATTAATACAGACTTCACCAGTGGAAAAGCATTTGTCATACAAGCAGCTCCTTCAGCAATGAAAACTCCCAACTGGGAACCAAGTTTTTATGTTAGTTTCTACAGAGTATCTTGGTGAAACACTATGTTCAGTATTGAGTAGCTGTTAAAAAAGCTACAAACTTGTCAGTGTGCATTAATGTCACAGACATATTTTATGAAAAATCCCTTTGCCAGGATTTTTTCTCCTGAGAAGCTGAGAGGCCTCAGAAACGAGATGTAAACAATGATTATCTGCTGCTGTGGAATGCAACAGGTGCATCTTTGATTGGTCTCATGTGGTTGTTTTTAATTAATAGCCAATCACAGTCCAGCTGTCTTGGACTCTCAGTCAGTCACAAGATTTTATTATCATTCCTTTCTTTTCTTTGCTAGCCTTCTGATGAAATCCTTTCTTCTATTCTTTTAGTATATAGTATAGTATAGTATATATAGTATATAGTTTTAATATATAAAAATATAAAAAATAATATACATATCATAAAATAATAATATATATAATAAAATTATATATATCATAAAAATATATATAATAGATATCATAAAATAATAAATCAGTCTTCTGAAACATGGAGTCAAGATTCTCATCTCTTCCATCGTCCTGGGACCCCTGAGAACACCACCACACATTAAACAGTAGAATAGTATAGATATTAGAGTGAGTAAATAGATATTAGAGTGAGTTTCATGCTGTTTGACATTTGTGATGGCCTTTGCCACCTGGCACCACTCTACCCCAGCATTTTCACTCGCCTTCCTTCAGCTCTTTGGCTGCCTCCTGCTCCTGCTGTTAGGAAATAAATGGTACACATAAATAAGTGGTACAGCCTTTTCTCCCATCCCTGTTTCCAGGTTGGGATCAACTACCAGCCCCCTACGGTTGTCCCTGGAGGGGACCTGGCGCAGGTGCAGCGGGCTGTGTGCATGCTGAGCAACACCACGGCCATCGCCGAGGCCTGGGCGCGGCTGGACCACAAGTTCGACCTGATGTACGCCAAGAGAGCCTTCGTGCACTGGTACGTGGGAGAAGGCATGGAGGAGGGAGAGTTTGCGGAGGCCAGGGAGGACCTGGCTGCCCTGGAGAAGGACTATGAAGAAGTGGGAACTGACTCGTTCGAAGAAGAGAATGATGGGGAGTAATTAAAAAAATGCATTTTGTGTCCGTATCGCTGTACGGCGTGTGTCAACAATCAGCTCAGCTTTTCTGTATGTTGTAAACATAAATTTAGGAGAGGGCATTTTTTATTAATTATCCTGTAAGATACCATCAGCTGTAGTCTGGGGTCCCTGGGGCACACACTAGGGAGGCACTGGGGAGCACTTGAGAGGGACTAGAGGCACTGGGGTGGGATTGGGAAGATGAAATCCAAAAGAGAATCAAAAAGGATCTTCCCTGTGCTGCCCCACCTGCTCAGGTGTGCTGCTCCCCTCTCTGCACGGCCCTGGGGCACAGGGATTGTCCCTTGGCACACCTGAACAATGCCCCAGGAGCACCCAGGTGTTCCCCCTGCCCTGCAGATGCTGTCTCTGCTGTCCTTTGGGAGATTCCTGGGGATCACCCCCTCCAGCAGGTACAGTAACCCCCGTGAAAGGTACAGTAACCCCCCCGGAAAGGGGGGGGGGGGCAGCCCCTCCTAATCCTCACTGACCACACCTGGGGCTGCCCCGACCCTCCTCATCCTCCCTGACCACACCTGGGCTGCTTCACCCCTCCTCATCCTCACTGACCACCACGGGGCTGCCCTGGACAGGGATTTCCGCAGGGGTTTCACTGAATCCCGCTCTGAGCCTCACTCACCAAGCCTCGCAAGCCTCGCTGCTTCCACGTTAAACCTGAGGCTGCCTGGGATGAAGAAAACCAGAACCGATCAGTCGGGATCGCAGCATCCCAGAGTTACCGGGATGGGCCGGGATGGGGCACCGCGGAAAACCCGGAACGGATGTACCTGGAATACGGAATGGGGGAAAACCCGGACTGTTTTTTTTTCCTGGAATACGGAATAGGGGGAAACCTGGACTGGATTTTTTTCCCCCCAGAATACAGAATGGGGAAAAACCTGGACTGGATTTTTTTCCTGGAATATGGAATGGGGGGAAAACCCAGACTGGATTTACCTGGAATATGGAATGGGGAAAAACCCAGACTGGATTTTTTTCCTGGAATACGGAATGGGGGAAAACCCAGGCTGAATTCTCCTGGAATATGGAATGGGAGAAAACCCGCACTGTTTTTTTTTTTTTTTCCTGGAATATGGAATGGGGGAAAACCCAGACTGGATTTACCTGGAATATGGAATGGGGGACAACCCAGACTGAATTCTCCTGGAATATGGAATGGGGGACAACCCAGACTGAATTCTCCTGGAATATGGAATGGGGGACAACCCAGACTGAATTCTCCTGGAATATGGAATGGGGGGAAAACCCACACTGTTTTTTTTTTCCTGGAATATGGAATGGGGGGAAAACCCAGACTGGATTTTTTTCCCCAGAATATGGAATGGAGAAAAAATCTGGACAGGATTTCCCCCAGAATACGGAATGGTGAAAAACCCGGACTGGATTTTTTCCCCAGAATACGGAATGGGGGAAAAACAGGACTGGATTTTCCTGGAATATGGAATGGGTGAAAACCTGGAGTGGATTTCCCTGGAATATGGAATGGGGAAAACCCTGAAATAGATCATCTCAGAACATCAAATAGGGGAACCTGGACTGGATTTTCCCAGAATAGGGAATGGGGGGAAAGATGGGGGAAAACACGGTTTGATCCCAGTCTTCTGTACAGAAGTGTACAGCAGAAACCGTGTTCCTAAACCACGCAAACCAAAGTGTTCCAGCAGTGCATGCTGCTCAAACACTCAACCATCACTGGAGCCGCCCAGGTGCTGTAAGAGACCGGCTGTTGGTGCTCGTGGCTTGAACAATCACTGGGTGCTGCTCCAGTGATGCTCGGAGGGGCCTCCCAGGTGCAGGGGATGTGCACACCTGGGGCTTCAGCCTGGGTTTGCAGATAAAGAAGGGAATGATAAGAGGCAATCCTGCCAGGTGGGATAGGTCCTTGTCAAGCCTCCCTTACACAATGACTCAGTACTCTCCAAGTACTGGGACATTCACATCTCAGATGAGGCAATTCATGTTGGCTGATTTGACATAACACTGGATGTGGATTTCTTAACTTCCTGAAGGCTTTTTAGATCTCATCCTGACCACCAACATTACACTTCATTTTATTTGCAAGCACACTCAGTAATTAGGAGTCCTGCTCTTGAAGCAGTTAATGCACTTTTTGGGGTTATTTGGACATTAGGAGTGCCGTGGCAATTATCAGCAGCTAACAGCTTTTGTCCAAGGGGCGGGCAGTGTGGTTGGACACTCAGACACTGCTGCCTTTCAGTTTGAGTTTCCCTTTATCTGAGCCCATTTTCTGGGCTCTGCCTGTTGCCTGCTTTGGAAGGGCCATGTCACGACTGAGTTCTGCAGGCAGAGCTTAAAACATTCTTAAGGCATAATACTCCTCCTAACTGAGTGCCCAGGCTCTCACAGGGGTCATCACCAAAAGCTGTTTCAACTGCACACTGCTTTAGCAACTTCCACCTGGCAGATCTAGCTCCTGTTCAACCTCCAGTGTCCTTTTGCACTTTGCTCAGGTGGTTTCGTTCTCTCTGGCCAGTTTATGGCTTAGAGGTTCTCCTCTCTCTCTCCCTTCCTTTCTTCCTTCCTTCTACCAGCCAGTCGCCACACAAGCCAGTAATAGAAAGGGAACATCACTAAATTTAAACTATTGCTGAGAACCTCTGCCACAAGGCAAGACACTGAGTTATTTGTGAAACTGAGCCCTTGCGCTCAGAAGTCCCTACAGATACCCACATCCCCTCTGTGACGATTCAGGACAGTTTTCACTGTCCCTGTGCCTCCACTGAAGACCTGCTAAGACTGAAGAGTTGTGCTGCCTCTGACAGAGCCAGGCAGTGTGAGCAGAGGGTTTGCAGCTGGAACCCCTCCACAAGGACATCCCTGATGGGCTCCAGATGACCCCTGTCAAATCCTCCCGTGCGTGTTTCCTCCCCACGGCTCCGTGGGGCTGCACAGAGGTCCCTGACACAGGGCTGGGAGCGCAGCTGTGCGCGGACAGCTCAGCCTCACAACGCTTCCCCCAGCGATTTGCATGAAGGGACAAAAAACCAGCAGTGAAAACCCCTGGGTCCCTTTCTCCCAGCCCCCTCCGTGCCTGCCGGGAGGCGGCGCAGGGCGGCTCCGAGTTTCACTTTCTGTGTCTGCTCCCGGCCGAGCGGGAAATGAAAACTGAGCGGCTCCGAGAGCGGGGCGGGCGCTGCCGCTGCCTGACGCGCTGGGGCCGCCCCGCTCCGCTCCGCCCGCTGCCCTGCCGGCTCCCTCAGCCCCTCAGCCCTGCCGGATCCCTGAGCCCTGCCGGCTCCCTCAGCCCTGCCGGCTCCCTCAGCCCTGCCGGCTCCCTCAGCCCTGCCGAGTCCCTCAGCCCTGCCGAGTCCCTCAGCCCTGCCGGCTCCCTGAGCTCTGCCGACTCCCTCAGCCCTGCCGGATCCCTGAGCTCTGCCGGATCCCTGAGCTCTGCCGGATCCCTGAGCCCTGCCGGCTCCCTCAGCCCTGCCGAGTCCCTCAGCCCTGCCGACTCCCTCAGCCCTGCCGGCTCCCTGAGCTCTGCCGACTCCCTCAGCCCTGCCGGATCCCTGAGCCCTGCCGGCTCCCTCAGCCCTGCCGGCTCCCTGAGCCCTGCCGGCTCCCTCAGCCCTGCCGGATCCCTGAGCTCTGCGGCTCCCTCAGCCCTGCCGGATCCCTGAGCCCAGCCGGATCCCTGAGCCCTGCCGGATCCCTGAGCCCTGCCGGATCCCTGAGCCCTGCCGGATCCCTGAGCTCTGCCGGCTCCCTCAGCCCTGCCGGCTCCCTCAGCCCTGCCGGCTCCCTCAGCCCAGCCGGATCCCTGAGCTCTGCCGGATCCCTGAGCTCTGCCGGATCCCTGAGCCCTGCCGGCTCCCTCAGCCCTGCCGGCTCCCTGAGCCCTGCCGGCTCCCTCAGCCCTGCCGGATCCCTGAGCTCTGCGGCTCCCTCAGCCCTGCCGGATCCCTCAGCCCTGCCGGATCCCTGAGCTCTGCGGCTCCCTCAGCCCTGCCGGATCCCTCAGCCCTGCCGGATCCCTGAGCTCTGCCGGATCCCTGAGCCCTGCCGGATCCCTGAGCCCTGCCGGATCCCTGAGCTCTGCGGCTCCCTCAGCCCTGCCGGATCCCTCAGCCCTGCCGGATCCCGCATCCCTGCGCTCCCCCGGATGCGCGCTCCCTCCGGTGCACCGTGCGGGGCTGCCCCGTGTCAGCGGGCGCGCTGCGAGCGTGAATCGGTAAGAAAGCGTTTTGCTGCTTTGTGAGATAGGATGCTGGAGGCGCACTGTGTCAGGAGGGGAGGAAATAGAGAGGGAGATAATAACGGAGTAGTTTGGCAGCTAAGTGGGAATTCTCCTTGCAGTCGCATCCCGTTGAAGTTGGAGGTGATGCGCTCTTAGGCGCTTCCTTCCCCTCGAGGGTGGTCGTCACGCTGAGTCTCTGCTGCAGCCAGCACGGACCATGGAAACACAGAATAATTTGGGTTGGACTTCGAAATCATCTAATTCCAGCCCCCGTGCTGAGGGCAGGGACACCTTCCACGAGAATAGATTGCTCAGAGCCGCCTGGTGTCCCTGCTGCAGCCACTGCCTGCCTTAGCATCATCATCGGCACCCCAGGATCCCCGGGGAGGAAAAGGAGCTGGCAGGGAAGGGACAAGGGCCGGAGTGGGAACCCTTCTTGGGCACAGTGAAGGGACAGCTCAGGGTTTGTCGTGAGAAGCCAGAGTCTTGGGCGGGCAGATGGAGACTGGAGCAGGGCAGGGAGAAAAGGAGAAAGGGCTGGGCTGGCTGAGCGAGAGGAGTGTGAGCGTTGTGATGATGATGATGGACTGGAGGGTATCTCTGCTCCCTGTTCTCTGCCCAATGCTGGTGCCAGCTGGGGCACTGAGGTACCAATCCCACCCCTGACCTGCAAAGGAAACCAAAGCAACGCTGCTGCTCCAGTGAGAGAGGAGAAATGGGGATCAGGAGGAGAGCCTGCTGCTCAGTTCCTTGCCTCACTCACCTGTTGTTTTATGTACCTGTGCAGGGAAAAGGAGGTCAAGTGCAAGTCTTAGGAAGGCTGTATTTCTGAAAGCCTAAACAAGGAGGTTCCAAGGGTTGGGAAGTTCTGTTTGTGTCCCTGATCCCACAACAGGATCCCCAATATTGGTGACTGGGAGAAAATTTCATGGAACCAGAGACACAAATCCTCCTGGATCCCCCAGCACCTTCCTGCCCTAAGATCCCTAAGATCTTTCTACCTTTTCCTCAAAGACATCCAGCCCCATGCTTGCTCTTTAATCCCACTCTTAGTCCTCCCTTTCCTGTCAAAACCTGTGTATTGCATGTTTTCTTTACCCCTAGCTATGTTTAGCTACCTCTGTGCTCTCTCCTTTCTGTCTCTTTCAACATCCCCACTGCCCGGGAGCATCCCTGACCTCCTGGCTGATTCTACACCAGCTAAACCCAGCTCACTTTCAGAAACCTGAATGTGCCATTAAATCGTCCCCAGGAAAACAGGCAGTCAGTGTTCAGGCTCTGTTTTGGCAAGAGAGAAATCAGATTAAATTTATCTTTTCCTGCGTAGCTGTTCTATTCACCATGTTTGGGTATAAAAAGTGATGCTCTTCACTCTGTCTTTGAGAGTTTGGGTTTTTTCCCTCCAAAAAAAACTTCTCAGCAAATTCGACAATATTTGGTGAATCTTAGTGTGTGACACTTAGAGATCAAAAGAAATCTTCAAAAGTAAACAATCAAAAATACAGTTGGAAATAAATATACTTAAGCCTAAAGGTAATAATCAGGGAAAAAACCCCAATTTCTAGCTTTTCTGCCTGAATCTTCAGTAACTTTGATATCTGACACTATTAGGCATAGTTAACCCAAAACCATGCTTTTAAAGCAAAGATTTTTTTTAACATGAAAGACAGAAGCAGGATTTTGCTTATTTCCCTTTCTTAGTAGCTTTTCTTCATTCTTTCAGTGCTTCGCCTTAGGCTGATTTTATGTGCTGTTTAATATTTGTAGAATAATGATTTCTGAGCTTTTTTTGGGTCTCCACCCCCCCTTCCTCTGTGAATATCCACTTTTTTCTGATTCTGTCTCCATGCTGGCAGTGATCTTTTAGAAAGTTTCATTTTTGCGTAATTGCATTTGAACTTTTATCAGATTGTTTTGTTTGTGTATTTTAATTTTGCTTTAGTAGCTTTACTTTAGTGAGTTTTTGCTCAAAAAGCTTTTGCTTTTTGAGTCCCAGGAGACTCTCAGAGTAATGGTTTGTTGAATACTCGCTTAAAAATCAAGGCATTATAATGGTTCTCTTGTGTGAACAGTTACTTTGCCTGTGATCACTTGAAGGAACAGAAAAAGAAACTGGTTTGTTGGTACTTAAATATCTTTCAAAATTACAGTCCAAAGTGCCAGAGCAGTGCTGTGACTCAGGGCTTAGAACCAACGCAGGGAGCCCAGTACAGAAACCAAAGGTGCTCATCTGGCCAGAAGAGAAGGTGAAACTTGACCTTTTCAATACTTGGGCTACTTTTTATTTTTTTTTTTTTTTAATAAAATACTGCTTTTTCCAAAACAGAGGAGTTTTGCAACATCTGCTTTTGGGCAATTGTAATGGTCTTATTTACCAAATCTTCCTGAACTGGGATATGTGGAGTTCCTTGGCTAGATGGAGCTGTTTCTGTGGAACTGAAGGCTCATTTATTTATTTATTTATTTAGCCACAAGAGGAAGACAGCATCAGACCCCATTTCTGTTCCCTTAGTAATGTGATGTTAATTCAAATATCCCATCTGCTCTTGCAGTGATCTTTTTTATTGATATTCCAGGCTGGGCTGGATGGAGCCCTGAGCAACCTGGTCTAGTGGGTGACAGGGGGTTGAAATGAGATTATCTTTGAGATTCCTTTCCAGCCCAAAGCATTCAATGGTATTTTGATTTTGCCTTTTTCATAATGGGAAGGTCTCTTCTGTCCTTGAGCAGTGTTGTTGATGGGACAAATGAGTGGACATCAAGAAAGAAGCGAGAAACCAGAGGTGGCACCAAGGGAGGTCATGGAGGCAGAAATTGAAGTACAGAATAAGAAAGAGGAAACCAAAGAGGTGAAGGCCAAAACCCAGAAGTTGATATCGGTCTTTGGTCTGGCAGACTTAAAAAATGGTAATAATGTTTTGCTTATTCTTTAGTGTCTTATTTTCTATTTCTCATGCCTGCTGTTCCCTTCCCTGTCCATAGGCTTAATTTTCTCCTATTCCTTATCTCTTCACTGAGGAATATAATACAGATAATTCTCATTTTGCCTTGCCAAGTAACTATTTTGAGTTTTTTCAGAATGGAATACATGAAGATCTCAGAGCTTTTTTCTCAAATTGGCCATTGCAGCCAAAAGTGCCTAGCTGCTGGCTCTGTCTCTCTCCAAACACAGCCAGCATTGCTGGATTTGCTAAGCCATGGATTATGAGGCATTATTAAGCCATGCCTGTATGAGGTTATTCTCCTCATACAGGCAGTCTTTGCCTCCTGTTGTTCTGTTTTATGTTTAGGTGTGTTATGAGAGGACAATAGAGGAACCGGGAGAAATCTGAGAAGCATTAGCCAGGTTTACTTGGATTTTTCTGCCAGTTGCCAAACAAAACCAAATGTTACCTGCTTGAGCAACAGAAGGATAGGTTGAACAATTGATCAGATTCAACCAAGATGCTGAGCCCATAGACTGAATGGCTGAATGTGCGCAAGAAGAGTTTGCCACTTTCAAATAACTTTCACTTTCCTTTCTTGTGCCTATCCCAGGCCTCACTTTGCCTCTTTCTCCCCAACAGAAGCTATTGGACTGTACAACCTTGGGCAGAGCTGCTGCCTGAACTCCCTGCTCCAGGTGTTCCTCATGAACATCCACTTCACAAGGATACTCCGGAGGTACCTCCTGTTTCCCTCCCTGGGATTCCATTGCTGCACTCCTGGCTCCACTCCTCCTTTCATATGGGATGTGCTTTTGAGGGCTTGGATCACTGAGGGGCTATCAGGATGCTTTTGGTCCCTCAGCAAGGTCTCTGCCTTGTGGTGTCTGTCATGCACTGACAGGCCCTGCAAAGGTAGAAGCTGCAGTGTTCAGACTTGTAAATCATCTCTGATTCGTGTCCTGAACTGACTCTTTGTGGCTCTTTTCCCTAACAGGATACATATAATTTTATAGATAATAATTATATATATAGTAATTCTACTTATTTAATATATTTATATATTATAGAAATATATTATAGAAATATAATAATTGTAACATATATAAAATATATAATGTATAATTATATTATATATATGATGTAAAATATATAAATATATATAATAATTAATATTAAAATATAATTATAAAATATATTAGAAAATATAATTTATTAATAAATTATTCATGAATAAATTAATTATTATGAAACCAATAATTTATTAATAAATTATATAATTATATAAATTATAGTTGTGATTTATAAATTTATATAAATATATAATTATTATATGTAAATTATTATATAAAATATTAAAATAATATATATTCCTATATTCTGTATTATATATATATATAAACACATAAAAACACACAGACACACACACACATATATAAAACATATATATTATTTTATATATATATAATATATATAATTTTATTCCAGGTTTACTCACAGGCCTTATAACAAAGGACATGGCATGTGTAGCCATATCACTATTAATTTTGTCACTTGAAGCATGTAAACACAAACATACCCTAATCCCTGGCCTCCAGGCCCTGACAAAGAAGTGTTGCAGATCATGAACACTCAGCATTACTTTATTTTGCTTGACTGTTGTCCCTGTGTGTTTTGAGGAGGATTTGGGCTCCTGTCTCCCTACTGACCGCACTAATAACTGCTTTGCTTTGTTTTCAGTTTACTCACTCCACTGCAGATTTAGTTATCTAAGTGGATCATTCCTATTCAGTCCTTTCTTCCATGCTCACTGCTGACCAGAGGAGAAAAGACAAATTTCAGATATGCAGAAATGATAAGTGTCATCAGTGGGCAAAGCTAAATAATGTAGACTCTAGGTTACCATGCTTATTTGAAGAAAGAAAAACCTGTGGGCTACAATGAATTTAGGGAGAATGTAGATGTTTTGTTGGCATATAGCTGAAATAGGAGCATTATGATATATGTGCCTGTGAAATTTTGAGGGCATGTTGAGAGTGAGGATATCAATATGTGGGAAGCAAAAAAGGTCTGGAATTGGATATAACTAATGTTGTTTCTAGAGACACAAAGCACTTGAGGTCCTGCTTGGCTTGTCTCTTATTCAGGAGCAAGCCAACTTAAAATTTTGGCCTTTTACTTTAGAGCTGTCAGCCTGCACTGTGGGATTCCCTTTCCCTTCTTTAGCTGAAAACATTCCCATTCTGGTTCCTCCTGAGCTGCTGTCCCTGCTGCTGACCTGTGCTCCTTCAGGTGTGATGTGTGACATTTCCCCTCCAAGCCCCTGATCACCTCTGGTGTTGCTTCTCCCCCGTCCAGGATCACGGTGCCAGCCTCCCCGGCCCACAGGAGGAGCAATGTCCCGTACCAGATGCTCCTGCTGCTGGAGAAGATGCAGAGTGGCAAGTGCAAAGCTGTGGGCCCCACAGAGCTGGCTTGCTGCCTTTCAGAGCACCGAGTGGAGTGTAAGCAGCCCTGCCTCATCATGCCCACCTCTGTCTGCATTTATCCAGCACTTTCAAGCAGCCCAGACTCCAGCATCTCCTCCAGGAATGCAGAAATGCCAGGAGTTAGGTTCACAGTGGCACAGGGCTCCTTGCAGCTGCCTCCCAGCTGAGTTCAATGCTGTGTCTCACTGAAGAGAGGAAAAAAACAAACCCTGCTGGATGTATTTGCTGATATCCAGAGGGTGGGAGGACTGTCAGGCTGCTAGAAGATTCAGCTGTGGATGCTGTGCAGGGCAGAGAGCACAGTTCATAGTTTGATGTGTTTTGCTCTACTTAATCATGATAGTGAAATAGCTGCTTTACTTGCTAGAAGAAAGGGATGGTGTGGAAAAGAGAATGGGTTTGCACAAATCCCCCTCCTGCTCCTTCTTGTAGGGGCAGAGAGAAGAATTTGCAGGATAGATCTCCCAGCTGGCCAAAGTTCTAAAAGAGAAAGGTTTGTAATGCACGAGTGACCAGTGACAGTGGGATGCCAAGAGTCTGTCTGTGTGCAATACAGAGGGTATAACCAAATGCCATCTTTGCCATATAAAAGCCCAAACAGCAGTTTTCAGAACAGAAAAGGGAGGTGCCCTGACCTTTATGAAAGAGGAACACAAGACAAACTCAGTATCCCTGTTTGCATCATTTTTCTCCTGACTCTGAGTGGCTTTTCATTCAGCCATCTCTCTTCCAGTTAAAGAGAGATAGGGATCAAGGGGTTTATCTTATCTGTGTGTGAGACATGTGGGTATACCCTGCTGTCATTTTAATCTCAGCACTCAGGAGCATTTTTGCCTTCCTGGGGTGTGAGGGGATGGGAAAAACAGGTCTGTGGAGTAATAAAGGTGAAAAAGAGAACAGAATCTTCCCTGTATGTTTCTGAGGAGGATTCAAAGGGGACTGTTTACAAGGGCATGGCAGGACATGTGACAGAAGTGATAAGATAAGGGGTTATGGCTTGAGATGTAAACCAGCTTGAGAGCTGGTTTAGATTGAATATTGGGAAGAAATTTTTTATTGTGGGAGTGGTGAGACCCTGATGCAGGATGTCCACTGTGGGTGCTGCATCCCTGAAAGTGTTCAAGGCCAGATTGGAAGGTGTTTGCTGGAAGGTGTCTTTGCCCATGGCTGGGGGGAATGGAACCATATGAAATTTAGGGCTCCTTCCAACCCAAAGCATTCTCTGGTAGGTATTGAGCATCCTCTTGTCCTTCATCTGGTGACAAGATTTTTGCACTGGGTGGTACAAACACTTCTGTCTTCTCCCACTGCCTGCTCAGGCTACATGGAGCCGGTGCCCAGTCTAAGATTCTGTCCCCAGCAAGGGACAAGAATCTGGGTCTAAGAGGGGACAATAAATCCCCCTTTGCCATTTGTGGGAAATCTGTGCCTGGTGCTGTTCATGATACTGACTAAGGTTGTGTTTTCTGCTCCTGCAGTGTTTGTGCAGCATGATGCTGCTCAGCTCTTTCTGACTCTCTGGAACTTGTTAAAGAAGCAGATGAAAAAGCCAGAGCTGGTAAGGATGGTGACTGAAATGAACCTTTGCCCCTTATCATGTGTGGTTTCCTCTGCTCCTTGAAGGATCCCATTCACTGGCAATTGTCCTAAGTTAAAGTTTTAAAATTATCTCTTCTTTCATTGCATCTTTCAAATGGGACAGAGAATCTTTGTTTCATAAGATTTGACATTTTGAATCACAGTTAAGTTTTGTTCATTCTGCTTTCAGGCCATGCCAGTGTCCATTCTAATGGGAGAGCTGATTAATAACTAAAACATTGATCTTTTTGCAACATTGTATGTAGTTATATTGAATTTCTTTTTTCCCCCAAATTTCTGTAAACATTTATTGGTGTATGTTGACTCAGCTTTTCCATTCTTTGAAGTCAGCCACATGCATTTCACTCTAATTAGTCACTGATAGGATGTGATGTATATAACAGCTCCTCCCATGGGACTGGGAAAAGTGACTCTTCCCTGACTGTCACAGTTTCATTAGTACAGAAGACAGACTCCTGTTGCAATTTCAAACAAAACAGAACAATTCTGCATCAAAGCAGATATTTTACTCTCTGATCTTACAGGCTGTGTTTTCTCCCTCTGTTAGGGAACGAGGGGGAATTGTTCTCCTTTAAACTGTGGGAAGTACCCTGTCCACATAAGTTATTGTCACATCTTGGTTCCAACCTCAAAGGAATAATAACCTTGCTTGAAATGTGTGACCACAGGGACTTTCCCACCCACAAGGAAACAGCTCAGGTGTCTTCTTCTTCATAAACTTTGTTTTGGCTTTTTTTTTCCACCCCTCCAGGTTAAAGAGCTTCGAGATTTGTATACAATCTGCATACAGGAGCATGTGGCCTGTCAGAAATGCTCTTTTGAAGTAAAGAGCAAAAACACCATGTTAACCCTTCCACTCCCAGTGCTGGATGCCAATTCTCACAGGCTGAAGTCTCTGGTAAGTTTAGCAGCAGCACTTTTTCCTTAGGAGATGGTTCTGTTCTTAGTGGATTTTTCAAATGCCAGCGGACCACTGGATCTTATAGATTCTCTGACCACTTTATACTGTTTCAGCATGAAGAAGCTGCTTTGAAAACCTTTAAGGCTCTGAAAGTATAAAAGACATTTATACATCAATACCTTCTTTGTGGAATTTGTGTAGCCCTTTTTTTCCCAACTTTTATAATCACATCAGCAGCTGGGAGAAATGAGGTACCTTTTGTTTCAGGCTGCAGTGTTTTGTCCTTTGAATAAAACATGCCTTCTGTAACTTTGCTGTTTGCTTGGACCCCCTGAAATAATGTAGAAATAAAAATCCAGCTGAAGGAACTCAGTTGAAAGAAGTCTCTGTCTTCTCAGGAGGACTGCCTGCAATACTTCTTCCATCCAGAGGAGCTGACTGGACAGAACATGTGTTTCTGTCAACAGTGTGGGAGGAAAACACCTTTTCTACAGGTAATTGGAGAATTATTTCCCCATGTCTCATACCCAGAACTCCCTTGAGGACTGGGGAGGGTGGGGAAAGGACTCAACCATAGCAAGTTTAAGAGGAGATCAACACCTCAGATTTGCCAGCAGAGTGAGATATAAACCACAGACACCTCTCCTCCTGTTAGGAAGGAGGTCCTGTGCTCTGATGTCTCAGGAGGTTGATTTGCCTCTAGTGCTACCAGCATGGGGCTAGGAGAGCACATGGGAAGTGAAGCAGCCCTTGAGACACCCAAGGCTGGGTGCTGATGACACTGAAGCTGAGAAACTTGGCTATCACAGCTCTGGTTTGTGTGCAGATGGGCTACCAAGGTTTGGCATCTGCTGTCCCTGGGAATTAGCAAATATTTACTGGAGCACTGGCTGTTCTCCATTCTGCACACACTTGGGTGGCAGTGGCTGTTTGCACCCCACCTCCCCAGGGTTTGGCCCCAGTTTTCAGCTGCATTATTGATTCTTTCCAGAGCATGAAGCTCGTCCATCTGCCACAGACCCTGACCTTGCACCTGAAGCGCTTCTGCTTTGAGAGATCCTCTCGCACGCACAAGCTGAGCCACTCCCTGCCTTTCCCACAAGAGCTTGATCTCAGGCAAGTCTTGGCAGAAAGTCAGTGCCAAGCAGATGACAGTGAAAAGGTGAGATAATCCTGTTCAAAAAGGAAAGACTTTCTTCTCCTTTCTGCTTCATTCTCATAAAAACGTAAGACATCACACCAATACTTGTCTCAGTTCAAAGTACCTGTCTTAAAAACTTGTGTCTCAAACTTTGCCTGTGCCTGATGTTGTCTCACATCCCATTGTTTTAACCGATTCAGCCATTATTCAACATTCTGTGCTCATATTAAATCACCAAAGGCCCCATAACTGGAGTTTCCTGCTTTAAGGACCAAAGCCAGGCTTTGCAGATCTCACCTGTCCAAGACAGGGGAACTCTGCTCTAGTTATTTCCCATGCAGTATTGTTGATATTTTTGGCCACAGAGTTTGGCACTGTTGGCCACATCAGCTTTGCTAGGCAGCTGAGATGGATCTGCCCCACTGTGGGTCTGTTTCTCTTCCTGGGAAATAACAAGGGGGAGTGTGGCAACAGCAGAAGTCACCGCTGCAGGGTTGGCTGTGGTGAACCCTTTGACAAAATGCACATCCTGGCTGCCCTGGCTGCTGCTTCTCTACAGCCCACGGCAGATGGGAATTGCTGCACTGCAAGTGTCTCTTTGTGTCTCTTGCAGGCTACCTGGCACTATGAGCTCTTTGCTGTGGTGGCTCACTCAGGATCAGCCAGCTGTGGCCATTACTGTGCCTACATCCGGAGCCTCACAGACTGTAAATGGTATTGCTTCAACGATTCCGAGGTTTGCCAGGTGAGCAGACCCAGACACGTTCCCTTTGTGCCTTCCTGGACAACCCTGCAGCTCTCATCCAGTCGGACTGGTGCTGACTGAGAGAACCAGGAAAGGAAACTGAGGCTTTTTCCTCCTCTGCTACAGGATGCTCCGGGCTGAGGGCAGAGTGACTCTCACTTCTGCACCAAACAAGGCCTCAGGTTCTGTTTTGTGTGGGACTCACATTCTCTGAACCTGAGAGAAGCAGAGAAAAGAATGATCAAAGCAGTTCTCATTCTCATTTGCTGCTCCTGTGTCGTGCCAAAGTAGAATGCAATGTGGAGATTGTTTACCCACAGTGATGGGGTTTTGTTTCCTTGGCTGACAGGGCCAAGTGTGTGTGTCCAGACTGTTGGTCAGGAGACAGTGACAAGATTCGGGGCAGTGGAATTGAGTTGGGTGCTTGTGCAGTTTCAGTTTAGATGAGGTGTAATATAGTATAGAATAATACAATATGATATAGTATAATAAAGTATAGAATAATATAATATAATGTAATGTAATGTAATATAATATAATATAATATAACAAATATAACTTCATATCATATATTATAATATCAAAAATATAATATAGTATCACATATAAAATATATAATATAATATAATATATAATCCAATATATAATAAAGTATAAATAATATCTAAATAATATTACATATAGCATCAATAATATATAACATATAACATATAATATAGTATATACTATACTATAATATACTATACTATAATATACTATGATATAATATGATATGATATGATATGATATAAAAGAAGATGATACAATAGAATAGAATATTTAATTAGCCTTCTGATATCATGGAGTCCTCCTCATCATTCCTCCCACCAATCAGGCAAGAATTATACTGATAGTTTTGTGCATTGCAGGACACAGAAGCATTCTGAATATTGCAGAATATTCAGGATATTTGCTGAATATCCCACTTGTTGCACTCTACATCTGTTTAATGTATACTATCGATGATATTTTTGCCCCTGATGAGTGGGAGAGAATGATGCATCTGACTCCATCTTATCAGAAGGCTAATTAATTACTTTATTATACTGTATTATTCTATATTATATTACACTCCATTACATTGCATTTAAACGGAATCTGCCAAGCAATCAACTCCACACACAACTGCACTCATCTTCACACCGTCAGCCCACAGTCCCGACTCACACACACACACTTGGCCCTGACAGGCCAAGGAAACAAAACCCCATCACTCTGGATAAACAATCTCCATATTGCATTCTGCTTTGGCACAACACAGGCACAGCAAATGATAAGAATTGTTTTTCCTTTCTCTGAGGTTCAGGGAATATTTCTGGGTTTCACATTCTTGGGAAGAATTGTGCCTTGCTTTTCTCTGTGAAGAGAAATGTGGTGACAGTGTACATTCAGAACTGCTTGTCCTCGAAGAGTAAAAGCAATAAACCAATTTATTAAGAAGTGTTTAGTTCCTGGAAGTGCCACTTAAACCACTCCTATGAGAATTCCTGGGATGGTATCAGAATTTTTCCGTCTCCTAAGAGTTTTTACCAGCCTCCTCCTGTGTGTTTTTCTTCTCTAGGTATCGTGGGATGATGTTAAATGCACCTATGGACGTTCCAACCTCTACTGGTATGCAAATGTATCCCTGATTTTTCCTAATGCTGCTCTGGGCTTTGGGATGAGGGTAGCAAAGAGAGGGAAGACAAACTGGTCTGGGAACATTGCCTGGGGTGCAGTGGGGATGCAGGAGATGTGTAGCCAGGATTTCTCCACGCTTTTTGTTTTGATGCATTGTAAGAAAATGAGCTCACAGGAGGGAGATAATCTCTCCTATAAACCAACAAATCTTGGGAACATGGAGAGGACCAGCTTAGTTGACCTAAAGCTCAGGAAGCTGAGCAGGAGCAATTCTGGGATGTTACCTAGATTTTTCAAACACACCTTGTGATGTGCTTTCTCTTTTCCTCCGCAGGAGAGAAACAGCATATCTCTTGTTTTACATGAAGAAGCACCCTCAGCAGCCCTGGCCAGGACTATCAGGGTGTCTCTGACAGCTGTGCACTGTCCCTGGAGCTCAGCACCTCTGTGCCAGTGAGGACATGCACAAGTGTTTCACAGGAAAGACATTCTGCACTTAGTAACCTTCAGGCTTCACAATTTGTGCAAAAAGTGCAGCAGACACTCAGCTAGAGAAAGGATGAGAAAGGATCTAGGAACTGTTGCAACTAGAGAACTTTTCTTTTGTGTTTTTTTTTTTTTTTCTATATTTATGTGACTCTACATGTTCATTTCCTCTTTAAAAGATGGTGAAGTTGGTCCTTGTCTCTGCTGCCTTATTTTCCCTAGTGCTGATGCCTGGATCCCATTCCAGGGGAAGTGTTTGCCCTGAAATCCTGTGTGATGCTCCAGGGAGGTGTGTGCTATGACTGGAGAGCTCTGGGAGCCATACAGAGCCAGCAAGAGCTTGAGATTGACTTTGTCCTTTTAGCACCATGTTAGAGGCTGGCAAACCAGGCAGGAGACCCTAAAAATCACCCCAGAAACAACTGGGGGAAGGATCAGAACCCTTAAGGTACACACTCCTTAAAACCTCCCTGAAAATGGATCACTGTAGGGGCTGATATGTGCTGAGAGCTGTTTTAAATCAGGGGCTATTGGAGCTGTTCTGACTCCCAAGATGAGGTTGTTTAAATTTGTGCAGGTGAAGATTATTTCAACAGGCTTATCAGGCTTTTGGATGCATTTTCTTTTCTGTAGAGGAAAATATTCAGAGCAGCAGAGATTCTGGAACTGGTTAGTGATTTTGCACAATAAAGGCCATACATGGTGATGAGGAAAGTGAGATATCCTGATGTCCTTGATTTTTTTTGGATTTTTGGTTGTTTGGCTTTTAAAACACTCTTGCTGATCCTCTTGGATTGAGGATCCCAGCAGTTTGGGATCTGGATGCACCCTATGACTGTATCTTTACAAAGGTGCTGTTTCTGTGAGATTGAGCAATTATGAAATTATATTAAAATTATGTAAATTGTATTAGACTCTAAAACTAATATAGATATACTGCCATCTATGTATAACCTAATTTTTGTGAAGTTCACAATCATGTCCATTTTCTGAAGGTAAACTGAAAAATCTTAGAGCAGAGCTGTGAAATTACTCTTTCATAGTTTAGCAGGCATTTATTTCACTGTATTAGCAAGGTCCATTAATCTGTTCAGCTCTGTATTTGTATTATTTATTCTGTGGGAAAAAAAATCCCAGTGTATTATTTGCCATCAGGATGAGGAATTTTCAGCCTGTTCACCTTCAGGAATGCATTGCACCCTTTCTAAAGCATCTTGCAATGGGTGAGTAAGAAAACAAAGTTTCTGTTTGCTTTTCCAGCACTTTGCCTCTGTGAAGGAGCTGAAAAAAAGCTGCATTTTTCTTAGCTGAACTGAGAAGTTAATGGGATAAGAGACTGACATTTCTAATTAGCCATAACTTGAAATTTAAAAACTTCTGCTCATGAAAAATGCCTTAAATACATCATAACCTTCCAGGGATGTCACCCATCAAGGACTCAATTACATAGATTTATTTAAGAATCTTTTCAATCTGTGAAAAAATCCCCATTTAATTCCAATGAAAAGTAATAAGTGTTTTTTTTTTTGAATAAAATGTCATGGGATACATCCCTTAAAATCAGTGTTGTGGTTTATTCTTGATCTGTTCTTCCTAAACACTGTTTAGGAAGGTCAAGTATTCAGGGTAAAGCTGCTGTTAATGTTTATCTCTAAGATAACCATGGGGTCTTGGTTTGAAAAGACAGGTTTTTGTTAAGGAAGGCAGGAGCCCTCCTTGAAATGGAAAATGTAAACCCACTCTCTCTGAATTATTGTAATTTTTGAAACTAAGAGGCTCTCAGGAAAAGATATGGGGATAGGGATAACAGTTCTTTAGCAGGAAAATTAAAAATACCAATGCAATAGTGCTGCAGATGGGCCTGGGCTCCCTCTGGCCATGCAGGGCAGCACAAAGCTGCTCCTCTGGCAGTGCAGGGGGCAAAGGCTGCTGTGGTGTCCCAAACCTCAGATTGGATCCAGGCAGGAATGCTTGGCTCCTCCCCTGGGCGGAGCATCTCCCCATGGGATGCTGGGATTGGATCAGCCATGCAGGGACACTCAGTGGCCATGGACAGGAGATAATTAATAATTAATGGCCCATTAACAGAAGAGATCTCCTGGAGGGAGGATTGGTTGTGGAAGAGATAAAGAAAACTGCCCAAAGAACAGAAGATAACTGCCCCACATCTGACAGATGGTAAATAAAATACTGTCATCCTGTTTTTTTCAAGTTTTTCTAAGCCTTCTGAGGTCTACATTCTTGTAACAAACTTTCTCACTCCCTTTATGTAAACAACTTATTGTTTTGCATTCTTTTATGGAGGAAGAGAAATTTGATGGACTGTTGGTTTGTCCAGTCTCCTTGGAGAGGTGGCACTGTCACCCTCCAATCCACTGTCACTTTTGGAAGTCTATAAATGTTAGAGTTAAAAATGAAATACCTTATTTTTTAACCTTAAAAAAAACTAAGCAAAAAACTAAACAAAACCCAAAACAACAGAATATCCCCCCAAACCATATCTTACAACTCAGGACACAGGGAAAACCAGCTAAATCCGGGCACTTCACCCTTGTGCTGGAGGCACTGTGAGTTTGTTTTCAGGTTTGTTGTCACATGAAAGCTTCAATTGCTTCCACGTGGAGATGGGAGAGAGGGAGGGTGAGTGAACTGCAGTGCAAAAACTCCAGTTTAAAAATTGCCTGAGCTGAGTTTCTTCTGCAAAAAGCCACCTTAGCTGCCCCTGTGTCCACAGCAAAGCCCAGCCTTGTGCTGGATGAGCTGCCCAAGGAGTTATTTTCATTTCAGCCCAGCGCCTGTGGTTCAGGGCTGGTGTGCTGCTGAACAGGAGAGAGGTGGGAACCTCTCCCCAGGGCTGCTGACATGAAACAGCTTTAGCATTTCTGCCAGAAACACTTTTCTACCAAAAAATTGCTGCAAAGGAGCTGGGGTTATTTGCCCTGTGTTTGAGTCACTGTGCAAATGAAGCCCAGCACCAATGGCAAGGGTTTTGAAAAGCCAGATAAAGGCAAGAGGATGTGTATGGAGGGATTATTGCAGGTCCTGGTAAATCCTCATTTCCCTTTTTTGTTTGGTTTAGGATTACCATGCAGTAGCAAATTACACATCCTCTGCTCCATCCCTGACAGGCTCTTCCTCAGATTCAGATATTCCTTCAAGAAATGCACAGAAAACCAGGGGGAAAAAAAGTAAATACATCTAATAAATGTCTCACAAAGGTATTAATTTCTAAAACGTCAATATGTAATTTACAAAATCACTGAAGGACAGGGAAACAATGACTCAGAGTCATGGTCATCACAGATCTCTCCTCTACATCATCCCCTTTTCTCACAAATCAGGAGAAAATCCATGTAGGGGAATGAAATCTTAACCTAGCAGCTCTGAGCACTGCAATTGCTGGCTAGACCCTGCTTTTATTGCAGAATTCAGGCCAACAGACTTGATCTTTTTGAAATAAGCCAGAAATAAAATTAAAAGAGTTCTGGAGTGACCACTTATCATATAGTGGCTGAGAGCAAAAGCTATGGGGAGCCTTGAGATCAAATATATATATAAAAGCAATATAAAAAGGTATAAAAACATACATGCTTGATGCTGTGGGGATAAAGATATATTGGGAATTTTTAAAAAATTATTCCTCCTGTGGACAGGTTGCTGCTTCTTCCTGAGACAAGCAGCTCTCCAGCATTTTCTGGTGATGTGTTCAGAACAGGTGAGATGAGAAATGGTTTTGGGGCATGTGCCACCTCCCCAAATACCACATTTCCTGCAGAAAAGCAGAGACTGTGAGGTTTACAAAAACCTGCAACCCCCACCAATGGAAAATTGCCAAAATTGCCATGATGAGCTCAGTCAATAAATTCATGAGGAGTCTGCAACCAGTTTTTAAGTTCTTCAAAAGGTGAGCTAAACCAAAATCCCTGCCTCCTCTTATGACACAGCCCTTCTGCCCATACTTTCCTTGTCTGCAGCCAGTCAGCAGGCAGGAGGGAGGGGCAAAGCTGATTTAAAAGGCTTTGCAGGGGCCCACAGCCCCTCCTTGCCTGACTGCCCATGGCCACTCACCTGGAGCTGCCCACCGGTGGGAGGATGCCCATCCTGGGACTGGGCACCTGGCAGGTACCTGCTGCAGCTGGGCCCCTCTGGGTGCTGGGAACCATCACAGTGGATTGCTGAAAAAAATCTCCTCTTCGGGTCAGGAGAATGCAGCAAATCCCCTGTGAAATGTTTCCTTTTGAAATAGCTCAGGTAATGCAGGGATTTATTCCCAGCCTTCAGGAAATCTTAGGGGTGAGTGGAGGGAGTGGAGCAGGTACAAGATTTTTTTTCTTAGCTATGGAAAAAAAAAATCACATGCTGCAAAAGTAAAAGCTTCTGCCTAGCTAACTTTTCTTTGTATTTTTATTTTGTTTTGGTTTCGTTTGTTTTGTTGCTTTCTTTCGGCACTGTGTTAACATCCCAGCATGTCATGTAGGTGTCATCTGTGATGAGTGTGTGTAGCTATAGGAATTTAAGGGGCAATAAGTAGTTTTGGAAATGGGAACTCACAATAATCCCTTAGAGACTTGAGGATAACTTGTTTTTATTGGCAGCAGATGAGAGTGCAGCACTTTGCACCAGTTTGGGTCGTTCTTTACCTGCAAATATTTCCTAATGGACTTTTGGTAAGAGAGAGTAGGTTAAGAATATACTGAATTATAAATGTAAAAGGAGTCTGGAAATGAGCTGAAAATTTTAAGAAACTGATCTTAAGAAAGATAAAAATATTTTTGAAAGTGAACTTTTCCCTGGATCTGAGACTGGAAACAAAATATGTCAAATCACAACTTCCCAGCTCCATGAAACACTTTTCCAGTCTCCACAAAAATATCTTAAATTCCTGCCATATTTTTGGGCCATTTGATCTAATCAGAATTTAACTTTATGTGCACAAACGGGTGTGAGTTTGTTTAGCCCTTTCAGCCTTTATTTTTCTGATGACAAAGGGACACTAAGAAGCCTAAAGTAGTTCAAGTAGGCTTTAAAAACCAAAGTGTGCCTTGGGGGGCCTCTTAGGGCCCAGTGCTGTGATGGGGGAGCTCTCTGAAGGAACCTGTCAAGTTGCTAATAGAAACTGGTCAGGACTGAGTAGAAGGAACATTTTGGACACATGATCTCTGTTATGCAATGAAAACAAGGCCCAGGCCCATGGTGATAATTTCATTAAAGCTCTTTGGTTTCAAGGTTCCCACAGCAGCCTCCCCTTTACCTGGCAGCTCTGACTCGAATCTGCGCTCAGTGAGCACCTGAGCAAATGAAACAAGGGATTATTTTCTCTGGAAAACATCTCACATGAGAGAGCTTTATGTAATCTCAAGGGCAGGTTGTTGTCTTTGCTCACATCCAGGGAGGGATGGACGGGGAAAGGGACTGCAAACAAAGAAATCCTGTAAAACTTTCAACAGTCTCTTTTGTTGTGTGCTGAAAAAAAGTGGTATTTTTTCTATGTTGTTATTAATTTAGGTGAACCAACTAAATGCCCTTTGACTGGAAAAACTTGGAGTAGTGATATAATTAAAAAAAAAAAAAAAGTAGGAGGTTGTTACTGTCATATTTTTTGAAAAATCCTTTTGCTAAGATTTCTTCTTCTGGGAAGCTGAGAAGCTTCAGCTTCTCCATGTTTTACTCCTCTACAATGTAATTTAAAAAATTGTTTACCCAGCATGTGAATTATTTTTAATTAATGCACAGTCACAGCCAGCTGTGTTGGACTCTCCATCCCGAGTTTTTATTATCATTCTTGTCTAACCTTCTAATGTCTCCTTTCTCCTTCTTTAGTATAGTTTTATAATATAATGTAATAGAATGTAATAGAATGTAATATAATATAATAATCAGCCTTCTAAAAAATATGAACTCAGATTAATCTCTCACCTCGTCCTAGAGACACCCACAGCACCGCAACAATTAATAACCACAGGAGGTGATCCTGATTTTGAATCCTGTTTCTGTTTGGGGTGCCATTTTCTGGATTCAGTCACCAAACAGCTCAGCGGTGTCTCCAAGCCAAGAATCTGAAGTGGTTTGTTTTGCTATCCAGCACCAAGTGTGTGTTTTACCCAGGAGGTGGCACTGTCTGTAGTGTTTTGAGTCCCCTCGCCTCCCTGTCCTGTGTCAGCAAGAGCTGGGTTGTTTTTGTGCAGGGCCAGGGCACATTCCAGAGGTGATTGGTTTCCTCGTGTCGCCAGTATGTCACACTGAAGTTGCTTTTCATTTCTGGGGAAATTAGAATTTATTTCAAGGTAGCCTCGTGTCCCAAAATGAACTTCCAATACTTAGAAAAGGGTGGATCAGCTCAGGCACCTCATCAGTGCCTCCCTTTGCCATTTGATCCCACAAAACTAATGAAAGCCAGATCCAGGCTGGTGTTGGAACCCTAAATGCTGAGGATTTTAAACTTTCTGTGCTTAAAGGCACAGACCCACAAGAGAACACTGCATTTGACCTGAGACTGTGGAGAAATCTTCCAAAACTGATAGCACTGGGATTATGGGTGTGTAGTTGGTTATAACTGTGTAATATCACAGGCTAGAGAACTTAGAGTTTGGAGGTTTAGAATATAGTAATAAATATGAAGCAAAATGGAAGTTTTAGGGCAGGACCAGGTTGTTCTTCTTTACCTTCTTCTTCCTTCTTCTTCATGGGTTTGGGTGATATTTTGTAATTGAACAGAAAAGTCCGCAGTGCTGACTTCGAGGAAACAGTTATTAGGTTCAAAAAGAAAATAATTGAGGTATCATTTCTTAATTAGGTAGTTTAGTCTTAAAAGACCTTGTAACAAGAAATAGCAAGCCTTTAGCAAGCTATTAGCAGGCCATTTTGTGCCTTGCTAATAAAAGACTACAGAACTCACTACGGTGAGATTATAACATAAATAAAAGTATTAAACACCTAAAGCTAAACAGATAAATAATAATACTAAACACCTAAATCTAGACGGAAACTATAATCTCAAATACATTCAATCCTAACCCCAACAAAAAAACCCTCAAAAAACAACAAACAAACAAACAAACAGATAACCCACAGCTGGAATATCTCATTATTCTAGGGGTTTAAAATTGCCAGATTTTCAGAATAGCAAAGCTCTTAATCTGCTATTTAGCAAATCACTGTTTTCTCTCGTGGTTTCAGTCTCTGCAGGGGGCAGCCAGGGATGCAGTGGAGTTTGCCATCGACGTGGGGTACCGGCACCTGGACTGTGCCCACATGTACCAGAACGAGAGCGAGATCGGGGACGCGCTGCGGCACAAAACGGAGCAGGGCGTGGTGCGGAGAGAGGAGCTCTTCGTGGTCAGCAAGGTGTGTCCTTGGAGATGGCTCTCACGTGGGGCCAAGCTCAAAGTCCCACCACGGAAAGTGCCATGGGATGTGTTGGAACCCAGGACATTCCTCTGACTGCCCTGGAGGGCTTGAGACCCTGGCAGGGGCTCAGAGACCTTGGCACGGAGTCACAAACACCTGTGCCTTGGATTTTAGCCCACGGAAACAATTAGCAACTTTGTGTGAAGATTAACAAGGCACAAGGGTTTGAGTAGAATGATAGTGAATTTGTCACAGGGTGAAAAAGTAGAATTTTGGGTTTTTAGAATGGGGGTTCAGGAGGCAAGATGGAGGAATCTGAGTGTGTCCAGTCTTTCTCCTTCTTCTTCTTGTCCTTCATCTTCTGTGTGATGGTGACATTTTTAGATTGGTTTAGAGCAGAGACAGACTGTCTGACATAGGTGATAGGTATTGGGAATTATTGTAAATAAAGTACAGGTAGTTTTTAGTATAAAAAGGTAACACCAAGGACAGTCAGCGTGCCACAAACCAACCTGCTGGACAGACCTCAGTGGGTTGGAGAAAGAATATTGTAGATAAGAGAAAAGAAACAACCTTTAGAATGAGAGCCAAGGAATCCTGTCTTCTTCTTCAGTCTTGGGGCTGGGAAAAAGAGACTTTGCAGCACCTCAGGGTCATCCCAACACCAGGGATGAAGCTGGGAATTACCTCCTCTGTCAGGGCAGAGCAATCAGTGGATGGTGAGGGGAAGGAATAGGTCACCCCCTGAGAAACAAAAGGCTGGGTTTGAGAGGGGTTTTTTTGTAGTCCATGTCCATTGTCAGCCATGGAGACAGGAACTGAGGCCGTGCTCCTGGTGGCCTCTGGGATAGGAAGCAGGGCTATTGTTTTTGTGGTCACTCCTGCTGCGCTGCCGGCCTCAGCCTGTCAGCTCCTGTATGTTATGCTTTGTTTTGTTTTTTCCCCCAGCAACAATGGTAGGAAAAATAAAGTAACTTCTATCTGCTGGAAGCTGGTGGGTCGATTTTCACCAGGTTCACTTATTTTCTTTGTTTTAATCGTTGCAATAATTGATGGAATTTCAGAGTATCTCATTCTCATTTTAGTTACTTAACAGTGCCACAAATAAATTGAGGTGCCTCAAGTGGCACCTCCTCAAGGTGAGAAGCTGTGCCACACACACCCTGAGCTGCCTCTGTGCCCTGTGTTTGCCTGCCAGGGATGCTCTGGCACCGTGAGGGCAGCAGAGCAGCTCCCAGGCTTGTGTTTGCCCACAGCTGTGGTCCACCTTCCACGAGAGGTCCCTGGTGAAGGAGGCGTGCCAGAAAACACTTGCTGCCCTCCAGCTGGATTATCTGGATCTCTACCTGATGCACTGCCCCATGGGATTCAAGGTATTGCAACTTTAAATCCTAGGATCCGTCTGTCAGGGCTCTGCCCCTTTTGCCTTTGGGACCAGACATCTCTTTAGTCTTCTCCAATGAGGAGTGTGGGTAAATCTCATTAGGACATAATGATAAATTTCTGCAGGGAGAGCCCAGGAGGAAAGGAAAGGTCATGGCTGCTTAAACTAGGTTGGTTTTGTAGTACAAAACCTCCCTGGCCTTCTCTCAACCTGAGGCACACAGAAGTGCCTGCAGGACAGAGTCTCAAGGGACAGATTTTCCTGAGGATTTCTCTGTTGATACAGGCTGGTCCTTTCAGCCATGTCTCACCCCACCACAAACATAATTCAGGATATCCAGCTCAGTGTCTCCAGCTCCACTCGCTTGCCCAAATTTCTAAATGATTTCTTGAAGTATTTATAATTCAGCTGACCTTCGTGTTGCTTTTCCTTTTGTGCTGCTAGGCAGGAGAGGAGATATTTCCTGCAGATGGAAACGGAATGATCATTCCCAGCAATACAGATTTTCTGGATACGTGGGAGGTACATTCATTTACAGGCCAAAAATATCTTGCTAGTTTGAAATAACAGCCTGAAAACTCTAAGCTTTCCACTGTGGGAATTGTTCTGAGAGAATTTCTAACATCAAGTATTTGAGATTGCTGATTTCTCTGCGTCCTTGGGCTCCTTTTTGTGTCACTGTGCCAAAATTTAGGTATTTTTATATCTACTGCTTACTGAACTGACTGGGTTGGCATGACAAGAGGAAATCTTTGACTCTGTGTGCACCCTGCAGTGGCTTGAGCTAACAAAGGCTGTCTCTCACATCCCTACCCCACTCTGGGCAATTTCTGGTGGCTTTAGTTGTAGCCATGCTCATCTCTTGTGGCGCCTGAGCTCTCCAGACCCCGGCAAAGCCAACATGCCTGTGCCAGTGTACCACAGCACCCAGATTTCTGTCTCTGGAAGGAGAGGGACTTGGCCAAAGTCCTTTGCTAAGCTCTGTGAGCAGCACAGGCTGCCTGGGAGGCCAGGCTTGGCTGTGAATTCCAATTCCTGCTTGGCTGAGACTTTGGGCTTCCTTTCCCTTCCACTCCCGTGTGCTCAGCACAGCCAGGCCAAAAGCAGGTAAGAAACTCACCAGAGTCACAAGAATTCACTGCTGCTTTTTGCCTTCTGTCAGGTGAAGAATAATGCACATTTTTGTTGTTTATTTGAGGGAAAAAAGTGGACATTTCAGGCTGCTGCTTATGACAGCAACTTTAAAGTAAAATTATTTCTGCTTTGGAACAAGGGTATCTTCTGCTCTAAAGGCTGCTAGCAGATTATTTCCCCAATTCTTTTCTGCTGGATGTGACAATCTAATTAGGGCTGTCTGGCTGTTTTATTGCTCATTAGGGTGAAAGAAAATAGGTGATGGAGGGGGAACACAGTGCTGCTTATCCTATAATCCAGCTGCTAAATGGTACATCTCTCTTGGGAAATTAATCAGTGTTGATCACCAGTATCCATCCTGTTCCAGATGTCTTG
This sequence comes from Ammospiza nelsoni, assembly GCF_027579445.1. Taxonomy (NCBI): domain Eukaryota; kingdom Metazoa; phylum Chordata; class Aves; order Passeriformes; family Passerellidae; genus Ammospiza; species Ammospiza nelsoni. Next base: position 70,533,017 of record NC_080637.1, read on the forward strand.
TGACAGCTCCTTGTTGAGCTGCTCTGTCCCAAAGAAGGTGCTTTTTATTATGGGATGATTATTTGGTTAGCTGAGGAATTACTCTAAAATAATCTCTTCCATGTGTCTGACGGTTTGCCTGGGATAGTATTTCAAAATAACAGTATTTTACTGAAATAACAACAACAACAACAACAACAATAATAATAGTTTAGGGGTTGTGTGAATATTGCTGTTATGTATCTGTATGGTGACACAGAATGTGAGATCTGAGTCTGACCAGAGCCCCACTGTTCAGGTACTGTTCTCACAGCACAGGATGATTTTTACCGCTCAAGTTTTTGTGTGGGCATTTTTTTCCATATAAAAATGAAAGAACTTGATAGGAATTGTGGTTCTGTGGTGTTTCTAGGCTATGGAAGAGCTCGTGGATGTGGGAATGGTGAAGGCTATTGGAGTCTCCAACTTCAACCAAAAACAGATCAATCAGCTCCTGGGCAAACCAGGCTTAAGACACAAACCTGCAAACAACCAGGTAAATTGTCCTGCAGCTCCTCAGCACGGACATCACACCTGTCTGGGCTGTTGCACTGGATGGAACATTTCTTAAAAATCCCTTAAAAACCCGACACCTGCAAAAAGAATCACATTTTCAAAGCTGATGTGGCACAGTGATGCTAAACCTTGAAGTACCTTCTGCTTTTGAGAGGTGAAAGATAATTTTTTTTCTTTTTTTTTTTTTTGAGATTGAGAGCCACCCCTATCTTCCTCAGAAAGAGCTGATTAAGTTTTGCCAAGCCAAAGGGATCTCTGTCACGGCATACTGTCCCCTTGGAGCACCCAACTGGCCAGGGTAAGAATGTTTTGTGAGATTTCTTAGATGTAGACTGAAGTCAATGCAGTAAACCAGTCTTAGGATGAAACCTCTGAGAAAAACTACTGTAATTAAAAAAGGACTCACTAATTAATTAAAAATCACACCCACAGAAACCTCACACTTATTGTGATATTCAGTCCACCAGTTTCATATTTTGAAGAAAAACGATCAATTGGTTGATGAAAGCAGAGAAGAGAATTCTTAACTGAGTTTTGCTGAGCTTATTAAACATGTAGGAGAATTTCTGAACTAAAAAAAATAAAACACCCACAACAAACCAAACAAAAAACCAAAGCAGCAGATGCTTATGAAAATAGCAACTTTGCAGTCCTGCTGAGACAAAGGGATTAAGTTTGTAAATGGGGAAGTTGCAGAAATTTTGCTTTTACTCCCATCCTCATGGCTTTCTCTGACCTGGGACAGGGCTTTTGCCAGAGCAGCTGTGCTTGTAAAGGACAAGATGAAATTCCTGGGATCTGGATCAAAGAGATTCCCAGCTTGATCTCAGGCTGGACATAAATGTGTTATATGACCTGTTTTTACTAGAAACTACAGGCCTCTTCTCATGTGCTCCCTTGTTATAAAAGGGAAGAATGAAGGCAGGAACTGAAGTAACAAGATACTAAATTAAAGAGTGCAAGATTATGGTTTTTAATAATTTAAACAATATTCTTATGATACAGGGCTTGAGGGAGAGGGAGTGGGTTATTCAACTACTGAAGCCTGGTTTTTTTATTTTTACAGGTCCAAGCCTGACCATATTTCTCTCCTTGATGATCCTCAAATTAAGCAAATTGCACTCAAGCACAACAAAACCCCAGCTCAGGTTAATACTGCTCAGAGCTGTTTTCCCTGCTGACATGTATTCTTCCCACTTGTGCTAAAGTAACTGCTTACAGAGGAATTATGGAATAATAATAATATGGAATTCCAGCTGTATCCTGTACACAGTTTAATGCTTTAGAAAAACAGTCTCTCTACCTCAGTTTCAGTGATGGACAGAAGATTGGCAGTGGCTTTGGGCTTTAACTGGCACTGGCTGCCTCTCCACACAGCATCCTGCCAATCCTGAGCTCTTGCTCAATGCACTCCCTTGTTGTCATCTCAGCCTCAGAGATGGGTGAGGATTTAATGAGCTCATGCAGTAATTAGGAAGGGTTTAGGTAGCACTTCTCCTCTGTGAGCCCTCTGGTTATCAGCAGAGCTGCTCTGTGTGACCATGCAGACACCTTTGCTTTTCAGCTTTCACAAGACAGGCAGCACTTCTCATCTGTAAATTCCCTGTGTGCTCCTGCAGGTGCTTATCCGGCTCCAAATCCAAAGAAATGTCAGTGTCATTCCCAAATCTGTCACTCCACAGCGTATTGAAGAAAACTTTAAGGTAAGAGGGCACCTTACAGAGTCATTAATGGTGTTGAACTACACAGGAAAAACCCCACTCTGCCAATGGTACAAACCACCCCTCAAACTTAGAGCTGCCAAAACCTTTGTCAGATCCCACATAGATTATTACTTCTTTATGAATGTAAAAAGTCACTTTGAAAAGTAAGGAGTTAGAACACATCAGGTAAGAGCCAAACTCTTCCACCTTGTGGTACAGTTTTGCTGCAGGCAGAGCCCACCACACTGTAACCTTACACATTTATTTATTGCTCTCCCTACACGTGTGTCCCCTGCACACCTCCTAGTGCTTCAGCCTGCTTCTGCTCTTCTTTCTGCACATAAACTTCCTTGTCTCACTGCAAACTGAAGTAACCCAGCTGTCTGGGACCTTGATGCAGGTGTTTGACTTTGAGCTGTGTGCAGAGGAGATGGAGACCCTCCTTGGTTTCACGAAGCGCTATCGCATCTGTGCGTTAACCCAGTGAGTACCTCCTCATCCTCATCCTCCTCCTGCTGCAGGCTGCACCAGGGCTGGATTTCCCCTGGATAGCTTGGATTATCTCTTAGATATCCTCTTAACAGACACTATCTGATAGCCCCTTAAAAATAAAAAGAGAGGGAGGCTCAGCCAACAGCTGGTCACATCTGCTGGAATCTCACCCTTGGGTTAATCAGAGTATTGCCCATCCTGTCCAGGTTGGGAACACTGGGATTTCTGCAGGCACAATGTTCCTAAGATGTCCTGTACTGGATGCATACCAAACTGCTGCCTGAAAATTAAAATCAGCTGGAAATTCCAAAAATAAATAAGCAGCCATTTCCCCCCTCCGTTTTCTTTGGCTCCTTTACATAAGGGACAGTCAGAGTAAATAAATTCCATTTTAAGAATGAGAGTTGTAGGGTTTTTTTTGAAGGGAAGAGCTGTGCCTATGTACTCCTGCCAATGTTATCTAGATAACAGAATGGTTACAGACTCACCAAGACCTGCATTTTATTCAGTTTTCCCAGGTTACCCACTTGTCTAACAGCACCCTTGGGAGTTTCCAAGACAAAGGTTTAATATCTCAGGGAATTTTGGCAATTTCAGCTGAGCATAAGATACATTATCCTTTGAGAAGGTCACTGATACATGCAAATGTTACAGAGAATTCACTTTCCCTGCCCAGGATAAGGAGACAATGTGTTTTTAATGTAGTTCAGTTTCAGTTCTTTTACCAGGGGAAAAAAAAACCTTTTCTCTAAACAATATCCTTAAAATGTTCTAATCATGCTCTCTTTTTCTAGATGCAAAAATCACAAGGACTATCCTTTTTTAGAAGACTGACAGAGACATCAGCTTCAGATCTTCTGGGGGATCCAGACCATTTATTGTTATTTCAAGCAACTTGCAATACTTTGTGCATTAATTCATAGATAGAAGGGGAATATGTATTAAAAAAATGGGAGAAGGTAACTCACAGATATTCTGAAGAGTCATCTTTGAACATGGATACATTTGCTTCCTTTGTATCAACCAGTTGTATCAGTCCTTTATCTGCTGTTTTAACACAATTTTCAGTTGCAGCAAAATCTATATTCTCTCTTAATGTAGTAATTATAATGAAGTTTAATAAAGCCACAAATTGGGATTAGGGAAAATAATTTTTTGTCTTAACTATAAATCTGACTAAGTTTAGAGAAAATTTAAATTGTCTGATTAGTTCTACTTTTGGACAAAAGATCAATAAATTTACTATCTTTTAACTATCAGTACAAGACAATCCATTTAACATCAGAGGATCTCAATGACATGACATGCTGCTTGAGATGCTGAGTTCAGTAATTGCAGTGTAACAAACCAAAAAAAGCTCTTTAGTGGACACTGCTGAATTATGATTCAGGAGCTCTTAATGGGGTTTCCTATTTATGAACTGCTAAAAACTAATAAACTACTAGGAGATTTGTATGTTTGGTTTATAGTATCTGCAAGAGTATATAAATACTGTCTTTATCAGTAGAACGGCTGCAGTTGAGACTGCAAATCTCCTAGAAAATCCAAAGTCTGATAAAGGAGACACACAGGAATTATTTTGTTTGGCAGCTGTCATATTTAGCAAGGAGAAAAGCTGGGCAGCTTCACAGAAGGCAACAGCAGATTTCACTCTCCTGTACTGTTCCCTAGGTATTGCTTGCTTGTGTTTTGACTCAAAGGATGTCTCTGGATGCTGTTGTCTGGCTAAAAAAAAAAATTAAAAGTCAGTGCTGCTGCAGGCCGTGTTGGTGTTTTAATGAGGTGTCTGTTAATTAATACTTGCTCTTTAACAATTGACCCAAAACTTGATTTAGGCTCTTGCAGATCAGGATAAGAACAATGTGGCTCAGCACTGCATGCAGAGAGAAGGACAATGTGGAATCAAGATTCAGGACTAGGATACACACTTAATGGATATCCTTTTCCAACTGATTTTCTTTGTAGTTAATGAAGGAAATGATGACGTATCTTTGAGCTACTTCAGGCTTTTCCAAGATGTTTGAATAACAGGTACCCTAGAAACAACAGAGCAAACTCCCACCAAACTGGATTTCCCACAGCAACTCCTCTAAAGAAAAAGGTCTGAAAAATCTACCAGGAATTGACTCTGAACAGTTATACTGCAGTGATATGGACAGGAAGGTGCCGGTAATGAACATTTTCTTTTTTTTTCTCCTCCTGAACATGCTACATTAACAAGGCCAGTTGCAGGATATCACCCTAGATGCAATTAGAAAGTGAACTCTGTGGAAGGTGCTCTGCTGCCTGTGGTCACTTGTCAATCCACAGCAGTGGCAGAAATCCCCTCTTAAGGCTGAAGGATACAGCCTGTCTTGAAATATTCTCTACTTCATAGGAATTTTCTAACCACATTCCAATTTAATCACAGCTATCAGACTTGAAGCTATTTACAGGATGTTTATAGACTGTGGTAGGCAGGAAGTCAGACTAGATGATCACAGTAGCCATATAATAGTAAAAAATTCAAAACAAGTTAGAAGCCAGAGATTGTGCATTTGTTTCAGAGACAATAGATCTTTTTCAGCTGCAGAGACTTTAGTAAAGGTAAAAGGAGAAGAATTTGGGTGGTGTCAGCTGCTGGGAATTAAAGCCCCCCTGTTTTGCAGCAGAACCACAGCCCTATTTACAATGTGCCTTTCTAGAAGAGAAAGCAAGCTCACAGCAAGCACAGCCAGGAGCTGTGGGGGAAGACTTACAGTATCCCAAGTTAATTTTCAGTTTCTATCAGCTGTGCAGCAGTGCTCTTGCACCAAACCCACACATACATCACTCCTAGTCAGCAGTGACATTATCTGAGCCCAGTAAAATGAAAACACCTTAGCTTAGCATTTTGTCTTTGTATCCCAACACACTGTCCCATGACTTCAGCTTTTTATTGTGGAGTTCATCCATTCTGGTAGAGTCAAGCCTCATGAAGAGTTCCAAAGGGGCTGGGTAAAAAAAGTTAAATGTTATGTCTGTGTTTTGGAGGGGAAACTGGACAAGACAGGTAATGAACAGGTAAAAATCCAAAACTCTTTGCTGATCATGGCTGCTCAAGTTTTCCATCTATTGGAATTCCAAGCTCTCTCATGTTGTTCAAAAGAAAACTGATTGAGAAGCCAAAGACTGTCAGATACAAACCTATTTAATGAGATTTTTGCATGCAATCCTACACAAGAAGTACTGCTCCTTGCCTTCCTCTGAATCTTAAAAGACTTACATGATAATCAATGTCCTAGGAGTAATTTATACAGATGGCAATTAAGATCTTCCTTGACCTGACACCAGTACAAGGAGCTGCGCCAGATGTTTATCAAACGTGCAAAGTGTAACTGGAAATAGACCAGTTATTATTTCCTCCACTGTAAAAACCAGCAGAATCAAATGAATCTAGCAGCAAATCAGCCCAAAACAAATAAGGCATGGCAATTCTTTAAACTGTGAGTATGAAACATCATGCCCTTGGAACATAACAGATTCAGAAGGTAACTGAACAGCAGAGAGTAAACTGGTGGCTGTTAAACATAAAAGAACAAGCTGCTGTCAGAATACTTAAATAACAATTTGCTGCAATGCTCAATTTACTCATCTTCAGCAACTTATTTTGACCACAGCTGGAGACAAGATGCTGCAATATGTAGATACTTAGTCTCATTCAGTTCAGCTGTTCTTATGAGCAACTACCAGCTGGCTTGTAATCAAGCCTGTTTCAGCTTAGAAAAGTTTGATTTTGCAATCAGCTTTTTTTTCCTTAAGAATTTGGGGGTAAAATGGAGTTTTGCAGCTGTTTGCACTCGTGGTTCTGTACCATGCACTTGAACAAGTTGAAATGCAAGAGCATTTTAATGTGTCCTATTTAAGGGTTTTAAGAGGTGCCTCACAGCTAAAATAAACAAGGTCCTGCCAGAATAAGACAGGGCTCTGTACTTTTAAAGAAACCAAGGACAAGGCAGAGGGAGAGATGACAAACAGTTACTGACAGTTTGTAGGTGACATACTAAGGGAGTATTAAGTGACTGAAATGAAAATAATTTGTCCCAAGGTAACTGTTCTGCGCCCCAGTTAAGCAACACACTCCAGATTTCTAGCTGTATGTTCAACACAGTGAACACTGATTAAAATCCAAAGATGGGACTTTCTTTTCCTATTTTGAATACTGGAGTTTCCTGTGCCCCAGTTTTCACAAATGAAAACTGAAACAAGTGCATTCCATAGCATTTGTGCAGTCCTGTGAGCTGAGCAAGAGAAGTTCTGTCTCCTTCTTCCCTGGGGGAAGCAAACACCAAGTTAGAGAGCATAATTTGAAAGGTGATTCCAGCCAGGCAGGCCTGTGTATTTGGGTTCCAATACCAGAAGTAAAGCTACTTTCTATCAAAGGAACATCAACTGTAACCTGAAACAAACATGCTGTGCCTGTCAGACTGTCTGTGCTGTCCTACCTTCAGCCAGCAAGATGCCAATTCCAAAGAATTCATGTATTCTCCTCTATTACGCAAAAAAAATTGCAAAAACAGTATCTTGCCTTCTCTAATGAGATAATTCTTGATTTCCTCTACCTGTTTTCCCTGATAAATCTGTTCACCATCATTCCTTGCTACCAAGTAAATGGATTTGTCCTGTGAGAGCCATTTTCTCCTAGACATGAAATAGAGGCATGCCTGTTAATCTGGTATCGTTTGGAGCAGTGAGTGCAGCTGGAAGTGAAATAAATTTTGTGCAAGTACAAAATTTCAACTGCTTTCAACAGTTCCAAAGACAAAGTTTTAACTGTTTGCTGCTCTTAATCTTTCCTGTAGGCTGGAAATCCTCTTCCCAGGGTTTGCTACAGGATCACACCAGCTCAGCTGCTGCAGCAGAGTCCCCAGAATGTCTAGGAAGAGGCCGACAAGGTGGAGCTGAACTACAAGTTCTCAAATTAAGAACACAAAACAAAACACAACCAACTTTTCATTGGAAGAGCTACAAGACTGTATTTGTCCTTACAAAGGCTTTGATCAGAAACCCAGAGATCTGTCAAATCACAATACCAAAACAAATGCTGTGAACAGCTTCAGCAGGAAGAGCTCAGCTGGCAGCAGTGCTGAGCTCCGGATACTGAGCTCTTTGATCTTTCCACTTTACCTTTTAGGAGATGAAAGGAAATCTCTGCTCTTGTAGGCAGAGCGAGTGGCACAATAATGGGGGTACAACAGACTCTATTTTACTGTAACAATTCCTAGATCAACCTAGACTAAAGGCAGACTGCCTCTTCATCCATCTCAGCCTTAATTATATGCTTGGAGAAGCAATCCAAAACCATTAATCCATATTCAAAACCATTGAGGGTGACAGGGTTTCCTGTCACTCCCTTCCCAAGCTTTCTAACAGCCTGCTTTCTGTTCAAGCTTGTGCACCATCACCCCTGCACTCAGGTGCTCCTCTGCTTTCCCTCTATTCCCACTGACACTTCAGGTTCCAAGCCCTCTGCCGGCTAAGTGCCGCACTGTGTCCCAGAACGACCCTTGCCAAATTCCTTCCCTCTAAGTCACCCAGTGAAACACAGAGAGAGCCTGTTACAATGCCACTCCACCCCGGTGCTCTCCCTTCTGCTGAGGAGCAGTCTGCCTCCAGTAAAATTCCTACTTCCAGAATGGAAAATTTCATTTCAAACTTCCATAAAGCTGCAGTGAAATGAAAACAGAGGAAGCTCACAGAACCTGATGTACTATTTTGGAAACCCTGACCCTCAAGGTAACTCCTTGCCAGAACACACTCATCACAAAAATGTTATTTGCAAGCAAGTCAACATTGCCCCAAACAGTTTTGTGTCACAGCTCAGACTACGCAAAGAACATCACATCTTCTGGCCTTTTAGATGCCTCAGGACTTTTGTTTATCACATTAGAGATTCCCAAAACCACTTGCAGAGCTGAAGCTTTCTGTATGTGCTTTTAAGTCCAGAATTTAAAGTGATTTATAATCAATTTCTATTAGAAGAACCAGCATTAGAGGACCATATTGCTTCAAGTCAGACACTGATTCTTTCCTCCTCATATTTTAAGTGAACTCAATCTTGTCTGTTCAGCCTACTGTAAATTATTGTGACCAAAACCATGTTGCAGGCTAATTCTGGTCTTAGCATTACTGGAAAGATTTTTAAAAATACTTTTAAAATTTTCCTCTAATAAACACTAACTATTACATTGAGAAAGCCAATTTTTAAAAAATAATTTTCAATCAGTATGACTCCTTAGACTAGTTTTGCTCAGAACCAGGAAAAAACCCACCAATTTCATAAATACTTTGATATCAAATTTCTTTCATGTTACATTTTAACCTGGCCAAGTTCACTTTAAGGTTTGCTATACAATTATGGAATCCCAATCCTACATTTACCATTTAGATTGATTAGGCATTAACAGCCCTGGTCCCTCTCCCTTCTTCCATCTGTTCAGAGAGATGATTCACACGCCAGATCTACTCAGGCATCTGAAAAACTCTCACAGGAAAATTCAAGAAAGCCCCCCAACATCAGCCACTGTTTTTACCAGAGCCCAAATGCATTTTGTGAACAGTCTTGAGCAGCTCTCAGGTGGCAACAGCTTTAAAATCACTATGTGCAAGCATTGTGAAAACCACAAAGGGACAAACACAGCTCACAAAACAGAAGTTCAGTATCAGCCTTTTTTTTTCTGTGCTCCCTGAACAAAGCTTTACAGAGGATTTTCTTGGAAACCCATTTTTACTATATTTGCCAATGGTATCTTGTACAATCACAGAATTCCTTCCTGCATCATGTGCTCCCTGCTGGAGAGGGCAAGTTTTCTACTGCTTGTTAAAGTCTTCAAGTCTTCAGTGGAATGAGTTTTCTACTAGCAAAAGTACACTATCACCTCAGTAAGATAAAAACTGAATTAAACTGCGTTGCTTGTCAGAACCAAAGCAGTTCTATTTAAAGAGAGGCACAAACAGACTCACTGGCCACAAGTTCAACCATGAGAACAGCAGGCAGCTCCCAGGGCACATGCAAGAAGTCAACATCAACAGATGATTTCGTGGGGGATGGTAATTTTCTTGCTTTTGTGTAATCTCTAGAGACAGCTGATATTATACAGCTGCTCCAGCATTACTACCATTAGAGCATGACTGAAATAACCATCTCATTTCACACAGTAATGAAACTGTATTTTATTATAAGCAAAACAGCTTTTATATCACCAAGAAACCAGGATCTATACACTTTCCAAAGAGCTACCCATGTAGAAATCACTTAGAAATCAACTTATACTTCCAATTAGAGGAAAAATAAAAAGGTATGGAGTGTTAAAAAGAAACAAAACCAACCCCAAAAGTAACAAGAAAAAAAAAAAGCAAACCTCATTATGCAATATCTGCCAATATCCTGGTCCTTCCAGACAACAATAGTCACTAGCTCCAAATCACAGTATTCCAAAATAAAAGTGACTGCTTGCTCAAACTTGCTCAATGCTTTCTGCTTACCAATTCCAGACTTGCTGTTTGGCAAAGAAAATCTACCAGTCCACACATTGTGCTCTCCAGAACCATTTCAGCATTTCCTTCTTCCAAAAAAGAAAACAGCACAAAGTCATAGAGTACATATACTGCATCTTCGTGGGGGAAAAACAAAGCAAAAAATGGGGGTGTGGAGGGGTGTCTGATGCAGTGAAAAAGCTACACAGACAACTCAAAGGCAACAGCAGAAGCATATCTGGGAAGCCTGGAGAAAGGCAGGGAATCATCTTCAGTATTCTGCATTGAAAGGGTAACCCTTGTGAGTTTTGCACCTGGAGGAAATCAAAAAGCAAAGATTATCTCACATCCAAAGGCATTGTATGCATCTGTAACCACTTCAAAGAACCACCAAGGGAAGAGATTAACTGTATAAAAGCAAAGCCTGCTTCTCTTTTCCTTGGTGACATGCTGCATTTCCAAACAAAAAGATTCTGAGTGCCTTCTGTTGTTTGGCTGATGGGATCTAGAGGTGTTTTGTAGACAACTAAGTCAAAGTTTTGCTATTTACTGACAGGAAGACCTTTTTTACAGCCTTCCAAAAAGATTTCATATCTGGATCTACACTTCCAAGTAGCAAATCCTCATGTTACATTTGGAATGTTCATCTACCTTTCCAACAACTCCTGAAGAACACAGATTTTGTAATGTACTTCAGACAAAACACCACAAGCAAAGCTAATCAAGATTTAAAGTCTGCATCATGCTTACTCCTCCAATATGAACAAGAAAATTACAAATAAGAGGCCTCCTGTTGCAATTCCAGCTACAAATAGTTTCTTGGCAACTGAACTGAAAATGAAGTTTGCTCCATACTCATCATGTTTTGGTTCACAAAATGAAGATTGAAAAAAAAAATCTTACTCTAGAAAATTATTTAGAAAATGACCCCTTTGAAAATGGAGTTTGCATATCCTGAATTTCAGTCAATTTCAGCTACCATCTGTAGCTTCATTTACTGAATTATGTGATAACTTAATAGTTTAAAGAAAAGGAAGTGCCACTTACACAAACATTTCACAGGCTCTCCAGTTTCTATTAAAGCTGAGAATAGTTGCCATCTCATCTTTAGTCAATTCAAAGTCAAACACCTATCAGGAGAAAAAGTCAGAAATCACCTCTTTGAAATCAGTGCTTGTAAGCAGGAAAAAGAACGTAGGAAAAAAATAATCCCATAATTACAGAACAAGTCCACAGTGCAGGTGCTTGTTGGAAGTGACTGCTTCACAAGGGAAAGGAAAAATACAAGACTCTCTGGATTTGTGAGTCTCCTCTAGCTGCAGTGGGAGAGGGAGATGAGCAGGAAAAGGCAGGAATAAGAGAATCTCAAGTTGCAGTTACAAATGCCAGTTGCTTGAAGAAGTTTGGGGAGCACTGTGTAGCAGAATGCCTCCATCTCCCATTTTTGAAGAATGCATCTTTCTGTGTTAAGCCAAAGTAGTAGCTGCAAGACCTCCATATTCCACCTAAAGCCACTGAGTGTTTGGAAGCAAAATCCTAATACTGGGTCCAGTCCAGGACCACTGAAGCCAGAGTAGCAACACAGTCTATGGACATCAGCACTATTTCCTTAAAAGTGCTTGCTTTACAGAAGTCTTTTGGGGTGTGCTACTGCACTCAGGCCCCAAATAAGCTGCCAAATGACTCATTCACATGACACAAAACAGGAAGAATCACAATGTGACTGCTCAGATTATCAGGATAGAGTGTTTTCCAAAGCTTTGGTCACTCTTGCTCTCCCACTGTAATCTTAAATTCAGCCCTCAGGAGACTGTAGGCAAACACATGGAGGAAAAGCCCAGAAGAGCACCTGGGAAGGATGAGAAAGGCTCCCTGCTGGCTGTGCAGGAGAAGCCCAGCCATCCCTGGACATGCCATGCAGCAGCTCACTCCTGATCCCTCACCTGGAAGTTCTCCACAATGCGCTGTGGGGTGACGGATTTGGGAATCACAATCACATTTCTCTGGATGTGGAAGCGGATGAGAACCTGCAAGAGGCACAGCACTGCATCAGAGAGGGGATGGCTCCTGCTCCATGCAACACAGCCTGTTTAGCTCTGCTAAAGAGCAAGTCATTTACAGTTACTTACTCTAAATGGTACAATTCAGCAAAACTAACCCACTCTGTGGAGCTGCTTTTCAAATTTTATCTGAATTCTAAACAGCACTTCCTGAAGTGCAAGTAGAGGAGTGGTGGAATCCCACAAGGCTTCCTTTCTCCTCTCCCCTCACTCAATTCCTTTCCTTCTCACCCAGATTTTGAGTAGGATATTCAAATGTTCCCTTCTTTGCAACAACACTTGAGATGGCAAGACAAACATGGCAGCATCTCAAGATGGGTCAAGAAAATGTTTCTTGTGATGATCAGAGCATCCTTGCAAGCATGCAAGGAAGGCCACAAACCTGCACTGCTACCTAACCCCACAGCTGACAGGGGACAAAGAGCCAGCCTGTCCTCTACAATGTCATTAGCTTGTGCTACAGGAAGGGGTACTGTGGCACCCACCCACCTGTGCTGGGGTTTTGTTGTGCTTGGCTGCAATCTCCTTGATCTTGGGGTCATCCAGCAGGGAAGGATCCTCGGGCTTAGCCCTACACAGAGGAAAAAAGATCAGTGGCAAGAAACCTCCATAGGTCCAACCTAGTAAAGATCTGTATCTGGATGAAAAATTAATGCTGTACATTAGCAAGTAGTCTCAGTTCTTCCAGAATATCCCTGGCAAAGCAGCCTTACCATGGTCTGTCAGGAGAGCCCAGGGGGCTGTAGGCTGTCACAGCAATCCCTTTGGATTGGCAGTACTTGATCAGCTTCTCCTGGGTAAGGTATGGATGACACTCCACCTGCCAACATAAAAATATAGAGACTGACAGTGACTTAACTGCTTTAACATGTCCCAGGGATTAGTTTAATCAAAGGCTGATTTTTGTGCTAACTCAATAGTCTCTAAGCAATATTATAGTCTGTATTTTCTCTATGCACCACCCCCTTACTACTATTTATAGGAGCTCTCCTTGCAGTGAAGGGTCCAAGGACTGTGACAAAACTCCTTAAAGCTTTGCTGATCTGGATCATCTCCAGCATATGGGTGACCAGCTACACAATTGCTTTAATGGGACAGTAAAATGCACACCCAGGAGAGCTATAAAACCACATCAATAGGACTGCAGACCAAAGTTCTTTTTTCACCCCTAATTAAACATGCCATTATAATTTTTTTACAGCTACCATATTAACTTCAAGGCCAGCATTGTTCCATTAGTCTTTATTTGCTTCGTGTCAATACTCACACTAAACACCTCTAATCTGAGAATGTTGACAATGGTCGGCTGCTACAGTTTTAGACCTTCAGCCCAGTGCCCATTACAGACCTTTTACAAACACACGTGCATTTAGCATGAACTTCCACAAGAAGAGCTGCATAATGGAACACAGACTCCTTCCCAGTGGGTGTGTGCTCTGGCAGGCACATGCACAGATAGGGAGTGTGGAACAGGAACTGCTCACGTGTCAGGAGGCAGGGAATGAGCATGAATATCTGATACTTTGCACAGAGGGACTTTCAGGATAGCTGCACACCAGGGAGCACTACTTTTCTTCCAGCAGGCAACAGCAAGAACCCTTTGGACTATGCTGCCATTTGAGCCTCCTGCAGCTGCACTCTGAGGGCAGTCCCTGGAAACTTGTGCTGCTGGCAGGTGGAGCAAGGCAGTGCAAAACATGGAATCAGTTTACAGCCTGGAGTTCTTTATTTGTGGTTCTAGCTGCCTGCTGTTATCAGAGGCCTGCATGCCTCTTTCCCCTCTGAGACATGCTGGAATATTAAACAGAACAGAGAGCTCCATTTTTAGGACATACTATACATATTTATTTTGCTTCAGCAGTTGCAGAAAGACAACTATTTAAGAGTAATAGAGCATCTAGTTTTCTCAACTATCCAATAAGTACAATAATGCAACAAAAGCAAGGCACAGTCATCCTCACCTCTCCACTGGCACTCAAGTTGAAAAATTAAATTAGGTACTAGCATCATCATTATGTAATTACTACCTTGCCAAATTAATTTCTCACTACAATTAAAACCAACACAATCTGGCTGCAGTCAAATAAAGAACGGGAATGACAAGAAAGACAGTGGATTACATGTGAAATATCTGCAAAGAGAAAGTGTTTTCAGGAAGCACTCTCACTATTAGCCCAACTGGTAAGTGTTAGCAACAGCAAGCTTTCAGGCTTGCAAAGACTCTTTCAGAAGCCATAGTTTATAAAGGACAGGGACCAAAGACCCAATGCTTTGTGCTAAACTTGATTACAGACAATAATCATTTAGAGCCTGAGGGCATTTCCAAGTGTGAGAGGTCCAAGATCAGTGACCCCTATGCCAGGGAAGGTAATTGATAGGATAATAATTATATTAATGATATGATATAAACTATAATAATGTAATTGTCATATAGTGATCGTGGCAATGAGGTGTGGCAGATGTTGAAAGCTTACCATAAAACTTACACTAAGCTTTCTGAAAGTGCTTTGGGGCAGATAATGCACAAGTCACCACAATAAATGACCCAGTTTTAATAATCAGTAATTGATTAGAGTTCTTCAAATACCATAAGAGTTAAGGTCCACTCTAGGTAGACCTCACTGAGGCCTGTCCTGGGACTTGTCCTCTTCAGCAACCTGTGCCAGTCTACAATCATATCAATCTTGTAGATGATGTCAAACTGGGGAACAACCACTCAAGGGCAGGACTGCCACTGCAGCAGAACCCATTCAGGCAGAAACAACAGGCAAACAAAACCCTGTAGGAATTCAACAAGGCTGCACACAGAGCCATGCACCTGAGAAGGAAAAGCCCCTGGCAATAGCACAGGCTGGAACCTGACTGCCTGTAAAGCAGCCATGCTAGAAAGGACTGGGGGCAGGACAGGAGCCAGCAGTGAGCCCTGGCAGCAGGGACACAGCCAGCAAACTGTGAGAAGTGATCATTTGCCTCTACTCATCCTTGCCAGACCACCTTCTAATACTGTGTCCAGTTTCCCTCTTCCCAGCTCCCCTCAGCAGCAGAAATATTACAGACTGCCATCAATTCAGCAGAGAAACTCCAGCATGGGGAAGGGCTGGAGAACCTGCCAGACTGGGAAAGACAGAGAGCTGGGCTTCTTGTGCCTAAAAGGGGTCATTCAAAGACAAGCCAAGCTCTTTAGTGGTGCTTGGAGGAAGGCAACAGATGAAGCTGAAAACAAGAGAGGTTGAGACTGGATTTAGGAGAACTCCCCCTCCTTGTCATACACTCAAGGGGCTCAGGGAGCAGAGCACACTGCCTGGGGAGGCTGTGCAGTCTCCATCCTCACAGCTTTTCAAGATGGATAAAGCCCTGGAAAACCTGGTCTGATCTCAGGGCCAATGTTCCTCTGAGCAGACCATCTACCAAGGTCTCTTGCCACCTGAATTTTCCTAAGATTTCATTCAAGTGCTGTCTATAAAATTTCTACTCTATTGTCCACCCTGCAAATCCATCTCCTCCTAACCCTCATTAACTCTCGAGTCCATAGAGCTTGTTCCTGATCAATTCCCTCAATTCTCTGCAATAGGAACTGCCTTCTCCATACAAGTGTCATGAAAAGGTCATCCAATTCTCTCTATAAACATACACCAAGTCTTACTCTACTGCAAGGAAGTATTTTGAGCTCATCCGAGTTCCCCCTCCTTTCCTCCTACAAGGAGGGATTCCGGAGCTGCTCTTTGCCAGATTTCCAAGCAGTGGCACAGAGTTCATAAACCCAGCACCTTGGCATCACCTGGAAGGTGAGATTGAAGAATATGTAGTCTATGAAATAGAATATGCCTATTCCAGTCTCTTTCTATAACCTTATTTCAAAGTAAGATCTTTGTAATTTTCTTTAAAATACCCACAACAAACGACCACACATAAAAGAACACCACCAAACACTTGCCTCTGCCACTTTGCAGCTCACCTGATTATTTGCAGGTTTGTACTTCAGTCCTGGCTTGTTCAAGATTCTTTCAATCTGCTCATGGTTGAAGTTGGAGATTCCAATGGCTTTTACCAGGCCAGCATCCACCAGCTCCTCCATGGCCTGGCAGAAAAGAAGCACAAAATCAGCATTTAATACACAAAGGCAGGGCCTGAACAGCACATGCTTCCTGAAATGCCTTGTTTCCTTCATAAGACACCTAAATGAAGTGTTTAGATTTTCAGAGTTCAAGTTTGAGGGAAAAAAACCCCAGAACACTGGTGTAGATGTTCCATGCCTCCCATACTCAAAGGACTCATTCTTTGAGATTATGGAAATCCATAAGTCAGAAATAGAAAATGATGAATTGATACATGACAATTTGTAATTCCATGAGGGAGTCTTTCCAAGTAATTCCAAGTACATGAGATTTCCTCCTGCTCTCAGCAGTCTCTGATGCTCTCATTACCTCCATCAGTCTAACCTTTCTCCTGCTGTGGCTGAACTTACCTCCCATGTGTCTAGAATATCTGTGTTGCTGGAGATACCAATGCCTTTGTCATCTACAGGGAACAGGTCCTCTCCTGCCTGTGAGAGAGAAATTGCTTGAAACACACAATATTGGGAGGTTGGGTTAACACCAGCTGAATACCATGATCCTATAAGCACTTATTATACTAATTAGCTACATATGTGTTAGACTTTAATACTATCTATACTCTTCAGTCTTTTCTTTTGTGTTCCCAAGGTACTGTGGTGGTTTTTTTGCCTACAGTCAAGCCAGTAAGGACAGATACTTCTGATGGACACTGTGTCCCCTGGCTCATCAAAATCCATATTGAAACTTAAATCTCCACTTGTAATACAGAAAGTAGAATTATAGCCAGTTTACAAAAATATAGAGCTGTTACCTACTCATAATGAAGTGTTTTAGTGAAATGCAAAATAAGGACCCACTTAGGACTTGGAATATGTTCACTGGACCAGATTTTCTAACAGATCTTTCATGGGGGGGTCTCATTGTTTAAGTTGCTGGCACAGGGAAGGTCAGAACACCCCGTGTCCCTGCTAGGACTATCTGCCAGGTATCAACTTCATTCAAAACCAGTTATTTTCTACTCACTCATTATTTACACCACCACACATTTTCACTTGGATAGTTCTGTCCATGTGAAACTAATTTTAAAAACACAGATGTTATAAAGAACAGTTCATCTTGGTAGCAAGAGGTAGAAAGAAAATCTTGACCAAGTTCTCACTGAAAGCCTAAGCTTGGACATATTCAAACTGAGACATCAGTTCCTTTGCATGCAGGCTGTGGAAGAGTTAGGAACTAAAAAGTTTAACTCCTTTTAGAGTTAAAAAGTTTAACTCTTTTCAGCTCTTTTTAGAGCCTATAGAATGTTAAAGCTCCTATAGCAAAGGTCAGTTCAAGCTGGGTTGTATTCAAGGGCTCAGTGATTGAAGACAAATGAAAGACAAGCAATCTCTTATTTTGTAACATGCAGAGGAAAGAACTACAGTCAGACAGCAAAGTATAGTCCTCTTCCCACAAAGAGGGAACCACACTGAGTATAACTTTGGGCTTTAAGAAGGCAACATTAAGCATTAATAAAAAGAAAAGAAATACAACTTCTGCTTCCAGCAGGGAAGCCTATCCCTAGGGTTCAAGGTCTGCCTCTTTCATGACCAAAATGCCAAATGTAGATGCCATGCAAGCAGGGATCTCAGAGGCAAAAATGAACAGCCTGGCTCACATGGGCACAGTAAAGCTGAGCACCAGATCAGTCCTGTTACACAACACACATAGAATAATCTGTGCAACTGAAGCAATCACTGGGCTATAAAGCCATACAGCTCCTCATAATTGCTACTCACAGAAAAAGCCAAGGACACTGCTGCTACTGTACCTTCAAACCAAGGGGCCAGTGGATGAGGTACAGATCCAGGTAATCCAGTTTGAGGGCAGTAAGAGTCTTCTGGCAGGCTCCCTTCACCAGATGCTTCTCATGAAACGTGCACCACAGCTGGGGACAAAAAGCCAGGCACATTGTGACCTCTTGGGTTAAAGCTCTTGGGACTCTTCTGTACTGTGCAGCAGGGTGCCTGTTCCCTCGGGAAAGTGATGTGAAACCAGGTCATCCTACAGCTCCTCCAGTGGGGCTGTTCTGTGAGCAGCCCTGGCCTGTGATACTGGGCAGTGTGTGCAGTGGCAGCACACAGGACTGCACCGTGTCCTGGCACACAGCAGAAGTGGTCTCGATTCACTTACTGAGACTAAAGCTGAAAGCATCACCCAAATGTCTGGTATGGACCCTGCATAATCCTTAATACAGGATGAGGTAAAGCAGGAATCTCCAGAATGGCTTAAGTGATGCTCTGAATTGTTCCATGCTGCACAACCGAGTAGGTAAGTAAAGAAGTGGGGAGTTACTCTAAAATAAAAAGGTATCCCCTGGTATATCCCAGATTACGAGACCCATACCTTACTGACGACAAAGAGGTCCTCTCGTTTCACAACGCCTTCCTTGATTTTCTGCTGGATGCCCTCCCCAACTTCGTTCTCGTTCTGGTACACATAGGCACAGTCCAGGTGGCGGTACCCGGCATCGATGGCAGCCGTCACCGCGGCTGTCACCTTCCCTGGCTGCGACTGAAATAGCGATGGCAAAAAAAGCGCTCATCAACGCAGTATCGAAGAGCTTTCTTATGGCAAGATAAAGCTGAGAAAGCCACCACATCCACAGCAAACCCCAGCTACAATAAAGCCAAATCCCAGCGGCGGCCTGGCCGGGTGTCGGCGGCGCCGGCCGCGCTCGCAGGGCCCGAGCCGCGCTCGCTCCTTCCTCCCCCGCTCCCCATCGCCCAAGGCAGCGCCCCCGGTACCTTCCACGTGCCCAGCCCCAGGATGGGCATCTTGGCCCCGGTGTTGAGCTGCACGTAGGTCGCCATGGCCGCGCCAGCAGCAGCACCACCGCGGCTGCGGCCGAACCCCCCGCCTTTAATAGCGAGCGGGGCCGGGCCCGCCCCGCCCGGCGCGGCGCGGGGCTCTCGGGGCGGCGCCGAGCCCGGGGCCGCGGCCGGGGAGCGGAGCAGGCCGCGAGTGCGGCTCCGGGCTGGGACATCGCGTTCACCTCACACGGACCCTTCCTACAGCGCCTCAGCCCCGGGGCGGCACAGAGGGCATGGGACACGGCTGTCCCCGCTGAGCCCCAAGAGCTGAGGGCGCTGAGCCCCGTGGTGGCCCGGGCTGGACCCCCTTGCCGGAGTCTTGTGGTCCTGTGTGCTGCTGCAGCGACGTGACAGCAGAACCCTCGGTGGGTTCTGAGAGCCAGGAGAAACCTCGCTGGTTTCTGAGAGCCAGGAGAAAGCTCGGTGGGTTCTGAGAGCCAGGAGAAAGCTCGGTGGGTTCTGAGAGCCAGGAGAAACCTCGCTGGTTTCTGAGAGCCAGGAGAAAGCTCGGTGGGTTCTGAGAGCCAGAAGAAGCTGTTCCTGCCAGCCAAGTGGGACAAATGCAGTTTCCACTGCAAGCTGTGGGTTAGGAGTAATTTAGGGCAGAGTGAATCTAAGAAAACCCCCAGCTTTATTTTGAATTTTGGAAGAGGTTTTTTGAAAGTGTTTTGAAAGTCTCAGAAGAGGAACAGTGACTTTTTAATGAGTGACATAATGATCGTGCTGTCCCTCTGCCTTTAGGGAGGTGCTGAGGACATTGCAGAATAAAATGCACAATTGTAATCACAGGCAGTAGTGGCCAGCAGTGTCCCATCACAAACTGGCTTTGATGCTTTTGCAGACAAGCATTTGCTGTTTTGCTGAAGACGTCACAGTGCAATGGAAAAACCCAGACTTGCCTGGGAGGCTTCGCTGCTTATTCACATGTGAAGAGTTTCTTCAGGTGCGAGCGTTTGCTCTGGGTGCCTCTCCCTGCTATCTGCAGCTTCATATTTTTTGCTCCATTTAGCTAAGGACAGCAAGATAATTGGTTTTCCTTTTAATGTTCCTCCTGTTTCATCTCAGCACCATCAGGCACCCCTGTCAGGATGCAGTGTGCTTTCACTTGGAGCACAACTTGGTGCTTGGTTTGAATTTTCCCTTGTGGTTTCAAGTCAGAGAGATGCCTCCATCCTGTCATAAGAGGCTTCAGGCAGAAGTTCTGTATTTTGTTTTTGCTGTTCTGTACTTTGTTTAGCTCTTGTGAGCTGGAGCCTTTCCCCTCAGAGCTGTAAGGCCAGTCAGCTTTCCACTGTTTGCCTCTCCCCAAGGTCTGGTGGGGGCCTTGGGGGAAGAAGAAGTACTGCTCATGTCATCCTGTGACAGCCAGCCTGCTAGATCTTGTGCCCTGTGTCCTTGATAACGTGACCATGTCTTTACAGAGAGCACTGACATTGAGGAACTGCAAGGGGGAGGAGGGTCTTGCTTTCTTATTTTTTTTTTCCTTGATCCACGTGCGCTGGAACAGGAGGAGTAATCTAATGAGTTTTCAGTTTGTTTTGCTGACTTTGCCTTTAGCAACTGTAATTTCCCCACAAGTTGTGACTTTGGTGAGCAGCAGTGTTTGGAATCTGAGAACAGGGCCCAAAATAAGGGAAGTGGGTATGTCCTTATGGACAGCGTTCACCAGAGAGACCCACTGAGAACACATGAAGGCAAAGTAGGGAGGTGACAGTGTGGTAAGGTGTGATCATACCTACAGCTAAGGGGAAGAGCTGCAGAGGTCTCTACAGATACAGGCATAGCTTAAACCAGGGTTTGGAGGTGAGGGCATGCAGGTTTCACGCTTGAATCACTGGGAAGCACAGCAGGAATTTCTGCTTTGCTTGGAGGGGAGATTTATCTTGCTCAGTGGGGGTTCCAGTTCCACCTTGGGATGCCAGGAGGCAGATCTCAGGGGCTTGGCCAGCCCAGGCTGTAGAAGACCTCGGCCACTTTTTCACTCTGAGCTCAGATCAGCCCAGGAGCATATCTTGGTGGCTCTCCTATATCCTCAGAGCTGATAAAGCTTTTTGTCCTCATGCTTTTGTGCTTTAATTGCACTGCTGAAATAACAAGCCCTGAGCACAGCCAAGGATGAGGAAGTGATCTTGCCACCCCTCTGTGGTGATTATTGTGTGGGAAGGGCAGGTTTGGTGCAGCAGGAGAAGCCTGGACAGGGGGAACCATGAACTGCCCCAGACTGGTCAGGGCTGATTCTGGCTGGTTCTGAAACTGGCGCTGCACCTGGGATGACTGAGTTCTGGCACATGGGAAGCACCTGTGTGTCCCCAAAGTCCCCCTGGCCACTGAGAAGGAGGGCAGCACCTGTGGGCTGGGCCACCCCTGCTGGGCAGCCCTGGGGACAGCAGAACACCCACCCAGGAGCTCTAGGACACAGTAAGCAGAACTGAGTGGTGAAAGGAAACATCAGGCACCCAGCATCACCCTGGGGACAAAGGCATTTACTCATTTGCTCTTGTGTGTTCTTCTCTCCTCAGTTACCCTGAGTCACAGCCCAGAAGTGGAGCAGTGAGAAGAACTCTGGAAGCAGCAATGATCCTGGGAATGCACAGTCCTGGAAGTGGAGCAGCCAGTGCATGTCCAGGGGGGAGTACACACAGTGTGCAATTGCCTGAAGAGAGGAGGCACCTGAACAGACCAGTGCTGGGTGGGAAAGTGACTTGGAAGAGAGAAACAGATGCTTTCTGAAAGCTGATAGCAAATGAAAACAAAGCCTCTTCACCGAGTTGCTAGGTTAGGTAGGCCTGTGGAGGTGGGAGTGCTGCTGCCCAGAATCTGAGGGCTCTCTGACAGTCCTTTGCTCAGAATGAAATTGCAGAAATGTTGAACACTTAGTGAACCGAATCTGCAGTGGCTGTGTCCATGCTCAGAAACTGGGATACAGGTTTTTGACCCACCAGTGAAGGGCTGTGGGGAGAAATAATCTGATTCTGCTGATCCCACGGGTGAAACTCCCCTGCAGTTGCTTGGACTGCTGGGTTGAGTTTACAGGCAAGGGAAAGGGACCCTGAAAGAGAGGTGATCACTGATGCTGTTGCCTGAAAGCTGCAAGGTCTGACTGAGCACAGTTACTGCTGGTGTCCCTTGACAAGCTGTTGGGACCCCAAGGAGTACCCACAAGCCTTGTTCTGGATGGTGCATGCCAGGAGATGGGCAGATGAGTGCCACAAGCAAGGATAGTGCTGGGAGTTCAGCTTGGAAAGCATTTTAGAAGTGGTTGGAAGAGATGTTGACTGTTGCAGTGCTGATCCTGATAATTTTGTCTGTGGGAGAAGGGCTGGGTTTGGGATATGTGCCTTATGTTTGCACTGGTGAGGTGTTAACTACACTGGTCTGCAGGGGCAAGGGGTGGAGTTTGTAGTGAATATGCAGTTAGATGATGATTATGTTAAAAATGGAGTTGGAATAAGGGTGAAACAGTTCTTAACACATCTTTCAATAAAGTGCAGGGTGGGATGTAAAGAACATAGATTGCAGATGGCATCAAGGGATGGCAGTGGTGACCTGTGTGAGGACCACTGAAACAAACACCCTGTCCCATGCCAGAATTGAAGCTCCCAGTTCTGTGACTCAGGAATACTTCTGGAGACACAGGTGCACTTTTTGAAGGAGATCCATGCTGAAAGGACTTAATTCCAAGGGGACTGCAGCTGGTGGATGAGTTATACTTGAACAAGGAAACCACTGGGCGCCATATGGGCACTAGGTAACCTGTGCTGGAGAAGGTATTCTCTAAAAAGGCTTGTGCATCATAGTAACATTGTACCTTTATTGTTCAATAAAAATGTGTATTTGATTTCTGCAGAGCTAAGTCTCACCTCAGTCTGGGGATTACAGAAGGTTTTATGCGTTGCTTCCTTCAGGAAGCTGCAAAACAAACGTTCTTGGATTACATTCTCGTGAATTGAAAGTGGACATTTTGGAAAAAAGTCTACAAGGTGCTCATTTTCCTCAGCAAAGTTTTTGATCTTTTGCCTTGAAACTGTGTGCAGCTTCAAGATTGTGTTTGGCCACCTGCCCAGGCGCTGGGATGGAAAGGTGCAAAGCAAATAGCTCCTGGATGTCACCTGGGGCTGTCACCACGGGCAGTGGCCGGGCTGAAGGGGAGGAGGATGGAGCTAGAGGGAGAGCTTGGCCCCGAGGCTGCCAGGGCCAGAGGGGATGCTGGCACTCTGGGGGCCGAGCTGCCCGCGCTGTGTGACACGGGGACATCAGTCCCTGCACTGCGGGGAGGGGACAGCGCGGGTGGCTCAGGGATGGCCGCCCTCTGCTGCCCGCAGGGCAAGGGGAATGTCCCTGTCCCAGGGAAAATCCACATGCTCAGGAGGAAACCTGGCTGAGAATACTGCCAACAACACACCTGTCTGTTTTCTGCTTATGAAGTTGTGGGGTTTTTTTGTTTTTGTTTTTTTTTTTCCCCTAAGGGAAGGTTTTTCCTAAGTAGGAAAATCTCCTTTCTCAGTTACTTCTGGAGTAATAAAGCTCCTGGTCTTTAGTTCACATTGCTCAGATTTTTCTCCCATAACTGCCAACTATCCTCCTCAGCCTGTTGTGTTGAAGCAAGAGAAATTAAAAATGTGAACGTGTAGTTCAAAGTCTCTCCCTCGCCAAATGTGGATTACTCAATCCACATTTTGACAGAAAATGATTACAGCCATCATTTTATTCTTTTGGAGAAACTTTATTGTTTCTTTCAGAAAGAATAAATGAAAGATGATCACTGAATACATATGCTGTGACCTCACTGGCTGCAGGAGGAGAAATGCAATTAGAAAGTCAGATAAATTGATAGGAAGGATATCAGACCAAGCTCTGAAGGAGGGCAGGATTTGAGCATATTCAGTATTCTGCATTGAATGGGTAGTCCTTGTGAGTTTTGCCCCTGCAGGGAATAGAAGACTTCATTTTAGTCATGATTTTCCTTTCTTGTTTTGCTTAAAGAAGCCACTAAGGTGGGATCTGAACTCTGAAATTGAAGGCTGGATTCAGTCCAGAATTGTTTTCCTCTATAGCATGTCTTTTTTGTGCACTTGGAACATCCCAATTACTTCATCATTCAGGCTCTTTGCATTCTAGGCAGTATTTAGATATAAAATCTCTGTGTATATAGTATTCTTAGCATAGAGGTTTGGAGAAGAATACTGAATGCTACCACTTACATGCTCATTGTATAGACTCTCCAGTTTCTGTTAAAGCTGAAAATAGTTGCCATCTCCTCTTTGGTCAGTTTGAAGTCAAACACCTGAAAAGAGAAACAGCTGGGAATCACCTCTTTGAGCAAACCAGAGAGGTGGTAAGCTCACAGAGGCTGTAAGCAAAATCCACAAAATTAAAGAGCAAGTCTGCAAGGGAGGGTAGCTGGTTAGAAGAGTTGACTGCTTCATGAGAAAGGCATCTCTGTATCACCAAGAATGCATTGGTAGAGGGAATAGAAAAATTCATCCAAAGTTGAAAGTTACACATGCCAGCTGCTGCAGGGCACTTGGCAGGCTCTTGCACCTGCCACTTGTGAGAGATGCATCTTTCTGTCCTGTTCCACAGGCACATCTACAAGATTGCCATATTTCACCTAATCTGTCTAGGCTTTTTGAAATCCCAGTGACCAGCTGCAGCCAAAAACCATTGAATTAACAATAGAGCAGCATGGGTTGTGAACACCACAGCTGTTTTCTTAACACTGCTTGCTCTACATAAGCCTTTTGTGGCTTATGTACATAGACATAAGACACATATACAAGACATCACATAAAGTGACTGTTAGAATTATCAGCATACTAAAAAAAGACTTGGTTCATTCCTGCTCTCCAATTGTAACCTTTAGTTTAGCCCTTAGGAGAGTGTGTAAGCAGACAAAAAGCCTGGTGTTCTTGCCTGAGCAGGGAAGAATGATAAAGGATCTTTTCCCTTGCTTGCAGGGAGAAGCCAAGCCATCCCTGAGGGGCAGCCCCTGCTCACTCCTGATCCCTCACCTGGAAGTTCTCTGCAATGCGCTGTGGGGTGACAGATTTGGGAATCACAATCACATTTCTCTGGATCTGGAAGCGAAGGAGAACCTGCAAAAAGAGACAACTGAATCATTCCTCTTGCTCTGGAGGAAATAGAGCCTGTTCCAATAGCTGTAATCCCTGTTTCCAATCATTCCTGTCCCTGCAGCCCTGGTTGCCCTTCCTGAGGAGCAGAGAGGGAAGTGGTGGAGCCTCACATGAAAGGGCTCCTTTCCCATCCAGGTTTGGGCCAGTCAAGCCTTCCAGCTCTCCCAGACTTCCATCAAGATTTCATTCTCTGCAAGAGGACTTCAGATGAAGACTGAAACGTTGCAGCACTTGAAGATGGGTCAAGAAAATGTTTCATGATGACACTTCAAGAGCACACTTAGGCAGTGTACATTGCCACACAGAAAACAGAACCTGCACTGCTGCCTC
This sequence comes from Ammospiza nelsoni, assembly GCF_027579445.1. Classification (NCBI taxonomy): domain Eukaryota; kingdom Metazoa; phylum Chordata; class Aves; order Passeriformes; family Passerellidae; genus Ammospiza; species Ammospiza nelsoni. Next base: position 70,558,671 of record NC_080637.1, read on the forward strand.
TTACCACAGGTGATGGGGAAGAAAGAGCCAGCCTGTCCTCTACATTGTCATTAGCTGTCCTGTGTTACAGGAAGGGGTACCCACAGTCTGTGTCGTTCAAAGTCTCTCCCTTGCTAAATGTGGATTACCCAATCCACATTTTGACAGAAAATGATTACAGCCCCATTTTATTCTTTTGGAGAAACTTGACTGTTTCTTTCAGAAAGAATAAACAGAAGATGATTACTGAATACATATGCTGTGACTTCACAGGCTGCAGGAGGAGAAATGCAATAAGAAAGTCAGATAAATTGATGGGAAGAATATCAGACCAAGCTCTGAAGGAGGGCAGGATATGAACATCTGGCATCCATGTACCTGGGCTGTGGATTTGTTGTGCTTGGCTGCAATCTCTTTGATCTTGGGGTCATCCAGAAGGGAAGGATCCTCTGGCTTAGCCCTACACAGTGGAGAGATAACACCCAAAGTCTGTTTTGAGAACAATGGCTAATAGTACACTCACTGTCTCAGTGCTGCAAGCATTACCCATGCCAGCTCCCTCACCAATTGCCAAGCAGCCTTACCATGGTCTGTCAGGAGAGCCCAGGGGGCTGTAGGCTGTCACAGCAATCCCTTTGGACTGGCAGTAGCTCACCAGCTTCTCCTGGGTAAGGTATGGGTTGCATTCAATCTGCCAGCAGAAGAGTAGAGATTGATGGAATCCAGCTGTACCTCACTGCAGGGATTATCCCCTAATGATAATAATCCCCTTAAAGGCTGCTCTTTGTCCTCATGGGCCACTCTTTGCAAAGTGTTATCAGCTCTAGAGTTCTACAGTGACATTTCTTGTATGTCTGGGTCTTTGTTCTGCATTTCATAAGGCTCACCTCTGGGTTCTTTGGCATGTTCTGAGGTCCTTCTCAGATTTCTAAGCAGTAGCTTAGCAAATATTGAAGACCCCAATGCCCTGTATATTCAGCAATAATGTGGAGTGGGATGAGAAGGACATGCTGCATCTGCTCTGTTCTCCCACCCATCTGTTCTAGACATCAAAGCTCCCTTTCTCAGGAATTGGTGCCCCTTTGTCATGTGCCATAGGAAGGAAAAAGATGGGGTTTTTTTTTCCCTTTCAGCATGCTCTTTTTTTGTAACTACATGCAGAGGAAGAACTGGCAGGCTCTGGAGACTGAGGGAACTCAGTACTCTTAGTGAATATGCAAAAAGTTCTGAATTCAGAACTGTAAGAGTTGTCCGAGTCTGTCCAAGCCCCTTTGAAGGGATAAACTTCTGCAGCTCCTACATACAAAGAGGCAGTGGCTGCTGTATGCAGACAAAGACTAGGTGATTTATATATATGTGTGTGTGTGTGTGTGTGTGTGTGTGTGTGTGTGTGTGTGTTTAAAAACACTTTATTTTTTTATTTTACATAAATCAGGGTAGATACCAGGAAGCCACTAGTGTGTCAGTAAATGCTGCTTCTGTATAGAAGTTAAAACTGACCTCCCTTTCCAACTGGGTGACTGAATTGTGGATTCTTACATGACAAAAACCACATGATAATTGTGTGAACAATCTTCTATTAATAACAGATTGATGCCATTACTAATAACAGAACAATTACTTTAAGAAGTTCTGGTGTAATCTGTGTACCACAACTTCATTCCCTATCAGAACACAGATCTACAACATCTTTATGAGTACTCAGAAATAATCACAGGCCGTAATTGTGCTGTGTCTGCTTTGTTCTTCCTCTTTGCATCTCCTCATGCAAATTACAAACTGTAATTGGATCTTTATAATCCCACAAAACCTGCGGTCACTCTGCAGCTCACCTGGACATTTGCAGGCTTGTGCTTCAGTCCTGGCTTGTTCAAGACCCTTTCAATCTGCTCGTGGTTGAAGTTGGAGACTCCAATGGCTTTTACCAGGCCAGCATCCACCAGCTCCTCCATGGCCTGGCAGAAAGGGGAGCACAGTCAGCACCAGTGTACAAGACAGACCCTGAAGGAAGTATTAACGATATTATTATAGCCTTGTATATGATTATATACAAGGCCATGAAGGAATTATTCCTTGTGTGGCTTCATTTCCCTTCATGGGCAAGGAAAGACAACTGTTTGGAGCTGCCAAGATTGTCTCTTGGGGAAGAGTGACCTCTGGTGTATTTGTGCCATGTCTTCCATCTCACCCAAACCAAGGGCTCCTTTCTTGAGATGGCAGAAATTCACTCTCAGTTATTTTCACATGGGAAATAAGGATGATCAATGATGTGTTCTTGAGCCAGCACCAGAGGGCTGTTGTGCAGGCTGTGGGTATGATCACAACTAATTTATTTCAGTAGAATGTATTTGAGCAATTTAAGAACAGTGGAGAGGACAGTTCTGTTATGGTCAAGCAGTCTGGCTTGCAGATTCACTAAAGATTATCAACTTGATTGAATATGTATGTTTTAAAAAAGCTGCATTGTATATGGTGCAATAAATACAGAAGAACTTTGTGGCTGCTGAAGGCAATGAAAACATGGAAAAGGCTGCCAGCAACAGAAAACACGATTTCCCACCCTGGCTGAACTCACCTCCCATGTATCTAGAAAATCTGTGTTGCTGGGTATAGCCATGCCTTTGTCATCTGCAGGAAACAGCTCTTCTCCCGCCTGTCAGTAAAAAAAATAAAAAATATTTAAACACTCTTTTTATTAGTTAAATATCAACTTAATACCAAGACAACTGAAGACCATGATGGCTTTAGCTACTAGTACAGAAAATATTAATATGTGTCTACATTGTTCCTGGCAATTTTACCAGCAATCACTCCTAGTAGGAATTATGCAGAATCATTCCTACTAAGAATGTCAAGTGTATCTCCCAGACCAAGCAAAATAGTGACTCACTAAAACACATACAGATAAACAATTGACTAATTTATTGTGGAACAAAAAAGCTTCCTGTAATCATCTACTATTCCTTTAAGAGAGAACTGGGGTAGGTTTTTTTTTGAAGGATCTGTTAAGGTCCCAGGAACATTTAAGTCAGGTTTAAGCTGAGCCACATCTACTGAAGAAGGTTTTATGTAAACACACAGGTGGCCTGTGAGGGGAGCCTCAGCTTAAGCTGGTGGCAAATCAGAACACCCCAGATGTACAAACTCAGAAATAGAACCCCACATCTGCACATTGCTTCACATCCAGTGTGCAGCTGTCAGAGTATTTTGCCATGTCAGAGTATTATGACACTTTTATTCAAGCTCTTTGTTCCCATAAAACTAACCATGACAGCTTTGCATGTGTGACAAACACCTGACAAGCTCAAAAGCAACAGAGAGGATGGAGGTCTTAACCTGTCTGCAGCAGAAAGAAAAAGCCAAGACTAGACACAGACTGAGATATCAGATCCTTTGAAGTACATGAAGGATGAGATGTATTTCATGTACTTCTGACATGGATGTCAGAAAGTCTCACCTTTTGAAATCCAAAGTCTGTGGAACAACTTTAAGGCTCCTACAGGAAAGGTCAGATCAATCTGTGCATATTAAGAACTCAGTGATTAAAGAAAGAAATGGAAGACAGAAGCATTCTCTTGTTCTGTGATTCTGTAACACGCAGAGGAAAGAATTTCTGTCAGGGAAAGAATTTCTGTCAGGCAGCAAAGTACATCCTTCCTTCCCTCAAAGCAGGAAAGGATGATTTAGCCCCAAGTTAAGCAGCATGAGTCAGTCTTGCAGCCGGAGGCCTGACCTTGGGGGCTGCCTCTGCCTCTGTGTTATCAGGAGGGCAGAGGACGCTGTGCAGGCAGCTCTGGGGCAGGGCCGGCACAGCAGGGCAGGGTGGGCAGCTCTGGGGCAGAGATCAGGGCACAGCAGGGCAGGGTGGGCAGCTCTGGGGCAGGGCTGGCACAGCAGGGCAGGGTGGGCAGCTCTGGGGCAGAGATCAGGGCACAGCAGGGCAGGGTGGGCAGCTCTGGGGCAGAGATCAGGGCACAGCAGGGCAGGGTGGGCAGCTCTGGGGCAGAGATCAGGGCACAGCAGGGCAGGGTGGGCAGCTCTGGGGCAGGGCTGGCACAGCAGGGCAGGGTGGGCAGCTCTGGGGCAGGGCTGGCACAGCAGGGCAGGGTGGGCAGCTCTGGGGCAGAGATCAGGGCACAGCAGGGCAGGGTGAGCAGCTCTGGGGCAGGGCTGGCACAGCAGGGCAGGGTGGGCAGCCCTGGGGCAGAGATCAGGGCACAGCAGGGCAGGGTGGGCAGCTCTGGGGCAGGGCTGGCACAGCAGGCACAGGCTCTTTCTGGAGCAGCAGTGGTGCTGCAAGTGCTCCTGGCTCTGCTGAGGAGCTCTCCCAGGACAGAAAACCCAGGGCCCTGCTGCTACTGTACCTTGAACCCCAGAGGCCAGTGCATGAGGTAGAGATCCAGGTAATCCAATTTCAGGTCAGCAAGAGTCTTCTGGCAGGCTCCCTTCACCAGATTCTTCTCATGAAAAGTGGACCACAACTGGAGAAAAAAACAAAGCAGACTCTGAGCTCCTGGTTAATGCTCTTTCCTGAAGGAAAGAAAGCTAGCACACTTTCTGGGACCATTTCTGCTTAATATGGTTTTTGAACAGTCCCATGAAAATGGAGAATGTGGAACACATCTTAAATAACACTCTATAAAATACAGTGACAAAAAAAAAAAAAAAAAAAAAAAAAAAAGATTTTACCAAGTATGGGCCTGAACTATTCTCCTAATTACTCCACCCTACAGCACACAGCCTTTCCCCACTACTCTGAATTTCCCCCTATGCATATATTGTCACAAAGCTTTCCCCTGAATCCTAGGTCACCTTACCTTGCTGACAACGAAGAGATCTTCTCTTTTCACAACCCCTTCCTTGATTTTCTGCTGGATCCCTTCCCCAATCTCACTCTCATTCTGGTACACGTAGGCACAGTCGAAGTGGCGGTACCCGGCATCGATGGCAGCCATCACTGCAGCTTTTACCTGCCCAGCTGCAGACTGCAAAAAGAAGGTCAAGAAGATCCCAAATCAAAGCATACAGGCCATTTCTTAGTTATCTAGCAAGTAAAGAAACATACAATTCAAGTAAAATTTTTCCATGCCATGTTCTTAAAGCACTCATCATCTTAAAGATGCAGGCTGCTATAGGAATGTGCTCTTTGTTGACAAAGTGACAAAACTATCTTTTGTCCCTTCAAAAAGGAAAGAAGTTCAGAAGTTGGTTTTTTTTTTTCTTCAATTAAGTGAAAAAGCCACTTCATAGACCTAGGGGACTTCACCTCAAACTTAAGGATAGCTAATTGGACAGAAGCCAAAAAGTCCTGCTTGGGCAATTTACTAGAAAAAGAAGAAAGAAACTAATGGCTTTTGTGAGGTGTTTTACCAGGAGCAAGAACCTCTTGCACTTGGCTCAGTTTGTTATTTATTTTGCCTTTTATTAATCTTTTTTGTTTCCAACACTGCAACAGAAGCTATCTTGCTGATTTTATGTTTCTATTAAGTAGAGTTTTTCCATGCCATGTTCTTAAAGCATTCATCATCTCACAAATGCAGAGTTTGAAGCCAGCCTCCAGCCATTTAGCCATAAGTCCAGTCCCAAGCAGGCTCAGCCAACAGCCAGGTGGAGCTGAGCTCCCAGCACTGCCAGAGATGGACCAGGGAAAACCAAGTTTTGTGCCAGGAGCTCTGCAGTGCCCCTTGCTCAATGCTCCTCACTTCCCAGTGCTGTGTCTAGGAAGAGAAACAGCCAAATGGCCCAGCTGGGAGAATTTTAGTTCTGTGGGGAGGGCAGTGGTCTACACCTTAGTCATCCACATCACTTTGGAGTGTTACACTGTGCTCTAGCCCAGCTTGTCCTGGGGCACATCCCACCTGTAATTGGAACCTTATGTCAGCTTCTTCCTTCAGAGACAGAGGAGGTGTGCAATTCTGTGTGTTTCTGTACCCTGCAAGGGCGTGTAAGAGCTGTGCACAAGGAAATGTTGGCATATCTTGTTCACACAAATCCAGCAATGTTTGTTTCTAGGCATTGTACAGATCAGTGGTTTTGTAGCCATCGTAACAACGGTGCAAACCTCTTTGTCAGAACTTGCTCAAAACGCATGAATGGTCTTCTAAAGCCACCGGGTGATTCCCGGGGACCTCGCCCAGATTGCACAGCACGGGAGCAGCAGGGAGGGGCTCCAGTGCAGTGGCACGGGAAGGGGCAGGGAGAGGGGCCCGGGGAGTCTGGTCAGGATAGCAGGGGATGGATGGAGGGATGGAGGGGATCCGCGCATCCCTGGCGGCTACGGGAGGGACGGAGCCGCCGCCTCTCCCAGGCTGGGGACACCCAAGCGCCACCTCTCCCCCGCGCATGAGGGGACGGCAGGGACGGAGGGCACGGCAGGGAACGCGGCTTGGAAAGCAGAGCCGGGGCTGTGCCTGCGGGGACCACCGGAGGGACAGGGCATCCCCGGCAGCATCCGGGGCGGGAGGTTGGGGATGGCACCGGGGACGTGTCACCGAGCCGAGCTGTCCCCGCTCCCTGCCCACCCCCGAGCGCTCCGGACCCTCCCGGGGAGATGGCACCGGGCGCGGAGCCCGCCCCTCTGATAGCGGCCGCTGTCCCCGTTACCTTCCATGTGCCCAGCCCCACGAGGGGCATCCTGGCCCCGGTGCAGAGCTGCAGGGAGGTGGCCATGGCTCCAGCCGGGAATGCTGCCCGGTAGTACCGCCCGCCGAGCCTTTAAGGACGGCAGAGCCGTGCCCGCCCCGTCCCGGGCCCCGCCCGCCCGCCCGGGACAGCCGCAGCCCTGCGGCCCGAGGGACACCGGGCCGGGCTGGGCCGGGCCAGCGCTGCTTCTCCCCGAGCCCCCGCAGCTGCAGGGCGGGCTCTGGGCTCCCTCCGAAGGCGGGATGATGCTCTGGGCAGCATCTGAGCATTAACAGGTACCAGTTCCACCAGGCACCCTCTGCCTCTGTGCTGCACCAGACATCTGCTCAACACTGCTGATCTGCCCCAGTCTCTGTTACTCTGGGCTTTTAACAGCCAGACAGCAGCACTGGCTACCAACCAAATCAGTGCAGAGATTTCCAGCAGTTTCAGGTGTTGGTCTCCTGTTGCTTGTTAACCCACAGTCCATGCTAAGGCTTGTGTGGTGGGGTTCGATGGTCTCCAGGATGAGGGAAGAGGGAGAATCTTGACTCCATGTTTCAGAAGGCTGATTTATTATTTTATGATAGAAATTATATTAAAAATGTTGTACTAACACTATACTAAAGAAAGGAGACATCAGAAGGCTAGAAAGGAATGATAATAAAAAACCCGTGACAGCTCACAGCCTCAAGAGAGCTGGCTGTGATTGGTCATTAATTAAAAACAATCCACACAAGACCAATCAAAGATGCACCTGTTGGTAAACCATCTCCAGACCACATCGCACAGCCAGCAGATAATTATTGTTTACATTTCTTTTCTGAGGCTTCTCAGCTTCTCAGGAGAAAAATCCTAGCAAAAGGATTTTCATAAAATATGTCAGTGATAGGCTTGTCCTGCTCAACTGTTCTTTTCAGCATTGCTGTGTCAATGCTTGTTATACCAAATTATTCAACTTTTGATCAAGACAAGGTCTCAATGCTCTTGTGACATAACTGAAAATTGAATAGGGATGATTATTCCCAATTACATTGTTAATGCAAGCTTCTTGGTTTGTTAATTTTAACATAAGAATAGAACTTCCAAACCAGCAGTAGTTCAAATATTTTTTATTTTGGTCAAGAATGAAATTGAACATCAATCTCTATACAGTTTCAGCCTGTAAAAAAGGGACTGAAATAAGGCCCAGTATGAGTTGTTATTCCTCTATAAGTCTGGACACTTCTCCCATTCATTCTTATTTCCCAGAAAGCTTTGGGCTGTACTCTAGAAGTTAATTTTGTCTTTTACCTTCAGTCAGTGATTATGTGATTATTCAGGATGGATTTTTCTCCTGCACTTACATATCCTTAACCCTTCAGCCTTAAATGGTGCTGATGCAAGACAGCAGATAAAAATCAGTTGTTAGTTCCCTTATCTGTTTTCTCCTTTGCTATTACAGCCATGCAGAGACACTCATGTAATGAGAATTATCACAGCCCACATTCTGCTCTTCAGAACAATTGTACAATTCCCTTCCACCAAAGAAGAAACTCCAAAGTCACTGAACACATATCCTGTGCCTTTGCTGGGAGGAGGGATACAGTGTGTCAGCTACATAGTGCACAGTTTGAGGCAATGGTAGAAGCTCATTAGACCCTGGGGCCTGAGAGAGGCCAGGAAAAAAACCATCTTCAGTACTCTGCATTGAAAGGGTACTCCTTAAGGTTTTTGCACCTGGAGGAAATCAAAGAGGAAGGATTACTCAAGGCTAAAATAATTGCTATATAGAACAACAGTGGGTGTACAGAGGAGCCTTCAAAGGAGGCTCTGAACTGAGTAACTGCAGAGTAAACTTAAAGAGACTTAATAGTATAGAAACAGCCTACAGGACCAACAAGTTCCAGACTTGTTTTGTAATTCAGGCACTGAACAGTGGTGGGACCAAGTTACTTTTTAGATACAGAATTAAAATTCACACTGCTTACAGACAGCAGCAGTTTCTGTGGCCTTGCAGCCAAGACTTCCTGTCTTGGTGCACATTCTGCAAGCAGCTGCGCTCTGTACTGCACAACAGATGGTCATTCCCCACCACAACCACCTGGGTAACAGCCGACATCAATTTACAATACCCCACAGAAAAAAATTACCCAAAGTTTAAAACTGCCTAGTGCTCGCTTGTCCCATATGGACACAGCCAAAGTTACCAACTAGAACTCTCATTTTGGAATTCTAGGCATATAAAGTTTCCTGGAGAATGGATTCACAATGAACACACAGCATGACTTACACTTGCCTCTCAGTCAACACAGTGGAAGTATAACAATAAATGCTTCATGCCCAAAATTATTTCAGATTTCAAAATATACCCAATTCAACAGCTACACCAGTTCCTGTGAGATCAGGATAAAGATCATTGAAAATATAAGAGTTTGAAGGACACAAACTGTCACTTACGTGACCATTGCACAGATCCTCCAGTTTTTGTTTAAGCTAAGAAGGGTGGCCATCTCCTCTTTAGTCAGTTCAAAGTCAAACACCTAAAAAGAGAAAACCAGCTGGATTTTACTTATTTGAACAAATCAAATCAGAAGCAAGATTCACGAGATTAAAGAACAAGTTCGTATCAGAAAGGATGCTGGGTACAAATGATGGATTCATGAACACAGAAAGGAAAAGAAATACTTTTGGATTTTCTAGACTCTACTGGCAGAGGGAAGAAACAGAAGAAAAGGAGACACCATGTAAGGTGCCTGATGGAAACAGTGTGCTGATAAAACTAATAGCTCTGGCTATTCTTCACTGTAGTTTTCACTGTAGCCTGTAGACTTCCAGACAGACAGAAAGAGCCCAGCCCTCTTGCTGCAGGATGCCATGACAAGGGTGATAAAGGATCCAAGCCATCCCTGAGGGCAGCCCCTGCTCACTCCTGATCCCTCACCTGGAAGTTCTCCACAATGCGCTGTGGGGTGACAGATTTGGGAATGGCAATCACATTTCTCTGGATCTGGAAGCGAAGGAGAACCTGCAAGGACAGACAACTGAATCACTGCTCCTGTTCCAACAGCTGCTTTCCTCGAGATATCCCCATTTCTGTGGAGCTGCATTTCAAACCATCCCTGGCCCTGGAAGTGGTGGAAGCCCCCTGGAAGGTCTCCTTTCCATTCTGGCTTTGGGCCAGTCAATTCCTTTCCTTAGCACCCAGAAGTTTGGCACTACATGCAAGGTTTTCATTTCTTCAAAACAACTTGAGAAATGATAACTGAAGATGAGTCAAGAGTTTTTTCTTGACTGATGGCCAGAGTTAGTAGTAGCATATCTTGCAGGCCACAGAATGTCCAGCCTGCACTGCTTGTTAACAAGACAAAAAAGCAGCATTATTCACAGGTAACACCACAGAGGTTGTTCCCTCTCTTCAGACAGGTTTTCAAATTTCTCTGTTACAGGACGGGGTATCCACTGTCTGGCACCTACCCACCTGTGCTGGGGTTTTGTTGTGCTTGACTGCAATCTCCTTGATCTTGGGGTCATCCAGAAGGGAAGGTGCGTCTGGCTTAGAACTAGACAAAGTGGGGGAGAAAAGGATGAAACAACACAGAATAACTTCAGAGAGATTCTATCTAGCCCCATGAATAAAAAAAGAAAAAATTTATACACCTGCACCATTACTCAGTTAGTCATAAATCACATGAACCCACTTGGAAATTACCCATCAGGACGTCCAAGGGGACAGTATGCTGTCACAGTGATCCCATTGGAGTGGCAGTAGTCAATCAGCTTCTCCTGGGAAAGGTATGGATGAGACTCAATCTGCCAACACAGAAGCATAGACTTAGAGCTGCAAAACTACTGTAGTTTTCCCTTGCTCCAGAGGTTTTTCTGAATCCTAATTTCCTAATTATAGGTTGCCTTCACCTCACCCTGCAGGTGGCCTATATGACAATACAAGATTGTAATTGTAGTACAAGCTCTGTCTACTTTGTTCTCCCTTTTCCTACCTCCTCATTCAACTGTAATTGGACCTTTATAATCCCTGAGAAGTATTGCCCTGCAGTCACTCTGCAGCTCACCTGATTATTTGCAGGTTTGTGTTTCAGTCCTGGCTTGTTCAAGATTCTTTCAATCTGCTCACGGTTGAAATTGGAGATTCCAATGGCTTTTACCAGGCCAGCATCCACCAGCTCCTCCATGGCCTGGCAGAAAGGGGAGCACAGTCAGCATGCAGTGGGTTAAGACATGACTGAACACATTTTTCCTGACATGCTCTGTTTGTTTTCATGGGAAGAAATGTTTAAATTTTTAAACAATTTTTTAAATGAACATTTTTTTAAACCACATTTTTAAAACCGTGTATTTCCGTGAGTTCTTTCCAATTAATTCTGCATCCATGGCTGAACATTCTGCAGCTGCTGAAGCCAACAGCACTGCTGAGCACAGGAGATGTGACTTTTCCACTTGAGATGAACTCACCTCCCACGTCTGCAGGATATCTGTGTTGCTGGGGACAGCCATGCCTTTGTCATCTGCAGGGAACAGATCCTCTCCTGCCTGTCAGTGACACAGAAAGGGCTTGAAAATCTCTTGACAAATCCACTTGAGTGCTCACAACCACAACATCCTAAACTTCTAGAGCAAGAGTGCTGGTCCTTGTCTACACCCAGTCATTCCTTCTGAGAAGCGCAAGGAATTTAAAGCATTTTTGCCAGTGGCCATTCCCAGCAGAACAGGTTTTTCTGCTGGACCCCTGGAAGTGATGGCTCATCCAAACACCCACACGGAACAAACCAGTCAGAGCTGCAGCCTCCAGGCTCACACGTGCTCCCTTCAGGGGCTGCTCTTTAGTTCCCACTTAGCAAGAACTGCTTTTGTTCTTTTTCCAGGAGGGCATCAACACTTTGGTCTACACAACACCAGATCTACTGAAAAGAGTTATTGTGTGCACTAACAGTTCTTCCATAACAACACTCAGTGCAAAGCAACCAACACTAGAAAAGTTGGAAGAGGCTCTGTGTACAAGTTATGAAAAGATGCCAAGATTGAACTGTGTTTAGCAGCTGTTTGCTGCTGTCACCATGAGGCAGTTTAATTTTCATGGCTCTGTTCATATAAAGTTAAAATAAAGCATGCAAAAAAGATGAGCATCTCAAAGGCAACAGGTAGAATGGGGAGGGATCAGACTGAGAGGATAGAAAGGCTGTGACTAGAAATATTCAAACTCAGACATCAACTCCTTCACTCAGACATCAACTCCTAAACACTCTCACAGAAATTTCACCTTTTAAATTCCTGTCTCAGTGGAACAACACTAAAGCTTCTCAATCTGTACTGCATTAAGGACTTGGTGATTAAAGAGAGAGATGGAAAACAGCAATGCTTTCTTTTGCTCTCTGATTCTGTAGCACACGAAGGAAAACTGCAGAGAAGCAGCAAAAAGCAATCCTGTTCTCACAAGGGGTGATTTTTAGATTAACACACATTGGATTTGCAAGAGAAAAGGAAAGCAACTTGTCTTATGCTTGGAGCTGGGAGAGCTGTTTCTAGGTTCTCTGGTTTTCAGGCCATCATTCCCAGGATCAAAAGGGTACGAAAACAACTGCTTCTGGAGCAAAAGCCTGAGTCACACAGGATCAAGAGGAGCACCAGAGCAGTGCTGGCACAAATAACAGACATGTAATTACCAGCCAGAACAATTGCTGGGCTGTTAAGCCAGGCAAAAGAAACGAAGTTAAGGGCATTGCTGCTACTGTACCTTGAAGCCAAAAGGCCAGTGGACAAGGTAGAGATCCAGGTAAGCCAGCTTCAGGTCTGCAAGAGTCTTCTGGCAGGCTCCCTTCACCAGAGGCTTCTCATGGAAGGTGCACCACAGCTGGAGAGAAAAACAGGGCAGATGTGAGCTCCTGGGGGAAAGCTCCACAGTGCTCTCCTGCACAGCACAGCAATGCTCCCTGTTCTTGGGAATGAGCTGTGCAATGAGGCCTGCCCAGTGCTCTTCACACGCAGCGAGCCTGGGCTGTGTGGCAGCGCAGGAAACAAGAGAAGGGTATCAAGAATTAACTCATTTACTTTACAAACTTTTCCAGTGCTACGGCGTTTAACTGTGTTAAATGTTAGATGTTCCTAGCACAGGTAAAACCAGTGTGTCCATAATCCATGACCATCTGATCCATACCTTACTGACCACGAACAGATCCTCTCGTTTCACAGCACCTTCCTTGATTTTCTGCTGGATGCCCTCCCCGACTTCCTTCTCGTTCTGGTACACATAGGCACAGTCGAAGTGGCGGTACCCGGCATCGATGGCAGCCATCACCGCAGCTGTCACCTTCCCTGGGGGGGACTGGACGGAAAAAAGGGGAGGACAGGTCTCGCTGAGGGATTCTCAGGCGCTGCCCCGTCCCGCAGCGCGGTGCCCGCCTCACCTTCCATGTGCCGAGCCCCATGAGGGGAGCGCTGGCCCCGGCGCCGAGCCGCACGTACCCCGCCATGGCCGCCATGTTTACCCCGCGCCCGCAGCCAATCAGCGGCGCCGCCCAGCGCGAGCCCGCCGCGCCAGCCAATCAGCAGCGGAGCCGGCAGCTAATGGAGCCCGCTGGGCGGCCATGGGGGATGTAGTGAGGGTGGAGCCCGTGTGGGAGGGAGCCCGTGCGGGAGGGAATCCTGGCGTTCCCCAGGGAGAAGGGTGAAATTCCTTACGGAAGGATAAAGGCTGAGCGCAGGGGTGTCCCTGCAGGGATCAGGTCCTGCAGCGCTCTGTCCCTGTGTCCGTGTTTATCCTCCTCGTGCCATGTCCCCGGGTGTTCTGACGCTCGCTCGGTTCCCTGAGAGTGACACCAACATGGCACAAACATTTTCACTCAAGGGTGTTTGCGACTCATTTCGGAAATGATAAGTACAAATCAGTTCCTTTTAAACGCTTTTCCTTTAAGGGAAAGTGTGTTTTAATGTGTTTTCAAAACTCCTGAAGAACGCTGAGTTTACAGCGAATATCACAAGGATCGCATTGTCCCTGTGCCTTAGGGAAGTGCAGACCGTATTTCAGAAGGAAACATACAAGTGTACAAATAAACGGTAGGCGGCCTTTTAATTTCACTTTAGAAACTGACTTTGCAATTTTGGAGAGGCAAAATATGCTATATGGATTGGTTGTTGAAAGTGCAATGAAAAAGAAATTAATTTATCAACAGGATTCTCCGAGTTCTCCATAATATCCCGTCAGGGCTGCTTAGGAGGCCTTTCTGTTTGCTTGTGCTTGGGGAATTCCCTCAGGTACAAACATAAATCTAAAATATATATTGTTTTCTTTGGATGCCTCTCCCACCCAAGATTTTTCTGCTTCATTTAACTGAAGGCCGACAAGATAATTAGTTTTAATTAAATGTTCCCCCGGGTTTCTAGCAGCGCTGTCAGCTGTCCTCTGCAGGATGTGGTGTTGCAGTTTAACCACACAGGAGAGCAGGGCTGAGAAATGCAATTTGTCCTTCGCTCACTTCATTCTGTGAACCGATGTTCTCCTGTGAAGGCTGGTGCTTGTTTTTCCCAAGGCATGCTGTGAGATTCACCTTGGTGTTTTAAGGTTTTAAGAGAGGATTTTGGGCAGAAGGTTTTGTGTTTTGCTTTGTTTGCCTTGCCCAGACCATGCCAATCCCCAGGAGGTGACACTGTGTCTGTCCTAAAGGTGTGGCTGGGGCTGTGAGATGATGGCAGGGCCTTTGAAAATAGAGTATATGTTGGAACAGAATGTTTACATTGCTAAATAATGTGCATTGGTTCAACTTCCAGATGCTTGTTAAGGCAGGAATAAAACAGGGGGGTAGAGATTCAATCTGATTTCAAGACATTTGCCTCTTTCTTGCATTGAGTCCAGATCAAGCCAGGAGCATCCTCTGAGATCTCACCAATCTCTCTGTCTTCTCAAGGGTTTTTTTGCAAGATCTGCGATAATTCTTGTATTTGTCTGTTAAAAACAGGACTGTGGCTGGTGAGAGGGGGATAAGGTGGGTGCTGAGGGATGGCAGGGGAAAATGCTGAGTGTCCCAGGCAGGATCTGTGTCCCCACAGTGCAGCCCACCTCTGTGCATCTCTGGGTGCGAGGGTTTTGGGTTTCTCCTACAGTAGACAGAAAACTTTCCACCAATTAAGTTTTTGCATTTTAAAGTTAATTTTATTTAAAATGCATGACACCTTTGATGAAATTGTGGATCTGTGGGGTGTGTTTGTCAACATCTGGTTTCTGCTGATGCAAGACTGAAGGCAACCAGTGAATAGTGGTGCTGTAGAAAATACTCTTTCCTTCTTCCAAAAGCCCTAAATGTTGTGGGATAAACATCCTATGTCTTCCCTGGCAGATGGCACCAGAGGTCTGGTAAAGGCCACGTTACAAGCACCTTCAGTATTCTGCATGGAAAGGGTATTCCTTGAGATTTTTGGACCTGAAAGACATGAAAGTGACAATGTTATTTTCACCCATGATCTAAATGTGATGTGGAGTTACAGCAAGAATAGGTGGAGATACATGTTCTCCTTTCTCTAATACACACAGAGATGAGTTAAACATCCCATTTTTTTTGTAATTCAAGAGAGTTTCTTGAAAACTAAGAATTAAAAATTACAATGTAATTTGGTTTAAATTTTGGTTTGATTTTTTTAAATTAAAAAAATGTTGATTGTTAAAAATTTTTTGTATTTTGGTTTAAGTTTTGATTTTTTTTTAAGAATGAAAATATTAAGCCCTCTCCTGAAAATGTGATTTTTTTTTGGGACAAACCAAAACCAGTTGGAGTTTGAGTTGGTATAATTAAAAAAAAATCAATTTCACGTTACCTAGAAGGTGTGACACAAAATTCCTTGTAAAGAATATTCAGAATTTAAGATTTAGAAGAAAACAAGCAGCATCACTTACACGTTCATTTCACAGATCCTCCAGTTTCTGTTGAAGGACAGAATAGTTTCCATCTCCTCTTTAGTCAGTTCAAAGTCAAACACCTAATTAGAGATACAAGTGGAAATCACTTCTTTGAACAAACCTAAGAGAAACACAAGAGCAGCTCCACACTGCTCCATTTTCACACATGGACCACTGAATTATGAAAAACAACTTGTTTTATGGACAAAAGGGATTATTTTATGAACATTACTGATTCTAGATAAGTTTCTGGCATGTTCTTGTGTGGGGATTCCAAGCAAGCTGTGACCGTGATATTTTCTGAAAAATCCCTTCACCAGGATTTCTTCTCCTGGAAAGATGAGAAGCCTCAGCTTCTGCATGTTTTACTACTCTGGAATGTGATTTGGAGATTGTTTATCCAAACATGTGAATTGTTTTTAATTCATGACCAATCCCAGTCCAGCTGTGTCGGAACCTGAGGAGTCAGTCATAGGTTTTTATTATTCATTCCTGTTAAACCTTCTGATGTATCCTTCTCTTTCTTTAGTATAGTTTTAGTATAGCATTCTTTAATATAATATATATCACAAAATAATAAATCAGCCTTCTGAGACATGGAGTCAGATTCATCTCTTCCCTCGTCCTGGGGACCCTCACAAACACCACACGCATCCATCCACAAGCCATGGATCAGGGAATGCTATCATGCAAAGATTGCTGATTAAATTCTCAAGAAGTAGGCCTGGTTTAACACTCAGTGAAGTATATCAAGCAGGAAGAAGCCCAGCCCTCTTGCTGCAGGATGCCATGACAAGGGTGATAAAGGATCCAAACCATCCCTGAGGGCAGCTCCTGCTCACTCCTGATCCCTCACCTGGAAGTTCTCCACAATGCGCTGTGGGGTGACAGATTTGGGAATCACAATCACATTTCTCTGGATCTGGAAGCGAAGGAGAACCTGCAAGGACAGACAACTGAATCACTGCTCCTGTTCCAACAGCTGCTTTCCTTGAGATATCCCCACTTCTGCAGAGCTGCATTTCAAACCATCCCTGGCCCTGCAGTCCAGGTTGCACTGCCTGGAGAGCAAAGAGGGAAGGGGTGAAGCCTCACAGGAAACCTCCCTTCCCATCCAGGTGTGGGGCACTCCATTCCTTCTGTTTGGGATTTTAGCAGTCTGTGCAAGGTTTACATTCTCTGCAAGAGGACTTGAGAGGGGTGTGGTATTGACATGCCCTCTGAACAGAGAGAAGCTGTGAGAGAAGCAGGGAAAAGAATTGAAAACAATTCTTACCTCATTTACTACTCCTGTGTTTGTACTCATGTAGAATGTGTTCTAGAGATTGTTTACCCACAGTGATTACTTGATTAGATTGTAGTAGATTTTTTTAATGTTAATTAGTGTATCAAGTCCAAGCTGTCAGGAGACAGTCAGGAGTTTTCTTTAGTATTCTTAAATATTCTTTGTAGTATTAATATATTATATATTATATATTATATATTATATATTATATATTATATATTATATATATATATAACATATATCATATATAATATATACTATATAATATATATTATATATAGTGTGGTAATATAATATAATATAATATAATTTTAATGAAAGGAGTGTTCAGCATTCCAAAGCCTTAAAGTCAGATACCAATAATTTCCTGCCTCGGTGGTCACCTGTGACTACTATAGAGGGGAAGTGACATCTGAAGGTGGTGAAGAATCTTTTTGATGGCCAAAGAGTTAATAGTGTGTCCTGGAGGTAATACAATAAAAAAAAAATCTGCATTGTTATGGAAAAATGAGAGGAGTGCCACAATTCCTGGGGAAGGGACAGAGACACTTTCTGGAGCTCTGTTGTCCTGCATTGGGAAGGAGTACCCACCTGTGCTGGGGTTTTGTTGTGCTTGGCTGCAATCTCTTTGATCTTGGGGTCATCCAGAACGGAAGGATCCCCAGGCTTAGCCCTACACAGAGGAAACAAATCAGTGGCCAGAAACCTCCACAGAAAGATCCAGCACAGCAACAGAGGTCTGTGTTTAAATAAGAAGTGAGTGGTGTATGTGTAGTCTCAGGGCTTCAGTCATAACCCCCAGCACCTCCCTGGCAGATTGCAAAGCAAATTTACCATGGTCTGTCAGGAGAGCCAAGGGGACAGTATGCAGTCACAGCCAGCCCTTTGGACTGACAGTACTTGATCAGCTTCTCCTGGGTGAGGTATGGATGAGATTCAATCTGCCAACACAAAAACAAAGAGTCTGACAGTGGCAGAACTGCTGCAGTATTGTTGTGCTCCATAAATTATCTCCTGGTCCAATTAGAGTCTGCTTTTCCCCCCTAATTTGACCTTATCCTTGCATGATGATACCCATCCTCGTTATTAAGCTGCCTATTTTGATACAAAGGGCTTATACAGTTTTTGCTGGAGGGGTTTTACAAAGCTCATCTCTGGGTTCTTTATTATTCCAGAAAGGCTGTTTTCAGGGAACTTCTCCAGCATCCTTAAACAGTGGTTGAACAAGGTGATAAAAAAAATAGGAGTGTCCAAGTGGTGTACTCTGAAATGTCCATAGAGAGGGATTTAAAGTACATGCTGTATCTTCTCTGTTCACCCTTTTCCCATCTCCTCATTCCACTGTGGGATCTTTACAATCCCACAAATCCAGTCACCTGCAGTCACTCTGCAGCTCACCTGGACATTTGCAGGCTTGTGCTTCAGTCCTGGCTTGTTCAAGATTCTTTCAATCTGCTCATGGTTGAAGTTGCAGAATCCAATGGCTTTTACCAGGCCAGCATCCACCAGCTCTTCCATGGCCTAAAACAGCAAAATCATCATCCAATGTGCAAGGCAGCTCGTGATGATGTTCTTCCTAACGTGACTTGTTTCCCACCATGAGCAGCACAAAGTTAGAAATTGCAAAGTTCTCTGAGGGAAAAGCAGGTGTTGGCACATGAATGCCATCTCACCCAAGCCCAAATGCTCGTTCCCTGAGTGTGAAGAAATTCACACTGAGTTGCACGAGGAGAAGAATGATGATACTTGGTAATCCACTGTTGTGCAAGCTTTGGAGGGCTGTCCCACACATTATAGGCCAGATCTCAACCTAAAATGTCTTTATTTCTGTGAAATTTGTTTGAGCAACTCAAGAAAGGCCCAAGAGCAGTGGTGAAAACAATTGTACAGTTGTTATTGTTCCACAGTGAACTTTTGCTAGCTTCAGTCTGGTGTGCAGCTCCACTGGAAGTGCTTGTGCAGCTCCAGTCAAGTAAGAGCTCAGAGAATAGGGATAACCAGGGAAGGATTGAGCATGCCCATTACGAAAAGCTGTTCTGTGCTGCCTTATGTTCCTTCCAGGCAATTTTGTGTGAACAAGACAACAGATCTGTGACTGTTGAAGGTAATGGGAGCATGGCAAAGACTGATGAGGACAGAGGGCGTCCCTCTTCTGCTGTGGCTGAACTTACCTCCCACGTCTGTAGAAGATCACTGTTGCTGGGTATGGCCATGCCTTTGTCATCTTTGGGAAACAATTCCTCTCCCGCCTGTTAGAGAGAGAGAGAAGGCTTGAAATAATCTCTGCTGAGACATTAGCTGTGTGAAATCACCCAACAGGGATGTAAGGAGCTAAAGCTAATATTGCATTAAAAAATCAAATAACTCTCACCATAACTTAACTAGTTCTTCAGTCACTTCTTAGTTCATACATTTTTGTCATCTATTATCCCAATAAAGACAGGTGTTTCTGCTGGACCCTCTCAAGTGATGATTCAGAAAGTGCATGCAGGGAAGTGGTTAACTTATAGAACCATGTTCTGAAGTCTTACATGAGTTCACTCCATGTATTGTTCAAATAACAGTTTCTTTAGGTGTTTTTAAAAAGCTCTGTGGAGGATTGACTTTGGCCCTGTGAACACATTTATACTGGAGTGCATCTGCTGACACAGGTCCCATGAGGAGGCTCACTATTGAAATTGCTGTATTAGAAAGTTTATAACAGCCTGTGACTAGACAGTATAGCCAAAGTATTTTGAAATATTGGAATTATCTAAATGGCACAATATTGTGCAGTTTCACTTGACAACTTTGTCCATGTAAGGCTGACTAAAACAATATTGGAGGAATGGAGTTGAGCTCAAAAGCATAAGGGAGAATAGAGATTTTGACAGGTATCTTTTTGAAATCCAAAGTCTGTGAAACAACGCTAAGGCTCCTACAGGCAAGGTCAGCTCAATCTGTACTGTATTAACAATTTGGTGA
Organism: Ammospiza nelsoni; assembly: GCF_027579445.1. Lineage (NCBI taxonomy): Eukaryota > Metazoa > Chordata > Aves > Passeriformes > Passerellidae > Ammospiza > Ammospiza nelsoni. Next base: position 70,578,404 of record NC_080637.1, read on the forward strand.
TAAAAGAGAGAAATGGGAAATGGAAGTGTTTACTTGCACTGTGTGATTCTGCAACCTGCAGGGGAAAGAATTCAGGCATCAAAATGCACGCCTCTGTAAAGGAAAGGGAAGGGAAAGAGGCACAGCTTTTGCTTGCAGCCAGAGGCCTGACCTTGTGTCTGGGGCTGCCTCTGTGTTATCAGGAGGGCAGAGGACGCTGTGCAGCACTGGGGCAGAGATCAGGGGCACAGCAGGCACAGGCTCTTTCTGGAGCAGTGCTCCTGGCTCTGCTGAGGAGCTCTCCCAGGAATTCTCTCTGGAATCTCTCTGGATTTCAAAAGGACCTGCTGCTACTGTACCTTGTAGCCAAAGGGCCAGTGGATGAGGTAGAGATCCAGGTAATCCAACTTCAGCTTGGCAAGACTCTTCTGGCAGGCTCCCTTCACCAGAGGCTTCTCATGAAAGGTGCACCACAGCTGGAGACAAAAAGGGCAGGTGTGAGCTCCTGGTTAATGCTCTGGGTGCTCTCCTGCACAGCTCAGGAATGCTCCCTGTTCTTTGGAAGGTGGTGTGACATGAGGCCAGCCTAGTGCTTGTCAGATGTGGCAGGCTCTGGGCTGGGCCTGGCCTGGCCTGTGGCTCTGGGGGCAGTGTCAGTGCCAGTCTCTGGTTCCATGAGCTCACCCATCATTTGTGCTACCCCTTTTCTCAGGGTGTGCCTTGGCTGTAGGGGGCTTCCAGAGGCAGTGCTGTACCTGAGTGTTGTTCTTGAGCATGCACAGAGCTCTGCACTGCATGTAGCAGGCAAAGCCAAGAAGGTACAGGACAAGTCACAAAGAGTGGTTGCCACCAACCTTAGGTAAGAATTAACTCCAGATTCCAGCTAAGTAGTCTGATTTTTGTAATAGGAAAGAAAACCCCCCAACTCCACCTTCCCCAGGACATGTGCTGAGCTGATTACAGTGTCCCAAGGTGCCCAGAACACTTCCTCCCATGTCAGGGACGCCCCTGTGGGAGTGCTCTGAGCCCAAGTGCTGGAACAAGCAGCAGGCAGTGACAGCCTGTGTGCTCTGCTGTGCTTTAGCATCAGCAGGGTGTGATCAGCAAACTGCTAATGACACTGAGGGCTCTCTGACCTCTGCATCACTACCTTGCTTGGGGCTACCTCGTCCCTCTGCCTTTTCCTGCTTCCCTTCTTTTGCAAGAATCAGTCCATCCCCCAGGACTGCTGGGTCACAGCAGGGTGCAGACACAGTGTATCCTTCCTAACTCTCCGTGCAGGATGGGTGGAGCTGTAAGCTTGTGTCAGGAGCGACCTGAACGCTGTTCTGATTTGCTTTATCCTACCGCATCAAGTTTGTCTCCATTACTTACCTTCCTGCTAGGAAAATACTCCACACAAAGCATTCCCTCAGCTGTGCTCCAGGATCATTGGATCCTTACCTTGCTGACAACAAAGAGATCTTCTCTTTTCACAACCCCTTCCTTGATTTTCTGCTGGATCCCTTCCCCAATCTCACTCTCGTTCAGGTAGGCGTAGGCACAGTCGAAGTGGCGGTACCCGGCATCGATGGCAGCCATCACTGCAGCTTTTACCTGCCCAGCTGCAGACTGGAAAAATGCATAAATATTAAGAATCTCAAAACAGTGCTTGTAAAACATCTGTATTCTAGCAAAATAAAACCATGTTAAGGAAAGAAATCCCCCCCCCCCCCCCAATCCATGTTGGTGGGTTGTTTTTTTCCCTTTACATAAACACTATTTCTTGCAGTGATAAACATGGACTCCAGGGTTGGAAATCAACCTGCAGCCATTTATCTGTAGCTCCACTCCAACTCACTCTCAGCCCAAGAGCCAGGCAGAGCAGAGCCCCAGGCAGCAGGACAGCTCTCCAGAGCTGGGCCAGGGGCACTGCAGCTTTTTGGGAGCTCTGCAGTGCAGCTGCTTTACTCTCTCTTACCTTCCAGGTGCCCAGCCCCACGAGGGGCATCTTGGCAGAGGTGTTCAGCTGCACATGGGCTGCCATGGTCCTGCACTCCCTCCTGGCTGCCTCACCACAGCTGCCTCTTGCCTGTCTGGTTTGACAGTGGCCACTGGCCAGGGCAGGGGACAATGCTGGGCTGTCACTGGTGCCCTGGGTCCTCCCATATCCAGCAAACAAGGCTGTGGCTTTTCCCCTGCACACCCAGCTCACAAAGGTTAATGTGAAAGCTGAAATCAATTAAAAATTGACAAGGTGATTTACTTGGGGCGTGGCAGCAGCGCGCCCTGCGGACCTTTACCTTATCAAAAGATAAGGCTTGAGGGCAGGTGTGTCCTGATCAGGCTGGTGTTTCTGCTGGGATCAGCTCCTGTAGTGCCCTGTCCTGTCCCCGTGTTTCTCTTGTGCCATGTGCTGAGTGTTCTGATGCCCTGTTGCAGTTCCCCCCATAGATTTCCTGAGAGAGAAGGTTTCCTGCAGTGAAAGTGCCCAGGTTTCATTCCTGCCCAGTCCCTGGGCAGGGTGTGATGCAGAGGCCCCTCATTTCCAGAGCTGCTCCCTCACTGCTGGGTGTGTGAGTGTGGGCTGAGCCCTTGGTGCGTCCCCACCACAGTGCTGGTGGCCTGGGCTGGTCTCACATTGACAGAGCCTTGTCACTCTGTGTGCTGATGCTGGAGAAACCTCAGTGTGAGGTTGCAGAGGTGGGAGTTCCTTTTTTTGCACCCTCTCCAAAGGTGTTGGTAGCCACTCCTCAGGCTGAAAGGTGAGGCACTGTGTAGAACAGGGAAGTTCACACAGGGCAGGCATGCCAAATGTGGGAAGTAAAATTAAATCCCTGTTTTTCCCCAGTCTTAACAGGATCATTTTGCCCTCTGGTAAAATTCCAGAACTGCTTCTTCTTTTCTTCTTTCTTTTCTTCTTTCTTTTCTTCTTTCTTTTCTTCTTTTCTTCACTTCTCCTTGTTTTATTATTGTGAGCAGCAGGCATATCTCTATGGCTTGTTTTTTTTAGCAGCCAGTGCAGTCATAAAAGAGTTTAATAATGCAAAGACATGTGAGTGTAGAAGAGAAAAGGTGTCCTATAGCTTCATAGTCATTTGGAATGCCATATATTATTACTGCCACAAACTAACACACCCTTTAGCACAACACCAGAGCAGGATCCAGGGTGGATGGATGTGTTTTAACGTTTGCACACACGGGGGCAGAGTTAAACTTGTGTGTGGCCACAGCTTTTACATTTCTTCAGTCCTAACTCAGCAGATTGAATTGGGTATTGTATTCCTTAGATTTTGTAATAAGGAGAAGTAGGAAGGTCTCTCTTCCTCTGCCTCTTTTCCTAAAAAAGGATAGGAAGAAAAAAAATAAAGGTGGCTCACATTTATAAAAAATAGACCTGAAAACTTTCTGGTAGGGACTCAAAAGATACAAACCTGAGGAAATTAGCCAGTTATCACTAACATACCTATCAGATCCTTAAATTAAAGACACAAAAACTAATTTCCTTTTCCCTGCTGTCTTTTGCACTGAAATATATGAGACAGTCTCCTGCTTCAGCTCACCACTCTGTCTCAAAGATGTTCCCAAACTTGCACTTTTAAGCATTGTTATGCACGTGGAGGGGAAATCAAGTCTGTTTTCTCCCTCCTGTTAACAAGGCACTTACCTTCAACATTTATGTCCAAGGAGAAGCAGGAGGACTACCTAAAATTTAGTATGGTTGGATTTCCTAAAGCTGTGGGGACTGTGGGCCATGTGCAGCTGGTGGGAAGCGGAGTGTGCTGCACAGACCTGGGCTGGTAACTGACATTTGCAGCCAGGGGCTGCTTCCCTTGGGAAGTTTGCCATGGATCCAGCAGCATGGAAATGAGCCATTTGTTAGAATGTCTGCCAACAGTGCCAGCTCTTTGTTCTATCAGTGCAGCACCAAACTCTGCCTAACCTATTCTGCATGTTGGTGTGCTCAGAGTGGCTGCATGTTGTGATTTCAGCACTGTGCCTCATCCCCAGAGATCCCCTGTGTTCCCCCTGCAGCTCACAGTGGTGGTGGCTCAGCAAAATGGGGAGAGAAAATTCCGCACTCTGCATCCCAGTGTTGGCCTGGCCACGGGGGCCTCTGGGGGACAAACCAAGAACAGAAAGAAGAAGGATTGACCTTTTCCTTCTTCCCAAGAACATTCCCCACTCTGCAGTCTAAACCAGCGAGCTCAAGAGGTGCTGGGATATCATGCAAAGCTGAGGAAGTGGCTGCTCAAAATGGCATTTTTTATAATTTCTCTCACTCACTGTATGTCAGCCTCTGGAGCAAGAAGGGCTTTCCAGAAGGAATAGTCAAAGTCTGACCTTTACAAGCACTGGGCACAGCAGAAGTTGTTTCAGAAGTTGTTTCAAAAGACTGAATCTATTTAGGGTTCTGAGAAAAATCCAGCCAGTTGTGTTCTGAAGCTGGAGTAATTTTTCCTGTTGCAAATAGAGGAAAGGGGAAAATCTGGGGAACACCAAGTTGAAGCTACCCTGAAGAGGAACCTTTTAACTTAGCAGAAGTGCAGGAAGCTGCAGTTCTTGCGAACTACATCAAATGGGGTGGTGGTTTGGTGTAATTTGCCAACAAGTGGGTACCTGAGGGTAAACAGGACGGGAAGATATAGTTAATAAAACTGTCAGGCAGTGGGGAGCAGACCCCTGGAGGCAGTGGAGGAGGTGTTGACAGCAGACAAGGGCAAAACAAGGCATGTTCATGATATTCCCAAAGAATAATATAGTTATATTTTCTTCTTAGTCTTGTCTACATGAAAATCTTGCACTTTTTCATTATGCTGATGCAAATGCCTTTTTTGGACACATATCAGTTGAAGTATGTTGTGTATTGATTTAGCTTAAATCCCTTCCTTACCACTTCAGTTAAAACAGTAGAAACTACTCCAGCAAAATAACATCAATCCTCCTAAAGACTTCACATTAATTTAACAGCATCAGCTTTTGAAATGGTTTAATTAAACTGCAACTTCCTTGCACAGGCCAGGACTGGTTGCTGTGGGAGCAGAAACATGTCAGTGTCTTTTGTGTCTTTTCTTTAACTTGTAAAAAGAAACCTTCTGATCACAGACTGGAGAGGTGGATTAATGTGGGACTGGCAAATACTTTGCTTTATTTTCTCTAGGTCAAGTCCTGTAAAAAGGTACCAAAGCATCAGCACAGACCAAACCTTCTCAGTTGTTTCTGTGGGAGAAGGGGCCTTGTAATGAGGGGAGAGGCAACCTCAATTAAATAGGAAGAACATCATGGCCAGCATCCAAATCCATCTCATCTATAAATGGAAAATTTGCCCATCCCAGACCTACATTCCTGTCCAGTTCTGTTGGTAGGCATGGTTATCACAGGAATGGGATTTTCCTTTCTCCTATATGCAGACTGTAGGTTTTCCAAAGCTCATCACTTTAGAGAACAGTTGACTATTTTTCTTGCCAAGTAGAGGCTCTTGTTCTCATGGAAAAATATTTTCATGCTTCCTTTCAAGTTTCAGCAGTAAGTCATGTCTGGTTTTGACAAGGAAAGGGATGCTTTGAATGTCCTAAGAGTGGAGGAAGAAACATGTTTTCCCTTTGAAAAAACACAAAAGTTTTTAAAAGTGTCATTACTATTTTCCTCATGTTCGAAAAACAAAACAAAATGAAGCACGCAGTAAAACCAGTGAGTTCATCTTGATTAGGAACAACATGAAAACTACCAGTGTGGGATCTGTACAGTTAGAGCTGAATAGAAATTGCTTTATAACTGGAGCTCGTACACAACAGGGGAGCCAGATGGTTTTAGCTGACTGGGTTACTCAGGTTTTGTAAATCCGAGAGCAGAACCTCATGTGGTGTTTCTCCCGTCACATGGCAGGACCCGTGGGCAAGCTGAACATTTAGTGGGGACGGGGAAGGTCCAGTGATTGCCACAGAAGTTGGGCTCATTGTCCTTCACTAATCCATGGCTGTGCAGTTACTGCACTCTGTGCTCCAGGTCTGCTCTAGGGCTGGTCAGATGGGCTCCTGCACTCTCAGCATCTGTCATTTCCAGAAGGAACTCAGGATGTGCAGGGAGGTTGTATTTGGGTTGCCCACAGACATAGGAAGGAATGATGAATCTGACTCCATGTTCTCAGAAAGCGAATTTATTATTTTATGATACTATATTATATTAAAGAATGCTATACTAAACTATACTAAAGAATACAGAAAGGATACTTACAGAAGGCTAAAAAGATAATAATGAAAAACTTGTGACTCTTTCCAGAGCCTGACACAGCTTGGCACTGATTGGTCATTGAGTCAAAACAACTCACATGAAACCAATGCAACAATCATCTGTGGGTAAACAATCTCCAAACACATTCCGCATGTGAGCACAACACAGGAGAAGCAAATGAGATAAGAATTTGTTTTCCTTTTTCTCTGAGGCCTCTCAGCTTCCCAGGAGCAAAATCCTGGGCGAAGGGATTTTTCAGAGAATGTGAATGTGGCAGGGAGGAGGCCATGAGCTGAACATTGTTCTAGCATGAGGCTTCCAGCAATGGTCTTGGCTGGGGACTCTGCTTGTCCTGCAAGCAGGACCTGTGTGGAGCCCCAGGGGCTGGGAAGGGATGGTGGCCATGTGTGGGTTGCTGCAGAAGCCAGGAAAATCAGGAAAATTGGTTTGGCCTGTGTGTGCTCCCAGCTGCCCCCACAAACCACATGCAACCATAAGAGCAGATAAAATGGCTTATTCATCTCTACAGTTTCTGTATCTTGAGAAGGGCAAGAAGGTCCAACAGTGTGGACCTCATTTTGCGGTGTCTTTTAGAGACATTATACCCTTCCCCAAAAAGAACACCGTTGTTGCCAGATGTTACCCACTTCAGTAAATTCCTTCTTAAGAAGGGCAGGACCATAGTGCCCATTTTGTCCCTCACACATCCCTTGCATTGACCTTGGCTCAGTCCCTTGTTTGACACGTTACAGATGCAGACTTGTACAGCTAAGAATAAGGACAGCAATACTGAATGTTTAAGCAGGTATACTTGACCCATCCAAAATGCTGAATGTTGGATAGTGCTGAAGCAGAAAAGTCTCTTTCTTTGTAATATAAAAAGGAGATACTGAATTACAGGCAAAATATTTTTTCCTGGCCCTTCCATGGATAGCTAGATCTGGTGACAATATAGGAATAGATTAATTCTGAATAGAAAAAGAGGAATAGATTAATTCTGAATAGAAAAAGAGTGGAAGTCAGGCACAAAATTATTTAAGTGAATGGTTTCCCATGTAAATAAAACAGATGAAAATTAGAATTGAAAAACTCTGGGAAGTAGAATATTCTGACTCCCCATCATGCATGATTTATTAGTCCTGTCTGACTTTCCACTCATGCTCCTTTTTTGTTAAAGAAATGAGGTGGGGTGGAGGGGGAGGAAGCATGAATTAACTTGTGATACACAGCTATTTATTTAGCAACCCAACTCCTAAAGTTTCCTGGGAAACAATCCTGTAAAAGAGAGGCCTGATTTTGTTGCTTTTTACGGTCAGGAGCAGCCCCAGTGAATTCTGAGGAATTACAGTAAAAGTGGAAGAACAGTGTGACTCAATCCTTGTCTTGATATTATTTAACTATGACACATAGGACAGACTTTTCATGTAGGAAACTCATTTTTGTGCTCCATTCAAAACCAAAGTGAGCTTCAGCCAGTCTTGTTTTGTAAACTGCTGTGATGCAAGAGAGCCACACACCACGGGCAGAAACATAAGAAAGGTCTTTGTGGTTTGTCGAGTGTTTGTGAGAAAACAAACATCATAAATACAGACAGAGATAACTCCACACACACATCAACAAGGTGATAGTTAACCCACAGTTCATTGTAACATGGAAAGAAAAGACTTTAGAACAATTTTTTGAGGTGAACCATTCATTTTTTATATTAAGACATTAATAAACACAAACTTGAGTATGTGTGGTGCGTGTTTGTTGTTCTCACCATTCTCTGCAGTGACACTGAAGTTCCCATTTTACCCTTTTTGGTTGTATTTGCCCAGATTGTTATGTGCTGTCATCATGCTCTAGTATCAGCACTATCCAGTCTGTTTTCAAAATAACTTATCATGACTAGACACCACCCTGCTGCTTTCTTTTTTTCAAAGCCCTTTAAAATTATCTCTTCCCAGACAGTTCCTTACTGACGTCTGGTGTCTGGAGCACTTTGTTTATCATGGGGGGAAAAAAAGCAGATTAATCACAGGATTTTCTTTGCTTTTGATGCTGCTACAAGAAGTTAATTTGTACAATACTGAGACTAAAAACCAGTGAAATGCTTCAAACCAAAATCTGAAATGTACACTCTCCTAACCCACAAAGTTTCAAAGTGAACCTTGTAAATCTTCTTGTGTCTCTGGCTGTAGAAATGGGAAAACTTTTGATTGTGAGAAAGAAATTTGTTTTCCCAGCCATTGATACCTTGTAAAACTTTTTTTAGAGGCATTTTTGAAGCCTAGAGCTGTATTCATGACAATTTCTTCAGAACATTGTGTTCCACACACTTTTTTGTATGTTCTAGGCACCTGCTGTGCTGAGGTGTTTATTTGAAGATGACAATGTAATGGTTTTAAGGGCATAGAGAATATAAAGTTTTTCCCCATGCATATGTTCTCAGCTTGGGATATGTAAAAATATTTTTTTTAGTTAATATTTCAGAAGAACAGACAGAAGTCACTTTTTAAACCTCAGAATAACATTACCATTACCTAGCCATTGGGATTACATAAAAAATTCAGTTCCCACTTCAGGTTTAGAATATGATGCCTCCCAAAGCAGTTTCCCTCCATCTGTTTTGCATATAATGAGGGCTTTTATGTATTTTCTTCCTCCTTCTCAGTCATTTATTTGGTATTAATGACTCAGAAAAACTTCTGCACTTACTTAAAGACTAAAGCTCTGATTTTGGTGACAAATGCAGAGTGCTTACACACTCACATTTTTTTTTTAACAGATTTTCCCTCCAAGTAATGCAGTTAGAGAGAGAGAGAGAAGAAAAAAAAGGTAGAGTACTTAATTTTCTCTTCACACGGGCCTTACACTTCTGGTTTTGATATAAAGAGAATCTACTGAAGTTGTGTATTGCCTCCATACCCAAACAGGATGAACGCCCCACTGCGTTAAAACACTAAAGCAGCATTGTTTTAATATTAAGCAGGTATCAAACAGTGCCTAAACCAGTAAAACAAAAGGTGCAAAAGGGCCTTTGCTAAGGAGCTTAAATTGCAATTGGGTGGCTACCTGGTGTGCAAGGTGTGCCTCTGGGCTCTATCAGGTGCACCCCAAGTTTAAGGTAATCCTAGGCTGGGTTTAAGATGTGCTGGTGTGATATGTTGACAAACAGGGGGAGGTGTGTGATGAAAAATTCCCCACGCACAGGTGAGCTCGAGCCAAGGAAATGCTGAGAAAGAATCACAGGTGTGGGTCCTGCAAGGGGGTGTGTGGCTCCAGCAGAGAGAAGGGAGCCTTTGCCAGGAAAAACGTCCTTGCCAGGAAAAACGTTCATTCTCTTTGTGTTAGTCCATGGTCTGGTGTGTAGAGATGTATAAAGAGATGGATTTAGGCAGGGTCGTTTTACAGTGTTGTAATTCTGAATGCTCAGGAGGCAGTAAGAGTGTTTTTGTCTTTGTAGTGTGTTAGACTCCCAGAACTTCCTCCATACAAATTTGTCTGATGGGCCATCATCAGTTGGGGTGCTGTGAGGTCACCAGGACAAGGTGAGAGATGAGAATTTCACTCCATGTTCTCAGAAGGCTGATTTATTATTACATTACATTACATTACACACTGAAACTATACTAAAGCAAGAGAAAGGATACATCAGAAGGCTTTACAAGAATGACAGTGAAAGCTCATGACACCTCAGAGTCTGACACAGCTGGCTGTGATTGGTCATTAATTAAAAACAATTCACATGGAACCAATCAAAGGTGCACCTGTTGGTGAACAATCTCCAGACCACATTACCAAGCAATCAGATAATTATATTTTCATTTTTTCATTATTTTCTGAGGCCTCTCAGCTTCCCAGGAGAAAATCCTGGGCAAAGAGGATATTTCCAGAAAATATCATGGTGACAATCAATAGAATAGGAATGTGAGACAACAGCATGGATAGCAGACAGTATCTAGGTCTTTTGTAGGGGAAAAAAAGTCAAGTGTTGAAAATGAATGGGCCTGCACCCCAGAAAAAGGCGAGGGAGGATTCCCTGGGCACACATCTGGGTGGCAGAGAGAACGGGCTGGGAAGGAATAGGGACAAATTTTCTCTAGAAAAGGAGACAAATTCATGCAGTAGGAAAACACACAGGAGAACTTTTAGAGAGAGGATTTCAGGGTTATTAAAGAGTGCAAGGACTTGATTACAGAACTTTATTTTGAACGTGAAATTATTAATGAAGACAGATCATGCATCAAATACTTGTAAACAAAGAGCTGAGGGTTTTCTGGAAATTAAAATGGGTATGTCTGCAATGCTCTGTGGCAACCACTGGATCTGGCTTTGAACAAAGTAACTATTCTGTGAGAGAGTACCAAGGGCATAATCACTGAAGAACGCTCCTGTTTGCCACAGTTTTAATCAATCATTAATCAGCCTTTCTTCTTTCCAGTTCTGTTTTCTTCTGCTTCTGCCTTGCTCAGCTCCAGGACTTTATTCAGAGTGGCGCAGTTGCACTGGTGCCCTGGCAGGAGTTTGTGCATTGAGGAAAGGAGTTTCCTGGACTCGTTCTGCCGCAAACATTCCAGCTAAATGCAACAGCCTGGAAGGGCTCCAGAGCAGAGACCCTGAAAAACACAACCCAGCTGGTGTGAGAGATAATAGCTGCCAAGTGAGGGTAGCTGTCTGCAAGGAGTCACGCACAGGGATGTGGCCTGGACTCGCCTGTCGTTGGATATGCTGAAATGTGAATAATCAAAGTCATTAGGCTGCTTTTGCCATGCTAATGAAATGGTCTTGCCTAAAGACTAAAGGAGACAAAAAACTGTATTTAATGGCCACAGAGGTCATGGACTGTGGCATGGGTTACTGTCTACTCACTAACAACTGCATATTGGCATAGAATGGTTCTTTCTGTTAATTGTATTCTTACAGTGCTGATATTCAAGAAAAGACACTTTTTCCTTCTATCTCTAGGAACTTTGCTTCTTTTCCTTGCTAAATCAGTGGACCAGTTTGCCTGAAGGCATGGTGACTGCAGGTGTGTGGTTGTGCACACCTGGATGTGGATTTGGGAGCATTTCTCTTCACCAGCTTGAGCTGATGGGTGGCAAATCAAACTCTTCCACACTCTGAACTTGAGTACTGCTTCAATTACACAGGCTGCACTGGGTTAATGCTCTAAGTTCTGGCTTAGATAAATCTGACAGAAATGAAATGTATCTGTTAATATTAAAGTTGGTGGGTGAGGTGAAAAGGATTTTATGGGTAACTGTTAAGAAAAATGCATATCCAGTAGAAATATTCTGCAGAAGTAGCAGATTTTATTGTGGTTCTGTGGTGAGGTCAGGAACAGCTCTATCACGAAAGGCACTGAGAGTATTCTCCCTGAGATGCTGAATGCTTTCTGGAGCTTCCCAAATGAATGAGGAACAAAGGGCAGTAGCCACCAAAGAGAAGCAGGATGCTGCTCACCAGCAGCCTGGCTGGTGCTGTGAGCCCAGCAAAGCAGGTTTCATCTGGATTAGCCTTCTTTCCCACTGATATCTTAGCATCTGGATATCCTTGTAAATGTATAAGTAAAATCCTTGTAAATGTACAAGAAAGTAAAATTTTTCCTCACAGCACACTAGAGACATTATTTAATACCTCTGCCCCAAATTTTCTTGAATTTAGTCCTGTCATTCTTTCCTATCAGAATCTGAATCCCCATCTTTTATTTTCATGGACTATTTTTTTAACTTATTAAAAAGGGAAGATCACCTCTGTCCCCAGTAGGGAAGGATGACAGAGCACATTTGGTGTACATCCAGTTTGTGGCCCTCTGAGCTTTACCTCGTGTCTGTTCAGGGGTAAGCATTTAGAGAAGAAAATGTGACTGATGTGGTATCAAAGATGTGCCCTGGTAATTTTTAGAAATAAAATCAGACCTATGGCAATAGAAGGACACTGCCTTCCTACACCACTTCCCTCTTGTTTTGAACCAGAGCTGCTCCATCCACTTGTTTTTATTTATTTCAGATTGGGATTAGAAGCCTATGGGAATGAGGGATGCATGATCCTTAAGAAGATTCAAGTATAGTTTTTTTTTTTTTTGGCTAGTGATTTCATTACAGTAATTTGAATTTGGCCCCTTGCTTTTCACCAAAACATGAAGGTCCTAAAGCGGTTTCGGGAGGTTTGGACGCCTCGGGTCGTGCTCTGCGTGCCCGGACGGGCGGGGGCAGCCAGCATTTCTGCGGGAATCCCTGGCACGGGGACCCGCTCCGGGGCCGGGCTCGGCGGGGCGCCATGGCCGCGGCACCCCCGGCCTCGGCCCGCCCCGGGCACCGCGTCACCGCCCCGCGCCGCCCCCATTGGCTGAGCCCGCCGCCAGTCCGCCCGGCCGGCCAATCAGCGCGCGCCGCTCTCGCGGGCGCGGAGGCGCCGCGGCCGCAATAAGACGCGCGGTTCGCCCGTGGCCCGGCCCGGCCGCGGCTCCGGCGCTCCCCGTGAGGCGGCGGCGCGGCGGCGTCAGCCCGGTAACTCCCGGGGGATTGGGCACGGGAGGAGGAGCGGCGGCCCTGGCTTCGGGGGGGTTTCCTCGGCGGGGCTGTTCCGGCCCTCCTGGGAGGGATGGTGGTGCTGTCCCCCGGGGGAGGGGGCGGTGGCTGCGGGGCACCCCCTGCGAGCCCGTGGCCGTGTCTGTGTCTGTGTGCCCGTGTCCCTGCGGGCCCGTGGCCGTGTCTGTGTTTGTTTGCGCGGCTCCGGGAGGCGCTGCCCTGCTTGTGGCCGAGGCCCCGTGCTCAGGAAGGGCTGGGACACGCAGGTGCTCCGCTCAGGGACGCCTTGGGAAAGGGATGAGCTCGACCCGGCTGGAGCAGGAGCCCTGGAAGTGACCGCTTTTGGTGTTGGACCTTAAAGCTGTGCTTGGCCCAGAGATTGGCCGGTGTAAGATGTTATCTGTCCTGAGCACCGTGCGCTGCTGTGCTGAGCTGCAGCTCTGCGTTTCTGTTCTGTCTTAGAGGGAACCGCAGAATGGTTTGGGTTGGAAGGGACCTTAAAGGCCATCTAGTTCCAGCCCCGTGCCATGGGCAGGGACACCTTCCACTAAACCACATTGCTCAGACTCCAGCCGGCCTGGCCGTGAACACCTTTAGCGATGGGGCACCCGGAGCACCTTCTCTGGACAGCCTGTTCAGTGCCTCTGTGCTGGCTCCACATCTGCTGTCTATATCCTCCCTGGTCCTCCGGAGATTTTAGTAGATTTCTGCACACTAAAAGTAGATTTCTGCAATTACTATGGTAATTGCAGCCTAAACAAATCTTAGGGAGCAAATGATGTCCCGGGGCATGTGGGAGAGCAGAAACTTTCCCTTGATGGAAATGCAGGAGCTGTGGCATCTTTTTGGGAGAAGGCATTTGGTGGCTTTCCCAGCCCATACAAGCAGTGTGTGCTCTATTTTTTAACAGCTTTGAGAGCAAATGGTGCTGGTATGGCCATTTGCACTTGTGAGCTCTTTCTGTGAGCACTGGTGTTTATTCTTTCCCTGCAGGTAACCAGCCAGGAGTGTGTGCTGGCCTTGGTATAAAGCAGCTCTTGAGCCTGAGCTGGGATTTGTGTAGGTTGTTCCTTTGCTGTAGGAAAGGTGAGTAGGATTATTTCCATGTGTTGCTCTAAGGCTTTCCTGTTAAATGCTTCCAGAAGTGGACTGATACTCAGACAACACTCTGACTTGCTAGTTCTTTCTAAATTTGTTTGAGAATTGTGCTTCTGCCTAATGCTTTATAGAAGTGAACTGGAATTTATAGCACCCAGATACTGTTTGGTCTTTGTATAAGTATATCTTTTATACTAACTAAATTTTTTATTGTTTTTGGCTAAAATGCTAATTAAACTTTGGCAAACAGGTGCATCACCCCTATTGTTGGGTCTTAATTTGGTTTTGTAGCTTGTGTAATCTCTTCCTGTGAATAACAGAATCAATTAATCTGAATAGTGAAGTATTTGCAGAGATAGAGCTTTCTGTGCAGCTATTTTATGTGTAGTAGCTCATGCTGTGAACACACTGCAATTTTTTAATTGTATCTTTGGTATGTTGAGTAAGGATCGGTTGCTTTAGGTGGAAATGCTGTCAAATACTTGTGTTTGTTATAAACCTAGGAGCTTACAGCATGCAGCTTAGTGTTGGGTCTGATGTGACACCTGAATCCTAGCAATAGCTGATTTCTTTGCTTAAAGTGCAGCTGATTATTTGGAGTGGGAAAAATGGACCATGCAGGGGGTTTTGTCTGAGATGTTTCTTGCCCTACACAAATCCCAGCCTGCCTTTGCATGAAATGAGACTTTCTTTTGTGTTTTTTAGCTGTCTGTTGGGTGTCAAACAATACCTCCTGATATTCTGTGAAAACCTCAGTCCTCAAAGGCTTTTTAATCCTGAGCTGTGCCATTAGGCAGAAATCAGCACTGGGGGGGTTTGCAGAGTGCCCTGGTTTGATGTAGACTTTGTATTAACGTAAGATTAGAGGAGAGCTAAGCTGCTGTTACAAGCAAGATGAGATTCCTGAGTCTGTTAATGAATTCAACTTTTCTAGACACTTTTTTTTGAAAGCCTGTTAAAATGAATACTGGTATTGTGCTGGGTGTTTCCCAAAACCCAGAGTGCATGGGCCTACCCCATCCTGCTGACCTAATTCAGGGTCACAGAGGGCCTGAATTTGAGACTCCTGGAGTGCGACTGAAGCAGCTCCAACTGATTTGAGGTGAGGGGAGCTCCTTCGGTGTGTCATGGAAATTCAGCCCAAGGCTGGGAGTGCAGAAATCAGAGCTCAGTCTGCCACTGCCCGTGGTTTTGAGAGCACTTAATATTCATCTGAGATACAGCAGTCTCCCCAGTGCAGAGAATTGTATTTTTATATTTTTTCCCCTGCTCTGTCCATTGCCATCTAGCCTTGTCTGAGGTCAGAGAGATCGGGTGGGGTTTTCAGAGTTGCAGTCCTGTGTTAGATGGACCTTTCAGGCATCCCAGTGTCTGCTGGCAGATCTTTGCCCACCTTGGCAGACCCTTGGGTGGGTGGTCAAAATGCATCTGCCATTGAAGACAGTCCAGAGGAGATGTTGCTTGAAAGGAAAAAGAGGAAGGTGCTGTTTGACCTTATGAATGAGGACAGCAAACAGGCTTTTTGTGCCCACTCCCAAAGTAAAAACATTAATCCTGGTGCCTAAGAATCTGGCATTGTAATTCACAGACAGTAGAGGAGAAATAGACTTGGAAGTCAGGAAGAGGGTGGGATAATCTGTGAGGTCACTTGGGGATTCAGTGAAATGAGGACTCACTGGCTGTACATTGCATCCCCGAGTATCTGTGCTGTCACACGTGAGTGTGGAGGCATGATGGAGGAGGTGGCCTGGGGAAAAAGTCAAGCATAGACTGGCATAATTAGCAGGACAGGATGGGGATATGAGGAAATTCTGCAGAGTGTGACTGTGTTGACGCCTCCTTTGAGCAGAGCTGATAAGGTTTTGTGTGTTGCCAGCTGCTGTCCTGTGGTGCCACTCTGCAGTTCCTCTGGCTGAGGGCCACAGCTGCTCTCTGTGCCTGCATTCCCTTGGAGCAGAGAGGATCTGGACAGCCCTGCTGGGCTCCAGCTGCCTGGGGCCCCTCAGAGTTCCCCAGTGTGACAGGGGTCCAAGGAAAAGGGAAGAGAGAGGATCTGACTCCATGTTTCAGAAGGCTGATTTATTATTTTATGATATATGTTATATTAAAACTATGCTAAAAGAAAGGATTTCATCAGAAGGCTGGCTAAGAATAGAAAAAGAGAGAATGAATAACAAAGGCTTGTGGCTCAAATAGTCTGAGACAGCTGGACTGTGATTGGCCATTAATTAGAAACAAGCACATGAGACCAATCCCAGATGCACCTGTTGCATTCCACAGCAGCAGATAATCATTGTTTGCATTTTGTTCCTGAGGCCTCCCAGCTTCTCAGGAGAAAAAATCCTAAGGACAGGATTTTTCATAAAAGATGTCTGTGACATCCCAGTGAGGGAGATCTGCTGCTCTGGGAGCCTGGGATACTGAGTGAGGCTCTGTTTGAACACTTGAGGCAAGCTGTAGGCTGGAGCAGCTTGTACCAATCTGCTCCTGATCAATGGTTTTAGTGGGCTAGTTGCAACAAGCTGGGTGAAGGATGGCACTTTGCTTCCCACATGGAGTCTCCTGGTTTGGAATTCCTCCCACTCTCCGTTGTAAAATCACGCTCAGCAGGCACTTGTTTCCTTGCTTGTTTTGATTCTGATAGCTGTTTACTTTTCACTGCCTTATTGCTACTTGTACTGCATTGTCTGTGGGATGTTTGACGTGTCTGTCTCGTGTCTCTGTCCAGATGTGTCGCTGTTAGATGCCAGACCAGCTGCCCTCTGCCAAGCTGCAACCAAGATGGCAAAGTACAGGCTCGTTCTCCTGAGACATGGGGAAGGAGCCTGGACCAAGGAGAATCGCTTCTGCAGCTGGGTGGACCAGAAGCTGAGCAGTGATGGCATAAAGGAAGCTCAGAACTGTGGCAAGCACCTCAAGGCCCTGGGCTTCGAGTTCGACCTGGTCTTCACCTCCGTGCTGAGCCGCTCCATCCAGACTGCCTGGCTGATCCTGCAGGAGATGGGCCAGGAGTGGGTGCCCATCCAGAGCTCCTGGAGGCTGAACGAGCGTCACTACGGGGCCCTGATCGGGCTCAACAGGGCAGAGATGGCTCTGAACCACGGCGAGGAGCAGGTGAAGATCTGGAGGAGGAGCTACGATGTCACCCCGCCCCCCATCTCTGAATCTCACCCCTACTACGCCGAGATCTACAACGACCGCCGCTACAAATGCAGCGATGTGTCACAGGAGAACCTCCCCAAGGCTGAGAGCCTCAAAGATGTGCTTGACAGACTCCTTCCCTACTGGAATGAAAAGATAGTGCCAGAACTGAAAAGTGGCAAAATGATTCTTATCTCTGCTCATGGCAACAGCAGCAGGGCGTTGCTGAAGCACGTGGAAGGTAAGGGCCTCTGTTCCAGCCTTCCCCTCTTCTCCTTGCTCAATGCCTTGGAGCTTTAGGTGTTGTTCTCTAGTGTCAGACCCAGAACTGGTCTTAGAAATGACTTATTTGGGACTTTATGATAAAAAACATCCTTTTCATTGTTAGATTCTTCCCTCTCTTCCTCTTTTATCTCCTGGCTTCTTGGCCATCCTACACTGGAAGTTGAACTTTATTAATTTCTTTGTGGGTAGAGCAGGATTCAGTGATTATATATGTGTGAATGCAACCTGCTGCAGTCCTGGAAGAGTTGTAGTTGCAGTTACAAATGTGCACAGACTGGATTGTGTCCACTCAGGTTTTTTTTTTTAGTTTTAAAATCCTCTGTTCTATGGCTCTGCCTGCTGATTACTTTTTGCATTTGGCCATGCTGGAACAGTCAGGAGTCTGAAGGGTGTGAAATGAGCAGGTACAAATGGCTTTTGAGACTAGAGAGGCTGTGAATCCTGGGGTGCAGATCATGGATGGAGGAGGAAGAGCTGGTTCAGTCAGTTCATGATGTGGTCACAGTGGTTGTCCACACTGTGTGAAATGATAAAGGAAGAAGGGGAAAGGGGATGTGGTGGCTCCCCTGCCTCCCAAGAGCTGAACCAGCTCCATGAAACCATGCTGGCCAAGCCCTTTGGGGGTGGCATGGTGACAGCTGAGTGTAGGTTCCAGCAGAGATCCTGGGAGGGGACATAGCCAGGAGAGCTGACCCAAACTGATGATCCCAAGAGGGATATTCCTTAGCCCTTATGATGCCTGCCCAGCAGGGAAAGCTAAGAGAAAGGAGGAAGGGCATGTGTGATGGCATTGAAGCAGTAGCTGTGCACACGGAAGCCCTGATTAGTGGCAAGTGATTGGATTGCCTGCTGATGGAAAGTAGAGAATAAATCCTTTGCTTTCTTTTGCTTCTGTGCTTGGCCTCTACTAGTGCTTTAGTAAACTGCCTTTACCTTGACCCACAAGTTATTTTTGCATATTTTCTCCCCACCCATAGAGCTGAGGATGGGAGTGATAGAGCAGCTTGGTGAGCAGCCACACCACCAACCCACCACAGTTTTGGTGCCCCACTGTAGCCCCCTACTACTAAAGCCTGGTGTGCAAACCTGATACAGACAGAAAGTCTTGGCAGACATGAGTGGAACAAATGTAAATTATACACTACAGCCATGGCTGTAGCCCACCCATCTTTCTTTCCTTAAAATTTGCACAGCAAGGTAAGAGTCTGTCAAGATGAAAAGCCAGATTCTAACACTGTGCTTGTTTCCCTCCTCTGCTCTGTTGAAGTTAGATCTGTTCAGCCTGCAGGGAGGGCAGAAAGTGGCTCTGAATATTTTCCTTACCAGGCTAAAGCTTTAGTGCTTTCATTAAGCATATGGGATGCTATGACCTGGTTTAGAACTCAGTTACAAAGCACCAGTATTAAACAAGCTTTTGTGGCTGAATTGATGCATTTGATCTTGTGTATGATCTTTTATTGGATGAATCATCTGGACATGCAGAGAGGAGGGCTGTTGTTATTCTCAACAGCTCTTGTGGGTTTTGGCTTCCTCTGACCATAAGAATAGGAGGGAGGAACCTGGTAAGAGCAGGTGAGAGGGAAGGAGAAGCTGAACCAGCCCCTCTGCAAGTGCTGTAGGTGCTCAAAATCTGGGATTTGTCTCTGTAGGGCTTTGCAAGGTCCAAATATTTCAAAACACTCCATGGGCTACCACATGAAGGTGAGTTCTTAAACTTGCCTGGAGTTATTTCCAATTGGTGTGTTTGGTTACCCAGTTTGGTTAAATGGAGAGTAAGTGAGCTGGGGAGGAATTCTGAATGTGATTTTGAAAGGTCTCTTTTATAAAAAGTGCTGTACCAGGTTACTGTAGTGTTTCTGTACCTGACTTCACAGGTGGGGAACAGTGTTCTCAGGACAGAGCATGGGATATGTTCACTTGAGGGTGCAGCTGCCTAGACAGCATTTTATCTGGGCTCCTCAAGAAGTCATCTTGACTATTTCACTAATGTCTGTGGGTTCTCACAACTATAAGTAGGTAGGACCTGTTTTTTAAACCTTCTTGGGTAAAAGCTGCTTCCAGCAGCTCAATATTTCAGCAGTGCTGAGAGCCAGGCTTTGGTATTAAACTGGAGGGAAGCATGTTATGTCTTCAGTGGTCTTATTTACCACTGCACCTTGGAGCCAGCAGTTGAGGTCTTGCCCTGATTTCACCCTTCTTCCCTGTGCCATGGGCTGGGTTGTGACTCAGGCCAGCTCAGATGGAGCTCAGGAAAAGGTCAGCTGGTTCTGGTTACAGCACATGGAGTAACTGGATAGCACTCAGCTCACACTGCAGCCATTGGTGTGATCCCTTTGGTGTCCTCCTGTCCTGCTGGCTGGGGACTGGTCTGGTGAGCTCTCCTGCAACTGAAGAGCCTGTGTGACCAGCCTGCTCAGCCTCTTGCTTCCTGGAGAACAGAAATGCTACACACAGAAACAGGCACTGTTGTTTCTTTAGGATTTTCATCTGACTTCAGCTTGTGTTTCCAGACTGCTGGCTGTGGGGCTGCACTTGTGTATGGGGAAAACTCCTGAGGAGAAAACCATCATGTTTGCTGCTGTGTGTTTATCCTAGGCTGCACTGTTTTGCTTTGTAAATCAATACTAGTTGACATTGTGGTCACTCTGTGTTCTGTAAAAACAGCAAAATGCAGTTCTGAATCCGTGTAGCTACAGCTAGTTTTGTTTAATCCGTCTCCAGAGGAAACTTTTAAATATCATGTCTCCTGACCACATTATGTGGTTTGCCTAAACTCTCCTGCATGACCTCATCTGCTGTGTGTATGTGACTGGTTTAGTCTGGGAGACTGAGCTTAGGAGGTGGCCAGATCACTTCCTAGGCATGGATTCCCTGGGAATATACATGGGGATGTGGGTGTTAAAATCTAATGCTTCAGAATCCTTGAAATAAGAGCTCAGGCAGCTTGTTTTGCAAACAAAGTCCTTGAGAACAGTGGCTGGTAAATGGATGCATTATTTTCCCCACCCATTTCTGTGCCATTTTAAATTCTAGGTATTCTTTGAGATTTTTCCCTGTAGGTCTGATTCTGTGGCCTACACCAGGTGAATTATTTGTCCCTTGTATGCAAGAATTGCTTGAGCTATCTGAGTGTGACTTGTTTCAGTGGACTGATGCTCAATATGTAACAAGGTGTGAGTTCTTGGCCAAGGTTTGTTTCTGGTGCTCCATGCCCTTCTGGAACTTAGGGCTCACCCAAGTGCTGAGCATGAAGCAAGAATAGATCACCCCAAAAGCTGGGTGCTGGTGCAGTCTCTGGGCAGGGGTACATGATCCTCACCTCATGAGCAATTCTGTTTTTTCTGGCCTGTTGTCAGCCCACTGTTGCTGAGTTGCTTGACTGGTGTGTGTTTTCCTGTTAATGTGATGGCTCTGCTGTTCTACTTAATGTGCAAATCTCTGGTGAATTTACACCCCTGTGTTCTGGGGACCATCTGTTTTGTCAGCTGCTGCAGGAGGATGTTTGCTTGCTGCACCTTGGTCTGGTCCATGTGGTGTCATCACTTCAGCAGCTTGTGGTGTGTGTTTTCTGAGAGAATTACTCAAATCTGCCCTGCCTCACAACAGCAGGCTGCTGCTGGGACCTCAGTGCTTCCAAAAGGGGGTGGAAAAGGAAATCTTGACATTCCCAATGACACCAGCTTGCTTTTGCCTGATTTTTTTAAAGGATAATATCTTTGCAGTCAGTGCTTTTAATGCAATTATTTAGACTTTGTGTGGAAGCTTCACCAGGATGTTTGGTCTTGGAGGCTTTGGATGTGTGTTTGATATAAAAATAAACAGCAATTTCATTGAGATGAGAGCCCAGAATATTTTAATTACATGTCTGCATAACATAAATATTATTTTCCAGGTACACATTCCTTTAGTTAAGTGGAAAAAAAAAAGAATGCTCCAAGCTGTGCAAGTTGACTTTCTGCCTCCTTTTTCTTCCCCTCATTTGAAAGTGGAAATGAATATCTTATATGCAGGAATTCTGAGAACAGTACTGTGGACTTGCTTGTGAGAAATCAGATGTGGGCAAGGAGTGATTCTCACACAAGCAGAATTAAATACTGTTTTTTGTGACAGTTTGTGTGATAAGAGTTGCCCAGAAAATTTAAGAGAAAAATGAATCTTGTTACCCTGCCTCTTTAATGGGCTGTGTAGCAGAGGTTGTTTCATGTTGGAGTAGCACATGTGGGCTCCCATCTTTTGTGATGTGTGAGTTGGGAAATGATGGAGGGGAACCTATTGTGCTCCATGTCCTGTATGAAAGGAACAGTGTAGTCTCTTGGGCAATCTCTTCCTGTTTATTGCACACATGGGGGCTGAAAAAGTGAAGAGACTTCTTCACCTGGATGGGAATTCTCCTCTTCAGCTGCTCCTGAAGGACTTGGCAAGCTGTGGCCTAGCTGGGCATTGACCCTTGAGTGGCTGGTGGTGTCCATGGGGGCTGGAAGGTGTCCTTGACTGTTTGTAGACTGGGTAACCTCAGAAATAAGGCAGGGGGCAGTGAGGAGGCTGCAGGTGTAACTCTGTTTTGTTTTTCTTTGGCAGGCATCTCCGATGAGGACATCATCAACGTCACCCTCCCCACTGGTGTGCCCATACTGCTTGAACTTGATGAGAATTTGCACCCTCTGGGCCCTCACCAGTTTCTGGGTGATCAGGAAGCTATCCAAGCTGCCATCAAAAAAGTGGAAGATCAAGGGAAAGTGAAATCTGCTGAGAAGTTAAATCCCACTGTCTAACACAGCTGTGTTCAGTGTGTGAGGATGTGTGAATGACTGCTAGGTTGCACTGTGTGAATGTCTCAAGCACTAAATAATTAGCAGGGACAATTGTTGAGTCTCAGGTTGGTAGCTTACCCCTCTGCCTTTTCAAAAACTGGAATTTAGATTGCAGTGTGTGAGGTTTTCAATGCTGGAAAAGGAAGAGATGATTCAGGTAAAGGAAGCTGGCAGGGCAGCCTGCCCCAGATCCACACTGAGGATGGCCCAGAGGAATAAAGGGATGTGATATTGGTGTCAACAACAATCAGTCCTGATCTGGTAAGGAGAAAAGCACCAGCTTACTGGACTAATTTAAGTCCAGGATGTTACAGGCACTGAAACTGTCACTGACAAAAATGTCACTGTTACCAACTAGTATTTTTCTGTGTCACAGTAGCTGTGTCAGTTTGTTCATCTGGACAACTCTCTGCCTTTGTTATTTTGAGTCTTCTGTGGCCAGTTCACAATCCAGAGACTTTTGTAGAGATGTTCTGACTACTAGAGTTATCATAGTTGGCTTTTTTTACACTCTGTTTGGTTTTTAAGGAATGCAGATGGAATCCCTTTTCCTCCACCATCTTTGCAAAGCCATCACTGCATTTTGCTGGCTTGCAGTAATAGGATTTAAGTCAGACTTTAGTCCACAAAAGAAGCACAAAGGTTTTCTTTTGCTCAAATTTTAAATTATGTAGCTCCTAGTGAGGCACCTGAATACCTTTGAAACACTTTGGTAAGGTGCACCAGAGGTTTCATCACCCCTTAGTCATTTGATAAATAATTCCTGCTCACCTCAGCCAAAGTGACATAGGAAAAACCCCTCTAAGTTTTCCTGAGTTGCAAAGGTATCTTGATAAATGTGTTCCACAGTAACATCCATGTGGCATTATCTGTGTCCAGTTCTCTGAAAAGCTGGAAGTGGTGCGTGCAGCATGTCACAAGTGTTGCAGCTTGTTCAGCCATCCTGCTGGTAAGGAAAGCTATTCTGCCATGCCTGAAGGAGTTCTCCTGTAAAGCTCTCCTCACAATCACAGCTTGATTCGTGCTGTGTGTTTGGCACTGGATCTGACCAGTTCACCCTGAGGTTGGATGCAGTGTGGCAGCAGTGGCAGCCTGGTGTTCTCTTCATGTACACCAGCACCAGGGTAATTCCACTTCTGAAGGGTTGCTCCTCATCTTACTGCAGGTATGAAACTGATAAAAAGTTTACATCTGACCCACTGTGCCAACACCCGAGCACCTGATTCTGACCTTGGATGCCAACATGGGTGGCACCTGTGTGTGTGCTGCGTGAGCTGGATATGTTCTCAGCATGGCCCAGCTACAAATCTCAGTGTTGATGGGAGTTTCCTTGATATGAGTATAAAGTTTTAAAATCCTGCTTTGCAGTGAGCAGCTCTGTAGCTTGCTTTGTAAGTGTGAGAGGATGTTTTTTCCTTTTGAAGAGAGCAGTGTGACAGTGTGGTGTGCCTCTGACAGTCTTGCTGATGTGTGGAGCAAGACTTTGCAGGTCTGATGCCAGCTCACATTAGAGTAGCACCTACTCCATAGAAGACTTCTTGCTAGAGGGTAGTTTCTCATGCATGAATGGTACTTGGGCTTCTCTTTGTTTTTGTGAAACAAAGTTACATGTTTCTCTTTTAAACATAAAGCTGGTAGGTTTCATCTTTCTTTGTACAAGAGACATATTTCAGTGTTTTTTGGTTGCTTTGGTTTTTTTCCCCCTCTGAAATGCTATTAGCAGCTTCTCTGCTACTTGATTTGATACTGACTTAGTTTCTGGGGTTTTAGTTTCAGTGCTTAGAGTAACTCTGGCTCTTAGTTGATAGTTTCCAAGTGAGTGTTACAGTGTTAGATTGCTGATCAGCAAAAGTTCACCTGTGAAAACCCTGGGAAGGGTCACTGGCACTCAAGTGAGTAAATTCTTCCCCAAACAGTAAATAATGTGTGAAGCTTAATATCAAGTAAATGCTACTGTAGGCTTGTAAACAGAGCCACCTGTTGCCAGTGGGAGCTGGGTGCACCCAGGTGTGTGAGCACACAGGCCATGTCCACATCCCTTGGGCACTGTGGAATTGGAATGCAGAGCTGCTTCAGGATGTGACATGCAGCTGCAATGTCCTTGGAAATGACCCCAGCTGAGCCGGGAGACAGACTCTGTCCTCCCCTTAGAATCCATGGTCTCTTCTGTGGCTGGAGAGGGGAATGGAAAGGTGGGTGAGGGAATTTAAGGAGCATTAATTGCAGCTGAAATCATCCTTTGAGTCGTGGCCAGGATGAGGAGAGCAGCAGTGTGATGTTTGCAGGAGGTGCTGTTTCTGCAGTGCTGCTTGTGACAGTGCTCTGGGCAGTTTGGCTTTGTTTGCTTGGGCTGTGGCTCCGCAGTGATGACAGGATTTTATGTGCACATCTGGCAGCAATAACACCTTGCAAAAGTATCAAATGGAATTGGGGATTTCATTCTGCTCTTCAGGATTATTTTAATGCCTTGCAATTCCAAGTAACCTTTTATTTAAAATCCTGATTCATAAACCATGTCTAGTGAAGAACAGACACAAGTTCCAAGGTATCAGACACCAAGATTTTCAGACATAGCTACATCAGAGGGAGAAATGAGAATCTTGCTGTAGAGATCAGTGGTTGGGAAGCATTTTTCCCTATGTTTGAGTGTGCCTCACAGTCCTATAAGGTAAATGGTGTTTTTAACATAATGGATGTGGTTGATTTGGTTTGTTTATGCATTTTTAACGTGTGGTCCAGTAGCAGTAATAGCTCTAGATCCTCTTGAAAACCTTTGTAAATATGGTGGAGCTGGCAGGTTCTTTTTAACTCAATAAATTCACCTGAAATAGAATTTAATTTGGCTTCAGTAATTTTTTTTCTTCTGCTCCTATCCCCTTTGTTTCCTTTTCAGGGCTGGTAAGTAAATAAAACTGACCTTCAGTATTCCAAAACTTCTCAAACACTTGTTTATCACACATCATGCAGTCAATTGGGTTAAAATAGTGCTGGAGCCAACACTTCCTTGTGTTTACATGTAAAGAAGTTGGAGGGAATACATACCCCTTCAAAACTATGGGGGCATTTCCTTAGGAACAAGGAACTTTACTTCCAGAACAGTGTATCTAAACAAATTCTTACTGATTGCCATGCTTGCATTTCCTTTTAGTAAGAAGCATCACTTTTGGTGGTGTGTTTAAAGCTGTGGCTTCTGGAGACAAAGCCAACCAATTCAAAATTGTTCTGGTATTTTATGGTGCATTTCCCTCCCTTTCCCACAGTCACCTTTTGTACTTTGCTTTAGTAACACCTCACATGGTTCCAGAGCCATCTCCACTGTTTCTTGTGTTGGGAGAACACCATCTGAAGACCAGCTTGGTTTCAGTCTGCCATACTTTTGTGCCAAGGACTTTGCTATGAGCCTGTTCTGCACAGCCTGAGGAGAGACTGACTCTACCTAGCCACATTTTCAAAATTACAACTTTGCTTTTCTTCTTTTACTTCCTTTTTTTTTTTTTTTTTTTAGTTTTAATTTGTGGGGAGTGCTCATTCTCAAAGTTCATGATAAATGACACTTGCATTACCTGTCTTTGCATCTCCTCAGCTTTGAATTCCCATGGGCAGGAGAGGAGGTTGACATGACAACCCTGCTGCTCAAGGAAGCTCGGAGCTGAGGTGGGAACTGACTGATGACTCAAATAGATGGTGCAGAAGGGTTTGGGATCTCTTTGACAGCTGTGCTGAGCAGGTGTTGCTGCCTCTTCCTTGTGTTGGGTGTTCAGAGGCTCTGGGTGTGGGTGCTATGAGAGGGAAGTGCAGTTTAGCACAGTTTAGGATGGCTGTGCCATGGCACTCCTCTCACTGCCTCATCCCTTGTCACCCAGCAGCTATTCCAGCCTTGGGGCTGTTCCAGCAGAGTTTGGCAGCCAGGTTGTGTCCCCAAACAGCAGAGAAAAAGGCAGGAAGGGAGGAGGCTCCCTGTCCTTGCTGTTCCCATTCTGCTGGCAGAGCAGGGGAGGGCAGCAGACACCAGGCTAAGGCTGTGCTGAGCTGTGCTGTCCCTCCCAGGGCAATGAAGCGGCCTGGATGTCCTCTAGTTCCTTATTTAACTTCTCTGCCCTTCCCCTTCTGATACCTTTGAACTCAAATTCCACAGGAGCTTGGATTTAGGTCCTTTTTCCTCCTTTCTGCTGGCTCTTCTGCAAGGAGAGACATTGACCCACAGCTCAGTTGGAGGTGACAATGTGGATGGTCCTTGTGGCTGCCTTCCAACTCAGATTATTCTGTGCTTGTTGCTGTGGTGTTGCAGTTACTCCTGTCAGGCTTCAGAAAGCAGTTGTGGCTCTAATGGGACCCCAGCACTACAAATGTTGTGTCTGCAAGCATTATTGCCTTATTAACAGGGCCTTCTTCCTCAAGTCTGTCCCAGCACCCCCTCTGCACAGCACCTGAGTATTTCCTCGCCTTTGGTCTGGTTCTTGCATGAAATTTGGGAAAAGGCATTCTCTCTCCCAGGAAAGCAGTGTGAATCCAGAGGCAGCAGATGCTGTCAGTTTGGGCTGCTGCTGGCCTCAGAGGAGCCAGGCACGACTTTGCTGCCGTTTTCCAGCTTGGCCATGTCTGCCCGTGAGGAGCAAATGACACAACTGAATATGCTCTTTAGTGGAAGGAGTGCTCTGTTTATTGCAGTAAAACTAATTTATTTCTCCTTGTTCCTGGTGATAACTTAGCAGAAGAGCTGGAAAGTGGGAATGTGCATGTGCTATTAATCCCTTGACCTACACTGGGGATGTCTTGCTGCTAATTAACTCCCCAGTGCATCCTGCTTTCCTGACAGGCACTTGCCTGGCTCTCAGTAACTACTGTGATTAAACCCGAGCTAGACTCTAAGTAATCTGTGGTTCCTCAGCTCTTCCTGACCTGCAGGTTGTTTTTTTCCAGAATCTCTATGGAAGGCAGTGATAATGGCTGTGCTAGGGGTGAGAAAGCGGGCACAAAGATCCCTGAGCATCCCTGAAGGAAAAGCAACTGCAGAAATTGCAGCTGCAGATGGGCTTGTAGGGAAGCAAGTGGACAACAGGTGGAGCAAGTGCATTGTGGTGAAGGATGCACGGGCAAAGGGGTGGGTTTTACACTCCTGTGTGCACCTGGGGACAGAGAGGTGTCATCGGCCTCTCCTGAGAGGCAGCACATGTTATCTCACAGCCAGAAATGCCCTGTGGTGGGACAAGTGGTGTGAGGGTGAGTTGGTTCTGCTGGGGAATAAATTGCAGTCATCATGTGGGATTGCTTGTGCAGATTAATGCTACTTTAGTGTAACATCAGCAGCTTCACCAGAGCACTCAGTGCTGCGTGAAAAAAGGTGCTCAGCAATGAGCAAATGCCAAATCAAAAAGAACATGAATTGGAAGCTGCCTTGGATTTCAGGGATCAGAGTTCAGATACTCTTGTACTAATATTTTCCAAGGCCTCTTTTATTCTTCTCTCTCCCTGTCAGAATTTGTGGAAATTTAGAAGTATTTTGCATGCATGCTGTCAAGTTGAGCTTTGAGAAGAACAGCTCAGACCTCCTTTACACCTTGCCATATCTTGAAATATGTAGACTGATGTGAGTTATCCAAGTAGAGTGAGCCTGTAGGTGTAGTTGATAGAAAAAAAGACTCCTGCAAAGTAAATTCTCATTCTTGTTCTGCAGCCTCCCCAAATACATGAGTGTGAAAAGTGCTCGTTACTGATACAAAACTCATGAGCTTTGTGTTTGCACTTGGTGTATATTTCAACCCACATCTCTAAAGGAATTTTCTGAGTAACAAACACATTTCAGTTTCATGGGATGGTGTGGGAATAGATACGTAATTTTTGTTGGACGACAGCAAAACAGAATAAACTTTCCCAGACCTCATTTTCTCAGGTGAAAGCTTTAGGAGGCCCTACAGATATGAAAAGTAGTTTGTTTCAATACTGGAAATGTTATATTCTGTGCTTTCCCTTCTGTGTGGTTGGCTTGAGTGTTTTCCAGGGCCAGAATTACCTCCTTTTAACTAGCACTAGTACTTTGTATCCTATTGTCCTCTAGTTCCTTATTTAACTTCTCTGCCCTTCCCTTCTGATACCTTAGAACTCAAATTCCACAGGAGCTTGGATTTTGGTCCTTTTCTCTTAGCTTGGAAAGCATGAGTCAGATTTGGTCAGAATCCACCAGGAATACTGACATCTTTGTTCAGAACAATGAAAATAAAAAGAACACTGGGAACTGCCAAATAGGAATTTTCTTTTCCATAGAAAGCTGCTGTCTGTACAATGAGGAAACAAATTCCAGTTGGCTGAAGACTTATGTGGTCTTTCATGTTTGTTTGGGGGCAAGAGTTATCACTTGGCTCTGGGTGATGCTTTTTGGCTACTGTGTTTCTCACATTTTGTGTTTTTTCCCTGTTCCCTGATGTGACCCTGCTCTGAACTTCTCCATCCAGCCACAAAGCACCTCCAGGTGCTCCCACACACCTCCTTCCATGACACCTTCCTCCTTGGGGTGTCCTGCCAGCTTCAGGCTGCTTATCTGAGGTGCTGAGGTGGGGGGAGACAGGGTCAAGTGTGGAAAAGGCTTGAGAGGGAGATACATGTGAAAAAGCCTGAGAGCTGCTGTGCTGAGGTATGGGTTTCCAGCTGGATCGCATTTTGTATTTTACAGTGCTGTCTGCATTCCAACGATGCACGGGGGAAAATGAGGATTTTTATATTTGAGCTGGAAAAAGCCACCCACGTGAGAGAAGCACTGAGTGGCCTGTTTTCCTCTGAGCAGTTTTTATCTGCTTGTTCTGTTCTGTGTTCCTGCAGTGGAGCTCTCCCCCACCATGATGCACAGGGGCTCTTGCAGTGTGTCTCTGTGGTGCTGCATGACAAATGGCTTTGTGCTGCTGTGGCTGGCCAAGGAGCAGTGTGTGCCTCCACCACTGCTGCTGAGATCTGTGGTTGTTCATCACCTCATGGATCAGGTCTTTTGTTAATGATACCCCTCCAAAAAAGCATCATACTCAACAGACACTGCTTGATGTTAATTCCTTCAGTGTCCAAGGGTGGCGTGCCAGGAATGAAGAAGGATTGTTTGGGTTAATGAATGGTAAAATCAATTACAGAAATATTAGGGGTGCTGTATTAGATATGCCTGTGCTCCCCAAAGGATCATCTAAAGGCTGTCAAAATACTGGGCAATCTATTTCCCAGTTTTATGTAGCTTTGACTTGGTTTTCATGGAGATGAGAAAAAAGGCTCCACAAACCCTGGTTATTTGCTCTCAGTTCAGAAGGTGCTTAATAGGTTTGCCTCCCATGTCCCTGTTTTTGAGTGTTAATGCACAATAATTTCCACTGAGCTCAGCATTTCTGTAAAAGCAGGTCACTTGAAGAGCTGTCTCAGCTGGATGCAGAGTGTGAATGTGTGATGGTGTCCAGCTCTGACACAGCCCAGGGAAAGGAGAAGGAGCCTTTGGTGTGCAGGAGCAGCTGCTGGACAAGTGCTCAGCCCTCCTGTGCTCACCGTGTCCACTGGTGACCACAGAACTCCTGACTGGAAACACAAAACTGAATTCAGCTCTTTACACTCTACTTTTGTACTATTGTCTTCCAGGAAATATCTTGTATCTCCACCTATTCATATTTTGCCTTATTTTATGTGGAAAATGGTGTTGGTTGTGCAGCTTGCCCCTGCCCCTGATATATTTTGAAGCCCCCTCCATTCCTGCATGTGTCCATTACAAGTTGCTCCTAATTATCCTCATTAACCCCTGACTTTGAATGAAGCAGCTCCCAAGCATAAATCATAGAATCCCAGAATGGTTTGCCTTGGAAGTTTAGGGAAAACAAAGCCTGAAGCTGCTCTCTTTCAGCTTGCAGCCATTCCCCCTTGTCCTGTCACTACCTGCCCTTGGAGTCCCTCTCCATTTTTCTTTTGGGCTCCCATCAGATATTGCAAAGCTGAATCTGTGAAAAGCTGTATGTTGTGTTCACCTGGATTCTTATAACCTGGGACCCTGATCCTTGTGTTCCTTGCAGTAAATTGTGGAGGTCCAGCTCTGCAGAGGGAGAGGGGCAGACTCCCCACCAGCTCTTTTCCCCCTGGATGCAGAAATAAAGAGCAGCCTTTGAAATGCAACCTTTGTATCTTGTCAGAGAATTTCTTGCAAGATTCCTGAGAGGGACCTTAACGACAGCAGCCTCCATGGACAGACAGGAAGAGGGCTAGACATTGCAAAGCATGAATAATCCTGAGTTCTAGCCTGCTCATCAACCTAATGGAGCTCTGAGTAATAAAATGAGGTTTCTGGGAAAGCTTGAGATTTCTACCTGACCTTCTATTTAAAACAGCTTTGTGCATTTTATCTCTGCAATGTGCTTAAAAGTTCATTTGTTTTTAAAATGGAGTTTCCCTGCCTCTTCAGTCATGCTACAAGAACTGTAATAAGCATTTATTCTGTAAAAATTGTAGAGAGGCTAGAGCTCAAGAGTCTTCAGTGGCAATTCACATTGCTTTGGTAGAACCATGCCATGGGTGTCTCTGCAAGAGTTCATTCATGCAAGTAAATCAATGTCCAAAAACAGCCTGGCAACTTCCAGCTCTGCAAAAGGCATGAAGATTGTTCTGACAAGTTCTTGTAATGCTGTTGCACATGGCCAGGAAGTTTTCCAAGTTCAATTTAAACATCCATGATGCCAAGTTGGAAGTGGAGGAAGAGTTCCTGCCTGTTTTGATGAAGCACTTCAAGGCCTGTCCCTGCTAACAGTGTTTTAACACTGATGGGACAGGCTTTAGCTCACCTCCTTGGACATGGCTGCAGCACAAATATCCCCACTTGAGCAAGGCTCCCCCTTGGCTCCTTCCATTGATAAGAAGGACTAGCAGTCCTTTTTAGGGTGTGAATCACCAGACCTATTTTAGACACTTCATTTAGGTGAGATTTATAGTGGCCTCCCTCTATTTTCTTCTCTCCAGTGACTCAGGGTGCTCCAGTGTGACCAGATCTGATTTAGGATGTGTTTTACAGAAGCCTCTATCTGCACAGAGGCACCACCAGGCCTGATCAAATTGGTTTCTGAGCTGCAGAGTTGATTTTGGTAGGTGATACACATAGCATGCAAACAAACCCATGGATTTATACATTTATACCCTTTGAAATAATTTGTCCCAAAGCTGGATTTTGTTGTCCATAAAGATGACCCAGCAAACCTGGTGTTGTGTATGATTTTAGCTTATTTTCCACCCCATTTAGGACCATGGCTTTCCAGCATGCCCTGCAGTGTCCTGTGCTGCCCAAAACCACCCTGAGAGGATGTCTGCAGGCTGATGCCTTTGCTCCTCAGCTGCAGCACAGGCAAATCCAATGCCCAAAGCCATCCTGGGGATGTGACCCTGCTCCTGGTTCTGTGATTGCACAAGCCAGGAGGATTTCATCAGGCCCAGGAGAGGAACACATCCACGTCTTTTCTTAGAAAGCCAAATGCTTCACAGAACTTTGCTTTTCGTTTTCTCCAGGCTCCAGCAGGTCCTGCTGGGGAGACGGGTCAAGGTGGAGGAGGGAGCTCTTTTCTCTCATTATTGGAGTGTTAAATGTTTTGCAGAATTCTGGTGTTGAAAGCTGCAATCTGAACAGTTGAGAAAAAGTTCAGACCTGCATACTTAGCTCCCAGAAAATGCCCACATGAATTTCTCTGATTGAAGTGGAGCAACCACAAGGGAAATTCTCAGGACAGAGAATTTCAAATTCTGAATAGAAATGTAACAGGAAATTAAAGTAAAAAAGAAAGACCTATGACCAATATCCATAAAGAACCATTTGACCAGTGTCTGGATTTCAACTTTGTAACCAATCTAGGCAAACCACCAAGAAATATGCATTTGTTATGCTTTCCCAGTTATGTTTCTCCAGCTCAAACCACTTGAAGTAAATAAAACAGCCTCAGGAAATTGGTGTATTACAGTTCTCATTGATGCAATTGCAACTGTAAAACACATTTTACAGTATTAATGTCAGCATCCAGTCATTACTTTGCAGCCAGTTTAACTTCCAAGGCAAACCATTCTGTGATACTATGGTTTATGCTTGGGAGCTGCTTTGTTCAAAATCAGAGGTTAATTAATTAGGATAATTAGGAGCAACTTGTAATGGACACATGCAGGAATGGAGGGGGCTTCAAAATATATCAGGGGCAGGGGCAAACTGCACAACCAACAACCCCATTTTCCACATAAAACAGGCAAAATATGAGTAGGTGGAGATAAAAGGTATTTCCTGAAAAAGCATACATATGATAATGAATATAGGTACCTCTTCCCCATGCAGGAGCATAAAGGCAGCACAAAGTTTGACAGTGAGAACCCAAGCAAATCTGAGTCAGAGACCTCAGCCTGAGTGTGTGCACAGATATTTATTGGGATAAAAGAGATAATGCAGCAGTTTGAGGTGTGCAAGCTGCCCTCTGCTGCAGAAATCCTCCTGTGTGACCTGGGAGTCTCCCATCTAATCCTGCAGCAAGGTGTGCCTATCTCTAGATAATAGAATGCAGAAACAATCATGTGCTGCTATTGTGAAGAGCTGGTTATGGTTTTGTTTTCCTCCTCAGAGTATTTCAGAAGACAAAAGTGGTTTTTTTGTTCTTTTTCTTTTTTTTCCTCACAGATTAAAAAAAAATGAAATGAGAAACCACAACTTTGGGGTATAAATATTTTGTTTATAAACTGGAAATTATTTTGGGAAGGGTTTTTATTTTTTTTTTCCAGAATTCTTTTAAAATAGAAAATCATCTAAGAAAACAGGAAAAAACTCAGTTTTTTTGTCCAACAGGAAAACATTTAGTGAGGACACAAAGATGGAGGGGGAAAAAAAGCCATTGTCATCTGCTACAAAAATACTTGGCATTTTAAGAACATTTTTATGCCTTTGTTTGCATCTTGCTCTGCCTCTTGTTCATTGTAATTTCATGCAATATTATTTACCCAGGCATTTTGTGAAATACGTCACGCTCTGAAAGGAAGGTGGCAGAAAGGACAGCTCCTGTCCCAAGACAGCATTCCTGGGGGAAAATCACTGCGCTGCAGCTCTCTGGAAGGCAGAGAAATATGTCACAGAGGAATTTCATCCCACCAGGAATGTTTGCTGTGAGTTGTCTTTTCCTCAGAAGTACAGCACATACGTCATCTCGCCAAATGATTGTTCTCACATCAATAATTAAATTAATGTAATAATTCCCGTGTTGGGAAACTGCAAATCTCTGTGTAAAACTGCAGTTCTCCAAAGGCTGAAAGTTCAGGGTGGGGCTGGGTTATGGGGTGGATTAAGCTGGGGAGAAAGGGGATTTTTTATCCTCATGTTGCACCAAAAAACTTGTTTTAATCCTCAGTTATCAAACACTGGGGAGAAATGATCCTTGTTGTAGGATTTGTTGCTAACATGAGACAGTTTCTGTAGGACTTTGTAACTTTCTGTGCCTGTGTGTTGGATTTCCTTTGTCCTGTCATTTCCTCTGGTGGCAACAGGGTTGATAATTAAGGTTGCCAAACATTAAAAATAAATCCTTAGGCTTGTGTACATCCTATATTGTTTTGTTAATAATTTTGTTGAACTTCAGCCCTGGAGAATGGTGGTGTTATTGTCCACACCAGAAGCGTTTCTCAGAATAGAATACCAAATGCCAGGTCACAAAGGGCTTGCTGAATCTCCAGTTAGGAAATAATCAGGTTTTCCACTGTAAGGTCTCAGGAAGGAGGAGGAGAGGATGCAGTTTGCCTCAGAAGTGCAGGGGCTGGCAGGGAGCTGGGGTTAAACTCTGACACTTTGCCACAGATTTAAGGATATGGGAAAACAGGAATGACTCTCAGTGTGGATTGAACTGGAGCTGCCAGACAACCTGCAGAAAATATCACTCCATCCATCAGTACAACCAGCAGCTCCCGCCCCAAGAGACCCTGCAGCTCTCCAGGTATTTCTGAAATGGTGGAAATCCATACTAAACCCTCTGTGCTGGTAATACCCAGGAGGAGTTTCTCCAGGGACTGAAAATGGCATTTATTTCAGCAAGGGAGAACCAACAGTGGCTACAAGAATCAAATCAGCTTCCTGCCATGGGTTTGCAGTAGCTGAGGTGTCCCTGCACTGTTGCATTTGTGGGGTGCCCTGCGGCAGGAAGGATGATGGATCTGACTCCATGTTCTCAGAAAGGCTAATTTATTATTTTATGATCTATATTATATTAAAGAATGCTATACTAAACTGTACTAAAGAATACAGAAAGGATACTTACAGAAGGGTAAAAAGATAATAATGAAAACTTGTAACTTTTTCCAGAGTCCTGAACACAGTTTGGCCCCAGTTGGCCATTGAGTCAAAACAACTCACTCCAGAATCCAATGGAACAATCACCTGTTGGCCAGCAATGTCCAACCACATTCCAAAGGAGCAAAACACAGGAGAAGCAAATCAGATAATTATTGTTTTCATTTTTCTCTGAGGCTTCTCAGCTTCCCAGGAGAAAAATCCTGGGCAAAGGCATTTTTCCAGAAAATGTGAATGCCACACCTGCACCACTGGTAACTCAAACCTGCCCATGGGGGCTGAGCTGGACAAGAGACACCAAAAATTCCTCCAGAAACAAAAGCAGCCTGAGCATGGTTTGTGTAGGTCTGTCAGCCACAGCATTGCTGAGGCTGGGAACCAGGGTGGCAAGAACCCTTCTCTGTTCGAAGACATTTACCATATCAAGGAATTCCCCCTGATTTTTGAATATTGCTCAAATCAGAGTAAATCCCTG
This sequence comes from Ammospiza nelsoni, assembly GCF_027579445.1. NCBI lineage: Eukaryota > Metazoa > Chordata > Aves > Passeriformes > Passerellidae > Ammospiza > Ammospiza nelsoni. Next base: position 70,613,219 of record NC_080637.1, read on the forward strand.
TGATGTTTGAGCATTGCTCAGCCACTGAAGCAGAGCATTGACCTTGCTGGAATAAAAGGCAGGAGCTCTGTGGTTCTCCAAGGGCTCTAAATGAAATTGGGCTGTCCCAGTTCTGAAAGTCCCATTACAGAACTTTGGCACGCCTTCTACTATCTAGATGCTCTTGCTCCATCTAGTGAGGAAATTTATTGCTCATCCTTAGTGTTGGCTGTGGAGGAGGCCTAGGGAAAAATAACATAATTTATGCATCTGACCTATGCAAAGATGGGAATTACCCAGGAAGATTCTGGTTTTGATTTCGTTAGAAGAGTGAGAATGACAATGATTTTAGCTTACAGCGGCTCATTGACATATCTATTAAATTATTAAAAAAAAAGACTTGAGGGTTTTTTTTTAATGAACTTTCCCACGAAAATCTATTTATGTTTGTGTTCAGTGGGTGGATTTGCTTGTTATGTGAATTGAATGGAGGGGGGTAGGGCAAAGAGATAAAATGAAAAAAGTTGGTTTAAGGGGTTTAACTGTATCTGTTACACCCCATCTTTACTGTTCCTGTTCAGCAGCCGAAACACATTCCTCTTTCATAAAAGAAGGAGCACAAGGGCACCAGCTCACAGATTTTTGGTGCAATAAAGCTGTTTCTGAAGCCTGTGTGAGGGGTGTGTTCTGCTGGGCACTGAAGAGCAGGGACAAGGTGAGGGGCACAGAGATGCTCTCTGATGCCTGCCAAACTCTTTGTGAGCTCAGAGGGGTCAGGATTTGCCCATTCCTTCTTCTACCCTGCCTTGCCAGACACATTTCATGTCCTATTCCCCCTTTCATTTGCCCTTTCTCTTCCCAAAAGACATTTGTTCAAACCATGAGTGGAAAGCAGAAAGAACAGGTTAAAAAAGCAGACAAATAAATGGCATTTCTTGCTAGGACTTGCATTTTTGGGTACACAATAAGTGCCATTTTCTTTGGGTAGGAATTTCCTAATTTTATTTGAAAACTCCTGTTATTACTTCTGAGTTTGTTTATGCTCATGCAATAGATGCCATATATATATTGTGTGTGTATATATATATATATATATATATGATGTATATGTATATATATATACACCATATATACCATACATACACCATATATAAAATATAGACACCATATATTAAAAAGTATGTACATATTGTGCAAACACAAGCTGAAGACACAGGGCTGCCATGTCAGAAGGGATTTTTGGCTTTTTAAGTGAAAACAGTTTTTTAGTTTAAAAAAAAAAAAAGATTTAATAAAGAATGTTCCCTTCCTCCACCAAAAAAAAAAAAAAAACCAAAAAAACCCAACAAAAAAACCACCCCAAAAACCCAACCAAAAAACCCCCACCAAACAAAAAAATCAACAAAACCAAACATTAAAAGATATTATCTTCAGAGATAAGATGTTATCTACAGGGTGCCTGATGCACTGGTTCCCTCCGTGCAGTGCTCTGCTGTTAGATGTCCCTGGTATAATTCTTTTTGCATGGTCCCATTTTCATGTTTTCTGGCTGTCATCTTCAGTGCTATCATCAAAAATTCACATCTGACCCAATGAGCAGAATAACGTTTGCAGGTAAAGTTACAACAAAAATCAAAAACTGGCCTAGGGGAAGTCAGAATCTGCTTTCCTGAGCTAAGGAACTCATGCAGAAAGGCAGAGGGGAAGGATGCAGCAGAAGAAAAGTTCTGTATTAATTAGAAATTGTAGAAATCTGACAAACCAGTATTGTTTTTCCTCTAGGGCTATGCTAAATGCATTCCAATGGCAAAAGAGAGCATAAAACAAAGTGAGTGACTGCTGATTTTTTGACACCATGGAAGAGGAATGGATGCACTTTGGTGAAAAAACAGCAAAGAGAAGATTTGAAGCCAAAATCTCTGACCTTGGAGTCCTCTGATCAAGTTCAGGAGTTGGTGGGTGCCTTATGGACGATCTGTGCTGGTCCCAACCACTGCTGCCCCTGGTTGGCTCCTGAAATGTTGCCATGGGGTTTAGACAAAGGTAAATTCACTCTATTAGGGAAATGGGACAACAGGACTGAGAACTGCTTTTTAAAGCCCAAAAACTGCCCTGGAAGTTTTGTATTTATTGAATCAGTTTGCCTAACAGATAACCAGGCATTTCCTGCCATGAACACAAGGAAAGGCTTTCAGCTGTGCCTGGGAAAATGGGGCTGAATTAAAGGAGCTCAAGTGGTTCCTTGACAGAAGGAGGGAGGAAGATGGATGACAGGGAAAGGACAGTGAATTTATGGAGAAGAAAGCAAGATGTTACAGTGGGGTGGCAGCTACTGAGCAGACTTTGAGGTGTCTAATGTGTGTAATTTATCAAAGGCAAAAGAGACCGCAGAGCTTTTAAAAACATGTCACAGTTTCCTAAGTACAAATGAAGCAGCCCTCTGATGAGTTTTTCGGATCTCTGGTCCTTTGGAAGTGTCATGTTGGAGGACATTCGTTTCCCTAGAGCTGGCTTGTGTGTGCTGCCATGGGGGAACGGGAACAGGGACAGGGACAAGGGCTCCTCTGGGGACAAAACTCCTGAGGGCAGCTTTTCATGGAGTTCCATCTTTAATCTCTTGTGAGATACCCAGGTTCTTAGCTATAAAAAGCTCTTGATCCACATTGTCTGGGGGATCACTGCCATGGAGTGTGCCGACACTTGGGTTTCCTCTGGGACACTCCCAGCAGGGCTGGGGAAAGGAAATTTCAGGGAAAGGAAATTTCAAGGAAAGGAAATTTCAAGAAAATTGCAAGGAAGTTTCAAGGAAATTTCAAGGAAAGGAAATTTCAAGGAAAGGAAAGAAAAGTAAAGGAAATTTCAAGGAAGTTTCAAGGAAATTTCAAGGGAAGGAAATTTCAAGGAAAGGAAAGGAAATTTCAAGGAAAGGAAATTTCAAGGAAAGGAAAGGAAAGGAAATTTCAAGGAAAGGAAAGGAAATTTCAAGGAAAGGAAAGGAAAGGAAATTTCAAGGAAAGGAAAGGAAATTTCAAGGAAAGGAAAGGAAATTTCAAGGAAAGGAAAGGAAAGGAAAGGAAATTTCAAGGAAAGGAAAGGAAATTTCAAGGAAAGGAAATTTCAAGGAAAGGAAAGGAAATTTCAAGGAAAGGAAAGGAAATTTCAAGGAAAGGAAATTTCAAGGAAAGGAAATTTCAAGGAAAGGAAATTTCAAGGAAAGGAAAGGAAAGGAAAGGAAAGGAAAGGAAAGGAAAGGAAAGGAAAGGAAAGGAAAGGAAAGGAAAGGAAAGGAAAGGAAAGGAAAGGAAAGGAAAGGAAAGGAAAGGAAAGGAAAGGAAAGGAAAGGAAAGGAAAGGAAAGGAAAGGAAAGGAAAGGAAAGGAAAGGAAAGGAAAGGAAAGGAAAGGAAATTTCAAGGAAAGGAAAGGAAAGGAAATTTCAAGGAAAGGAAAGGAAAGGAAAGGAAAGGAAAGGAAAGGAAAGGAAAGGAAAGGAAAGGAAAGGAAAGGAAAGGAAAGGAAAGGAAAGGAAAGGAAAGGAAAGGAAAGGAAATTTCAAGGAAAGGAAAGGAAATTTCAAGGAAAGGAATTTCAAGGAAAGGATATTTCAAGGAAAGGAAAGGAAAGGAAAGGAAATTTCAAGGAAAGGAAAGGAAATTTCAAGGAAAGGAAATTTCAAGAAAAGGAAAGGAAATTTAAAGGAAAGGAAATTTAAAGGAAAGGAAATTTCAAGGAAATTTCAAGGAAAGGAAAGGAAAGGAAATTTCAAGGAAAGGAAATTTAAAGGAAAGGAAAGGAAAGGAAAGGAAAGGAAAGGAAAGGAAAGGAAAGGAAAGGAAAGGAAAGGAAAGGAAAGGAAAGGAAAGGAAAGGAAAGGAAAGGAAAGGAAAGGAAAGGAAGAAGGAAAGGAAAGGAAAGGAAAGGAAGAAGGAAAGGAAGAAGGAAAGGGAGAAGGAAAGGGAGAAGGAAAAGGAAAAAAGAAAAGCTGTGCTGCTTTCTCTGAAAGGAAAGGAAAAGGCTGGTCTTTTCCCAAGGTTTTCCACCCCACCTCACAATTCCTGCAGGATGTGGGAAGCTCCCAGGTGGGATTTGCCCTTTTCAGGAACTTTTTCCCAAGGTTGATGTGCTGGAATCACAGCCCAGATTGCCCAGAACCAATTGATTGTTGGCAGAATCCAGTTTAGTTCAGACTGTGCTTTAAACAAAAAAAGCCAACCCAAACCCCCAGGTAATTTGGTTTTCTTTCTTAGCACCCTTGACATCTATTCTAGAAAAAGAAAATAGAAACTAAATATGTGTAAAAAGCCATTTCCACCAAAGTTCAAAGGCAAATTATGGAGTTCAATACACTCTGTAGTTGAAAGGCCAAAAATTGCATTAAATTAAGATGGTGTATTTTATGTAGGGTGTGAGTTGGCACTAGAGATCATCTCCTTGCACCCTTTGCTTGTGGGCCCAGCCTGAGCACCAGGTCCAGTCTCAGCCTGATCCATTCAGGTCTTCATCTCTGCCTCAAGTCCCAGCTGGGGCTTGGCTTTTCAGCTTCAGAACACACAAGGGATGGGCTGATGTCTCTGCACTGTCCTGAACTTGGTTATGCATTTTGATTCAAATGTTCCTCTTTCAAAGAGTGAGCAGTGCAATTCCACACAGTGTCTTCGGATGCACTACAGAAGTGCAAATGGTATTGGCAGCCCACTGCTGTTATTTTTGCAGTTTATTTTAATTAGTAATCAAATATAATTTTTCAACTCTGTGTTTTTTATTCCATGTCTTTAATGTCTTCCAGATCCACTCCAGGTTCACTAGACTGGGTGGTAACAAAGTTTTAATTTTGATCCAGAGGAAGCTGCCATGCCCATTTTGAGCATTCATTATTTGCTTACTTTTGCTCTTTTATTTTTAGCTGTATTTTGTACTGCCTTTCTTTCTCTCTCTGTATTTAAAAATAATTTTAGACTTTTCATTATTATGTGGCATCGATTCTTGGCACTGAGGTTAAAGCCTGGAACTGAGCAAACCATGAAATTACTGCCTCAGCACAACCACTTGAAAGTGTCTGTCATGTACTTGGTGCTGTGTTTGTCAAAGCTCTGCTCACCCTTTGTGTAGCATCCTACAAAATGTATTCCTCATCCTACAAAATGTATTCCTCATCCTACAAAACGTATTCCTCATCCTACAAAACGTATTCCTCATCCTACAAAATGTATTCCTCATCCTACACAACGTATTCCTCATCCTACAAAACGTATTCCTCATCCTACAAATGTATTCCTCAGCCCGGGAAGAGGGAGGAAAAGAGAGGGTTGAGAACACCAGTCACTCATCATTTACCGGCTCCAGGATTTGCCTGCTGAGCCCTGACATGAAAAGTGTTCAAAACTTTTCCTTAAAAGTGAAATACTGCAAGCAAAACCCTCTTCCTTTTTGTATGTTCTGCCCCAGCAAGAAATTTGCTTTACCAGGAGGAAATGCAGCAGTAATGGCTGCTGATGCTTTGTTCAGTTTGCTGATGCTTTGTTTCCCTCAGAAATGCGCAGGATGGACAAAGTTGTGGGCTGGTGACTGATGTTCCATGCATGGAAACATCATGACTTTGTAATCCCATTCTCTGCATCTTTTTGAGAAGCTGGAAAAAGGGAGAGAAAGTCCCTTTGTAGAAGGAAGAGAGGTTCTTCAGTTTCCAGGTTACACTCTGTGCTTCAGGAGAACAACAAAGCTGCGATATTCCTGCTTGGCATAGGTGTTACAGGGAAACAGAGGCTTGGAAAAGCCTCTTAAAATCATCAAATCCAACAGTAAATCCAGCACTGCCAAGCCCACCACTAAACCACATCCACACACCCACGAAATCCCTCCAGGGATGGGGCTTGGATGAGCACTTCCCTGCTCAGGCTGTTCCAGAGCTTGCCAAGCCTTTCAGTGGGGGAATTTCCCCCAAAATGCCACAAGCACAAGCAGAGGTGTCTCAGCACAGCATTTTTGCCATTTCCACTTCCATTTTTCCATTTCTTCACAGCACTGGCAGTGCCTGTGGAGCAGCCAAGGGGCTCTGGGTGTCAGGATGGAAAACCCAAGGGGTAACACCACGGGCTGAGGCAACAAGGACCATTTCTAACCCTGAAAATCTCCATCAGTGTCATGGGACTGTGGCTTCATCCCTCCCCTGGCAGCAGGGTGGTGTCCCTAGTGAAGAACTTTGGTTTCTTGTCACTATCACATTTTCTGAAAAATGCTCTTTGCCCAGGATTTCTTCTCCTGGGAAGCTGAGAAGCCTCAGAGAAAAATGAAAACAATAATTATCTTATTTGTTTCTCCTGTGTTTTGCTGCTTTGCAATGTGGTTTGGACATTGTTTACCCACAGGTGATTGTTTCATTGGTTAATGTGAATTGTTTTAACTTAATGACCAATCATGGTCAGGCTGTGTCAGACTCTGGAGGGAGTAATGAGTTTTCATTATCATTCTTTGTAGCCTTCTGGCTGTATCCTTTCTCTATTCTTTAGTATAGCATAATATAATAATATAATATAATATAATATAATATAATATAATATAATATAATATAATATAATATAATATAATAATAAATTAGCCTTCTAAGAACATGGAGTCAGATTCAATCATCTTTCCCCTCGTTGGGGTTGCCTGCAAATTCAAGTTTTTGCCCAGCAGACCCAGCCCCTCCTCTGGAAGTGCTCCTGGCCAGGAGCAGAGCCAGGATGGGGAGAAGCCAGGCTGGCACAGCAGGCAGCTGGCAGCAAGGAGGCCTCATGTTCACAGAGAATTGCATTTTTCTTGATGTTAAATTAATATACAATGGGGTGTTATGGATGTTCCTTCTACATCTCGGCCACAGTCAGTTGTTCATGCCAAGTATAATAAAAATGTTTTCTAATCTTGATGGAGTTCTCCCTGACATCTTATGTTTCACTGTCTTCACTGTCTTCCAGCACTTTTCTTTCTATCAAGATTCTTGTGTGTCTTGGCTTTCATAATCTCTATTCCTTTTTAAGGCTTTCTTTAGCTGGTTGCAAAGTGCAGGTTGACTTTTTGTTTTTCCTTTGTTAACATGTTTGTTTGTTTACAGAGGAACAGTGAGGGAGCGCTTGGGGAGGATCTCTGCTTCTTTCTTTTGGTTTAATTTTCTGTCCATTATTTTGTATCACCTCCCCCTTTCTGTGCTGTGGAAACCTGTCAGGATCTCTGGATTGATGACAGCACTGCCTGACTCGTGCCAGGTTCCCCTGTCCTGTGTCCTTTCCCTCTGATTCTTTGCAAAACAGAATAACTTCAGCCTTGCAGGTTGTTGGATGTGCAAGGTCCTAAAAAGCAGCAGGTGAATCCATGCAAAATAGAGATTTTTCCCTAAAATCCAAGCCACAACTGGGTAGATGCTTCTGCCAAAAGCACCAAAGCAGAAAAGCCAGAGAATTATAAAGGGGACAGCTGTAAAATGTGGGTTCTCCACATCTTTGTGGAGAGTGATGAGAAGGGGAAGTTTGAAAAAATGTTGTGATTAAAAATAGCTTATAAAAATTCCTTGTCCTGTTATAGACCCAAATTGGTCCAAATCCTTGTCTTTTCTTACTATTTTCTTCTCTAGTGCACAAGCTGAGGGAGGTTTCAAATAGCTCAAATACTTCCAAAAGATTGGAAAACCTGGAAACATTTTTCCTGTACATTTTATGTGAAAACTTTCTGGTGTTTTTTCCTTTTCACTGCTGCTGACTGGAAAAGCTTTACCCTGGAATAATGACCTGTGCCCTGCCTTGTGCAAGCTCCTGAGTCACTTCTGAGCCCATATATAGGGATCATTCCCTTTCCTCTGGACAGGAGGCAGTCCCACTCTGCACAGGGGAAGTGAAGAGGCATTTCTGCTCTGGAGTGGCAGTGGAAAGTCTGAGCAATGTGATTACCTCAGCCATCATTTACAGGAGCACCCAGGGCTCCCTCTCAGCAAACAAATGTGTTTAATGGCCAGGGATGTTCAGAATGTCTGTGCAACACGTGGGCTGGAGGACAAGCCTCCTCTTCCCCTGAGAAGTTGATTTAAAGTGGCAATAAGCAGATTGGGAGGCAAAAGGAAGATCAAAGGATGCTAAATACTGCAGCTGTTTTCTGAGGTATTTTGCTCAAAATATCTGATATAATATCTGATATCTGATCCTCTGCTTGGTGGAGCTGATGGCCACATAAAATACTGCTCCATGGGTCACTGGGGCCAGGATGCTGGAGGTAACTTTGGGATTAGTCTTTCTTGCTAACCATCTGTCTGCCATCACCAATAACCCTCCCAATCCTTCACCATCCAGGCTCTTGCTTGATCTCCGAGCAAAACTGATTGTTTGAAATGGTAAAGTCATTCATCAGCCGTTCCTAAAGCCAGATTTGGGGGAGAAGAAAGAAAGGAAAGAAGAAAGGAAAGGAAAGAAGAAAGGAAATTTCAAGGAAAGGAAAGGAAATTTCAAGGAAAGGAAATATCAAGAAAATATCAAGGAAAGGAAAGGAAATTTCAAGGAAAGGAAAGGAAATTTCAAATAAATTTCAAGGAAAGGAAAGGAAAGGAAAGGAAATTTCAAGGAAAGGAAAGGAAATTTCAAGGAAAGGAAATTTCAAGGAAATTTCAAGGATATTTCAAGGAAATTTCAAGGAAATTTCAAGGAAAGGAAAGGAAAGGAAATTTCAAGGAAAGGAAATTTCAAGGAAAGGAAAGGAAATTTCAAGGAAAGGAAAGGAAATTTCAAGGAAAGGAAAGGAAAGGAAATTTCAAGGAAAGGAAATTTCAAGGAAAGGAAATTTCAAGGAAATTTCAAGGAAATTTCAAGGAAATTTCAAGGAAAGGAAAGGAAAGGAAAGGAAAGGAAAGGAAAGGTTAGGTTTTATGGTTTTCTTTGTAAGAAAGAGGCTGCTGAGACAGCAGGGGCTGCCTGAGAGTGTCCAGGGCCAGGCAACACTGCTTTAGTGTGTGTCTGAATATAGAAATGGGCTCTGGCACGAGCAGAGAACAAGGAAGGAGCATATCTAAAGCTGGTTCACCTCAGCCTCTGCCTGTTTCTTTAGACAATTGTTCTTTCCTCTCAGACCAGGAGCATTGCTCACTCCTTCCCTGTCCAGCTGTGATTCTTGTCCTTATCAGTGGGAAAACACTTGTCCCCTGCCCAGCAAACACTGCTGTGGCAAAACATCTTCAGGGCAGAGAGGGACAGCTTTAATGCCTGCTTCATGTGAAGGTTTTTCATGAGCAGTGCTTCCCCTTTGGACAAGAGGATGGCATTTTTGGCTGCAATCCAGAAGCACTCAGATACCCAAAGGCGACACAAGCTCACTGTCAATAGGAGCATCACACAAGTCTGAGTGAGGAGGGGACAAGAAAGGAGATTGGGAGGTGGGGATTTGTGCCATTCACATTCCCTCTCTCAGGGTTTTTTCCTAGAGAACCAAAAGAGAAGAAAGAGAGAACAATTCTTATCCCTACTTGCTGCTCCTGTTGTTTTTGCACATGTAGAAAGTGTTAAGAAGATTGTTCACCTGAAGTGATTTGTCAAGTGATTTAGATCCTGCTAAAGATTGCTTCGTTTCCTTTGCCAGTCACTGTGTCCTGGCTGTCTAGGGACAGCCACAAGTTTTCTTTAGTATTATTATCAGTATTCATATCAAATTTAGTATAGTATAGTATAGTATAGTATATAACTTTTTAATATAATATAGTATAATAAAGCTCTTGTTCAGCATTCTGAATCAATAGAGTCAGATACCCTGCATCAGGGGCACCCTGTTTTTTAGGGTTTGTGGGGTGAGAGGCTGTAAGCAGTGAAATGAGGACAAGACATTTAGAAGCAGCAAACAATTCTGGTTTGGTTTCTGTTGTCTGTTTTGGTCAGGAGCAGAGTTGTGTGTTTGGAAGATAAAGCAAGCCCTGAGGAGAGGGAGCTGATCCAGCTCCATGGGTGGTGTCAGCCCTTCCCTGGCTGCAGAGCAGGGCCAGCCCTGTACAATGGGGAGCATTTCTGTGCGTGTGTTTGGGCTGTAAACCTTGCCATGTGCTCTGCCCCAAGGGATGAATGCTGGCTGCCCTGCAATGATCAGCTCCCAGAGCAGAAAGGCAGCTACCAGTGAGCCCCTGTGTGAAATGCACTCCAGCAGGGTGAGTGGGCTCAGCTCCTTGCTGTAAATGATGAAGCTGATGGAGGGGAACATTTGGGCTCTTCAGATGCAGCTCATGAGTTTGCCAGCCCTGGTGGAATGCATACCTGGATAATTTTTTTGTTTATTTTTTTTGTTTATGTGTTTGGTTTTTAGCTTCAGCTGGCAGGGTGGTAACTGGCTACTTCAACAGGGGTACACACAGTCTGGATTTCTGCCAGTTTCTTTTGGATAGTTGTATGAAACTGCACTTTAAAAATACCTACTGCTCTGCACTGCTCTGTGGCAGCAACCTCTGCTATTCCAGGCTTTGCAGTGTGTGTGCTGTAGCCACGTTTAACTAATAACTTAATTTAAAAGCTGATGAGCAATTTATTTCACCCTCTGTAGCCAGGAAATAATGATGATCAGCAGTTTTATTGAAAGGATGGCTTGGACTCTGACTCCTTTTGCTGCAGGTTGTAGGCTTGCCAGCCCAGTTACTTTCTGCAAAAAACAGCTGATTGTTTTTCTTGGCAGTTCAGTGGCCCAGTCAGCTCTGGACATCTGGCTGATGCATGATTCCAGATCAATTGGTGCACCTGTAATAGCTCAGCTTTGAAAAGTGGCTGCTGCACACTCATGGAGGTGTCAGGGTGGGTGTTTTGGCTTGCTGTGTGTGAGCAGGCTGGTCCTGCCTGCTGGTATCTGACCAGGCCTGAGCTGGGTGAGTGCTGTGTGGCAAAACTGCTCAGGATTCCAGCTGATGGAGCCACAATCCCAAATATTCCATCAGGACAGGCTCAATCAGGAATACACAGACACTTCTGCTGTTGCCGTTCAGCTCTTTTTTTGTGGGCAGGTGAAAAGTGATCCAGAGCTTGCTAATCCATGAGCACTCAGTGAAAATTTCCTTAATTAGAATGTCAGATGTGTTTCCTAATGAGGTCTTGCAAAATGAACACTCATTTTGCATCTAAGTGACACAGCCAAGAGATATGAATCTTTTAATGCCTGTACAGCTCAAGCTCAAAAGCAAATCCCAGTCCCCAGAATGAGATGTGCTGCCATCTCAAAGCTGTGACTTCACATTTCCATCCATTGTGTTGAAAACCTGTTGCGCTGTGGGACAAAAAACACTGCTCAGAAGGAAGAACAATGCTTGAACAAAGACTTTTTTCCCCTGCTGTCCTTAGGACACATTTAAGAGCTCCAGCTGAGCAGAGAGCAGTAACTGGTGTTATTGTGGTGTTCTGTCTCTGAAATGCCTGATAGCCCTGGCACTCTCATTTGAGATTGTGTCACTGGGGAGAAGCTGACATGCAAGTAATTTTTCTTAAATGCTGCTAGGACTTATACCCGTCCCTTCTCTTCAGCATGATCACTTATTATTTCTTCATTAGCCAGTTCTTATAATTATTGTGGAACCAAATTCCTTAGCCTATATAGTTTGACTATACCAGTGTGGTCCAACAAATACAGGTCTCTCATATGGTGCATTTTAAAAGCAAATGCATTTATATTTACACAAAGCATTTGTACTAGGTAAGAAAACAAGAAAACAGTGAGAGAAACCAGTGGACTTTATAGGCAGTGGAGGAGGAGTGCTTGGAGCTGGCATTAGGTGAAGAGTGAATGGCTGCTGGTCCCTTGGGAGTGTGTAAGGCTGAAATTATTAAACAAGATTGCAAATCAGTCAATCTCCATTTGTGTGGAGGTCTGGGATGAAACTGCAGGTGAGTCCAGGTGAGTCTCACCACCTGCTCCTTCTCCATGGGGTGGCTGCAGGGCTCAAAATTGTGGGTTTCACCTCCCCCTCTCTCATAAAGGCTCATCCTTTGTTTCTCCCTGCATCTATTAGCCAAAAAGACACTATCTCAAGTGAAAACACATTCCATTATTGTAGCTCTGCTCCTTGGAATGTTATGACACATCCCCCAAATATCAGCTTTGTTAACTGTCAACAAATTAGTGTCCTCTCACTCCCAGCATGTGCTCTCATGGGTCCTCTTGGCTCCTGCCCTCACAGAGAGCAGGACCAAGGCTGCAGTCCAGGGAACACTCCCTCTCCTGACCTTCTGTCCCAAAATTCTCCTTCTTGCCAGCTGAACAGTGGGACAGCATCCCATCAGCTAGGGAAGCTTCCTCTCCCTCTCCAGCATCAGGAGAAAATGGCTGGCACTCAATTTATTCACTGCTGCCAGCAGAACTGGAGGCAAAAGCTGTTGGGCCCAGTCCTGAACCAGCTTGGTGTCACAGACAGATTTTATGGAAAATCTTTTCTTTAGGATTTTTCCTCCTGAGAAGCTGAGAGACCTCAGGAACAAAATGTAAACATTGATTATCTGCTGCTGTGGAATGCAACAGGTTCATCTGTGATTGGTCTCATGTGGTTGTTTCTAATTAATGGCCAATCACAGTCAGCTGGCTCGGACAGAGGGTCTGGGCCACAAACCTTTGTTATCATTCTTGCCTAGTCTATTCTTAGCCAGCCTTCTGATGAAATCCTTTCTTCTCTTCTTTTAGTATAGTTTTAATGTAATATATATAATAAAATAATAAATCAAGCCTTCTGAAACATGGAGTCAGATCCTCATCTCTTCCCTCAACCCGAGACCCCTGTGAACAGTCACGAGTTTTCTACACCAACCTTGGTGAGTTTTCTGCACCATCCTACTGAGTTATGGCTGGACAAAGGGCTGAGCCTGTTTTGCCCCAGCAGATGAGCCACAGGACCCCCTTTCCCCCTTTCAAGTGGCCCACAGGCTCCCCTTGGAATCCTGGTGCTGAGCTGGGAAAGGGCTGAGGGTGGCTCTGCTCCCTGCACTGCCAGAGCTGGGGCTCATCTCAGGCTTTAAATCCCTATCAGGGATCCCAGGATGTGGCTCTGGCAATTATAAACCAGGCACTTCAAATCACATGGTTAGAATTTAGGTAAACACTCAGGGAGAAACCAAGGCACGTCCCCCAGATGCAGTGTCAGAGACACCATTTAAGGGAAATGAGAGGGAAAACAGCTTTGCTCCAGCCCAAGGCTTGTCCCAAAGGTGTCCCAGCCCGCAGCTCCAGGCACTGGCAGCAGCAAGCTCAGCCTTGCAGCCAATGCTTCACTCCATTCTGCCTGCAAAATTAAGGCGCAGCTTCACTGCTGCCCCAGGGCGTGCCAGGCAGCTGAAGGAACTCCTGTGTAGGCCCGAGGTCAAGAAATTAACTGAATTCATGTTAATAAATTAACTAAATTAATATATTTAGGTCAATAAATTAACTAAATTAACATATTAACTGTGCAATGGATCTGTACTTTCTGCTTGCTCCTGAAGATGGTGAGCAAACTTAAAAAAAAAAACAAAAAACCCCCAAAAAACAAACAAACAAAAAACCCCCAAAAACAAACAACCCCCCCAAAACAAAAACAAAACAAAAAAAACCCAACCAAAAAACCCCAACCAAAAACCAAGCAACAACAACAAAAAAACAAAACAAAACACCAAAACCCAACAAAGCTCCAAAAACCAAAGTGAAACAAACAAAAAACCAAACGACCAAAAAACTCCTCCCGTAAAAAAAAAAAACACATTGAGAACCCCTCTGAATTTTCTTGCTTAGAGATCTGAATTTCAGAAGCAGATGTACCATATCTGAATTTCTAGGGGACCTCCAAGCATTCAGACTGACCATAACAGTTCAGCAGAGCAAATGAAGGGGAATTGGGCATGCTTGTTAGTCAGCTCTGCTTTTTCACCCTCACTCTGATTGTCCATCCTGCCTTTTCTCCTCTTTTGAAACACACAAGGTAAATTTAGGGTGAATTAAGGCATGGAGGAAATGTTTTTGGGTTGTGTTTATTTTTTTTTTTAATTTTAATTTTATCAATTTTAATGCCAGTCTTTCTTTTAAAGTATAGAAAATGCTGCACACTCTCCTGTGAAGCCAGTTTACACTAAAGTCAAAGCCTTGCAAATATTCAATTAGGAGAGCAGTCAAGTATGTGGGATTAAGTTGTTTATATGGATGTTTGCAGAAGCAGAGTGTGAGTTCACAGGCAGGCATGGGAGCTTTGCTTTCCCAGCTGATCCATAAAAAGGGTCAAACAGAATGTTCTGATAAATGTAGCACAATTACAGAAAAAGCCAGCTAGCCCCAACCCAGTCCTGACTGGAGCTCCCAGCACCAATTCCCAGTTGTTTATCAAAGTTAAGCTGGAGGCTGATGAGTTTGCAGGATGTGCAATTTAAAAACAATCTCAGAGCCTTCCCTGGGCAGCACTGCACATCTCCACACTGCCATGTGCAGTTGGGAGCTAAGAGCAGATTCTGCTTTCAGTAAACAAAGAGCTCCCACTGATCACCCAGAAGCAGCTCTGGTGTGAGCAGCAGTGGAAGAGGCCCCATGGAATGAGGTCTGAAGGTCCAGGGTAGCATCATTCCCTGGAATTTTCTGCATTTCCTCCTCTTTGTTTCTGCTTCTGGCACCAAATTCCTGAGAGAAGCTGGAGAAGAGTTCTGGCGTTCAAACCCATGGCTAAAATGTGGAGGTGAAAAAAATACTTATTATGAGGCATTCAGAACAAAAAAAAAAGGGCTAAAATGTGGAAGATAGAGGAGAAAATTAACTCCTCTTATGAGGAGAAGCAAATGCTTTCTCAGCTCCAGACAGAATTTTGGTGAGGACTGTTGGAATGTACAGTGGGAGAAAAAACTGGGCAAAAGAGTAAAAGGTGAAAAGAAGAGAATTTAATGCAATTATATTTCCAAAATTTAATTTGGGAGTGGTAAAATTTTGGCAATAAATTTCTCCAGTCTCTCAGGAAAGAGAGAGGAAGCAAGGACTGCAGTGCTCTGGAAGTGCTTGGTGCCTGCTTCCCTCATCTGCTTTCTGTGCTGGTCAGGACAGGGACACAAGAAGCCATCAGCAAACAGGAATTTACCCAACCCCAGTGGGCCAGAAGCAGGAGTGGCTGAATTATCACTGATTTTTTTCCCCTCTGATTAACTAGCATAAATTCAAGAAATCCCTTACACCCTTGTATTTTTTTAGGGTAGTTTCTTTGTACAGGTTATGCTGTTGAGAGTGTGCAACTGTTGTCTTTTGGGATGAAAGTTGCTGTGTCAGTGCAATTTGTTGCTTTTTTCCTTGAATTTAAGCACTGATATCTGTGCTGGAATTATTAATAGACTGAATTGTCCAAACAGGGATTCTTCACCCCTCCTGCTGCAGAATACAGGCTGTGCTCCTGTTGCTACAGCATATACTGCTAAGTTACAGCTAGTACAGTCTGTTTTTCACTAAGTGCATCAGTGAACAGTTTAAACAAAGTTTAAAAAAGAAAAAAAAAAAGTACTGGCAACAAAGAGATGACTTATCATTTGCAACTTTAAAAAGGAGCCTGCAGCTATAAGAATCTGGAAATAATATAAACTTAACCCACAGGACTGTTGCATTGGTTTTAGAAGAGCTTACTTTAAAGCTGGTATGTGGGCTCACTAAGAGACTGAGTGGTTGGCAAGGATGCTAGCAATTTATGGAATGTGTCTTTGGAAAGGATTAAAGCAGAAAACATGTTGCTTCTTACCAGCTCTGGGCTGGGAATATAGCTCTGGGGGGCGAGTGCTACATTTTAAGCATCCAGTATGTAAGGCTTTTAGAGAATAAACTTTTTTTTCTTTCCTTGCCCTGCTGCTTGGGATCAAATTGAGTCCAGACAGGATAGACTAAAAATCATTCCCATCTGAGGTCCAGGGAAAGGTCAGGAGCTGCAGCAGAGCTGGCAGGGCTGGAGCAGATCCCAGCTTGCGTAAGGGCTGCTTGTGAGCTGCCCAAGATCACAGTCAGCATTTTAGCCCAGTGTTCCAAGCCTCACAGAGTTCTGCCTGCTCATTTTGACCCTCTAAGCTGCTTTTTGTACCCAAGTAAAAGCACAATTAAAACTGAAGCCTGAGAGCCCAGTCAAAATGCAAAATCTCTATGGCTTGGTTGGGAATCTTTCATTTTCTACTTTTATTTTCCCTGTTATGAGTCTTTCTCTGCCTTAAATACTCATGGTCCAGCCTCTTCTTCCTGTGGCACTCCCTGTCCCAGGCTGTGCTGGAAAAGCCAGTGAGGAATGTCTCTGAGTAGCACCACTTCCCTCTGACAGAGATTCCCTGTTCCTGATGAACCCACTCCACATTTTCCCTGTTTGTGGGTGGGTGTGGTGCTGCATCTGCAAAAAACTGAGAGAGGACTTGCTGCCAAACCCAGCTTTGTGCCCAGCGGGGAGGAGAAGAGAAGATGGTGCTGTTCTTAGCTCTGACATCTATCAGAAAGGGCAAAGATCTCTTCTAAACAATCTGTCTGTCCAGCTGCTGCCTCTGGCTATGCAGTGGCCAGGGTTATTGGGCATCTCAGAGTCCAAAATGTTTGCAAGGTTACAGCCACTCCCACAAGGTGAGGAAATAGGACACAGAGGCCTAAAAGGTGTTGGAGATAACTTCCAAGGGGGTACAATGTCTCTTTTGCTGGAAGCATATCTGCAGGGACAGCCCTGGTGTGGTGGAGTTTGAGGGAAGAGATGAGAATCTTGACTCCATGGTTCAGAAGGCTGATTTATTATTTTATGATATATATTATATTAAAAAAATGATATATTAAACTATACTAAAGAAAAGAGAAAGGAGACATCAGAAGGCCAGCAAAGAAAGGAATGGAATGATAATAAAATCTTGTGACTGCTCAGAGTCCTGACACAGCTGGACCTGTGATTAATTAATCATTAATTAAAAACAACCACGTGAGACCAATCAAAGATGCACCTGTTGCATTCCACAGCAGCAGATAATTATTTTTTACATTTCGTTTCTGAGGCTTCTCAGCTTCTCAGGAGAAAAATCCCAGCGAAGGGATTATTCATAAAATGTGTCTGTGACAGCCGTGGTTGATGGGGCAGTGCAGGGTGATGCCAGGCTGTGTGCCATCTGTGTTACCTGCTACTTGTCAACACCCTGGGGGTGAAACCATGGGTGAGTCTGACCCTCGGGTGCAGAGCTGGGGGCTCTGGATGTGCAAGATCACACCAGTGGGTCACAGTCATTTTGGAGAGCTCCCACTACTGTGGGGATTTCTTAACAGGATCCTTCCCCTCAGAGATTTTGTGGTTTTCTTTCTCTCCAACCATTCATGAGACCCAGAATCCAGTCCTGTACCACGAGGATGTGAGACAGGATGGGCTCACTTTAGGAGTGATCGATGCCTCTAGAATTTGCACCAAATGGCTGGAATGTCTTTGTAGTCTCACTTTGAAATCTTTGATGTCTTACTGGATGTGACAGGGTTTGTGTATGACTCAATTTTATCTGTTTAGTAAGCAGTCTGACATGCTTTATTTGACAATGAGCATGTACATCAGTGCCATAAAAGCATGATATCACATACTTATTGTGAGGGTCTCAGAACAAAAAACATGGTTAAAACTGGGAGGTGAACACCTCTTTCTTCTTCAAAGTGAAAATCCTAAAATTCTCCTTTTGGGAATAAGTGAATTTCCTTCCAAATGAATTGCATTCTATTGAATGCTCACCTTTTTTCCCCCCATATTGCTTTTGCTGATGAAGTGCCAGAAAAGGTAACCCCAGCTGTTCATTGTTAGGGTCCTAATTGGCTCTGATGGCCCTGATCAGCTTCACCTGAGTCCTACCTGCACTCCCCTGGGCACAGGAGCCCTATTTAAGCTCAGCCCCAGTAAGGGACTGTTGGTTGCCAGCCTTGCACTTGGATTTTCCTCCTGAGCTGCTGTTGGCTGTGTGGTTTTGGTGGCTGTTTCCTGCATGGGGTTCTCCAGGATGTGTTGTACATTTCCAGCTCTCCGATTCTGCTGCTCTTGAGAGGATTCCTGGATGGATTCTGAGCTTGCTGTGCCTGGAGCTGTTGATGGGCCCTGGGCAGCATCCCCAGAGCTGCCTGATCTGTGTCCTGCCTCCACTGCTTTGTCTTCAGCATTTGGGAAATTCTGTGCTCAACTGCTTCACAAAGGTAAGAGGAAACTGAATAGATTGGAATTAACCTGGTGATGATAGAATTTGCAAAGCCTGGTTGTGTTTTTATGACCTTCCTCTATAATTCAATGATTATGATGTTTTGAAGCTATTTTCCATTTCCTTCTCCCCCACAGAATATCTGCACCCTTGCCTTTGTGTGTCCCTCAGTTACTGGCCTGAGTGAAAGGCAATAATGTGTCTGGTTTGTGTGCTCTCACCTACCTGAAAAAGGTCAAGCAGCACCAGATAACTTATGCTGCAATATTTCTCTTGGGATGGGTGCAGGTAACTTGCAGAAATCATCATAAGTGCAGTTGTAAAGGTGTTAGGACAAAACAAGGAAGGTTTGAGATGAAGTTCTTTTGAGGTTTGCACCTGAAGGGCCTTAGGAGCTCAGTGAGATGAGTAGCTGCAATCTCATTTTGTGGCCCTGGGCAGACCCTTTGGAGAAGGGTAATTCCGGAAGGCTGAGCTGGCTCATGTGGAGTTCTGGGTTCAAGGACCAAGCTGCTCCTCCACTTTTTCTTCTTCTGTGGCTTCAGTGCTCTTATGACCCCTGGTAAGCTTTCTGGAAGAGAACCTGAAGCCAATTAAGAGGGTCATTTTTGTGGCATTGGGTAAATGGGAGATGGAATTTCTCCCCATTTATGTAAACAGAGGTCTGGCAGCAGCTGGAGCCCACTGCTGGAAAATCAAGGGGGAGAGGTCTGAAATGGGTTTCAGAAGAAACAGATTTGTTTAAAATGAGGGCTTACAGATCTGTGTGCCTAGATAAGAAACCTGTGCCTTCACATATTCTGTTCTGGCCCTTAGTTGTGAGGTAGGACTTCAGGCATCTGACCCTGTGGGTAATTTTCAAAGCTGTGTAAAGACATTTAGTATGTAATGCCCCGATACTCTGCCTCCTATTCCTGCACAACTAATAATGTGACCTTTGATTGATTGGATGCCATCATTGCCTCAGGAAGGGGATTCTTATGTTGCCTTTTGTGTTATGATGTAACCACAGGCCTTCTGGTTTATTTTGGCAATGGTTTGGACTTAAAGAAAGCCTGGTTAATTTGAAATTAAAACAATTGGGTCCTTTATCCTATTTATAATTGGTTTTGCAGTAGTTGCTTGCTTATAAAGGTGATTTCATGTCCATTGGGGGTGGTTCGTAACTGCATGGGTTGACATGATTGAATTTGATCATTGATGGATTTCTGGGTTCCAAATCCAGATCTGTGCTCAATTCTGTTGTCCAGACTGAGATATAGAAAGGTGTAACAGTGGGTTTATTCAATATTGACAGCACTGAACATTCCACTATCATGAGTCAGACTCCTCCCAAATTCTGTGCTTGGTTTAAGTTAATGAGACTTAGAAAAATATTGAGTTATCCATTTTTCCCCTCTGCAATAGTATGACCATAATTTCCAATGAAACCTGTAATTCTCCCATGAGCTTTTGTTTCCAGGTGCTCTAAAATATTGCCAATTATTGAAAAACTTGAAGTAAAATGTTATTAGTCCTTATGTTTTTAAGCTAGAACAATGGACCTGTTAAAATATTTATCGTTAATGTTAGGGCAGCCTGTGGGAATTGGGTTTGAGAGTTTGATTCAGACTTTATTTCATACATTTATTTATGCTCTTACTAAGTAAGCAGTGATTGCTGCAGAGCTGGGAGGTGGGTTGGGTCTGATACCTCTGCATTTTATTGGCTGAACTGTGAGCTGTGGCTGTGGACAGCAAAGAATATTTTCATTTTTTGTTTAGCATAGTGTACATCTGATGGTCTGCTAAATGTTTCTCAGTGTTTATGCCATGGTACTCTGCCCTCTTGCTGCCCCTGTCCTGAAAGCATTACCAGCTCCCCATTTTTAGTGCTGAGATGCTGATTTCATTTAAACAGAAAACTTAGAAGCCTCGGTGACCAGGATGCTTGCCCAGATCAGGCAGTAAGGTGATTTTTATTTTAATGGCAGTGCAAATTGTGGGACTCCTGAGTTGCAAGGTTCCTTTACACGGGGAACAATTTTCCCACCGTGCTGAAATACCACAGAAATTGGTGGAGGCTTCCCTCAGCTGTTTGTGTTCTTAGAGGATGACTTTTCTCTAAGCACACACGGGATTCACTCAAGAATTAGCAAAAATTATTCAGGAGCTAACCAGATGATAGGTAATTCTACCTGAAGCAACAGTAACTTCTGTGAAACCATCTTAAGAAAAGTGTTCCTGTTTCTCCTTCTCTACAGCAGAATGTATCCTCACAGGAATAGGACGCTGCTGTTTTCAGTTTATCAACAGTGTGTGCTCAGATGCTGGTATCTTTTTTACATGTGAGTTTTATTTCAGAGGACTTTGCTAATTCTTCATTCTCTTTCTTTTCAAACCAGACAAACCCATATAATCAATCTCAGATTCAGTGTTGTGCTTACCTGCTGCCGCCCAAACCCATAGACTCTGTTTGCCCTCGAGCTTTTTGTCTTTTGGCAGCTGCTCTCATTCCAATTACAAAATATCCTCGGAAACTCAATACCTCATTTTTCTATTATTTAAATCATGGCTCACATTGTAGCTCCGTGAATTCAATTAAAGCATTTCCTTACACACGTGGTGTCCATGTGGATAGGAAATAAGAACTTTTAATCCTTTTAATCTCACAACTGGGCCATGTGTAATAGTTACAGCACAAGAGATCATTCCTCCTTATTGCATCCTTCAGGTGAGATGAATATTCCTGTCGCCTGGAGGAAGACATAATCTGCATGAGCTGGCTTTAAACCCTTAGGTAGCAGAGGGAATAACCTGTTTTAAATGGTCACATTGTAAGAGGTGACCCAGATCTTTGTGGGATATTGGTGGGGTGGGCCAGGACCTGCAGATCTGGGGGCTCCCAGTGGAGTTTTGGGTATTGCTGCCTCAGCCCTGGGGCTCCCACCAGAGTTATTGGGTAGTGAGCAGAAAGTCTCACTTCTCATCACAGTGAAGGCTTGCAGATCTGAGTGTTAATTTTGTGGGAGTTTGTCTTCAGAAGACCCAAAGCTGGCTTGTAAGCTTTCTTTTTGAAGAAGTTACTATTTTTGCTAAATTCTATTTCTGATGCACTGAGGAGAATGCTCACCTGATATTAATTCCTCTCCTTCTCCACCAAACTGCAAGCCTGTTAGTTAAATTTGATTAAACTTCCAACCTTTGGCCAGCTTCAGTATCCCTTTTATTTTTTTTTTAAAAAAGTCACAATTCCAAGAGAAAACCAGCATTTGTGTAAGACAAATGCAGGCAACATATGCAGCATGGGCCTGATATGAATTTGGTTTGTCCCAGCAGCTGTATGGTCACCTGTGGTTCCCCCACTGGAATCTGTGCCTTGGCTGCTTGGTGGCCCTTGTCAGGAGATGAAAGTGTTTGTTCAAGGGCAAGGGAAGTGAATTTGCAAGGAGTGAAAAAGCTGTCAATATTTTGTGTGCTGGGAAGTGAAGCTGAAGGATGTGAGCTATAACCCATAAATAGTGGCTTTTCCTTTTGTGATGATTTTGTTTCCGCTGGAGTGGGAGAATTGTCATTATAGACCAAGCCAGTGGTCTGTTAACATCTCTGAATGGGCAGCATCAGAAGCATCCAGGGGAAATTGTAGCTGGCAGCTGTTGAAAAACTCCTTTGGACCAAGAAGCTGCTGCAAACCCATCTTCCCTTCCCATCCTTGGGCACCACTTTCTTTGTTGCTGCTTCCTTCAGGAATAGCAGGCTCTGCTGTCAGGGCTGTGTGAGCACTGAAATTGATATTGTGACTACACAGTGGAGTCTCTTTGCTCTCTTGTCAAGCCTGGGGTCATTAAGTCTTTTTCCTTTGCTCACCATTCCATGTGTTTTCCTAGAAAAATTACCAAGTGAATGCAAACCCAGCTACTGCATATTTGAGATAACACAAGTAAACGCATGCAACAAATTATTTGGTAGTTGTATTGGTATACAGACAAGTCTTGTAAGGGCAGGAAACTTGAAAATTGTGAAATATGAAATTTCACCAATTTCCAAACCATGTACTTGACTGGCTTTTGACGCATTTGCAAAGAGGTTTTCTCAATCCCTATCTGAATGTCAGTGATTCTATTTCACCATGGTCATGCTGCTAGATGGGGTTGACCTAACAATTTAGCATTCTAGTGAGATGATTAATTCCAAATGTAACCAACTGCTTGTGTTAAAAACCCCTTTAATTTACCAGGCTCTTCCCTTG
This sequence comes from Ammospiza nelsoni, assembly GCF_027579445.1. Lineage (NCBI taxonomy): Eukaryota > Metazoa > Chordata > Aves > Passeriformes > Passerellidae > Ammospiza > Ammospiza nelsoni. The sequence goes on from NC_080637.1 coordinate 70,635,557, forward strand.
GCCATAGCTCCAAATGTGGATGGACACTGCTTGCCTCTCCTGCTTTAAAAACAGGCAGCTGGTTTGCACAACTTGGGGAACAGTTCAGCAGCTTCTTTTTGGGCAGGTGTTGCTAAATGAGGGAAAATATTTTCTTATTCCAAGTTCTCATAAATTGTGGCAATTCTGATATGATGCTGGTCACACTCTTGGGTGCAGAGTAGTTAGAGGCATATTCAGGATACAAATTGTGTCAAGTATGTTCTTAAACAAGGGAAGCGCTGTGCAGTAAATAAGGTTATAACACCCTCAAGGCAGGGTAGTCTGACTCCCTGGTACCATCTGCACTTGACAGCTTCTGATAACACTGAGTTAAACCACTGCTGTGGCTGCACAAACCAAGGAAAAGTAGTTTTTAATGATAAGCTAATTATGTACACAACTACAGGACCTCTGAACCTTGGAAATGAGTCAATTATAACATTCTTCTTTGCTGAAATAGCCTAGCAAGGAAGATAATTTAAGCTAAATGTAATCCATGGTTAGCTTATAGCTGATTGCTTGTTTTCCCAAAGCATCAATTTTTGTAGCTCTTCCTTCCAGAATGATCTGAAAACATGTCTCAATATAGCAACTGTGTTTTCAGCTACCAAGGTGCTGTCATCTCTGAATGAACTCTGCTGCCAGTGTGACTTTGCCATGTTTTAATTTCTCCTTTGCCTTTCCATGATATCAGTGGGAACAAATGTGTTACCACCTGCATTGGGCACAAACAGATTCTGCTTGCATCTGGCCAGAATTTGGGGGACATCTGCTTGGAAGAGCTTGTTCTGCTTTAATAGCAATAAGCTTCCAAAAGAGGGGTTTCCTGAACCCTTTGGATGTGAAAAACCATCACAAATGAGTGATTTTCAGTCAGCCTGCCTTTCTTTGGAGGAGATCCTAAGCAATGGGAGGCTGTGCAGTGAGCTCTGTTTATAACTCGGCAGGCACAGCTGGCACCAGCGGCTTTGGCCACTTTCATTGTGTTTGCAGAGCAGTTACTAAGATCCTCTGTTGTGGAAGGGCAAAAGAAGCTGTGCAATCTCCTCCCAGGCTCCTGAATTCCAGCAGCTGAATGCTGAGAGGATGTTTTGCCCGTCTCTGAGTTTGGGATAAGCACAGGGCAGGGTTTAGCGTTTCTCTGCTGACTGTGCTGCTGGTGGATCAGCAGGATTGATTAATCACCTGGGTTTTAGTCTGTAGACGAATGAACTCTGCCACCTCCCTGCTGAGGGGCAAGGCTGTTTCTCAGCTTGCTGCAGCCCTTGTGGCACGTTGCACCTGCAGAGCAATTAGCTGTGCTGTTAATTGCTGCTGGGGATTAACAGGGGGCACCAGGCTCCTGTTGTGTCCCCTGCCAGTGCTGCTTGGGCTCTCATGGACCACCTGCCTTGGGGGAAACTGTGTGGAAAATGTCACTCCTGCTCAGCTGGCTCGTTGCAGGGAAAGCAGGTCCTAGGGAGAGTTTCCTTCCATTCCCCTTTCATGGAAGGAACAGCTTGGGATGGCTTCTTGGTTCTCAAGGAGTGCATGGCAACCAGCCAGAGGAAAACCCAAATCCTTTAAGTTGCTTGTTGGTATATGGAAGGCCAAAATTGGCTTTTTTTTCCCCCTTTGTCTGTTCAGGGCTCGTAAGCTCCATAATTGCCCTTTTCAGTCTCATAGGTGTATGGCAAGAGAGGCTGAAGTTTGCCTAAGAATTAATTTTAATTTTTTAAATGTCTCACAAGTGGGAACACATGTTCTGTGCACTTTGAGATTCTCAGTGACAAGGAAGGTTAGGAAAGATGCATGAATGAAACTTCTATGTAAATACGAATCACAGAGGGAGACCATGTATGGTTTACATCAGTGTTTTAAAATCAGTCCAGTCTCTCATATTTCTGATTTTAGTCAGAATGAAAGGTTTTTTTAAAACCCCAATTAAATCACTCAGTAGAGGGATGACCTCATGCTACTTTTACCATGCCTAAATACCCAGACTGAGGCATGACACAATAGACACAACCAAAAAAAGAAAAAGAATATGGTAATAACTTCTGCCCACCATTTTCCTGTGTTTTTGCCACAGTTAGATGCTTGTAATTTTGTTAGGGAATTGGAAATCAGAAAACTGCTCACAGTAGTCCAGAAGAGAATGTGGGCATGTGAATTAGCATTGGCAAATGTTTTGTTGAGGTTAAGGGCAAGTATCGGAGTTATCTCCTTTGATTTGATGGAGCCTTGCATGGGCTTTGGGCACGTGCAAGCTGGCACACAAGGTGAGGAGCCACAGAAATGGAGACCCTTTGGCAAGGATGGGATTAGTCTTGGGGAGATCCTCTGGAGGCTTTTGTGGTCACAGCTCAGTTGCTGCGACAGTCTGAAATCCTTGCAGTGTTGTAGAGCAGTACTGCCCCTAAATCAAGCAAGGGGGCAATTCCTCCATGTGAAAACTTGTTTCCTTTTTTTGGTCACCCCTTTCAAGCTGTTTGCTCTTGACATGGAGGGGTCCTCAGGTTCTGATTTGATGAGTACTTGAGTCTTTTAAATGGCAATTCTTTTCATCAGTGACTTTAACTGTACAAATAAGCTGCTTTACTGAGCTTAGGCACCAAACATCTAATTTGGAATACAAATGATGCTTTTGTTTGTTTGTTTTGTGGATCTGCAGCAATAAATATTTTGCAGCACATCTTTATTAAAACTATCTTGTCTTATAATCCCATGTTTCTTTCCTCCCTGTGTCCTTGATTGGTTCCAGCAGGTAGTTTGGGCATTGCCCATAGTTTTCTGTTTTGGAAATCAGCCTATTTGTGATGCGCTACCTTTTTGTAGGCATGAGATTTAATTTTTTTAAGTTCTATATCCATTGCATTTGAATAACAATTCCTGCTGTTCCAGATCATTTGTTCCCAGCTTTGTAATGACACGCTTTTATGAAGAGTTATTCAAACTTGAAGAAAAACAGTACATACAGTAATCAAAGTCTGGACTGATCCCCATATTCTGGATTTTAGCATAATTATGAACAATTTAATCTGATTTTGATATTCATTTTGGGTATCATTCTAGTTTGGGAACTATATTCAAGTTGCTATAAAGAAATGGCTTATTTTGGAGAGCAGAGCTCTACTGAGATTTCTAGTCTCAAGTTCTTTGCCACTCATAGAGTCCAAGTGAGTTTATTAGAGACAATGCTCACAGTTATTTAGTGTTGATTTCCATGAACTTATTCAGAGCTGTGGCTGCGTGAGGCATGGCTTTGGTGCATGGACTGCTCAGTGAGTGCCTGGATGGTTGCACTCAGTTCTGGTTGATGGTTTGGTGAGCAAGTGGAGAGCAGAGATGGGTGATGTTCCACAGGGTTCAGGATTTATAACTAAAACGGGCCTGCAACAAAGCTGGAGAGGGAATTTTACCAGGCCATGTGGTGCTAGGACAAGGGGGAATGGGTTTAAACTGAAAGAGGGAAGGTTTAGAGTGGATATCAAGAAGAAATTCCTCAGTTGAGATGTGGAAATGCATCGCCCAGAGCAGCTGTAGGTGTCCCATCTCTGGAAGTGCTCAAGGCCAGGATGGATGGGGCATGGAGCAGCCTGCTCTGGTGGAAGGTGTCCCTGCCCATGGCAGAGGGATGGAATGAATGGTTTAGATTGAAAAGAACCTTAAAAATCCTATCTATGGTTCTGTGTATATGGGTATTTTTTGTTAGCATTGCCTGGTAACTCTGAGCATTGTAAATCTGTTAAGACATTAAGGTTGCTGATCCTGTGGAATTTGCTTGAAGTTCTGTGCCTGCTGTATCCTTAGGAGACCAAACAGAGTTGGAGGCATCTGGTACTTGAGATAGTATGAACCAAATGCTCCCCCCTTATGCTGAAACTGCTGCGTTGCACAAGCTGCCAGGTCCCAGAGGGAGAATTTGGTCTGTGCTTTGTGTGTGCTGAGCCACAGTAACTGGGCAAACTGGGGAGCCCCAATTCTGCTGGATATCACCCCGGTCTCTTTAGGGGCGTTATACAATACCCTGAGTTCAAAGGGACCCAACTGGTCCTGTACAGGACAACCCCAAGGATGTCACCATCACATTTCACCCCAAAAAATCATTTCACATTTTCGGAAGGGATTTTTGTCTTTAAAAACTGATGATTTCTGAATACTTGCCATTAGAATGAGAGTTTTTTTTAAGCTTTCAAGGAGAAGATATTAGATGTATTACTAACCAAGCATCCCTGCCTTGGGTGGCAAGTAAAACTGGCTCAGCTGGCCCAAGCTGAATGAAAGATGGAATAATACTTGCAAACGTTTCCTGAAATCAGTTTGGAAAGTGGTGTTTTGAGGTGTGGACCCCAAGTTCAGTACTCAGATTCAGATCTCACAGGTGCACTCAACTTTTTCTAAGTTAGTGGAAGCTGTATTTGTTTTGTTGGCTCCTTCCCAGAGTGAGTAGATTACTGGGGATGTACATGATCCCCCTGAAGGTCTAGATTTGCATAAAATGGTCCTATAGGTCTTATGCAACCCATTCTGGATTTCAATTACCTTAAAGCTATTAAATAATTATGGTTTTTTTGTGTACTCATAATAATAATTATGTTTTTTGGCACCTCAGAAGTGAATGTGATTTATTTGTGGACAGAAGAAAGCATGAAATATCAGAATAGCAGAAGCCTGGCTTTTTCAGTAGTGAGAAGTGGCAAGAAATAAGCATGGCCACTTTCTCATTAATGCAATTACCATAGCCCATCAAACATGTGCTGATAAATTTGAGAGGCTTGTACTCTTCATTAGGCACATACGTTCATTAGTTTAGCCATCATGAAATAATGAGGGGAGTGTCCAGCTTGGGGAAAAATTCAGAGGAGAGGAGCTCAGATTATACAGAGCTATGATGATAAATGTCTCCTGTGGCACAATTTTAACTCTTACCATCTGCTATTCCCTGTTGCCATAGCAACTTAAAATAAATATTAAAAATAGTCTGAAACCAGGAAAAGCACAGCAGGGAATGTCTGTCCTGAAAGAAAACAAATAAACCCTAAATGTTACCAGGAAATAGCAGGGAAAAGACTGATGGGAACTGAAGGAGATTTAGCTGGGAGAATTTTCAATATGCAGGGATGGGTGAGAGAAGGATCCCAAACCAGTGTTTATGAGCAGCTGTATCTGGGCTACCAAAGCTCCCTCAGATGCTCAGTGCTGGACTTTCCATCTGTTTTCAGCTTTGAGCTTGAGGAGTTTTTTTAATTTTACTTTAACTGTTAGAAGATTTGTGTATGTATGCATAAATATGATTTTACATTTTTGAGAGGTTTGATTTTTTAATTTAATTTTTTCAAATATTTAAAAATTTTTTAGGCTTTTTTAAAATTTTAATTTTTTTTTTTTGGTAGCTGAGCTAGAGGGCCATGAGGAGCTGTTCTGGTGCAGCCTTTGTAAGCTGTGAGCACTACACTGGTGTTGATCAAATGATGCCATTCAAATATTATTAGAACTGAGTGTTTAGGCCAAAGGCAAGGCTTAAAAGGAGAGCTTCACTTTGATGCCAGGCCAGCACAGGAGCTGTTTCCAGAGGTTTCTTTCTGGAAAATACAAGAGGAGGAAAAGCTGAGCTGGGAAAGAAAGGCTGAGAGAGTGCAGTTAGTGTCAGGGCCATGAAGAGTTGTTTAAATGAGTGCAAGTGTTGTGAAATAACAGCAGTTCAAGAACTGAGGAACTGTACTCTTTTTGGGAGGAGTAAATCATTTGGGGATGCCCTATCTAAAGGAATCCTTGGTTGAGAGATGCTTTGCATGGGAAGAGCAGCCCTGCCTGGGGAATTGCTGACTGCTCTGGGTGGGTCCTTCAGTTTAATTATAATGAGGATTTGTTTAGCTGCCTTGGTGAGTGCTCCTGTGTGTTTTTTAGCATTCTCTTTCATTGGTTTGGCAGTCACTTCAGGAGTGATTTATGATAAGAGGAGAAAACAAACTGAGATTTGATGTTAGGCAGTAGCCTGACAGGGAGCTCGGAAGGAATCGGTGCTGCAGAACATCTGTGCAGTGCTGTGAGCAGTGTGTGCACTCCAGGCACAGCATCTCATCTGAGCTCACAAACCAGGACAGACTGGGTATACAAAACAGGCTGGACATGCAGGTTGGATATAGAGAACAGCCTGGGCATGTGCAAATTAAGGGTCTGTGCATGGGACCTGAGGAACACAAATCAGAAATTTTCCTTGCTCCTGACTGACAGCTTTTCATCTGCAGCCCTGTGGTTTGCTCTGTGTCAATAACAAATGCAAATTCTAAAAGGCAGCCAAATGTAGAGGCTTTGATTTGCAGGGAGCCTCTGACCCACCAGAACGGTAACTTGAAGTGATAAAAGTGACTTGAGCTCCAGTTACAGCCACTGTATGCCTGGCTTTTCCTAGAAATGCCTTTTCCTGCCCTCTTGCGCTCCCTGCCACCTCAGAACCCTCGGTGTAATCTGAGAGTTCTCTATATTTGGCCAGAGCAGCAGATGAGGGCTGCCCTTGGCCTGCTCTGTGTCTGGGAGCTGTGGACACTTGCATGGCACAGCACCAGGATGCTCAGCCTCTGTGCACTGAGCCAGGGGCCCTGGGAGCTGTGCTCAAAACAGCTGCTGGAGGGATTCATAACCCTGATGCACCTCCAAAGCCTTGGGTTCACCCCCAAACTGTAAGGTTTTCTGTGAGCTGTTTAGGTGGCCTGGAAAGGCCCAGGGATGGCCTTGAAGAGCCAACGCTTCAAAGGACGAGGAGAGACTTCTGATCTTGTCTCGGTCTTGGTGTTTATTAATTGTTTATCTAAAAGATTTTCTTTCAGCCCGACAGAGGTCTGCACAGCAAGTCAGCCATGGGCACACTCCCGAAGCCCCCGGGTGGTCACTTATCTTTATACCCTAAGTTACGTGTACAATATTTATCATTTTTCTCCAATACCTTCTACCCTTATTAACCGGTGCACTTCTAGTAATGACCAATCCCAAAGTGCCACCACCACCACAGAAGATGGAGGCCAAGAAGAAGAAGAAGAACAGGACACGCCCCAATTCCTCCATCTTACTTCTTTAGACCCCCCTGTACCAAAATCCTAAACCCTGTGTTTTACACTTTAACTAACTTATCCCTTCACCATACACCCAGTGAATTCCTCCCAGTCCTCATACAGGTCTCGTCTCCTGTGTAGGATCAAAATCCTGCCACCAGACACTTCTGGCAACATTCCAGGATTCCCAAGCCTGCCAAGGGTGGTCTCGGCCTCTCTGCACCTCCATCCTGAGGTGCTGAGATCCCACACCAAACAACTTAGGGTCGGTCCAAGGTTTCTCACAAGGATTCATATTCCCCCTGATGAGTTAATAATGCCAGAAATGAGGCATCTCCTGTGGGGATATGATCTGGTAAAATCCTTCCTGGCCTTGCTGTGATTTGGGAGAGACCTGGAGCAGTTTGCTCTCACTGACACAGCTTTTCCCAGGCTTAGTCCTAGTCTGAGCTGAGGTATGCAGAGTTCCAGAAGGTTTTCTCTGAGACCTGTTTTAAGTGGTGATAAGGGAGCCAATACTGTTAGGCTATGGCATAAGATAGTGTCAGTCTTTGTTGGCACTCCTCTTTGTCCATGGTGGACTCTCCTGCCCATGACAAACTGAAAATTCCCCAAGTCCCATCTGAATCTCCTTCAGCTGATCCAATAGTTAATCTAAAGCTCCACTCGCTTCATCTGTGTTTCAAGCATTAATTCTGCAAAAGGTTTTCTGTGGAGCAAAAATCCTGTGCAATCTTCTGAACTTTACTCTTAATTTTTTTCTTGTACTGCTTTCCTGCATGCTTATTTTTGTGGGGAATCCATGCTCATGCTGAAGTGCTTTCTGGCATGCTGCAGGAAGGGAAAGGGTTTCCCAAGAATTCTGGGAACAATCCAATGACTTGGAAGTCCTGCTGGAAGCACTGCTTGGAAGATGCAAAGAAAATAATGAAACTTTCCTGCATTTTCTGCTCAAAATAGGCTATTATTTAATAGCATATCTAGTTAGATATGGCAGAGGGGGTTGTGTGTGTTTTACTTAACACAGACCTTGTGCTTGGCGGTCTCTTCTCACTACTGAAGATAAAATATTTCCTGCTTTGGGGAATTTACAGCCTGGATGGACACTCCAGGAAGACTGAAAATCCAACAGCAGCTCAAGATGGAGAACTTCATTTTAGGAAGTTTATCTCTATTTCATGATGGTGATGACATAATTTTTACTTGGAGTAGGATTTATGCTGATGGACTTTCAGCTTTTATGCCAATCTCCTTATGTATTGCATTAGACAGTCCCTGTTGCAAAGGTTTGAAATCTCAGCTAGATTAAGATATCTGATCTCTGCTTCCCAAAAATTTCACTGTGCTGTCAAGTGAAAGCAGAAAGCTGATGGAAGACATGAAGTGTGCAGAAGGCCTGCCATATTTCACTGGGATTTACTCTGACATCTGTGTGCAGCTCGTTGATTTTTTTCCTCTGACCCGAGGAGTGGTGTGAGTTCAGCACTGTGCATTCTTTAATGCATCCAGAGAATTCAAATTACTGTTTTATGGGCCAAGTGATAGCCATGCAATTAGGATTTCCCTCTGCTTTGCAATGGTGGCAAACACGTAGCATGAAACCAGCTTATTACAGCTGTGGGAGCAGAGCTAAGGTTGAACTTCCCTGTTTACAGTTTTGCTGTAGAATTTCACATTTTAAGGAAAATTTCCAGATGTTTACATATAGCTGCTAACTGAAGTTATACCTTGCCTTCAATCAGAACTGAATGCTTAGATGGCCCAGAAGTTCCCTAAATCCCTATTTGCACAGAAACCTTTCTCCATTTAGCTCTGAATTGGGCTGTCCCCTTAATGAAAAGACTTTCCTGTGTCCTCTTGTATCCCCCTCTTTTACAGCATAAATTATGTATGTTTCCAAGCAAACCTGAGCCTTGTTTTCCATGAGCTGGAATTTAGTTTGGACCCAGTTAAAACCTCTATGCTGCTTTGCAGTTATAAGGGGTGTGTGGGTTTGTATTTATTAGAGAAACTTGTTCAAAGTTTAGGGCTGGTGGTTTTTTTTTTGGTTGAATGCTATTTTGCAATTATTAGCCATGTTATTCTGTTTTCTGACCTGGAGATGTATCATCAAATTGTAAATAACTTTCAAGTTGCAAAAGGCATTTCCTTCCTTATTCCATCCCCTTAGCTTTCTTTTTTGTGCAGGCAGCAAGAGTTTCCATGCTCACTGTTCAAGATCCCATGGATCTGGAGAACTCATGGTGACCATCATTCTGTTCTGTTGAGTACTTTAAAAGCTGTAATGAGACTGTGTGGTGAAGTTAATAGAGCCTCCTGGTTATTCTCACAGTGCTTGTAAAAAATTACTTGGTGTCATGACTTCATATCCAGATGACTGTATAAAATTAGGAATACTCCTAACGCTTGTTCCCTGAGATTATATATATATAATTTTAATTTATTGGTGCCATGAAAATGCAATCATTTTATCAGGGAGATAACTTGGAGCTTTCCAAATGCTGATGGATAGCAAGCCAAATCTTTTCAGTGCTCAATAATAAAGTTCAAGGCATAACACATTGGACACATGGGAAAGTTCCCTTGTGCAGATGATTGATCTGCCAACCTTTCATTCTGCTTGCAGTGTGTTTGTACTTTGAGATACAGGTTTTTCAGATTTTTTTCTTATTTATACTACTTAGAAACCAAATGTTTTAACCATTAGGTTGAATGAAAATTAAGTTTTGGGTTGTCCCTTGTGGGAAGAGTGTGTAGGGATTTGTAGAGTAAATGACTGTGCTCAGAAAATGTCATCCACCCAGCTCGTTACCTTGTGGTCTGTAATAATTAGATTTGTGTATAGGTAGCTTTGCTGTGGCATTGTATTTTTTATTAATCAAGTGAGAGGTGGAAATAAAATGCTAGCATGGTTTTCGTCAAGAATGGTCTTTATTCTTACAGGTATTAATTGTTTTCAGAACTTCATGCCATTATACAGTTTTGTTAGACCATTTCAGGTAACCTGTTATGGCTAAAAAAATTATGGGCAAGGTATTCACATTAATTTTGATGTATTGAAGTGTGCACCCATAAAAACTGGTCCCTTCCTTGTTTATAATCTTGCCTGCAAGGCCTCTCTAGCTCTTCCTTTGCCATAAGCCTTCATCCTTTCATTTTTTTTTCCCCCTGAGAAACTAAAATGGAAAAAACTGCATTGAGTGTTAATTCTGTGGTGAAATGACCATGCTGCAAAAATCAACCTTTGCCTGCAGCTGCCTTTAATAGTCCCACACTGAGGATAACAGGCTGTCCTTACAGAACAGCAGTCACTGGGATATTCTTGTGTGCCAGCAGGGAGAGAGATGGTTCTGGTACCTGATGTCCAGGAGGTTTGGATGTAACCCTTCAGATTTTCTGGAGTCTGGCAATGATTTGTTGGGTAATGCTGGAAAAAACATTTTTTCTTTTGCTATGGCACCTATGAACTCCTGTGACAAATGGGAGAACTGATTCTTTCAAATGCTGGGGCACTGCTGGTGAGGCGTGTAGCACAAAAAACAGGTACCAGGTGTGTCTTCTTAGAATGCTAAATGCAGAGCTTTGTGGAAATGTTAAATGTCTGGGGTTGAGCAGTTTGGGTGATAAGTTCCAGAAAATGCAGGTGCTTTAACGAACAGAATACTAGACCTGGTATTCTCTGATTTCAAAGTCTACTTGTGGAATCAAAACAAGTATAATACACAAAATTATTGCATGTTGTTCTGAGATTAGCTCAGCTGATTAGAGCATGGTGATAATAATGAGTTCCAAGGTCAAGCATTTGATCCCCCATGGGCCATTCACTTGAGAGCTGAATTTGATAATCCTTGTGGGTGCCTTCCAGCCTGGAATCCTCTGTAATTCCTCATTAGCCAAAGCACAGGGAACACATGCATGATATGAGGTCATCAGCAAGTGTAATACATGTTTTAAATAATATCATAAGAGGCTACTGAAGCCGATGGGAGTTTTTTGCAAATCTGGTGTTCTTCCCAGGGTGGCTCTTTGGCCCTGTGGCATTATTGGAGGTCTCAGTAAATCAGTATGGGAACAACAGCTCATCCCTCCCAAAGCAGAGACACCAGTCACTGACAATTCTGACTTGGTTTTGCTGTGAACATCAGGAACTGGTGGGGTTTTTGGATGGGAATTCCTTGCCTTAAGGATGTTTTTTACCTCTTGGTGTCTCTCCATGGCTGGGTTGCCATAATGGCCCAAAGGAAACTGGTACAGGGTTGGCAGAGCCTGCATGAGCTCTTTCAGAGGAGGTGGTGCATGCTCTGGCCATAATAGCAACTGTGAGTTACTCGGCACCCTGACTACCTAGAGAAGCCAGGATGTTTGTTTGTTTTTTTTCCCCCCTGAAATGAATATCTTTGCAGCACACAGGGTAGTCTTAGCACTTCTACAATATATTAATTGTCATAGGAATAAGCCTTAAAGAACTAACCCTACATTTTTGGATGTTAGCCCCATGTGATCGTGTAACTGAGGCCAAGTAGTTTTGTAAAAGGTCATAAGAAGGATCCTCTAAAACCTAGTAGTCACATTTCACTATAGTCTTTGGTTGATGTTAATGATGCCAAAGAATTACTGAAGAAAAATAAATGCTTGGGGAAAAAATCCTTAAGGCAAAGAGTACAAATGGCACCTACAAATGTCTGATATTTCTTTATCTGAAAATCTAGACTATGTACTCAATCAAATGTTCTCTTCTAGAGATGCAAAACAATGTAACTCCTGGCCCATCTGCCTAAAATACAGGGTTGAGAGCTGTTTTGCAAGGCCCATGTTTCTGCTAATTGTTAATTTGGCAAGCTGGAGATGATGATCAGCAGCATGAGAAATGACAAGGGTCATCTTGGCCCACACAACTGCCTGGACTCAAGAATTCTGCAAGTTCTCTGAAGCAGCTCCCTCAAAACACCTCCCTCTCTTAATTTGTATTTAATTCAACCCCCAAAGGTATGTGAGAGCTGCAGAGCATTTTACTGCTGATATGATGTGCCTGTCAGTTGTGTTCTGTGCCAAATCAAGCAGCAATACTTCTGTATGGGATATCTGTAATTAAATATGGAGCCCAAGCCTAATGTCTGACCTTGGGGAATTTAATTCAGTTGATTGTGGTGTTGGTGGGAAAATGAATTCCATAATTGAGGCTGAGATCTGATGTCCCCCATGGTATTTGAGTATTCAAATACAAAGTTTTGGGAGAAGTCCATTTCTAATATTCACGCTAATTTATCATTTTAACTGACATATTTGGATTCCAGAACAATTGTAGGTTAAACAAAAGGAAAACAGGATATTAAAGGATCTGATGGGTCCCATCCAAGTTTTGTGTGTGTCTCTCTCTACTGGCTTTAATGGAATGTGGCCCACTCTGTAGAAATACTTCTTGAATTCCTTTCACTGGAAACACTGATAAAAATTAATATGGCCCTAAAGTGAAACAGACCTGGGAAAAAAAATAAAACTCAGCTGTTGGAATTGTCCAAACCAGAGGAAGTGCATAAGTGAAAAAAATACCATGAGAATGCAAGAGAACTTATTATTTCACTTTTAATATTTAAAGTATGAATAACAGAGATAAGATAACGGTGGTCTATCTGCTAATTAGAATAGTGCTGCAGATATAGTGAAAATGGTAATTTTAAGTGTTCAGAGCCTTGCTGGAATTGAGACTGGGTATTTGAAAGACATGATTTTTAGGGTGGTGCTGGAATGATGTATATCTTATTGACATAGCAGCCTTAATAAAAAGTGTACAAATTTAAATAGGAAGCAGTTTTTTGAAATATCAACACACCCACCTGTCATCGGGAAGAAAGGGTTCCTTAGTGAGTGGCATTTTCCTTTAATTTATATGGAATTGTTTCCACTGTGCATGTAGTGTGATGTGACTATTTTTGTAGTGATGGTTTTGGCTTTGCAGTGTCATGCAAATGGAAATTGTCAGGATATAGAAACTGCAAGTCATATCAAATAGAATAATGAAAAATACTTTGTCTTTTTTCTATGCATTAACTGCAATTAATCAGATGATGCAGGATACCTTAATGGTTGGGTTTTTTTGCTTTTTGCCTTTTTTTTTTTTTTTTTGAGTTGAAGTTATTCTATGTAGAGTGCCATTTGGGAAGTCCCACTTTTCAAGCTGAGAGTAGTTTTACTGTGACTTAAACGGTGCCAGTCAATTTATCTTTAAATGCAGTGGGCTTTAATCCTGCAGGAAGGCATTGCTTTGCGTGAGAGGACATGAAAATTCAGTTTCTCTGTGGGGAAAAAAACGTACTAGTAGGCTGTGATAGTATTGAAATAAGTATTGGAACAATACAGTTGTCTATTGGGGGAGCAAAACAACTTCTAGAAACATCCTTATCAGAATGCAATAAGGGGCATGTACAGATTTTTATATATGTATTTTTTGTGATGGGTTGTTTCAAGTTAATTGTTTGCGGGTTGGTTGGGTTTTTTTTTTTAACTTGAATTTTGGCCTCTAGTTTTCAATTCTGAGCAAAGTGTGTTTGCTCAGAATTCTCCTAAGTTTCAAAGCCCAGAGCTCTGCCCAGGTGTATTGGAATTATTGACCAATAAAGTGATGGAAGCTCTTTGTGATTGATGAGCACCCAGACCTCACAGCCCGTGGTGCCGCTGGAATTGTGCTCCAAATAGTGTCTGGACAAATGCCAAAAATCCTGAGGGTTGAAGTCAAGGAAAATCCCTCTAACCCTGCAGACAACTTGCAGGGGTAAATGCAGAGTGAGATCTGCTTGAGATCACTCATTGCAGCGCAGCCTGGCTAGGAGAGCAGCATGTGATCCGCACTGTAAATACCCCAGAAAAATGGATTTGCTGAGTTTATTTATAGGCGCTCCTGTGGTGCTCACCACTGCAATATCATTTAATTACTCTTAGGGTGTTCATGCCTTTAATGGAAAAGGAGAAATGTTTTTTCTCTTCAGAGTTTTGCAAGTGAGGACTCATCAGTGAACTTAATCTTAAGCCTAAATTGTTAATGTAATGAAAATAATGGGGTTTTCTTCTGAAGAATGTTACTGCTTTGCAGCAGTTTTAGGCAGGTTTCTTAGCAGAAAAGAAGTAATGAATGTACTCTTCATGTTTCCTTAAATGCATTGTGTAGTATGTGGGAAATTAAGTTTAAAAAATTCTATGATGCATTGTTGTTCTGACTTGCAGCAGTGTTTATCTAGAAATTTGCTTTTTCTGGTAAAGGGCATGTGCCACAGGGAGTATAGCTGCTTGGAAAATATCAATCCCTCCTTCTGTCTCAATCCCCCAAATTCTGATGACAGTGAAAAGAATTTCACTCTTAACAAGAAAATCCTATTGGAAGTTTAATTTGGGGGAAATGAAAGAAACTTAACCATAATTTTTAAAGTGAAATAAAAACATTGTGTGGAGTGAAGCCCTCAAAATTTGGCCATTGCTTTCTGCAGTCCCTCAGAACCCCAGGGTATTATTCAGATTTGTTTTTATGAGTTGGGCTACCTTGAACAACATCAGGAGAAGCCAGAATCATCTGAAAGACTAGGTCTCAAAAAAGTGATATTTAGAGGCATTGGTTCTAGAAATCTTGCTTGAGAGGCTGTGTCCTAGCACTTCTGAAGTTAAGGACTATTTTTAGATGAAACAAAAAGTCCATTTTATTTTTGAGATAGGTTTGGTGCAAAAATTTAGCAGTTCTCAAAGGAAGATATTTTATGGGGAGGAAAAATGTCTGGCAAAATAAATGCAGTTTATATCAATTTTTTGTACTGGATTTTTTTTTAAACCTAAAAAATATTAAGCAGCTTGAAGTCTTAATCCTACTTCTGCTGCTGATGTGAATCCTTAAAATCAATTTATTTCCTCTGATTTTTGAATACTAATATGAAGCCACTGACTGGAGCAAAAAGTGCTAAAGAGATTTAACTTTGATGGACCTTTGCACACCTGAAACACAGTAAATAAGTTTTAATATTGTCTCTGCTATTATTTTGGCCAAAATTCTCTCTGCAATATGATCCAAAAATGAGAACAGAAAGATAATTTAGGAAAAAATGCTGTAACTGTCAAGCCTTTAATCTACATTATTAGCACACCATGTGTGGTTTCCCTGAAAACCAAAAGCAAGCTGAAAGTTTTGACTCTCATAACTCATATGCACAATAAGTTTGTCTTCTGGTGTATGTTTTGTAAGATTTTTGCCAGTCCTGAAAATGTTGAAACTTGCGAAGGAGCCTGAGGCTAGAAAAAGTGTTTTCTAAATAAGAACAAATGGAAATGCAGAGGAAGAGAAGCAACCTGACCCTGGAGAGCTTTCTGGTAATGCAGAAAGTCTGAGGAGGAAGGGGTGGATTCCTCTTCAAAGCTGTGGTTGTTGGAAATGAACTATTCAAAGTGAAATAAGAGCAAAAAGAACAGGAGAACTGATGTGAGGGAAGGAATTTTTTTTGGTCAATGTTTGGAGGGACAAGAACTTGTGCTGGTCCTGCAGAGCCTGTTGTGAAGATAATTTCTGTGATAAAGGAGGTGAAAAAGTTGCAAGGATAGGTGGTTCTCCAAGAGCAAGGGATGGGAGGTCCTCATCAGTGTAATGTGCACACTACTGGCTCACACCAGGAACAAATGTTATTTATCACTGTTGAAAATTCTGTTTTTAAAGCTGGCTGACTAAATGACAGCAGCTGTCACTTATCCTGGGCTTTGGGGTTTTGATGTATTGAAATACAAGATGGGGATCACAGATGTAGTGGAAGATTATCTTCCCTTCCACATGTTGCCTGTCCTGATATGAGGGAGAAATCACTTTTAAAGGCAACAGGCAAAACTCCTTTTAAAGACAACACCTTTCTGTCCAAAAGGCGTGAGGAATTTTTTTAGGAGTTGGTTTAGCTATAGAGAAAAAAATGGCTCATTGATAAAATAAGCCAAATCTTATGTTAGCAGTGTTGCAAGCACTGAAGATGAGTATGTTAGAATTACAAAGCTCTCTGTAAAAATCATAATATTGGTTGTAAAGCTCAGATTTCAGAGCCAGATGTCCCTGGAGTTCAGTCATTCCAGTTGGGTGGGTGACTCCAAATCTTGAGTCTGATGAACTCAAGGGACTTGAACTTCAGTGGAGCACAAATTCCTTATTGCTTAAATTGAGAAACTTTCTTGGCAACATGAGAATGGCTTCATTTCTACTCTGGAGGATCCTCTACACACAGAAAAAAACCTGCTGCCTGACCCTGTTCTCTCTGTATGGAAACAGCAGAGCAGGAGTGTGTTTGTTCATGGCTGCAATGATGGGCCCTCATTACAGCAGATTTCCTTATTTGCTGACCTGTGAGATGATGCCACAGCTCTCAGGTCTTCAGAAACCCATCAGAAGCTCCCTCTCTGAAGCTGCAGGGGTGTGAGACACCACAGAGCCTGGAAGCACCCCTGGCCAGCAGGTGCTGCTCTGGTTTCCAATGCAGAACACAATGTGGTGATGGGGCACAGACCAAATCAGACCTGCTGATGTAGGAGAACATCTGTGGGTTGAGTTTCAACACTGAGCTTATAGCAATTTTATCTGGAATACTGGTGGAATGACTTGAAGAAAGAATATAACTCAGTGAATTAAAGTTCTCTATCTAGCTAAAAACTGCTCCTGTGTTTTCCTCCTCCCTGCGCTTGTTGGACCCCATTGTTTGGTGCTGTCTTGCTGAACAATTCCTTTCTTTTGCTCTGAGTTGCATCTATTTCATTAGTGACTGAGCCAATTCTTCTGTTTCTGTCAAAAACCTTTCCCTACAGTGAGAGCTTATATATAATACAAGATATGTTTAGATTTGTTTGTGTACTTCCAGTTCTCCATTGCAAAAATTCCATCAATTCAGGAATTGTGTTCGGATCTGAGCAGCTGGTTTTGTTCCTTGTCACCCCAAAAACCCTTTATGTACCTTACACTTCCATGACCGTGATTATTTCCTTTTGGGTTATTTTCAGAGGCCTCAAACAAGAAAAATCAACTGTACTGCAGACATGTGCCTAGCAGGAGTTTTACTGAGACCACCAGCTCATTTCACAGAGGTCATCAAATGGTTTTCCAAGCATGTGCTGGCTTGGACTGGTTTTGAACCATTGACTGAGAGTGGAAATATTTCATATTCCTTGCTAATCTCCTGAGCCTGCTGGCCTCCCACCCCTGTGGCCATTATTTTTAAGGAGAATCAGTTAAGTGCAGAAATTCAGTTTTGTGTTCTTTCACTTAGGTCTCCAGCATTCTGTGCTATGTCAGGGAACTTTTATGAAGTCTGGGGGGAAAAAAAAGTAAAATCAGGAGATTGCAAAGGAGTGAAGCTTGCTTTTCTTTCTAAATGGTAACAAAAATATATTTAACTATCAAAAGATGTCAACTTTGCATGCTAACCACAAATTTCTCAGCACAGTTTGAATCCTGGTGCTCCTCTTTGGACAAGCTGGGTTACTTGATTTCAAGGAGTTTTATGATTGTTTTTTTGTTCTTTGCAGAGACAAGCAAATCTGATAAATAATGTGTACGCTTATATCTTGAGTCTCCCTCAATGCTTTTTCTGCATTTTCTTCCCCACCAAAAATTGTGAAACTGGCATTTCCAGTCACCACAGTATTTCAGGGAGCTACATCCTTGAATAGGAAAGTAGAGGAGGAGCTGCAAAAGTGTGCAGAGCAAAATTATGGGAACTTGACATACTGTCTGGAAAGCTGTGGGTTTCCTTTTTACTCATGTGCCTCTAAGTGGATTTGCTTTATTGCAATGCCAATAAATAATTTAAGCCATTTATTTGACAGCTTGTGATCCTGTCCATTAGGCTAGTGTGTTTTTGCTATAGGGGTAGAAATTTCCTTGTTTGTTTTTCTTTTCTGCTGGTTCTGTCATGGATAGCATGGGTAGGTCTGCAGCTCTTTTAAAGTCTTAATTGCATGGGTTTCTCTTGCTTTATCAATGCTATTGTAACCTCTGCTGAGCAGAGCACTGATAAATATCTGTTCCCATCTGTAGAAAAAGAGATGAATGAGTTCATTGTTGTGCTGCACAAGTCAGGAAAGTGAGAGCTTCTTTCCAGCTCAGGAGTCATCTTTAAGCTCTTTCAGGATCTGAAGATCTTTAACTGCAAAATGGGTGTGGGATCTTGGCTTTCTAGAAAGTTTAGGAAACCTTTCCAGGGAGAGGTTAGGAAGTTCTTTTTAGGAATGCTTGCTCTGGGAATTCCTCATTTTTAAAAAGATATTTTTTTAAATTGTTATTACTAGATATTGACCTTCCCACATTTGTGTGTTTGGCTGTATTTTTCACGTTTTTCCCCACGTGGTAACTTCTCTGGGATCAGGTTTTAATAGCATCGTCCCTGGTGTCTAATTTTTTTTGGTAGTTCTGTTTGATGGCAGTTCAAAACCAATATTTCCCTGCCCTCATCCTTCTTCAGCAGTGGCTGGTGGCTCTACCTGTTTCTAAACGTAGCATGAAAACCTAATCAAGGCTTGTGGTGAGCTAATTAAAGGCAGCGTGGCAGAAAGTGCTAAAGACATGCCAGTCCTAAGGGAGGAAAGATCTCAGTACTTGCAGAGCTCCTTGCTGCTCCTTTTTGCCTGATAACTCTTAAAGACTGCAGTCAGGGAATTGTTTGAATTCTGATTTGCTTTAGAGCCTGACATCTCAATGAGCTTTGTGTAGGTGACAGGTTCTGCTGCTTCATAGAACTCTTCTGAAGCCTAAAGGCTCAGCCATGTCCCAAAATAACAAATTTGCTGCCAGTTCAACACTTCTCCTCGTTCAGAAACTCTGAAGGGCCATTTCTCTGCTATCCTGATGTAAAAGCTGTTTGGTGATTGTTGCTGTCTTAGAGAATCTTGCTTTGTCTGTTTTACCTTCCAGATGAGATCCAAATGTGTTTTTCCTTCCAGTAAACTCCTGTTGGGAGTATTTTGTTGAAGTGTTGTTTTAGTTCTGTTCTTTGACTTTCAGCTGAGCAGGAGAGTAGCAAAAGTGTGATCAGATCTGCCTTGGTGAATTCAGCGTGTTGCTGTGCACTTGGGTTTGAAGGGAGAGATATGAACACTGTTGTGGTCCCACAAAGTTTGTTCCCAAGCTCACTGAAGATAAAGATTCTGGATTTTTAGTCAGCTTCTGCCAATGAGAAAAAACGCTAAGATCTTTTTTCTCCTGTAAGAGCAAGACCTTTTTTGTAAAGATTATATTTCTAAGTTTTTTCCTGATTTTTGTGGCTAAATGCACTAAGATACCCTGAAGGTGGATATATCAGTATATCCAGTCTTTACTTGGCAACATGCAACTAAAAGAATAAATGATAGGAAGGAAAGGTTGTACATCTATATACAGCAAGTTTGTGTCTCATTTCCATGGAAAAATCCTCCTTTGTGCAGTTTCAGGTTTTTCTCAGATGCAGAGTAAGACCAAATCCCTTCCAGCTATCTCTGCTGCAAGTAGACAGTGGGAAAAGCTCCAGCTAGCCCCAAGAAAGCATTTTGTAGCTGTGTCAGTTGTCAGCAGCTTCCTTTCCTCTGACACTACCCCCTCACTCCTGAAAAACCCTTTCCTGGGTGAGTGGCAGTGCCTGCTCTCAAAGCAAATCCAAATCTCCTCAGAAGCCCTGGAGGGGAGATGATCCTGCCCTGATGGATCATTTGCTGGGACAAGTGGAAGGGGTTCCTCTGGAGTCACTGTGGCTTTGCGGATTTACATGCAAATCATTTGTTGATGTATTTTTATAGACTATTTCCATGTTGTCTGGAAATGAGGAGGATTAATGTGTCTCATACTTGCTGACCTGACCTCTTGTGTCCCAGTTAAGCTCATCTTCTCCCTGCAAAACTAACTTATCATAAGAATTTCTCTCCCTTTTCTGAGTTTAAATGATTATTTACAGTAAGGCCCCTACCTTTCTGCTAGTCCAAACAAATATTTTACCCTTTGTATTTTCCTTCCAGAAGCTGCTGATTTGTGTTCTTACCCTGTTGCCTCTTCCTCTCTTGTTTTATGCCTGCTCAGTCCCACTTTGCATCACTATCATGGAACACTAGAAGTTGTGCCTGTTCTCAAAATAATCACTGCTGTCCCCTTTTGTGGCATCTTCCAGAGTACTGTAACAAAAAGTGAAAATCTGTCAGCTGATGTTCCACCTCCCTCAGTAGCCTGGGGTCCATTGCTTGCTCTAATATTCTTCTTGCTGAACTTTTGGAGCCCAAATAAATACCTGGATTGTCTTTGCTGCTCCAGCATTCCTCTGCAGAGAGAGCTATCACAAAGTAGGATTAATAATCAACAGGAGATGTCTATCTTAAACTAAAATCTAGGCCTAAAATCTTGGGAGAGAGGTGGGGCAAATGACATCTCTGGGATTTCACAGGGCAGGAAATTCTGGTGTCAGCTGTTGCCATAAGTAGTGAGTGGGAGGCCATAGTGTGGATGAGGGTTCACAGATAATTTCAGTCACTTTTCCAGCATTGAGGCACTTGGGAGAGGTGCTTTCCTTGAATATGAGAGGTTTGTACTGCAATTGCCCATAATAAATATAAAAATGCAGGGAGGAATCACTGATGGTGTATTCTGGAGTTGCAAATGCTGAGCTCTTGGGTCTCTTTGCTCCCTGACATGGAGGCACTGCTGGCCACAGGGTGTTGCTGGGTTTGGGCAGTGTGAATAACAGTGGGAAATTAGGAACAAAGAGCATTTGAACTTCTGATCAGCAGTTCAGCTATGCACCAAAATGTAAACATTTGGCAAAACTGTCTGTTTCGGATTTCAAAAGAGGAGTTAAAAGTTTCTGGAAGCTTAAGGGCTTTGATGTTCTCCAGTTCTTTCACAATGAATTCCTTCTAAATGAATCTGTGAGGAATGGATTCTCTTGTCTAAGAATTCATGAAATGTCTTGGAATTTTCACTTTTTTCTTTCTATCATTGTTGGTATATTCCAGAAACAGGCAGTAAAGCACCTATACATTTTACCACCAATCTGCAGATATCACAGAATCAGACAAAAGCTCAGGGGGCTGCAGCCTGAGTTTTGAGTGCAGGCAAGCTGGGTGACAGGTGGAAAAGACTAAGCATTTCTTGAAATTTGCAGCCCAACTAAGATGTGTCTTCCTTTGGCAGAAACTTTGGATCCTCTTGTGCCTAAAGATCCTCTGCTGCAGACTTTACCTGTTCCAGTGCTTTTAATCACTACTTGTAATAATTAGATAATAAGTTTGAATCACTACTAAATAACTAACTTACAAAAAAAGGTGCTCAGCCTACCTCTGTAGTTTGGAAATGATGCTGGTTCTATGTGCAGGGATTGTGTGAGGGTCAGGATTTCCATGGAGAGGGGCCACAAAGGAATGAGTGTTTTGCCCAGACTAATAGATATCCCCTTCCTTTTCTCTTGAAAATGTCAGAGGTCATTTAAACCTCACAAGAACCCCAAATCAGCAAGAACCTTTCTGTTTGGTGAGAGCTGTGGTTTGGGATCAAAATGAGCTTTTAACATTTTGACTGGTGCTGAAGTCTATGAGGAATCTGCCCAGAGTAAAGGAGATGTGGAACAGGATATCCACAAATAAGTCCAGATGTTAAAAATGCTGGGGTTTTTTTCCCTAATAGGCATGGGGCATAATTTTGCTGTAGATTTAGTTTTATAGGCAGGGGAAATGTAGAATAAAAGTACAGAGCTGCTCTTGTACAGGTCCTTATGTCCAAAAAATCACCTCCTCTAATTTAGATAGCTCCTTTGCTTGGGCAGTGAGTATTTGTGAGCACAACACCCAATATTTAGTCAGTATCAACTCATCAGCTCAGCACCAGCATCCTCTGACTGCAGGCCTGGCTCTCTCTGCAGGCCTGGCTGCAGAAGCAGATGCCAGAAAATCAGTTTAGCATGTCAGCCCAGCCCAGAGCTGCAGGCCTGGGGAGGAGGGATGAATGGAGGCACAGTTCTGGTGCAGACCACATGGGCTGGAGGCTGCCCTCTGATTTACACACGTGCTGGGCTGGGGGCAGCGCACAGGTGGATGTGGAGGCAGAAAAAGGCACGTTTGTGTTTGTCTTTTTATTAACAAACAACCTCTGCAGCCAGATCTGTCCCGGTCTGGCACATGCTTTGTGTCCATCCAGTAGCTGACTTCATACCTGAGGCTAGGTTACAGAGTCTGGTGTTAGTTCAGAGTGACTTTGTACTGCTGCCAAACAAGGAACAGGCTCATTGCTTCTCCTTCCAATCAAAAATACATTGTAAAAAGCAGCAGAACACAGAATTAGGCTTGCATGGTTTAAACATTAGACAGCAGAACCAAAGGGAAAGGTTTCTGTGTCTGCATCAGCCCCAAGCCAGGCTATTCCTACTGCTGTTTTTCCAGCTAGACATGCAGCTTGTGTGAGCAGTGCTTGCTCCTGATGAGAGCAGTGACATTTTTGTGGTGTGGGAGGCAAGTGGAGCCTCTAAATGGGCTGGTGTGAAAAATGCCAACTGTGCTGCAAACCTCCTCTGTGCATCTGGGCTCATTTTCAGCCTGAACTGACCTTAAACCTTTTCTCAGGATGGGGGGTGTCCTAGGATGGTGTTTATATGGCTGGGCACAGAGGCTGTGGCCTGGCTTCCTCAGGTGGATAATTGTGATATCTGCTAATTGGGCCCAAAGGATGTGTGCAGGTGTGCTGCAAGATACAGAAACATTTTCCCCTTTCCCCCCTTTTTTTTCTGTTTAAACAGATATAATTTGGAGATATTGAAACACACTAAGTATTTTATGTGTGCTGCATCTTCCTCCCACCACTACACCTGTGTTATAGCAGAGCTGAGCCTGGGAAAAAGGTTGAATCTATCAAAACCAGGCTGGTTGGGAGAGTTAAAAATGCACTGATCTGCTTGGTCACCCAAGAAAGATCAAAACTGCACTTCAAGGCTTTTACTGAACTGAGTTGTTCTCACATGTGTTAACACCGCTTGTGACACTAACAGTTCTGGAGTATTTCATGTTTTTATCAGTAGTAGCCAGCCTTGCCCGTGAGCGGTTTAACGTGCTTCTGAGACATGTGGGCTGTAAATTAGTTTAAGAAGCTTGAGGCACAGATTGTTGATATCTCTCCCTCCCCAGCCACTGTAAATGGTTGTGGAAAAATGCTTGTGGAAGTGTGCAATGTATGGATTTGCAGCTGGAGCAGTTGTGAAGTCTGGGAAAGAAAAGCAGGAGCATAAGCCTCTGTTTGGCAAACACAGCCAAAGGTTCCACTCCACTGTTATTTGCACATCTAATTCCAGGTTCAGGCTCAATGGGTTTGGCAAACTCATAGTTTAAGATTCCTGATTAATGGCCCAAGAAATAAAGCTTGTGATTTTTTTTTTTTTCTGCGTTCTGTTCCATATTGCCTAATTTTCATTTGGAGCAGTATTTTCCTCTTGGGAGGGCAGGGAAGTCCCTGTTGAAGTGATGGCTGCTGAAGTTTGAGTGGCTGCTCATGGGTATAGAGTTGGATTCAGCAGAACTCCGGTGTGAGGAGTGTAAATCCCTTCAGGAAGCCAGCAGGCAGTGTTGGGTTGATGCAGAGGATGTCTTTCTATCAAATCTGAACTTCTGTGCTCCAAAGGCCTGCAAGTTCTCTGTGAAACAGCTATAATTTTTCCAACATTTTACTTTTAATTTCTGTAAACACCCAGAAAAAAACCCCAACCCTTAACAGCCCCCCCCCCCAGACTGTCATCAGGTAACATGGCACAAATGCAGGGCATGGAAACTTCTAGTCAAACACTTAACACTGAGCAGAGTTATAGGCTACTGCAAAGGGGGTGTCCTGTAATGGAAAATGTGATGCAAGATGAGCTGGAGGAGAAGCTGCCACTGGTATGAGAGGCTGCAGAGCATGGGTGGCTGGTTTTCCTTCTGCCTCTCCACCGAAGCTGTATAAGCAGCATCTGCCACCAAGGTTGTTTTTGCATTACATTTCGAACTTGAAGTAGAATTTACGAGCTAGTTTATGATTGTATTAGAACTTTTTTTAAATTACAAACATACATGCTTTCAAGGAGGATCTTTCAAATTTAATGCTGGGGGAATTATTCATACTCAGGTTCTGAATAAGAATATATATTTTTTTTCTCTGAACCAGTATGTAAAATATCAGCTGCTTTTCCTCCCTCTCTCCCCTCTCCACCCCAGAAGATGACATAATTTCTCTTCAAAATGCCACAGTGGCCATTTTTCCAGCCCAGCTCCTTCTGGGAAATTTTAGTCCTAGTTCGAAGACTCATAAAGGTTCCATTACTCTTCTAATTAGAAAAGAAAGAAGGCTCATTATTTTGTGAGGGGCAAAGGACTTAAAGCTTTAAAGCAATTATTTCCATGGTGAAATCCTACCCATAATTGGGAAATCAAGATGGAAGCCAAAGAGATTAAGATCCCAACAACTCATTTGACATGAGAAGGAAGGGGACAAAGCCCCCAAGATTTGATTGTCCCTTTTGTAGTAATCCTTCTTGCCAGAATGTAAAAAACCTCCTAAGCATCTGTCAGAGTTAGGTTAGCAAGAGTGACTGAAAGAACTGAGACACACACAAAGGGTTACAACAGCAAGTTAGAAAATGATTTGTAGAAACTGGATGTGCAAAATCCCCTGTGCCTACAAACTGGGGAGGAGAGGAGTAAGAAAACAAAGAAAATTATGACCCAATTTTGCCAAAATATTCACACTTTGGGGAGGTGAGGAGTACAGATCTTGCTCAATATCCAAGGTTTCCCAGCTGATTTCTACCACTGCTCTAGGTAAGGCTGGCTGTCTCTTGCTGCAGCTGAGCCCATTGAGTTACTTGTGCAGATTTACAGCGACCCTTCCTTATTTGAAGGGCACAGGAGAAGGTAGGAAGGGGTACCAAATCTGCAGGATGTCTCCAAGCCTAGCTGTCAGCTTGTTTCTTGATTTTCTGTTATTTTGGTACAACTCCTAGGTAAAAAATGGACCAACTTAAAATTAGGATAATAAACTGGTATATCACTGACAATCTGTTTCAAGAAGTCTTCCCAGTTTCCTACCAAAGAAATATGAATTTGGGGGTGAAAATGTTCTGAAAATACTCAGAAGAGGGAATGTGTCTTAGAACAACAGGGAGAGCTCACTTCCTCAGAGTTTTAAAATCCTTCATCACTCACTACTGTCCCACTTGATTCATGCTGCCTGAGGTGGGCCAGCCACACTTGAGCACTACAATAGCCAAATACATAATAAAACACTAAAAAAGCCATAAAAGTTTTACACAGAGGATGTGACCAGCATAAACAGCTCACAACATGTGTCTAATGCACAGAATAGGTGTCTGTGGAGCAAGAAAACAGACATTGTTTAAAAAAGAAACTTTGTGTTACACTAGACAGCCTAAATTCATAACAGCTCTGACCCTGGTGCCTCCCTCTGCTCACGTGCTGGGATCCAGCAGAACTAAACAATTTTGCACCAAAATCTTGGAGTGTTTCCATTTTGGCAAGAAGTGCTGTTTGGGGCAGACAGGCCGTGTTGCTAAGGTACAGGGATGTGGAGAGACTGATCCAAGTCTTTGCTTCCTTCCTTCAGGTCCCAGTTTTCCTTCCCAGATTTCTCCTGAATAATCAGGGCAGGGGCTGGAGTAAACTTCAGGTCAGGGTCAGTGGTTTAGTTCTGCTGTAGAGTAGAGGAAACCCAACAGTATTAAATGGAAATAAAAATGCAGGCTTCAATGAATGAAGTGATAATTCATCTGAGAATTGCCCTTTTGTGCTCATTCCCACTGAAAATTTATTTTACAATCATGCCTTCACCCCTTCCTTTCAACACCTCTTGTTGAAGATGCACTTGCTGTTTGTGTGTCTGGCCAGCACAAAAGCCTTTATAGGGGAATGCCCCCCACTCTGTGTTATCTCTTTATTCATGTGTGCTATGGGATCTGCTGTTGCTCTCCAGGAAATATTCCCTGGCTGGGCTTGGTTTTTGAGCAAGTTGGCTTTGGTGAGGTGAGCAGTCCTGAGCCTGTGCCTCTTTGTTTAAAGCAGACAGTGGGAAAATTGTATTGAAAAGATGTTGTTGTTATCTTATTGTATTTCATATTTCTGGAGTCCCATCTTAAAGTCCATACCTTCTTGATGGTCCTATTATGCAGCTCCTCTCTGCAGCACAGTTCCTCATGGCTTCCATAGGGGCTCCTTCTGGGCTCTCGACCCAACCCCCTTTTATCCCAGAGCCCTTCATGAGCTACAGCTGCTACCCAACCAAGGATCCCACAGCTGTAGCTCATCCAGAGCAACAGGACCCACCTATCTAATACATAGGACTCTCACTACATATATATATATTCACAAGGACTCCTTTATAACAATACATATATTCAGGCCCCTACAAAAAGAAATGTTATCTCTAAAACCAGAATATGTGCAAAGTGAACCTTTACCTAACCAACAGAAATATTGCTTGTGGTGACAACTCCTGAGGAGTTTGCACAAAGCCAAAGTCCTGCCACAGACTTAATTCTAAATCCCCACTTTTCCCCTTAATCTCAGTGCTCTGTTGAACACTGTCCTTGTGTTTGCTGGAAGAGACACAGATGTTAATTCAGGTTTGAGAGCTCAGAGCACAGATTGCAGTGCTTGGCACCTCATTGAGACTGCAGTGATGTGAGCCACAGGGCTTTCTGTGTGTCTGTGCTGACAGTGCTGTGCACAGAATATCCTCAGAATATCCCCAGCCTGCTCTGCAGGGCTCTCTGTGGAAAAGGAGATGCGGGGGCTGAGCACTGATGACAGCAGGAATCAAGTACTGGGTATTTTTCTACACTTTATAAAGTAAAGCTTGGCTATAAAAAAAGGAAGGGTTTGGAAATTGCCTGGCTTGACTGATTTATTCTTGTAGTGTGTGAGGCCTTAAGGCTGTGGCTGTAAACACTGTTTTGTATCCATCAGAGATGCTGCCACCACCACTCCATATACCTAATTAGCTCTCAGTAATGGACCTACAGCCTTACACATCCAGCTGCCACCTTGAGCTTCACTGACCTTTAAGCTACTCATTTCTGGGTGATGTTCAGATTACCTGGGTCATGTGCAGCCTTTCAGCAAATTTCAGGGGTTCAGAAATTTGAACTCCAGTTCCTTTTGGGGGAGCTATGGCTCCCCTTTATGTACAGACTCATCTCTCTCTTTGTGCTATTTCCAGATCTCTACTCTTGTTCTCTGGACTGCTGCTTTGTCCTGTTGGTGAAAGCAACAAACATGGGTATTTTAAAGGCGCTTTCAAACCTCCTGTACACTGCATGGGCACAGCCGGTGATGGATGCACAACTACAGAAAAAGGAAAATCCTGCTCTCAAAGCCTGGGCTCATTTTCCTCCTGCCACTGAGCAGGTTCCTCCAGGGAGTGCATCCACCTCCTTTCTCTTCTCTCTTTATCCTGGTTTCTGCTAAAGGATTCTCTTTTGACAGAAACTTCAACATACCGGGATAGTAAAACAAGGGATACAGAAAAAAATTTAAGATGGCTTGATGACTGAACTATTTAATTCTTGGAGTAGTGGAGCAAACTATTTACTTCTTGTGTTTGTGCACTCCTTCAGCTGATATTTATATCTCAGAGAAATACAGGCAGTGTCTGGAGAGAGATCTTGTAAGGCTGGGTTTGTTTGGGGCTGGGTTTTGAGAATTTCCACAAAATTAACATAAGTCTGCTTACAGGAAATGGAAAGAAAGCATGAATTTTGGTATAGGAATTAAAACATACCTGACCTTTTCAACATGGAAATGCTTCTGTGTGAGTCAAGGCCTCTCTGATGGCATTGCCTTGCAGCTGAGGGAAGCACAACCATCTGGGCTGTTTTGTTTTGTTTGTCTCTCATGTGATACTTTCTGAAAGCTGCCAAATCCTCCCAAATCTTGGGTGGCCTGGGCCTGAAACAATGAGTGGTCCAATTTCCCATACTTTTGCAGTATGTAACCACCAATATATTTTTATTCCTGATTAAATTTGGACAGGGTTTATAGAAAATACCCTTCCCCTTGGAGACAATGAATCAAAATGCCTTTTACTAATCCCTTTGAGCATATGAAGTTCATAAGACAGAACTTGTACTGCAGGAATTTCCTAATCAATCACAACTAATCTGGAAGATAATATGGAAAAGCAATAGGCAAGTTGGTCACTGTGTCAAAAAGCTTAAGCTAAATATTTTTCGGGATATTTCTCTGCGCTTCTTCACACAGCCTTAACGGCTGCCAAGAAATCATAACAGAAAACAATGAATGAATAATATAATTTCAGGAGCTGAAATTAGCTCTGTTGGAGTCCTTATTCATAGATTTGCTGAATATCACTGGACTTTATTTCAGAAGAATTATATTTTTTTGTTGCCTTTTTTTGTTGAAATGTTATTGGAGGGGTTCTGAGAGCAGTTGTCGCACATTATCGGAGCATTCATTTCTATTTCTGGGAATACTTTGTAATAAAGTATTTATTATAAAAATTTATAATAAAGTTCAGTGGAGAATTAGAAAGGATGTCATTTGACATTATGAAGAGGAGATATACATCAAACTTAACTGGAATTTTTTTCCTTTTAATTAAATAACAAACTCGAGGACATTTTGGAAATGTTGGAATCCCCCGCGAGGCATTTGGGACTCTGACCACCCCAGTGAAGGGCTTGAATGGAGCTTTGCCTGTTCATAGCATTGTGCAAACTCTATTTAGTGCTCAGTGTGCCTCTGGCACAGGTGGGGATGGAGCTGTGGGAGGGAAAGGGGAACTTCCCTTGCATTTCCCAACAGCTCCAGGAGGATGCTGGGGGCTGGTGGGATTCCTCTGCTGAGCACTGAGGAGTAATCCCTGCTCATGTGGGCTGGGGGGAACCAGCAAATCCCCTCTCTGTGGTTTTATGAGCTCCTGACATGCACTGGGGGCAGGATGACCATGGTTTGAAACACGGAGCTGTGCATTGCAGCTGCCCCACCGCCTGCTCCTGCAGCTCAGTGGTGTTATGGTGTGGCTCAGGGGCTGTCAGAAATGGGGCTGGTGTCTCCCTGAAGGATGGGGAATTTATCCATGATCCAATCAGGAGTGGGAAGTGTTGCCAGGAGGGCCAGACAGGGAATTCAGCTGTTTCTGTGATGTTTAGCTTGCATGCATCTGTGTATGAAAACTCAGTGATTTTGAGTGAGCATTCAATTGTATTTAACTGCTCAGATGCCAAATTCAGTGACCTGAGTGGCATTTTTTAAAAATCAAATATGGAATAGTTAATACTTGTTTTGAACACTGAAAGTTGGCAACTAAACCCCAGGGAGCTGGGGGTGCTCAGCCTGGAGAAAAGGAGACTCAGGGGTGACCTTATCACTCTCTGCAGCTCCTGAAAGGTGCCTGTGCTCAGCTGGGGCTGGGCTCTTTCTCCAGGAACTGACAGAACCAGAGCACACAGCCTCAAGCTGCACCAAGGGAAATATAGGTTAGATATTAGGAAAATATTTTTTACAGAGAGGGTGATCAAGTTCTGGAGTGTTCTGCCTGCCTAGTCCCCATCCCTGGGTGTGTTTAACAAAGCCTGGGTGTGGCTCTGGGTGCCAGGGGTTTAGTTTGAGGTTTTAGGGCTGGGTTGGACTCAATGATCTTTGAGGTTTCTTCCAATCTAGGAAAAAAAAATGGCAGGAGTGTGTTTCTGAACCCATTATCAATTTAAATCCTCTTTAAAAGCTAAGGGCACTTCTTAGAAAGCCTATCAAATGTTCCTTTTTTTTTTCTTCTTTATGTTTTGTCATAGTGTGCTAAATTTTAGAAAAAGTCAAATTTGTGATATTTCTTCTAATGAATCCAAACAATGGCTGTTAGCTAGGAATTCAACACAGATCCTGACACTCAGAAGCAGCTGTGACTCAAGGGATGTGCATGTTTACCCTGATGGTTATAATATATGTGGTAGATGCTGGCAAGGACAATCCCTCCCCTTTACCCAAAAGCATTTAGCAGTGGTGAAAAGACTTTTGTCAAGGCAGGCATAATTCTTTCCATATTTGTGCTTTAAAAAAAAAAGTCCACTGATTGTTGTTTTTTTCTTTTTTTATTTATGAATGTTGTCTCTGTGGCTGAAAATAATGAAGATGTTAACCATGAGCCAATGGTGACTGGTTTATATCATCAGTATCTAAACTTGCAGCCCTGGGGATTGCTCCTGATGACTTGTGAGGCTGAGAGCTGGAAGTGAGAGGAGTGTGGTAGTGGGGCTGTCTTAGTAAAGGGTAGCATAGGATAATCTAGAGTTTCATGGAAGAATTTATTTTCTTTATAGGAAAATGTAATGAATCCTCAACCAAATGCTCTTAAAGATGTCTTTTCTATGTTTCATGGGGAAAAGATGGCTGCTTTTTTTAAGCTTTGTATCCTGAGACCGTTATCAAGCCAGCTCTGAGGTCTATTTTGTGAGGGACACTCTGAACATGTGTAACAGACATACCCACGTTCATTTCTTGTGGTAACTCATGAATCAGGAGCACAAAGCCCATGAACACCCATAGAAAACTGTGAGCTGCTGGCATTGCTGGTTCCCTCTGATGCTGCTAAAGCGGGTAAGCAGTGATTCCTTACAGACATTATTTGAGCTATCTGGAAGCACTTGTATCCCATTTACCAATTTACCAATGCAAAGATTCAGGAGCCTTTCCTGATGATAAATGGCTTCTCTGAGGAAGTGGCACCTGAGGAGATCCATATCTTACAAAAGAACAACTCCAGACAGCCAGTTGAGAGTTGAGTATTGCCTTTCCCTTCCTCTAGAAACATAATTGGAGCAAGGTCATTAAAATAAAGCATGAGCTTGCTGTAAAGTGGTGACTGTATTCACACTGCTCCCCTTAGGCAGTGGTGAAGTGTGGACAGTAATAAATTCACTGTTTCAAGCAAATACTGGCAGAATCAGGTATTCCTGCCAGCAGCTACCTCTGCTTCATTTTTATTGAATAAATTCAGTTGCTTGAAGTGCCTTTCTCTCTCCATGGCTTGCCACCCTCAGGGATGCACTGAGAAGCAGCTGCAAGTGCTGAATTCTCTTACAGCAGGTATAGGAGACCTAAATGAAGATCGCAAGTGCTGTTTGCAAACATGGGACTTAAATGGGCTTTGCCCATGCAGGCTGTGCTTTTCATTGGAGTCCAAGTCAACGACCCTGCCCCAACCTCTGCTCCCTGCCTGAGCCAAGCTGCTGAGCTGAATGGTTCATTAGCATCAGAGCACAAAGGGGGCTGGTTCTCACATTGCTGTGACAATGGGAGATGTCAGAGAATATTGATTTGATTAGGCTGATACTTGGTGTAGCCTGCTCCAAGGGAGGGGAGAATCAAGGCCAAGGAATATGCCTCACCCTGTACCAGCAGCTGTGTAATTTGTAAGCTGGTTGCAAAAGCAGATGACGGCACCATCTTTTCTGCCTGGAAAACAATACTGGAATTAAAGCCAAATTTACAAGGAGGAGTGTGTACTGTGCAATTGTTTGGGGCAAAGACACTGATTTGTCTCAAAATAAGGCACATAGAGACAATGTGTAAAGTGTTGAGCACTGCTGCTTGCACTCTAATTTTTCATGACTGGCAGTGGAAAATGGAGGTGTTTGGAAAATTATACACATCTGCTGTTTATACTCTGTGTGAGAAGTGGGCATGTTCTTTAAAAAAGTGATTCCTGAGAGCAGAGTGCCCTTAGCCTGTGTTCACCTGCAGAAAAAGTGAGCAAAATCCCCACTTTCGGAAGCAATGCAGAAGAGCTTTTTTTGGTTTATTTTTACTTTTCTGCAAGTGAGTGAAGGTGCTGTGAAGTCTCTGTTCTTTGGGGGGCACTGTGTACTAATAGCTAGGCTTAGTTTTGTAGTGGAAAAGTGCAGGTGTTCTGTTTTCTTTGGAATATGGGCCACTATGTTGTTTGCTTTGCTTTTAGTAAGGTAAAGTCACTGTGACCATGATTAATTCGTTCTTGTTGTGGGCAAAATATATTTTTCCAGTAGGATTTTTTTTAATGTCTTTTTAGTTTTGATCTTTTTTAGTGTATAAATGTGCTTTGCATGTATTTATTTGTCTTAACTCAGAAATAAAATACTTCACTTGTAACATCTGTGCATTACTGGATATATACAGATACACCACACCAAAATGAATGGCAAAGAGGTGTAATTATATGCCAAACTTTTAATTACTTTAATCCAAGGTGAGCAAGTGTTGCTCATGGAAACACTTGACTAAATCCTACTCTAGGGTGCTTAGTCTATTCCCTGTAGCCAGGGGGCTTTTCCTTCCCAATACCTTTAGGAAAGCTGAAAACTGGTACCATCTGTTCCTTGCTTGATTTTCATGACCTGCTTTTTGATTCCTGAACCTTCAACAGCATCCAATATTCACTGATTGCTTTTCTTAGCGCTGTGAAGAATTGTGTTGCTTCTCAGGTAGAAGCAGAGCACAGACCTTGCCATTCATGGGGGGGGTTTGGGGCACTTGGAGTGAGAGGCTTCGTGCCCTGGGTATGTGCTAAAAATCCATGATGGGAATAGCTCCTTGCAGGGCTCTGGCCCTTGCACTGGGTATGAATGAGTCCTAGGCAGATTGAGGCTGGAATTTGGGTTAGGAAGTGCCCCCTTCTCAGTCCTTAGATTCTAGTCCTGTGTCTAAGCAGCATTAGGGGTTATTTCCCCCCCTTTTTTTTTTTATTTCCCCCCCTTTTTTTTTTTATTTCCCCCCCTTTTTTTTTTTATTTCCCCCCCTTTTTTTTTTTATTTCCCCCCCTTTTTTTTTTATTTCCCCCCCTTTTTTTTTTTATTCCCCCCTTTTTTTTTTTTATTTCCCCCCTTTTTTTTTTATTTCCCCCCCCCCCTTTTGCTGACTGACACTGCACTGCACACAGCTCTGTGTTTAAAGAGATGCTCAAATTTCCCTGCTCTCTTTTGTGGTAGTTTTTACACCCTCCTTGAGCATGCTGGTGGCTTTGAAGTCCTATGGGTTGTGCTGTTTCAAGCCAAAAGATATTGCCTGAAGCAGCATGTGTAAAACTTTCCTAAAAAGTTACCTCTTGCCTGTCTAACACAGAAGCAGCTTGTCTGTGCCCAGGAGGTAATTTTGGGGATGATCAAACCTGCTCGTGGTGTGTGGACTTCTCCCTGAGCAGCAATCCCAGCCAGAGCTGCCAGCTGGGTGGCTTGCTCACAAATCTCAGCTCCCTCACCTTCGTGTCAGAGGGGCCCAGCTGTGAGCTCCAGCACCTGGGAGATGTGTGAGATGAGCTGTGGAAATGGCACAGCCATGGCATCATTGAGAAACGTCTGCTGGGGTGGGGGAAACCCACCCTGGGCTCTCTTGGTGCTGTCAGGAGGTTTGGGAAAATGTGCAGAGCCAAAGCATGCTCAGTGAGCTGGCCTGGAGGGAGAGAGGAGCTGTGAGCACAGCTGGGGTGCTCAGCACATCTCCTGCCTGCTGCTCCTCAAAGGAGGGAAAAGCCAAGTGTGAGCTGGTGAACGTCTCCTGGAGTGCTCCTGCTGCTGAATTTGCTCTGGGTGTGCTCCTCACCCAACCCAGTTCCTGAGCTGATTGTGTCCCCTGGGGCCAAGGGAGGTTTAGCCATCCATCCATCCATCCATCCATCCATCCATCCATCCATCCATCCATCCATCCCAGGTACCACCTACCCTGGTATAGGCATCAAGGCCTCCTGCAAGGCCTGGTTAGCCTGGACATCTTGTGTAAGCTCAGAAAGGGCCCCTCATCTTTGATGGTGAGGTTCCACTTATCACATCTGTTCTGGAAGGGCTGAAAGTGAAGGATGGTGCAGTTGTGCCTGGTTTTTCAGGGGTTGAATACTCCAACAGGTAGTGAGGAGCAAGAGGAGTTTGTTTCATGTTGCCAGGGAAAGGAATCCTATTTCTCCGCTCAAGAACTGCTTTAGCTCCTTAGAGGTTGTACAGGGTAGGACCAAGCTCTGCCCCAGCCATGTGACCCTCCAGGGATGTGTTTTGTCATTGGGAATGTTAAGACTCCTTTCCATCCCCATTGTGCTCAAAGGATGGCCGAGTTTCCCAGTGAAATGTTGCACTGCAGAGGTGTGAAGGGAACCCAAACCTTTCAGGTGGTAGCACTTTCTATAGATCTCTGTTTTTGCTGTGAGCATTAGGACAGTTTGTTAGCTGTGAAGACAACAAAAAATGACAATTTGAGGGTGAGAGGCAAGAACCAGTTTGGTACAGGTGGGAAGAATGGCCTTCCCTGTGGTGTATTTGATGCTCTGTGTGCATCCTGCTGTATTGTGGGAATGTGAAGGTGTGGGGTGGTTCAGGATGTGTCTGGAATGGCAGCTGAAGAATTGCAGTGACAGTGGTGGACAGTGCTGCTCAGTAGGGATCACTTGCACCAAGTCAAATAAAAAAAGGAATAATTTTGGAAAGCTCAATAATTATAATAATGACTTCATTTTGAAAAGCAAAATATTTTTCCTCCAGAAATACCCCCAAGGTTTTTCCAGGCAGCTGCTTTGGGAAGAAGGCACTCTGGGGCTGGACCAGCAATGACCCAAGTGGACCCTCAGCCACCACTGTCTGTGAGCCTCAAGGGCTTTGTGGTGCCAAAATGCAAATGGTTCAGGTGTCACACAGCAACCAGAGCTGCCCCCCAAGGGGATGATATTCACTGGGTTTCCAGACCACAGATTTACCTCAGCTTTAAAAAGTAAATTTTGCAGGAAAATTTGATAAACCTGTGAGAGCCCCAGTCTGGACAGAGATTTCCAGGTACTTCTAACATGATTCTTCTGAGGGAGACACTTCACTAACAACCCAAAATGTAGAAGTGCTTTGACTCTTACCACAAGCAGTCCCACCCCTGCCCTGTGTTATCAAACTTTGGAGCTTAGCAATGAGCACTTGCAGGGTCCTTCCTGACTGTGATAAGGCATTGATATCAAAATTGTACTTGATTTAGGAGTTCAATATCTGCATAAACTATTTTTTTCCCTGTTTCCTACATGTGCAATCATAAACCAGGATTTGGGTTATTCCAGTGCCAGAAATATTTTTAGGTGTGGGCTGTGGCACAAAGGATATCTCACTGTTAAAGCAAAGGGGAGGCTGTGGCTAGACTGGCAGTCCTGGTGGTGAGGGCAAGGGCTACCATGGGACTTCCCTACATTGCTACAACTGTGGATTTAGGCAGGTTATAACTGCATTTACAGGTGGCTCCTGTCATAGGATGCAGAGGGGTACCCACCAGAATTTAACTCTGCATTCTTCAAAGTTCATGTTTCCAGCAGTATATCCAGGAAATCTCAGGGCTCTGTGATATTTTGTTGGCTTCAAAACTTCAGGGCATGGAATTCAAAAGTTCCTCTTAGTGAAGTTCAACTGAGCAAGAAGGATTCAAACTTTACTTTTTGTGATGTAATCACCCCAAAGGAAAATTGGGGTTTTTTGGTGGAATTTTGATGGAAAGATGACTTGGAACACAGAGTTTGGAATGCTTTAGCAAGGGAGTATCAAAGTCATGGTAAGAAAAAGAAAAAAGCTAAAATACTACAAAAACACAGTTTTAAACAGGTAAAATACCACAAAAAAAATCCAGTTGCTTTCAGCTTTAGGTAGTGCATCCCTTCTGGCTCCCTGTTGCAGTGGACACTGACTTTGTAGGGGTTGATGGCTGTGCTGCAATGAGAACCTGAGGGTACTCCTAACCTTCAGTTTTCTCTTTTGAGAGCCCACATCCCTTAACCCTGCTTTTTCCTTAGCCTGGATTCTTCAATGTTTTCCACCCTAAAAATCTGGGGGATGCTATGATCCAGGAGAGATTTGTAATTCCTTCCTGAATAATGTCATTACCTCTTTTTATTTGGTCATGGATCCATAGGCTAATAATTTCTGTAGTTATGGAATGACTGAGAACAGGGATTTTGTTCTCTCTTGTCTAGTAAATCCCACCAAACGAAGTCATATATATGCTGTAGGTATTACTTTTAATATTTAAAACTGTTGTGGCCACATCATGGGAGCTGTGTGGCATTAGAAGAATTTTCCAAAGGGTTGTTAAAATGAAGGAAAAAAGTGCCTTCAAAAAGCAAACACCACTTTTTGCTTCATATAATAAAGCAGTGAAAGTTAAAATGGCACTGGAATAACTATGATTTCTTGCTGTAAATCTGCATAGATTTGGCTCTGAATTATTTTTTTTATGCTATAAGAATTAGTTTACTGTCTGTGGACTGGATCCTTCTTGCATTACACATGTGACTGAATCTGTGGGGCCCAGTGGCCAGAAAGAAGAACCCAGAAAGGCATTAAAATAGTTTAGCCCATTCAGCTGCAAAGTCATCTTACACATAGTTTCCCTGTAACTGGTTTTGTTTATGTTATTGTCAAATATGAATCTGCAGAACATCTCCTGGTCTGGAATCTCATTCCCTTGGAGCAGTCAGCTGCTCTGCAGCCTTCCTTAGTGGCTGGTACACATTGGGATCTCTGTACTGTGCTGTTTTCTAGGCAATCATTTTCATCTTTATTTTCACACTTAGTTTATGTACTTTGTATGTTTCCATGACCAGTCTTGATCTGTTTGTCCATTTTTAAGATACCTGCATAATTTGCAAAGTTAGCAGCAGCGTGCGATCACTTTAACAAAACAAATTTAAAAAATTAATCCAAGTTTACTTTATTGATGATGTTTAAAGACTGTGCAAGTATTGGTCATATTAAGGAGATGTAGGGATATTCTCTTAGTAAATAAGCCAGGCTTAGTTCTAAAGGAATAGTTGTGGAGCTATAAAATAAACCTGTACACCCAAATAGTCCAGCTTGCCAAGGATCACTGTCAAAGTTTTGAATCTCTTTAAAAGTTATTTTTCAGAACATGGCTATCCTATCTGTAACTTCTATTGTGCTGTTTGAAATGGAATCAGGCTGTGAAGCCTGCCAACTCATCTTTCATGTGCCTTTCCCACTGGTGTCTCTCTCTGCAGAGTCAAGCCTGCACAGCAGAGTGTTTCTGTTGCCTTTTACATGTGGTCCTCGTTAAAAAAAATACAATGTAGTTTAGCTGTGGTGAAATTATGTGATTTAAAAAAAAAAAACAACAAAAAAATCCTGGTGCAAAAAGTAAATATGTTTACTGTATCCCTTTCCATTCAGAGCATTTCCTTTTTTTAAGCCCCGTTTGTGTCCAACAAGACAGCCTCCTTCTCCAAGATTAACATTTCTTATGATTGTTCCTGACAGAGGATTTACTTTCAGAGGCCCTGCTAAGGATAACCAAAAAAGGGCATGTAGCAAGACACTTTTGGCAGCTCGCATGAATTTTCGGAGCTTTTTAGGTCTTGGTTTTCTGATGAGTGGCTTCCTGAGCATGCCTGGGGAATGACAGGCATCTCTGCAGGCAGGCTGAGCCCACCTTGGCTTGCTCGCAGCCATTGGCTGCCCCTCGGAATAAATTGAGGACAATGCATTCCGCCGCCCGCCAATTGTAAACATAAGGGATATGTATTCACTTAGCATTGACTTTTGGGAGGGGCCAAGGAAAAGCTGCACTTTTATTGAATAGGGCTCTGTGTGTGTGTGTGAGGCTGCTGCTGTGCCTCTCTCGCTGCGCTCCTGCCCAAGCAGCCAGTTATTCATTTCCTTCCTACCAGAGCTGAGAACTTTGCAGCCAGAGGTAAGGAAGGGCTTGCGGGACGGGTTTGCCTTGCAGATGGAGCAGCTCTGAACGGGCTGTGGGAGGCTGGTTCTGCTCTGCTGCTCTCTCTGTGTCTGCTCCCCCTTTCCAGATGTTCGTGGTGAAGTGAGGGGGATCTTGGGTGGAGGGGGATGTGTGTCTGCTCACCCTGCTGGACCTCAATAAGGACAGATCCCACCACTCCATTTTTCATCCTTTGCTGGGCTCGTTAGTAGCAATAACCCATTCTAATAACCCTTCTTTTCTTAATTTTTAATCCCCCCCTCCCCTTTTAAATTTTTTTTTTAATGGAGGCATTACAATGAGAAACCTCTCAGCGCATTAAGGTCTGCTGAATTGCTTTTAATTTTGCAACTTAATACGTGCACTTCCACACTGCAAGGGCAGTCTCGGGGTGTAACTGATACAGACACAGAGAAGCTCTGCTTAATGTAAGCGATCTGATACTCGCTGAAGCAGATGTCCCTCATGGCAGCCTTTCACAGAAGTGTTGTTGACAATAGATGGCATCAGTTTTTGTTTTCAGCCTCCAACATGCTCGGCAGCGCGTTGCCAGAATGTTTCTTGTGAAGTTGTCTTTCCTGTTAAAAGAGGGGGGATTAAAGAATGTGCCTGGGTGGGACTGGAGCTCTTGTAAGCCTGGCTCTGTGTTTGTCAGAGTGCTGCTGGGGAGAGCTGGCTAGCAGGCTCCCCTTCCCAGCTCCTTTGACATGTTGGGACAGTTGGAAAGCGTTGTGCAAGGCTGGCTGCTGATAGCAGGATATTCTTGCATGGCAGGGAATTTCTCAGGGAAAGGGCTGGGAAAATGAAGGGAGGAAGTTAGCTGCAGATGAATGCTTGGTAGCTGCAGACACTGACCAAGCTGCTAATCTCTGGCCAGACCTGCAGGGATGGAACACATTGGTCTCATGTGTCAAGTGTTGTTTGGAAGAATGAAAGCATAACTGTTTTAAAGTTACTTTTTTTGTTTTCAGAGGAGAATTTCTTTTCAGAGCATGCAGTTTTTGTACAACTCTGCCTGAGAAGGCTTCCCCTGCTAAAAGGCAGACAGGAGAATAATTTGGGAAAATAACACATTCCCTCCTTGGCAGCAGCTCAAAGAAAACAAGGAGGCAGAATTCTTTTTGTAAGAACCATGTATTTATTACAACTTGTCTATTTTAGGTACCATACTGTGAAATGACTGTGTTTGTATGATTTGCCATTGGAGAACCCTCAGACTCTGCCTCCATTCTTTTTCTGTCTCATAAAATATAGCTGTAAGTTTTCATCTGCATCAAGTCTCATCTTCCTCTCCTGCCATTTAGGCAGGATGGGACCCTAAAACTGTGCACACCAAAATCAGCAGAACAGAC
This sequence comes from Ammospiza nelsoni, assembly GCF_027579445.1. NCBI lineage: Eukaryota > Metazoa > Chordata > Aves > Passeriformes > Passerellidae > Ammospiza > Ammospiza nelsoni. The sequence continues at coordinate 70,674,672 of NC_080637.1, forward strand.
TCTTTTAACATAAATTACAAATGGAGCAAAGCTTTTAGCCCATTTGTTTTATTAAATTGGTAATGAGATAAAGGTAATTGATAAGTTCTGCCCTTCTTTATCTTTATTTTCTCAATGTATTTGAAGAAATGATAGATCTGCCTTTTCTGGAGAAACTGCTTTGGTAGGCAATCTTAAAAAAACCTGCATATGTTAATGTAGACTTTTAAGTCATGATGAGAGGGAAGAAATACCAGATGACATGATGGTGAACAAGAGACTCAATTGACATAATTTGTTTTTCCTGAAAACTTCTCTTTGTTGCCACTTGCAATGACAAGAGGATCCATTCCACAGCCTTCATTCACAGGATTAGTCCTGGTGAAACCAATACCATCATTAATGGATTCAGGGGTCCTGTGTACTCTGAATACACTTTGACAGTGAGTGATGTAAGCACTTTTTAGGAGAATGAGGGATTTTCTACAACTGCTTCTTCCTATCCTCACAGCATTATTCTGGCATGGAGCAGAGGAAGGGGTCACTTCCCTTGTGCTTTTATTTCTTGTCCAACACTGCTATGCACGATGCAGCAATGACACTGAAAGATTTGACAGGAAAGTGGGGAAGGGTGGAAGTTAATCTGGCTGGCATTAGAGGGAAAATTGAAGTGAATTTAGATGGGAAGGTTTTGTATTGATCTCATTCATGGGGCCACATGTGACAATGGAGTATTTTCTCAATCCCACCCAGGATTAGGGAGCAGTGCTGCTTATTCCAGGTGGGGAGAGCACAAAGGTGTGGGGCAAGGCTTTTCTCATGGCTTCTGTGCTATGAAGATGCCATGGAGGCTCCATCAGGAGCCTGACTGGAAATCCTCCTTGTTCTACACTTCCCTTTGCACAGCTGGAGCAGCCCTGCCTGTGGAGGTGATCTTTTCACTGCAGAAAAGTGAGAGCCTGCAGGACAAATAGAGCTTGAATGTCCTGGGACTGTGGAAAATACTCTGATTTCTTAGTAGCTGCTTACATGAAACCTGTTCTTGTGGGCTGACTGAGTTTTACTTTGCATTAAAGATCAGTGGAGTTCTTAACCCCTCTCTGCCAAGGGTGCAGCTTGGAACATTTGATCTAGTGTGTGAGCACAGAGAGACAGGAAACCATATATGCCTAAGAAAGAGAGGGCCAGGAGAGCATAACTGTCCATCTGCAGGGCTTGCCTGGACTCTCCTGGGTGTGGGAGAAAGCACCAAAAAAGGTAACACAGGGCAGAATGGGAAGTGCAGTCCTGAGAGCATTTTGCTGCCTTTGAGAGGAGCTTTCTGGGGAGTGTGCAGGATTGGGCTCCAGGTGCACAAAGCCTGAGGCACACAGGCCTGTGAGTGCAGAGAGTGGAGACTGCATTCAAAGCAAGCTTTCATTCTTTAAAAATTGTCTCCTCTCAGTAACTCCCCCCTGGCAGCTTGCAGGGAGAGAGCTGCTGCTTTGGGAAAGGTGTGTGGGCAGGGGATGGTTTGCTGGCTTTGTGCAGGGCTGCTGAGGGGTTAAAAGGGTGGGAATGGATTTGGGGGTAATGCCCTGGAGGGAAATCACCTCCCCTCTGTGTAGGCACCTCCTCTTGGGGTGCTGCTCCTGCTTGGAAGGTGTAGCTTGTCTAGGGTTTGGCTGAGGCTGAAATTTGACTCAGAGGTATTTGAAGGTCATATTAGATCTGACCTCTCTGGATGAAACACCGAGGTCACAGCACTGTTGAACTACAGAACATTTTTTTTTTCTTTCCTGATGTTTTTGTGCATTCAACTGGCCCAGCAGGGAAGGAGGCTCAGCACTCTGTAATTTGGGAACCCTCCCAACCCCGGGGGAGTTTGCTCCTAGATTTCATGAAACAGATTGGATCAACCAAAAAGGTTAGGGAATATCACACTGTTACTCAGCTGGTGTGTTAGCTGTGTGCATTGCATCCTGCTTTAAGGAAGTTCTCCTTTCCATGCACTTTTCCTTTGGAACCTCCACCACAAACTGATGTCTCTTTCCCTCTTCCTGCCCCTCAAAACTGTCCATGAAGCACAGGGGCACCTCCTGATCAGAAAATGCTCAGTGTTGAAACCAGAACTCCTTGTGGGAACTTTCCTGCTGGCTTGCAGTGAGGGCAGGACCAAATAGCTAAGGAAGCAGGTGAAAGAAAGGGATAAAAGCAGCGACCTCTTAGGCCACTGGAGTAATTTCTCCTTTGCATTTTTTCCTGTGGTCATAAATACCTGGAGAGTCACTTAATGGCCGTGTGTCTGTTTCTCTATCTTCAAGTCAAGGATAAGCTGTACCTTTCTGTATTTAGCCCATGGCTCTGCTGGGGCTTGGTTTATTAGTGTTTATAAAGAATTTCCAATACCAAAATGACAAGTTTAGGCACTACCTAAAACCTTATTTTTGACTGGTTTCCCAGATCATCTTAGATGTTTTTCCTTGGTGTGTTCACACAGATTATGTATTAGATTTCTAGATTAAGGGTATAAAACCCCTGAAGCCCAGGGAATGAGGTGAGGGCAGACCAGGCTCAGTGGTGACACTGCTGTCATGTCTAGAGGGCATTTCCTCCGTGCTTGGAGATGGAATTTGTTTGGTTTTTTTTGGAATTGTTTGGCTGCATCTGGACCAGTCTCTCTGTGAAGCTGTCCTGTGTGCTCCAAAAATGCACAAAGGCAGCTTTTGCTTACAGATCCACCATAGTGTCACAAGCTTAGAAGCAAAACTACTCAGCAAGCTGCTGGACCTTATCTGCTTGTTCAGTCTCATGTTGATGAGAGCAATTGAAATCGGAACCCCTGGGGCCAGGCCAAGCTGCAGCGGGGAAAATATTAGGGAAAGGATTTCAGGCAATGGAAACATTACATGTTTCCACACCCTCTTGTGTACAGAATACAAATAAAGAGCATTTTCCCTTGAGACTGGCTGTGGAGGGTGTGAAGCAAAGTGGGACCCACCCGTTTGCACATTTTCTGGTTTATGTCCTTAAATGGCAAAGGAAAAAAATCTTTGGAATTTAGTTCATAGGAGGGTTATAAATAGGTTTGTGGAGATCAAGTTTTGCTGTAAATGCTCTGGTTTGGGATCTGTTCAGGAGGGTAGGACAACAGATAGGAAGAGGAAAGGTATTGCTAAATGCAGGAGGACAGTGTCACTGCACATACATGTAGGTGTGACCTTCCCAATCTTCCCCTAAAATTGTGGAGACCTCAGGGGCATGGAAATCACTGTGTCCCTATAAAAGTTAAATACCTTGGTGAGAGGAAGAATTGGTGTTCATGATGTTAAATGGCTAAGGGGCCTGAACCTGTGACAGCAATGCAAACAAAGGAGATGTGCCGGCAGCTCGTTTTGTGTCCTTGTCCAAAGGAGCTGATTGTCCCTAGGGAGGAGCAGGGCTGGACCAGCCCTCACCCAGCAGCAGCTCCTGGCCTCCTGCAGAAGTCAAGGTTGGATCCTGCAGGCTGGTGCCCATTGGATTCCAGTCATCTTCAAAGGCAGCTCTGCCCAGATGGAGCAGCCTGTGATCAGGCCATTGTTTGTTTCTTATTTGCAAGGCTTTGATGTTCTCTCTTGCCTTTCTCACTGCCACAGGGCATGTTACTACCCTTTTCCCACTCCATTCTTTTCTTTGACAGTGAGCTCTCTAATGGTGAAATGGCCCTCACTTGGTTTCTTTTTTGCCCCCCCTTGAGCCACAGCATTCGCCCTGGTAAAATCTTTCATCCCAGAAGCACAAAGACATGACCTTTTATGATTCCTCTCAATTTCAGGGGATCTAGCAGTGCTAGTGTGATAGCCCAGACCATTATTTTCTAATATCAGCTGTACTGAGGACAATTTCTTCTCAGTCTGAGTAGATTCCAGCTGCAGAGGGAGGAGGCAAAGGATTTTATCTGCACCTTCCCAATGACCTCACGATAACCTCATTGCTCTCAGCAATTTCAACAGTCACTGAGCTGGGGAGAATTTGGCTTTTCTCTGGCCTAGTTAAAACTCATAGGTTTGGAAAAGAAATTCCAAGAGCTCAGCTCAAATGCGTGGAAATTGGCGAAGTGTTTGGTCAGCTCTGATTTACCTGCACAGCTTAACCTGCTCTGGTGCTGCAGGATGCCTCTGGTCAGCACCACTTTGGAGAGGTTTTGTTGCTTTGTTTGGCTTTGGGAACAGCATCTCCCCATGTGCAGAGCCACACCCCTCCTATGAAAATGAGGAGTTTCATTCAGATCTCTGATAAGCCACAGCTGTTGCTTTGCCACTTCAAACAGAGCTTGGGTTATAAAGAGTGAAGTGCAGCATTTTAATTGCTGTAAATATGAACAAGAGCATTTAGGCAATCCAGTTGATCCAGAGCCAAGCATTTCTGTGGCTAATGTATATTATCCTGACAAAAGCAGGCCAGCTGAGAATTTCCCTACTGCTGTCCCAGTAATTTAAAACACCACTAATCTCTTTTCTGCTGCATTGGGGGAAATGAGGGAGAACCTGGGCATTAGCTGGCCTGAATCTGAACTTCAGTTCAGTGGCTGTACTGGGATGCATTTAGTGATGTAAATTATACTGAGGGGCTTTTTAAAATATACATTGCATCTAGTTTGGTTTCCTTGAGTTGGAGGAATTCAGATTTCCCTGTGAGATGCATGCTATCAAGAAGCTGGCCCTTTTTGTTTGATTTTCTACACATCCCCTGAAGGACAATGACAGCAGGAAATTGGGTCAAAATCCCAATAAAAAGCACTCGCTGGGAAATGATATTTTGTACAAGAGAGGGCACTGCAAATCCAGAAAGCCAGGAAAATTCCATTGCTCCTCACTCCCTGGTGATTAAAAGGCCCTGCCATATATGGGAAAGGTCTGAGCTTCATTCACTCCAACCACAATAGTAAATGGCTTGTTCACTGGACACAGTATGCAATCAAGGAGCAGATTGACAATAAAGAGGAAAAGCAAAACTTTTCTATGTAGTCTGCTTTCTCTGCTGTGTGTTATTAGAAGCTTTGAGAGCAGCTTTTTTCCTTGTTCCTTTATTTAGATCCCTGTAAACTTCAGTCACTTTTGTTTGCCACTTAACCCTCCTTCTAAAACCAGACACACCAGCCTATTTCCTCTTCTCCCCCCTGTATAACCCAAACAAGAAAAGAACATTTCCTTTACCAGTGCATATATAAATGTAGTTGCTTGGTTTTTCAGTGCACCTAGTGTGCATTTATATGACTAAAAACTGGGATTAGTGGACAAAATCTTATTCTCACTAGGTATAAAGCAGTAACGTTAAAGAAAGCAATGATTAAATGCCAGTGCTCCAGGGATGGGACCACTGCAGTGAAGAAAATATCTGTGTGTGTATAAATAGGAATGAGTTTTGGGGGAGGAAGGGAGCAATATGCTTTGGATGGGAGCTGCAGAAAGGCTCCCATGCAGCTCTCAGGGGTTTCCTTTCCACCACATCAGTTTCCAGGTAGTAAAACCCCACGTAGACAGCACAGAGATGCCAAGTCACTGGAGCACAGTTGTGTTTACATTCTTGCTTTTCAGTTTATTTTGTTTGGGGGCTGGTACTCTGCCATCAAAATCATGGAGGTAAAGTAGCTGGGTTTTATTTCACATGGAGAAAGCAGCTTAAGTGCAATAATGTACTTTAAGGCAAGGTGTGCTTTGCTTGATGGAGATTTTCTGGAGTTTTCGTTGTTTGTTTTGCATTGACCATCTTAGAAGTACATTGTTTGTGACATATTGTTAAGTTTAGAGATTCTCTGATATCTCCTCTATAACTTTGTGGAAAACCCACATCTTTGTGGCCAGGAGGGCTGATGGATCAGTTGGATTTCCCAGACTACACCTCACTCCACACCACACTCCTGTTTTGAGGCTGTGTTGGACATGGGTGTTACAGTCAGACACAGGTTGCCTGGATTTAAAACCAGCAAATCCTTTTCATCCCTGGCCAGCAGCATTCTGAGGCGGTGGCATTTGACCATTATCACAAAGTCATGCCAAGACCTGCCCACTGATGTGGCCAAAAGAAGCACGGTCAAGTTGTGACTGCTGGGTAGTGCAGTAGTAGCACATGAATAATTCTGTTTTCCAGCTCTTAGAAGGATCAGGGGTAGCCAATTTGGAGACCAAAATAACTACTTATCTAATCTCATTCATGTTTTTTCATTCAGGATTTGGATTGGGAGAAACTCTGCATTATATCAGCTTTTTAAATGGCATCTGGAGCCTTTGGAAAAGGTCCTTGGGCAATAATCACATTGAATGCAATAAGTATTATTGCATGGTCAAAAATGCTTTTAATTTATTCTATATTTACCATCTCCATGATTCAAAAGGGAGAAGGGAGACTGTTTTGGCTTTTTTACCTCTTAAAAAAGGGAAGAGTAAACAAAGCATGTTTTGGAGTATTTTTTTCTTTTGGTTTTTCTCTCCCCTGACTGATTTGTGACCCAGCTCAGTGTTTGTGCAATCTCATTGTGGCTGCCTGTAGAGGAGCTTTGCAGCAGCTCCTGGTGTTAAACTCTGCTGCTCTGCACTGTCCCCATGGTTAGTAAAGATGTTTATTGCTTCACCTGTCAAACCAAAAACTGCTTTGTCATTCCTGTGCCATCTGCCATAGTTACCTAATTGCTGTTCTGAAATAGGCAATTTTGGTTTTGTTTTGATTTTTTCCCCCCTCCTGTTCACTATCATCTGTAAGTAGATGTGAGCTCCTTTCTTGGAGCCAATATATAGCAAACTTATTATTAACAAGCGGAGAGGGAGTAATGGTGTGTTTGCCTTCTGTGTCAGAGGATCTGATAAAGATCAGTTCATCTTAGTGAAAAATGAAAGGAATTTACTGTATGTGCAGGAAATATGTTTTGTTATAAATGAACAGATTGAGGTGGTGACAGGCTATGAGTCTGACTTACATGACAAAATACAGTTATACACTTCTGGAAGCCTGGAGACTGGTGTGATGAGCTGGAAAAGACATTACAATCGAAGCAGGTTATTTCTGTCTCTCCTGTGGCCCTTCAAGGCAATGGAAAGTCACTGATGGAAAGGCTGTTGGCATTAGCAGGCACAGAGCTGGTTTCATTGGTCCTGGTTCCATGCTCAGAGATCTCTGAGGCTGAATTTAAATAGGTACACTCAGTGTTTCCCAATTTAGAATTAAGTACCAGAAGCTATAGGTGTAAAAAACCCCCATAACCAACACCAATCTCCCCCCACAAAACCAAAAAGCTGGGAAAGCCATATACAGGTAATCTTGTCCCTATCCTGTAGGCAGTGTAGGATAATTCCCAAGAGTACATTCACACATGTTTTGTCCATAAACACCTCTGTTTATTAACAAAACACAATAAACTCTTTTTGGGTTTTTTTCCAGTGAGGATGGGGATAGTTTGCTGCACTTTCTAGATTTTAGCAAGGGGAAATAGCTATCATTCTAAAATGTGTTTCTTGGCCCATGGATATTGCTCATGTGAATTCAAGCAAAAAAAACCCCAAAACCCTAATGAATGGAAACTTGCAGAAGAGTTACCAGCAGCTGCTTTTATTATGGACCATGGCTCTGCCATGATCTCACACGTTTAAGTGTTACCTCACTGGCTTCCATGGAAATGCTTTTCATTTGCAAGGGAGTAAATGAAGCCAGAATCAGACAGAGACCTAGGGAAACTCTCTGGGAGAGGGTTTTAGTCTGGGAAATGTGCTTTACATGCATATAAAATATATGGGCATATCTGCAGTAAATGTGTCAGGCCACCTGAGAGAGGGAGGCCAAGTTCTGCTTTGAGCAGCACCTGTGTAAATCCAAAATGGACTGCAGGGAAAATGTGCCAGGGAGGACCAAAGGAGTATCTAATTTTCTTTGAGTGCTGGAGTGCATTTTTCTTACTGGATTTCTCAGGTTTCCTTGATTAGATGGTGAAAAAATACAGCAGAATTAGACTGTTCTTGGTGGGCTTCATGTTTTTAGCTACTTATTTCAATCATACCAAAAACAGTGTGCTGATTGTGAAACCAGTTCAGACAAAAGCACCACATTATTCTGCCTTGAAAATACAGAAGGAGCAGTGGAATAAGAACTGTGTATTTTCTGAGTCAACTCTTCAAAATTGGGCAATATTCCATTCTCTTTTTGAGCTTGAAAGAAGATGCAATATTGCCCAATTTTGAAGAGTTGACTCAAAAAATATGCAGTTTTTTTATACAGCTAAATATTGCAAAATTGGAGGAAGGTGGCTGTGCTCTGTTGAAAATGTGGCTATGGTCTCAAAAAGGCAGAAGAGCTTTAAAACTTCTTCAGGTCCAGCAGAGGTGTTAGTTCAGAGGAATATTTTGGTGCGACAGTCTGGAGGTGTGGTATGGGCTTTGCTGTTTTTCTGGGTGTGAGGCAAAGCAGTTCAAGATGTGACAGGCATTGCTTAAGAGTGAGTAAAGGACACAAGAGAGGGATTTTCTGTCCTGGTTTGTTGCTCCCCTTATGTTTTGGTAGCCCTGCTTGCTGCTCTCCTGTGCAGCAGCACCTGAGGTCAGGCACACCTGGAGCCAGAGCCTGGGTGTGAGCTTTGAGAAGCTGTGCTTTAGGGGCAGAGTTGGTTTTAGCAGGGTTTCCCACCAGTGTAAACACTGGTTTCAGATGCTTTTTGCTTTGCTCAGTGTTTGAGGCAGTGATGTTTTCAGGTGTGTGGTGTAGAGTTTCACTGTAATGTGGTTTGCAGCTGATGCTGTGCACTCCCTGTGATGGAGGGAAAATGTTTTAAGACCATGGAATTCAGTAGTGTTAACTTTCATTTTTGCTTTCCTTGAGGACTTGAAGGAAAGCAGAATGATGGTAATTAAGCTTGATCTGTAGCCCAGAATTGAGGGGGGGAAGGCAATAAAGTGTAGGGAATGTTTTAAATGGCCCTATCTGCTTATTTAAAGGGAGCTCTTAGGGAGTGGGGTTACAAGCCTCTTCTCAGCCTATTACAGGTTTCTAAGTGTTCAGTGTCTGAGCCAAAGCTAATTATATTGTCCACAGAAAAAGCACAGCAGAAGCTGGTGTCCCTGTGGCTCATACAACTGCTAATTATTTCCAGTGGTGATGCTGAAATGCATTCTTACATAATTGGTCTGAGATCACCAACTTGTTTCACGTAGATGCAGTTCTGCACCAGGCTGGAATGACTCCTGCCAGCTTCACAGTGGCAGCACAAAGTAGAGAGCCTGTTGCTGGAAGCTTTTGAGATGAGATTTTTTTTTTTAGCTCTCCCTAGATATTCCCCCTGAGGAAATTCAATGCTGCTGGGAGAGAAACTCCAATGGGAGAGCTCATGTTTGAATACAGCACAGAAACCCTTTATTTCTGCTTGCTTCCAGCATTCTTCTGTCTTATAAACCACCCCATATTTCTATTTTAATGTTGTCTTTAGTTGAACAGCACTTACGAGGCAGAATTTCAATTTGGGGTGTGCTAAACAACACTGTGCATGTTGTAGGTCCTTTAACTGAGACAAAAATGGCCAAGGTCATGTGGAAAGTCAATGAGAGAGGACTTTGACCCTCATTCATGGGGAAAGTTTCCTGGACTTGAAGATAGACTGGAATCCACAAAAGTGTGAAATGGATTATAGAGAGCAGTGTAGCTGTATCACTGGGTGAGAAATTGAGGTTTTGGGATTTTTAGTGTGTTGTGGATGGGAGCAAGATGGAGGGCACAGGGTGTTGTGCTGGGTTTCTTCTTCATGCTGCTTCTTCCTTCTCCATAGGTTTGGGTGGCATTTTGTAATTGGGCAGAAAAGTCTGCACTGGGGGCTCTTTGGGATCAGTTATAGGTTAAAGGGGAAAATAAACCAGGTGTCAGTTCTTAATTGGATAGTTCAGTCTTAAAAGCCCTTGTAACAAGAGATAGTTAGCCATTTTGTGCCTTGCTGCTGAACTCACAGCAGTGAGACTGTTTTACTGATAAGAAATAATCAACACCTGAGTCCAAACATGAATTACTGTCTAAAGTGTCTTCAGTCCAGACCCAGAGAAACCCACAACTGGTACTGCCACACAGAATTTTCTGCTGGAACACCTCTATGGCAGAAGGACAGGAGGGTACTTGCGAGCAGCTGTTTCTCATCCAGCTTTGGTGCTGCACAAAGGAGCACAAAAGTATCCCTGAAGTACCAGAAAGAAAATCTTTATGTACTGCATGTGACTTTGCATTTATACAGGTGCAATTGGCTTCAACTGAAGGGCCATTTTTATGAGATAGAATGTCTCATTTATATCTTAGATATAAATTACATTTTTGACGTTTCTATGAGTAGTAGAGAACAAACACACTGCACTTGTGTTGGTGCTCCTGTGTGTGTGAAAGATGACCTGTCCTCTTTCCCCAGATGCATTTTCTGTGTGGACATAATGCCCCTATTCAGCATTCATAAAGACACCAGTGGCTACCCAACCTGGCTGCTTGATGAGGAGAGGCATTTGCAGAATTCCACCCAGCTGAAATCACCAATTCTGCAAGTGGAATTTATTTGTACGTTTTTTCTTCGTTAAAAAAATGCAATTAGTGGTTTACCATGTTTATATGGACAGCACCAGCTGAATCTTTTTCCAGTCCATTTTAATGTGACCTACAATAAGCATTGTGTAAAAAAATTCTGACTGGGATGGCCAATTTTAAGTTCAAATTCCCACTGTAAGAAAGACACTTTGACAAGCTTAATTCATCTCCTTAGGTGATATCAGGAACTTCTTTTTTTGTGGGGTTTTTTTAAGAGATAGAAATTAAGGAGACAATAGAAGTAAGCTGTTATCCTGCAAGTTTAAGGGATTAAATATTGAACTGTTGTATTATATTGAAGAATCAAGTTAATTCACCACCCAATACTCACCTTTTCAATTCAGCAATCCCTAAAATCTCTTTTGGGGAGCCAGCTGTGCTCACATCCAATTTCTCCCTGTCAGGGCAAAGGTGCCAGTTCAAAACTTTGGGCTGTGCCAGCCATGCTAAGAGGTGTCAAAAAAGCTGATTTGTGGGAAACTGAGGGACAGTGCTATCCCAGACCTCTTTCTCTTTTACCTGATTACTTTATTTTGGATGTGTTTTGATTTACTTTATTGATCTCTGCTACTTCTGGTTTAATATCACAGCAATAGGAAGCTTGTGGACATTTTATTTAAATAGATTTTGGGAATTATATTGTAGCAATATACTGCTTATTGCGTTGAAACCAGAGCAATCTATGTCTAGGTTTACCTCTGGTGACGTTAATTTCTAACTGTTTGTCATTCTACAGAATATATCTCAAAATGGTGCAAAAAAAGCAATTGTTTCCCCTCTCCCTTAAGATTGAAAAAAGCTTCTGTGTTCACTAGATTACTAAATAAAGAGTTCTAGAGAAAAATGTGTGCTTTAGAAACCCCCAACACAATATTCAGAGATGACCATTACAGACAGTGAAATACCTTCAGAGGAATTCCACATCAGAAGCTGTAGGCATTCTCCTGTTTGTGCTCTGTGTCATGGTATTTCCAGCAGCTTTGAATGAAATGTAAATGTAAATTTCCAGAATGATAGTAGTCATTCCTCTTTTGGGTTGTCCCATGGCACATGCACAATATAATCTCGATTTCCCCAAAACAGTGCTTTTAGGAACTTTTAATTGTCATCATTTGGATTGGGAGTTACTCTCTCAAAAGAGCAGCTCTGGCTTTTGTGGGGATTCTTGTCAATTTTTCCTGCTCAATATTATTTTAGCATTTCTTCTCCTGCTAACAGCTGATGCAGACTGAAAGAAATGTGTGCCTGCCCTTGACTTTCACCCATCTGAATCCATTCAGTGGCTTCACATTTCCTAGATTCTAGTTGTGCTCACTGAGGGGACCTAAAATGTTATTTTTGAATGCTGTTCTGTCTTCAAACAGCTCAGTCACTGATCCATGGCCACAAATACCTGATTTTGTTAGGACCTTCAGCTGTTGACATCAGCCTAAGAATAACATAATTTCTTGTGCAAAAATTTAGGTAGATTGAGAAAGGCTTCATTTGACAGAGACAAAGGATTTAAACATTAGGTCATTGCTGTCTAATTATCATAGCTTCGGTAATGTGACAAGGAAAAAGATAAAAAGATATAAATTACTTTGAGCCATCAGATGAGAAAGATAGATCCTGTAGTACATTCTAGCTGCAGTGTTTCAGTTCCTAAAATGTGTGTATGGTTAGCAGCTTTAGGCACTTGGTGCTGTCTTTGATTATAACAGTGCTGAACTTGAGCTGCAAAATTGAAAGTTCTGATTTTCTGGTACATCAGTGAGTGAAACCTAAACCCTTGTAATGTGTAAAAATAAATGTAATTACTTTGGCAAATGTGTTACAGCTGGCCAGGTTTGACATTGAGGTACCTGTTTCTTATGGCTGCCCAGTGTCAGAGGACAGAGGTGATGGCTTGGGCTGTGCTTTGCAGGCAGAATGGAGCAGAAAAATTATTGCTTTGCATTCTTCTGTGTGTGCATTAAAGTGAACTAAACAGACATGCAGATCTGATGTCTGATACTTCTTCCCACTTTTTTCTTCTGTTTAAAGCATCTTGCTGAGAGTAGCTTTTTTTAAATTTCAAAATCTCTGGTAAAACTGTAGTTAAGAGGGCAGCTTCAAAATTGAACACTTGATAAAATCTTGAAGAACACTGAACAGTGACTGATCTCTTTCAAGGTGGGAGTTTGCTAGAGCAGGAGATGGGACTCTTGCACGCCAGCACTGCTGCTGCTTTGGTTTTGCTTTAGCAGAATTTTTGCCCTTTTTTCCTTATTAACTTATTTAGCAAACACATTTGAGATTTCTGCAGTAGCACAGAGATAAAGGGCTGACTGTAGCAAAGCTTTTCAGCTGTGGCCAGTCATTTCTATGGTAAAAATAAGATCATGAAAGGCTGGACAAGATCTCTCTCTGGTCAGGGCACTGGCACAAAGCCCTGCTGGCACTGGTGTTGGTTTCTTCATTGTTCTCCAGACTTTGGTGTCACTTCCTGATGTGGACAGAACCTTATTAATCTGCCATAAGAGCACACTTTTTCCCCTGATCTTTTGGAAATTTCAGCAGCTATTTTTCACAGGAATGCTGCGGCTTGAGGCTTAATTAGGGCCCAGGAAGTGTTTAGAGGTCTTTAATGACAGGTGTCCTGGAAGTTGACAAGTGCACTGTGATGTTATTAACTCAAGGGATGCCTACCAAGAGCTAGAGGTAGATAAAGCTATCATCAACTGCTAAGCTTTTCTTTTCCTGCTCTTTGATCTTGCAGGTTTCTAGCTCTTCCACTTCAGCAGTTTTCAATTCCTCCTCACAAAGAACACATATTGAAGAACTGTGGACCAACTGATTTTTGGATCACTAATTCAAACAACTGGAGCAAATTATTAGGTTTACAGTTTCAGGCTCAATTTAGAGCATTGGGGTTTTTAGAATTGCTTTCTGGGAGGCTTAACATTTAGGAACAACTGTCTTTGAGTAGCCGGGGGTGGTCCAGACAAGAGTACCTGTGGGATCTTCCTGAGAGGTGGCCTCACTCTTGTTCTCACGTATTCTGCCCTTTCCAAGAGTAATTTTTCTCCTGTGAGATGTTACTGGGAGTCTTTTTGTGGCATCATTAACAACTCTGTATCTTGATCTTAACCATCCTGGCTCTCATGCAGCATCTGGATATAAAAGCTGCAGTGAAATCCTAAACTTTGTGGGGTTTTTTGTTTTGCTTTGGGTTGCCCTTTTTTTTTTTTGAAGAAGCAAAGCTGTAGTTTCTGAATGACCTGCAGCTATTATGCAGGCAAAATTCCTGCTCTGAATGGTTCCCAGGATAACGCTGCATTGTGTAGGTCCCAAGCAACTTGTAGCTGGGATTTGTTTTGTTTGCTTGCAAAAGAAAATTAATATATCATGATGGGCAATGCACGGTACATAAGTCAAATTACACAAACAACTGAGGATTTTTGTGTTCTTATATCTATCCATGGATAATATTTAGCAAACAAAGTAATTTAAAAACCTTAAAGAATTTTGGCTGCCTTTCAGAAATGGTGGAGTTAAGTCAATAAAATGCTCAGTAGAGATTGCATGTCCCCAAACATATTTTATCTTGACAGGTTATATACTATTGAGAGCTGCAGCCATGACTTGAAGCCAAGTTGGGAAAAGAACAGCTCTGTTACAGGGCTGCATTTGATGGGAATCTGAGGAGGGGAAGGGAGGGAATTGTGTGAGCTCTGAGAATGCCAAATGCAGAAAGCCTGGCTGAGCTGAGCTCCTGGGCTCTATAAATCACTGTAACATCAGTGGGTCTTTACTGATTTACATCTCTTGGGCATCTGTTTTGGTTTTTATTTTACACAAATCTAATTTCTGTGGATGCATAGGAGGTTTAATAGGAGTTATATTGATGGGCAGTAGCTTGGAGTGTGTGTGTGTGAAAGTTTGTAGTGGTATCATTGACTTAAAAAAATTAAATAAAATGAACAAGTGTGGCAATGTCTAGCCTCCATGACCTGGATCAAATCAATCCATGATTTCTCCTCACTGATGTGGCTCCACTCATCACAGATCTTGCTTCTATGCCAGTGTGTGACTGGAAAGAGTAGATTTTCTGGGTAGGAGACTGGAAATGACAAGTTATGTGACATTAGAACAGATACTTTATTGCAATTTGGGTCCTCACATCTGAAAAGAATGTGAAAAATACACTCAAACAGCAAGGAGGATAAAGTCTGTGCTATCAGTTAAAAAAAAGCTCAGTAGATATAATTCCACTATTTCAGGACTGTGACTCTTTGGGGTTATGGGGAGAGAAAAGGGATGGTGTGGAGCAGCAAAGTGCTTTATCCCTGTTTTAGTTAGCCTGCATGTGAGCCATGTGCAGTTCCTGCTCTTGTATAAACCCAGGGCACAGGGAATATTTCTGTGTCTGCTCTGGGGTGCCCTGACCCCAGGGCAGCACTGACTCTGACCCTCATCCATGGAGAAAGTTTCCTGGACTTGAAGATAGACTGGAATCCACAAAAGTGTGAAATGGATTATAGAGAGCAGTGTAGGTGTATCACTGGGTGAGAAATTGAGGTTTTGGGATTTTTAGTGTGTTGTGGATGGGAGCAAGATGGAGGGCACAGGGTGTTGTCCTGGGTTGTTTCTTCATGCTGCTTCCTCCTCCTTCATGGGTTTGGGTGGCATTTTGTAATTGGGCAGAAAAGTCTGCACTGGGGGCTCTGTGGGATCAGTTATTGGGTTAAAAGGGAAAACAATCCAGGTGTCAGTTCTTAATTGGTTAGTTTAGTCTTATTACTCATTTACTTTAATGACTGATTTTCAGAGAGATACCTGCTAAATGAGACTACATGACTTGAAGTTCTGGGCACTGAAAGGCAGTGTGATGCAGAATTGTAAGCTCAGATCCAACTGAAATCAGAAATTGCTGAGAGTTGTTGCTGTCTGACAGTTCACAGTGATTTAAGCACACAAAGCAATATATTCCAGCAGTGTTCAGGAAATGCTCTTCAGCTCAGAACTGAAGACATATTTTTCCACTACACCTGTGTATATTCATTCTAATCTTTAGTAGATTGCTGCTCAGGACTTAGTGGTGTCTTTAGGGAAGCATAATGAGATCTGTGTTGCTCAGTGTCTGCTGTAACTTTTTTCTAAATAGAGGATTTCACAGCCAGCATCTTTCACCAGCCCTGGATTCCCTCAGTTTGTGATGCTGCAGTCACCTTCACTGGGGGTGTTTGCAATGTTCTGCTGAAAGAATGAAACCTGAAGTGCTGTGAAACAGTGACATAAACTCAAGGGATTCCCCCAGAGAGAAAAAAATAATTTATTATAATGCATGTACTTAGACATGGCTGTGGTTGTTTGGGACATCTGGCTTCTTTACTTTTGAAGCAACTTACTGTTTGCTGTTTTCATGGAACAATTAGAATAATTCCTCTAAATGCTGAACCTGCCATTGTTGGATAAATTTTGCACTTGGCTAAACATATTTAAATATTATCTGAGGCATTCATCCCTTCAGATATTTCTTCTGCCTAGGTGTTGAGAAATTGCACGATGGTTGCTGGCAGGGTAAAGAAAATCTAAAGCAAAAAGGCTACAGAGAATGATTGATAGGTGATTGGTGCAGATATTCAAATGTGAAGGTGTCACTGTGAGCCAGCTGAAGTTAACACTGTTATTCCTGGAAGCACCACTAAAAGCATGAACCAGTTAAAGTGAAGTGGCATTTTGGAAGTGAAGTCGGGTTTTTCAGAGATCACACTTCAGAAAAGCAGACATTCTTTTTTTAGCTTTCACTGGTAGAAATCCAGATGCATGCTTTAAAACAGTTTACTCTGGCTGCAGTGAAATAAGTAAAGACAGAATATTGGTCCAGATGGGGATGCTTAAATCACCAACTCATGTCTTAATTCCTCTTATTTTCCTCCAGTTTATCCTCCCTTTGAAATCTGGTCACCTAAGAATTTTCCTGAATGCTGTGATCTGGAACATTTCCTTAAAACAGTATCCACTGAGTTATTTTAGATTGCTGATTTACTGCTGTCCCTCATACATCTGTTTAGGTTTCTAATTCTTTCTACAATGATTCTCCATTACTGTCAAGCCTAGGGCAGTAATAAAAAGAAGTTTCTACTTGTACTAAACAACCTTATCTATTATTCAGTTCCTGGTTGTCCCATGTCCTCTGATTTCTATCATGACAAAACATGCTAATGCTGAGCTACCCCAGTACCTGGCCTGATTGTTCATGTTCTGTTTCTTGAAAAATAAAAATTATTGGAAGCTGGCTTGTTAGAAGTACTGGATGAGCGGTGTTGAAATGAAATGAATTTGCTTTCTAGAAGAATTAGCCCAAACAGGAGCTTTTATCAGGCTTCTCTCGTGCCCTGGGAGAGCCCAGCTGTTAGGAAGTGGGAAGGGATGTGTGCAGGGTTCATTCTCACACAATGCTTGGCCTTTTTTGTGCAGGCTGTTGTTGGAAGGGCTCCTCGTTTATAACAACTGTTTGTGTGAGCAAGTGAAAAACTGTCAGGGTCCTGTCTAAGGAAATTGTGTTCCATTGGTGCAAGGCCTCATCAGGTGTCATGAGGTAGATTAGTAAAAATAAATTTGCAAATTTTTCCAGCCGTACAGCCCTGGACTGTTATTGTAAAGCGAGTAAAGATAGTCAAAATACACATTCACTTGGATTTTCTTTCCAAATCTGAAAAAACAAATGGTCTATCTAAAGCCTCTTTAATGGAAAATGATTCCCAAGGGGTTAGAGAGCTTCTGGGGTTTTTTTCCAGTAATGAAAAAGTTAGCACTGAAACAGGAAGTGCATATAAACATCTACTCAGCAAGCCCATGACACATTTATACAGAGCAGAGTTTAGAGGTTAAGAGTGTCCAGTTGGTACTGGGAGTGCTCCAGGCTTCCAGTTTCATTGTTGTGTTTGAAACCTTAGGGAAAAATACAAGTACTTATCAAATATTTGCATTTATCCACATTCTTGCCAATTACATGCTGGAATGATATTTTAGAGATTCCTTGAACTTAGTGGTTGTGGAAATTCTGTGGTCTGCCCTGTCCCATACCTAAAAAATTTTGCCGCTTGTCTAGCTGTTAGTTTTACAATTTTAAAAACAATTAAGTAGAAAAAGAAGAAAAATTAACACACTGTAACAAGGAGAAAAAATTTTTTTTATCCACATCCCACACTGAAAAGGGGTTTTTACAGCATGGGGGTGGTGGGAAAAGCAGGGCCTGGAAGCTTTGTCCATAAAATCAATGGTGGGATAATTTCCAAGGTCAACAGAGCATGCTGTGGCTGTACTCCTGTAACCTGTAACTCCCATAAACACTCCTTTGCAGCATGAAAATGCCCCAGCTCCTCTGGGATTATCCCTGAGGAACGGGGCAGCAGGGGAGGCCTGGTCTCTGTCAGTGTTACTGCCTGGTGATCCTTGGGCAGATGGTCCCTGTGGAATTCCAACGTGGTTTTGGGAAAGGTGTGCCAGGCACGCTGGTCTCTTTGAACAGTTGTTGTTACACAGCTCCAGAACTGGAAAACTCGGGGAAAAAATATGAAGTGAGGAGCAGAAGTGAAGGAGAGTCATTGCTGGGTGATATTACAGCTGCTGCTACTTAGAATTCAGATAAAAAGCACAGAGGGATACCAAGATGAGGAGGGTGATGAAGATAAGGCAGCTGTAGAGTGCAATCTGTACCGTTCAATAAAGTGACTCTGTTCAGATAAATTGTTGTAATGCAGCCAAAACCAGAATCATATATTAAGGAAAAAGAAAAATGGAATGAAGGACTGTATATTCTGTGTATGAACAGTATAGAAGACTCTAATAAAAATCAAATCTTGGTACCTCCTTGGGGACAGATATTGGCTACTAACTGGCTCTGTGATTCTAGCAGAGAAAATCCTGTGCAATAGCTGGAATCTGAAACCAGACAAGTAAATTAGACACACATTTTTGTGCTCAGGGTGAAGAACAATGTTTGGTTGATTCTTCTCTTGGTGGTGGTAAGAAAATGTGACATCTGCCTTATGTCGCAGAGCCCACAGTTTTGTTTTTCTTTTAATTCTTTCTTGTAGCAGAAGTTCCCCCAAGTTCTATCTAAAAACTGATTTGGGGACTATGCATGCACAGGGACTACACAAAGTTGGAACTTTTTTGACTGCCCCTGAAGTGCAAATCTACTGCAGCAGCAGTATTGAGCTTGTTTAATTAAAAATCCAACAGGATTAACTTTGTTACACTGGTAATAAACTGTGCTATGGAGCCTGTCTGGACTGTCACAGAAAAGTCACCAGAGATGTGTGCAAAGACAAGAAACACAAAATGTGTGGAAAAGGAGCTGCTACACACCAGACATGAAGGCTGCTGTTGGACTATTGCAAAATGGTTTTTGAGGTCCCATGCATTAAGGAACCAGAGACTGGGGATAACCAGCAAGGCACACACTCTAGAGGCTTTTTCTGGATGGATTCTTTCTTTTCTGAATTCCAGTTCTTTCAGGCTGGAATTTATTGTAGATTTAACTTCGCATTAATGACTCACATCCACTGGAGTAAAATGAGTTTATATAAATGAGATGCACTGCTCTGCTGCATCTCCAGGAGGAGAGCAAACTGAACTGTTTTGATAACTAATCCTGATATAGGTACTAAATGTGTTCTTGGGTCACTGAATGTGTCAGTAGACAGTAGGCACCTCAGTGACATAACAGAACAAGAAAAGGTTATTTAATTCTTGCTTTATATATAAACTTATGCAGAATGGAATGAATTTACTTTGAGCTATCTATGCCTTCCATGTTAGGTTTGTTTTTAGAGTTTTAGGAATAAAGAAATACTATCTTCCACTAGGTACTTATCAAGAGATCAAATTAGTGACAACTGACCAACAGTTTTATAAGACAATGTGGACCTGAGCTAGAAACCAAGCCCCATTCCTTTAGAATGTTTACATGCTTACTCTGTACATCCACCAGCCAGGGTGGATGACTTTTTTGGTATTTCTTTTTAAGTGTTATATGGTAAGAAAATGGGTGTGAAAGAGAAGGCAATTTTTTTTTTTGGCATTTACAAAGCCAAGTAAGTGGGGAAGGTTGCAAAGTAAAGCAGATATTATGAAGATTCAGAAAATTTTGTGAGTTCTGTGGTTTAGGGTCTTTTTATTATTATTTTTGTGCCCCCCCCCCCCCCCCCCCCCCCCCCCCCGGTTTGCATTAATATTCTGGAGGAGGGCTAAAAGAAAAGAATTATGAGAAATGACAGAATTTAGCAAGAGACTTGAAATTGGGAGGAAATGTGAAGGGAAGAAATGAAGATGGCATTGGATCTGCAAGTTTGAGATAAGAGGGCAGAGCTGTCAGGAGGGATAGAGGGGACAGACAGAAACAAGGAAGATGGGTGCAGGCTTTTGAAGAACCAGTCTGAAATAAAGCTGTGAAAAAGGGTAGGAAGGGATGAACAGAAGATTTATAGGTGATTGGAATGACAGAGCCATGGAATGAAATCAGAAATACCAGCTCTGGGCACTGCTGGAGGTGATAAACTGTTGAACACAGGTTTTGAAGGCTGTTTTATTTCCATTCAGGTGTGATGTTATTCAGTATATTTTAGACTAGTAGCAGCAATTTTGTTAATTGTGGCACTGCTCCATCTGGTGGAAAATAATTTTTTCCTGTTTAGCATGGACACTTCACATATTTGATGGTATAAAAAGTGATTGGAAAATCCACCCCCACCCTCTTCCCCCTGTATTTCAATGCCCCAAAAGCAAATAACTACACTTTAAAGTCCTGAAGGGAAAAAAAAGAAGTGCAAGTGCAAAATATACATGCAACATAGGATGTTACAGGTATGTTTTTGTATAATTCTCTGCTCTCCAGAAGTTTTTGATGGCTATCCACACTATCTTCCTACTTATCATCAGTGTTTTAGTAACAAAGGTTTGTCTTGTATTTTTCTGTAAACTGTATGTAGGCAATATTGACTTGCTGTCTTCTGTGACAGGTCTGGTTGTAGTTCTACCTTTTTAAAAATTTTTTTGGTCAGCACAGAAAAAAATTGTTGGTTTTTGTGAAATTTAGGAGCATGGTGGGTGTTTTTTTTTTTTTAATTGAAAAGCATTAAAATATGTACAGGATAAAATGCTTAATCTGTTTCTATGACTCTGGCTCCAGGTCAGTGTTCCAGAGTTGATGTCCTGGACACATCATGGCAGAGTATCAGACTTGTGCTCTGACTGTGATTAACGGGCTCAGTGTGAACCTCATGGAAAATGACAGAAGGTGGATCTGCCATCACATGAGTCTTTAGAGGGAAATTTTCACCTGAATACTTGGATTAGTTTGAGACCAATCCAAATCTAATGTAGAATTTTTTATCTTTTTTGTGTATTCAGTACTTTTGCTTCCATTTTCTCTGCCCATGAGTTTGAGTCCTGACTTCCCAGCAGGATTCCAGGACACATTTGTAATTTGCTCTTCTGTGACTCAAAGTTGCACTTCCAAATGAGTGCTTGCAAAGGCCTCTCTGCTGAATCTTTCATCACCATTTTCAGATGTCTCCCTGTAAATGTCAGGCACTTCAGCACCTCCATGACTTCATGTACCTTCATGCAGGGCTGGTGGCCTGGGATATCCTACAAGTGTGTTTGTCTTGTCATCACCACTTGTGCTTTGGGCTGGACCTGCAGAGAGAAGGCTGAGTGATTGCAGCCCTTGCTCTGTGCAATCCCACTGCCCAAACCTGCCCTCTTTGCCTGCTTTTGGATCTGGCAGGGTCCCGGGATCAAGGACAAGGGCAGTATTATCTCCCCATGGCTGTAAGCTGCAGAATGTGTTGCCAAAAACGTTCCTGGCTGCATGCAGTGTGATAGCATCTCAGCATTTTAGCAAGATCTCTGTCACACCGCTGGAAGTGCAGCATGCTCTTGTGTCTGCTTGGTCATTGTGCTGTAAACTGTTTATGAGGATTTTTATCAAGATGATCCCACGTGTGTCATCCCCTCTGTGGTTTCAGCAGGGCATTGCACAATGATTGGCAGGGCTGCCTGATTGATAAGTGTGATAAGATCCATCTGCTCAGCATGACTCAGGTGTGTGTGGTCACTCTCAGCTTTGATGTCTGTGTGCTCTCTGTGAGTCTCAGGTAGCTTTAACCACTTATTACCCAGTTGTGCTCTCAGATTCTCCTTGTTCTCCTTGCCAAGCAATACATGCAATTTTATTGCCACCTTATGTAATATAGCTGGGTCTATGTATTATATTGCACTGTAGTATGTATTATTACATATATATGTACACACACACCTTTCCAGGCTTTGTAGTCTGGCCAAAACAGTGTTGCAACATGGATTGGTTGATGCTTTGTTGGGTTGGGAGCAATGCTCCCAATTCATTTGAAGCAATGCTCTTCCCTGTAAGTTCAGTGCTCTGACAGTGTTGTCTCAAGTGGAAATAGCAGGCAAATATTTGCTGGACTTGGAGTCACTTACTCCAAGTGGCTGACACTGTGTTATCTGTCATTTTTAATGAGTATTTAACTGTTAGGTGTGAAATGGAGAAAGTAGTAAGTGTAAAAGATATGATTTCCCTCTGCTGCAGTGGTTTGCAGTCCGGGTAACAATAGCTGATACTGACTGGAATTAAGTGTGGATTAAAATTTGGATGCTAGCTGCAGACCCCATGCATGAAAAAAATAATAGGGAGATAAATTCCTTTATGATAGCTGATTTTTTTCAAAAATGCCTTTTGGTTGAAGCACTGCACGCATTTTACAAAGTTCATGTACCTCTGCAGTTTATTTTAAGAGATCTGAGTTTATTTGGTGTAGATTTATTTCAATTATCTAATCAGAAGCAGACACAACTTCTTAGGCTGTCAAAGGTATTCAGGAATGTATGACAAACTTCAAAGGAATGTATAAGATCTTGCTACGCATCTTACTATGCATTTTTATAGACAAGAGTTAATTAAATTTTCCCTTTCTGCCCAGAAATCACTTTTAGGCTAAATTAAGTATGTGAGGTTGTAAGGCTTTTCAATGTTCTCTCTTTCTGCTTTAGCTTTGTGACTGATTAAACAACCAAGTGCTTATCTGGATCAAAGAAATAATAAGCAGAAGGGGCATCCTTAGGCCAGCTATCAGTTGAAAACAATTTAGCTGTCAGGTATCCAAGTTCTAAGGCACAGAGCCCACCAGAGGGATTAAGCAGCAGGGACTGTGCACAATAATGTTTACTTGCAAAGAAGAAGCTTCCAGGGGGAAAGCAGCTCTGTTTCCCAGCTCATGTTTCTGCAGGGAAGGGTTTGCTGGGGAATAAAAGGACTGTGCCACCCTTGGGAGCCCTGCCTGGTGTGGGATGTGGCCCATGAGTTACCTGGTGCAGGACAGCATCCTTCCCTGCCTCCAAACTGGGAAAGCACATTATTCATGGGTTAACTCCTGTGGAGACTTAATTTATGTTCACTTGCTGGGAGGGAAGGGGAGAAAGAGAAAAAAAAGCTCTGGTTATCTGAATATACACCACTCAAGTATGTTTGCAGGGACAATATTTCAAGTTATTAGTCTCAGCAATTTAGATAAGAGCATGTGCTTTGCTACAAAAGACAAGGCACAGTGTCTTAATATTAATACCTGACAGAGAGTAACCCTGTGTGATAAAGTACATAGATAGCACAACAAGGGGTGAATTAGAAATGCCAGGGAAGATATATGATGCCATTAGTAAAACATGGAGATTTATGTGTGACATTAACATCTCCAAGATAGCAGAAGCAGAATTGTACTACTAAAGCTGCCTAAATTTTTTTTTTTTTTCCTTTCCCCCAGATGCAATAACAGAGATCTGAGAGAAAGGGTTATCTAATGAGTAAAGTACTGCCTACAATTTGGCAGAGCCACCATTCCCTTCAAATTTTCCTCTGTATCCTCTGGCAAATGACTTGGACTCCAATGTTTGAAATGTGTGGCTGGTGGCTGCAATGATGGTGGTGTTTTGGGTGTGGCTGAACACAAGGTTGGGTTGCCCTTCCTTGGCAGTGAAGGGAATGGCCCTGGAGGAGCAGGACTGGCCAGCAGCAGCCACCAAGCAGAGAGATCTCCTGGAATGCAATTCTTGAGCTCTGAGACCAAGAAACATGTGAATTTTAACTCTGCTGACCAGCTTGTGTGCCATATTTCATCTGCCAGGGCTGCAGGGCCAGGGGAGTGAGAGAATGGCTTCATCCTCTCTGTTTGAGTGTGCCCTTTGCTGTTTTACCCTGTGGATTCCTGGTGCTGTTTCTGTCATGCCCACTTAGGTTCTGTTTTCCGTGCACGGAGCAGTGATGAATCCTCCTTCAGCCATGGGGCAGTTCTGTCCTTGCTGCCAAGGGGGTGATTTTATTGTCTTGGGTTCATTATAACACATAGAGATGGAGCCACAATTATAACCCTGGAATGGTTGTAATGGTTATAACCCTTTCATGGCCCTGGAATTTGAAAATGCTCTATTGCCTGTTGGGAGTTTTGTGCTGTACAAAGTGAATTCAGTTAAACAAGAACTCATTTTTCAAGAGAGAACTTTTCTTACAGTGCAGGAATTCTCACTTCTGGAGAAGCCAGCATGAAAGTCAGCAGTCAGTCTGTATTAAAAGCAGTGAAGAAAAAAGCTGTCATAATATCTTGAGGATGGAAATTTTAAGGGATAGCTCAGTATACAAAAAGAGAATGCAAGTTTCTCTTGAGCAGACCATCACTCTGTAGTAAACCGAGGTATAATTATCTATTGAAATTGTGCTTTCCTTCTCTTTGAACTGCTATAGAAGCTCTGCTGGTTTTGAGGTAAAACAGTTGAATATTGACACATGTTATTGTTAATTTGGGGAAAGTTGTCAGGTGCAATGGTGGGTGTGCAACATAATGGAGAGTTTTGTTGGGACACTTGGTAAATATCCTCAGAAATTTGGGAATCAGAAGTTAAAGATGATCCCACCCTCTCAAGTACATGGTTGGTATGCTGATTGGAAAAAAATAAAGGTTGCTTATAAGTAAGAATAACCTCATGTTCAAATGAGATTTTGCATTTGGTGAAGTGTCCCTAATAATTAATCATGTGTGAAAGCACTTCATCTGAAAGGTCTCCAAGATCTTTCCAAAGGTGAGTTTTGTGCTAAAGCTCATTGGAAGTAACACTTGGATTACCAAGACTGAAGCACAGTGAGCATGAAGATTTAGTCTTAATTTACACTTGAAATAGGAGAGGGCAAATTAGAAACCTGATTCATGACTACTGGGCTAGTTACCTGACAGGATTTTGAGGTCTTTGCCTGGAAAATAACACTGACATATCCAACCTCTGCTTCAAAAAGGGTACCAGAGACATTTACAAATATCAGAGATGCTGACTTCATACTTTTTGATGCCTTTTTCATTTTGATGAGAGAAGTTGACCAGAAACAGCTCCATAGTGCACAACCCTTTGTTGTTTAGGGGTTTGTAAGTTCAATTTTATTTTTTATAGTGTAATTTTTTTTAATCTCATAGTCCAAAATGAAACAAACCCTCACTTTTATGATGTGCAAGCATATATATTTTACATTTATTTTCCTAACTTCCAATGGAAAGAAGTCCTCCAAGGAGCTGTTGTCACGTTAATAAAGCTGGAGTCTGAGGCTCCACAGAGCTTGAGCTTCATTCCATGACATGGATGGTTTTGGATGCTTTACAGAAACAAAGATGTCAGGGTGTCATTTAGCAGCACTTGTTTTCAGTAGCCACACAATGAACAGCCCAATGCCTCTGTCTTGTCTTCAGTGAGTTTTGGATCAGATCATGAAACAGTTTGCCTATGAAACACCACAGAATTTAGATTTAATAATAGATTTTATTGGAGACCAGGCTCTTTATATACATATAAAAAGACTTTAAAAATATGGTTGGAATAAGTGTTTCTGATTCCTTTAAATCAAGGAATGAGGCCATTCTAGTGATTTCTAAGAAAAGTGAAAGTCAGCATGTAATAAACAGATGCTGAATTTTTGGCCCTGCTGAAACAATGATGAAGCTTCTCCCCTGTCCGGTTGTAGCCCTCAGATTTGGCAGACTCTCTGGTTTTCTGGCTGTTGATTGTTTTTAGCAATAACCTCTGGCCATAATACACCAGCTGGCTGGATGTCCAATGCCCTAGGCTATTTCATGTCTGTGAATCCTGTGTGAATGTTTAGGACACAAATTCAGAGCATTTTCATTGCACATCTTGGTATGCCTGATAATGCTGTGTCAATCAGTGCAGCATAAAGTAATCCTAATAGAGAAATATTTCAGACCTACTTATTTTGACTTGTTGCTGTTGGCATGGGGGAGAACTCTGCACAGAAACTGTTGGGTTTTCATGTAACCCCTGCATTCTTCTAGAGTAAAATGGACCAGCTGAACAAAAAAAAAAACCTCATAAAAATCACAATGAGAATGAGTGTGCATGCATAATAGAGAGCTCCCAGCCAGTCTTGTTAAATCCATGTTTTACACTGTCACACAGTCATGGAATGCATAACAATAGTCTGGCTATAGGTCAAGGGCCTGTTTGTTCTTTCATATTTCTCCTTAAGCTGGCAAGTAGACACACTTTCTGTCAAAGAGAAGATGCCAAAAGAAAGGGCAGGGTTTTTTCCAAGTTATTTTTGAAAGGCCTTGATTCTTGGATGTCTGATTAGGATATTTTAGACCTGGCTGTCATTACCCTGGAAATCAAATGTTGCAGCAGCTTAATACAGGCAGCCAAAGTAATTTAAAATTGCTCCAAAAAAATTAATCTAAAGATACAGTTCTGTTCAGCTGCACAAAACAGCAAGGCACTAATTGTAAGCTTAGCAGGGGATTCATATCTTCTGTCTTAGATCAGTTTTTAACCAAAATTGTCTCCTTTGAAGAGCAAAAGATGGCATATACTGTGTTCTTGTTTCTGTAGCAGAAGTTTCTTTCTGCGCTTGGGGTCCTTCTCTTCTATGTACACATAAAATTGAATTCTGAGCTGTATTCTATTGGGAGCCTGAGCTGCAGCATCCAGGCTGGGTTTTGTGCCCTCCCTGTCTCCCAGAGGTGAGGAGCAGCTCCACTGGGTGGAAGCACCTTCTTGGGTGTGAATCTCTTCAGCATTTCCCATCTCCTGAAGGGAGAGGCTGCTGTGAGCCCAGGTCTGTCTGATGCCTGGGGCACAGATCACTGGGTGACCCACAGGTGACATCCCTGTGTTCACAGCAGGAGAATTTCAACAGCTCATCTGTTTTTGTTTTATCCTGTTCCTCAAATAGCCAGGGAAAAAGTGCCATTATTCATGGCTTGTTCCAGCTCTGACACAGTTCTA
This sequence comes from Ammospiza nelsoni, assembly GCF_027579445.1. NCBI lineage: Eukaryota > Metazoa > Chordata > Aves > Passeriformes > Passerellidae > Ammospiza > Ammospiza nelsoni. The sequence continues at coordinate 70,701,534 of NC_080637.1, forward strand.
TCCTGCATTTTCCAAGGTGATTCTTCAAATACATTGTTCCAAAGTCTTTTTAAACTTGGATTTTCTGCAATGTTTTGCTTTCTTTATCTGCTTCTGGCATAAAAACCCCACAAAACTGAACAGCTCTAATCAGAATTATTTCTTGGGCAACTATGAAAGCAGCAGTTTGAGATATTATATCAAACTCTCTTTTAGTCCCAAAGCAAGTGTTGTTACAGTGAATACCTTGGAGTTTGTAAGATTTCCTGTACAAAGATTGCCTGTTTATATGGTATTGGACTCCAACTTGATCTGGGAGATCATCTCTCCCAGACTCAGGTTATCTACCTGCAGAAAATAGGTGATGATTCTGAATTACTTTCCACCCTGTGTTAGCTGCAAGGTGTCACGTGGATTTCTTGGTACTTATTTTTAATGAAATCTTTAAAAGATACTTTCTTTCTGTAGTGTAAAATGGCTTTATGATCAAGCTGCCAGACACTGCTTTTTCTGAGTCTATCTCCAAGCTCTTTGCACAGGACTTTGGCATCATTTTCCCTTTTGTCACTCTGACAAAATGAAGCACAATAAAAGAAAAATGATTCCTGTGACAGCACCAAACTGGAGGTGATGCCAGCCAAGTGCTTTGTCCAGTGTGTCACGCTGTGCTTTGAAGGGCACAAATCTCCCAGTCCAAACAACATCAAACGTGTTACTAAAACCATCAAAATATTATTCCTCAAGGAGATAGATGGGATATGAAAACAGGGAATACACTTTAAAAAACAGCTGATAGTGTCATAGAGCTGCAGCAAATGACAAATCTTTTGAGAATCCAGCAAAGGGTAGAATTAGATTAACTTCTTAAGAGAGAGTCAAGAAATGGCATAATTTGTGCTCTGTCACTTGACATTCTAGCATGCACAGGTGAGCCAGACAACTCTGTTGCTTTAACCCATACTCAACATTCCTATCAATAAATTTGCTCAAAGAAAGCAGCATATCCATATTTTGGGTGGTACCATCATTAAATCTTTTTTTGCTACTGCCTGGAATTTCATTATGAACAATCACTGACATAACACCAAACCTATGGAATCTCAAACACATCTCAAAGTCTGTGGAATGAAATGGACTCCTACCAAATGAAAAAGATGCAGTATTTTTTGTGGGTACTGTTTTTTTCAAGTGGCTCATTCCAACATTTTCCCAAACATATTTCAACAAAATGTCTCAAAAGAAACTTTTTACAGTTTTTGGATTTGGGGTTAGGGTTTTGTCAATTAATGTTGTTTGTGTTTTCCTCTCTCCCATGTTTCTGATACACAGTTTTTTGGTCGTTTGCTGCCTTATCTTGGGTTTTATGTCTAAATGTGTGGCTTTGACAGCTCTGTGATTGTGCTGTGCCTTCCTATTGCCACACAACCTTCAGTCCCATCCAACTCAGCCTGTCACAAAGCTGTGCTGGATGCATGCTGTCAACACATCATTTGCCAAAATTCAGTGTTTGGTACTCAGTACATTTCCCACTTACAGAACTCTAATTGTCCTACCAATGCCTGTCAGAAAACCTTGGTTTCGAAATTTTTTTTTTGAAAAAAAGGTCAATTTCAGCCTCGTAGCATAGTCTCTGTCTAGGGAAAATGTTGTTTGGCTTGTATTTTATTCCTTACATCCACACACATTGAAACTGAAGACAACTAAGTTAAGAAAATGAGTGGTGGAGTAAAAATTATGTGGTTTCTAACACAGGCTACCAATAGTTTGAAGGGAGCACTCAGCAGGTCTGGTGGTGTGTCCCAAAGCTGGAGTTGATCACCTCATTCATGGGGTGCAGGTGAGTGCTCAGCATGGAACCAGAGATCCTTCAGAGCAGATGAAGCTGTAAATTCTCCTTTTCTTTGTGGCAAACTTGTCAAAAGAGTTTTTCGGGTCTCAGGAAAAAAAAAACCAAACAAAACCTTTGTCCCACAAACCTCTGTCTCTTCAGAGTTCTCTCTGAGCTATAAATTCACTGCTGATATTGGCTGAGGAAATGGCTGTCTGCCCAATGTAGTTGTCTCACAAAAATGTACAGAGTCTCCATCTTTTGGTCTCCTGTAAAGAAAAACACAGAGCAAAAATGTTGTGGGGAAAAAATAAGTAAAACAGGACATGACCTTCTATGGGATATATATATGGAGGAATTAAAGGATCCTCATAAGGATATAATTTTTTCTAAAATGCCAATGTTTATGATTTGATTACAGACTTCATTAGAGGCAGAAGGATAGACAGATGGGTGGTAGAAGTATTAACCAAAAATGTCTTTCTATGTCCTATGAAAATAGACACCTTAAGGGAGATTTTCAAGAGCGCATGAGAAGTCTGTGGCTCCTTTTTGCCACATTTCAGTCCTCAGCCTGGTCAGCTGGGAGAGTTGGGAATTTGAATCTGAGGACGACCCTAATAGAGCATTTCAAATGTGCTTTTCTAAATGTGTGCGCTGCTTGCTGTAAGGACACCAAAGAGATGCTGCTGTCTGTGATGAGTGGTGCTTTTCATGTTGTCTCTACAGGTGACTGTAAATGGAGAATGATGTTTCTGGCTGCACCCAAAGAGATTTTTCTTTGCCATTTGCATCCTTTAAAATGCCTGCAACCCAGATCTGCTTGGGTTATGTCCTTTGGTCATAGGGGCTGAATAAAACCTGGCCAAGTAATCCTTGGGAACTTCTGCTACCAGAATTGCTAGGAAGAAGGGAAATTCAGCACATCTGATGCTTTCCTCTGAATCAGAGCCATGTTGATATGGTTTCAATGGGTGTTTTGGCTGCTTTTCCTGCTTTAATAGCCCCGAGCCAGGGCTCCAAAGATGTTCAGAAATCCAGGTGTGGTTTCTGTAGGTTTTTAAATGTTGGTGCAATAATGGGGAGAGTTGTCCTCAGCACTTTGATCAAACAGAATTTCACAGGCTTTGCCATTTCCAGGGTGTTGCAATGAAAGAAAGCACTTTGTTTCTTTGTTTAGGTTATGGAAAGGAGGATCAAGCTTTTTCCAGTAGCCCTCAGTACTGTTGGTTTTGCTTGCCTAAAAGGCTTTACCATCTAAGTGTACCCATACTTAATCCCACAGAACAGGGCCATGAGGATTGCCCTCTGTGAGAAACATTTCTGGAAATTATCATTTCCCCTTGCTGCAGAGAATGGAATTTCTCATTGGAAAAGAACAATGGAAAACCAATTTGTTTGATTATAAAATGCTAAATGGTCTACTGTTTTGTTTAGAAGTAGCTATCTCTAGTTGTAAAGTTATGAAAGAAAGACAGTACTGACTCCTTGAAGAGGAAGAGAAATTTTTTATTTCCACAACTGTTTGGGTTTGGTACTCAAACCTCAGTTTCTCCCACCTGGTGATTAATTGATCAGTATGTAAGTAAATATAGGGATGAGATGATCTATAGGAGGTTGAAGAAATAATGAGGTAAATCAAGTAAATTAATTTGTGTTGCACTTAGTGCTCCTTTTAAGAATGAAGTGCAAGATAATTGTCTCAGCTTTCCTTTGTGTCTGTCAGCCAGAGATTTCTAGAGTATGACCCAAATAAATTAATTTTATAGAAGCTTTTTAGTTACTGGTGCCCCTTGACTTTGATATTTTGCAGGCTATGTTGTATGAAACACTATAAAATTATATCAGCGAGTAGATTAAAAAATTCCTCTGGCTCAGTGTTGTCAGCATTTTCTCATTCATGGTATTTCACTTGATAGATCACAGAATCACAGAGTGGTGTGTGTTGGAAAAGGTCTGAAGTGTATTTGTGAGTTTTGTTTCAATAAGGAATTCCTGAAGATATTTGGCAAAATTAATTCCTTTTTTAAAAATTTTTTTGGTATTGTACTTAGGACTACAGAGTAAAAACAGCCCAAGAAAGAAAAACATGTCCTTGGTCAGGAATATGTGTGTGTTTTGGCTCTGCCTCAACAAACCTGAGCCTAACTTAAAGAAGGTGAGTAATCTTGTTTGGTTGGTGAGGAGAACACTTAAGTACCCTGTGAATGAGAGCTCTCAGGAAGGACTTGGTGTTAAGGTATCACAGGAAACAGGGCTAAGTGAAGAAAACAAGATGTTCTTCTGATTTACACTGATGTCCACCTCCAGGGCTTTGTCTGCAAAACATCTCAGCAGTCAGGAGGTTACACAACTTAAAGGTGTTTCTCTGTACTGCGTTGTACCTTTGAATTTAGATTTTCTTCTTTGGATGTAAATGATGGGGAGTTTTTTCTCACAGCTACAGTAAATTAAGCAGAGTTTCTGTTGAAAGACCTGGATCAGTTCATGTAGCTCCATGAATCCTGAAGGACATGTCAGTCCTTGGGTTTTATTAGTGATTGGAGTAGTTTGACATTTTATTGATGGAAGGATAGATCTGGGTTTTCTCTGGGTTAGAACATACAACTGCAATTGACTTTAATGGGAGTTTTATTAAACCTGAGGTAGTCCTGTAACCTGGATTTATGCATTGCACAAAGAGGACCTGCATTCCTTTCACCAGGTCTGCTGGATTTGGGAAAAGCTGCATTCTTCAGTATTCACTGTGGTACTGCCCTGGGAAGTTCAGAATGGAGTTTCCTGGAGGAATTGCCATCTTAGTTGGTCGCAGCTGTGACCAATTTTCTGTCTTGGCCGTTCTAGGAGGACAGCAAAGGTGTTTGTTTTTGTAAAACAACAGGGTACCCCTCGTGTTTAGCCATGGTGGAGCACAGTGCTGCATGTGTGGAGGAAACTTTGCCTCCCTCCCCATTTCATCACTACCTTCAAAAACCCCCCTTGGCAGGCAGTATGAAATTGAAACAAACACCTCAAAATATTCTAAGATAAGCAAATCCTGCCCCTGACACTGCTGCTTATGGATTTAGGGGAAGTCCTGTAAGATTACACTGCCACTTGCAAAAGCATGAAGTATTTTTTTCAGGGCTTATTCACATCTCTTGCTTAACAGAGTGAGTCTAATGAATACTGTTAAGCCCACCTGCTGATTGTGTTGATTAGGTGGGAAGGTAAACTCTATTTGCCAAATTAAATGCTGATTGTGAAGCAAGCTTGGTTTTGGTATCTTTCTTCACCTGGTTTAACAGATGAAAGAAAATTTCTCTGCACCTTGTAATTCCAGCCTTTTGTCTTCTGAGTAGAGGAACATTTGAAAGTTGTGGTTTTTGCTGCTTCTGTACATGGAAGGGGATGGGAATAACCAGAGCCCCTGAGCAGCTCTCCCAGCTGGCTGAGGTTACTCCAAATTGGAGATCTGAGTTTTTTCTCCCAAGAGCTGCCTCAGTTCTCCCCCTGAGGCATGGCTCAGAGGCAATTTTTTCTCACCACATGCTGAGTTACCATTTGTCCCAGCCATTGCTTGAAGGTGGCTGTTGTACCACTGTTGCAGTCAAATTACATGTACAGACAGACAAACAACCTGTCACTGAAACCCGTGTAAATGCAAAAATGCAATCCAGCAGCTATGCACAAATAGCCAGAAGGTTTTTGCATCTTTGACTGGAGGCAGCCAGCAATCAAGAAACTGCGCTGGTCTACAGCCAAAAGAAATAGGGAATTCCCTCAGTTGTTTTTTTCTTCTCTGAAGTGATTAATGAGGGCATAATCAGGTTTGGCTTCATATTAATCGGTGCAGTTTGGATATTAAAATTGTCAGTTCTGTGGCTGGTGCTTCCCAGGGTGTTTTGAGGATTGAATTACTCTGTGGTTGGGTTGCAGCAGGAGCAGGTGAATGAATGGGGCAGTTTTCCTTGCAAGTGGGAGCCACTCTTTTCCCCTAATGGGGACTCAGATGCACAGAGTATCTGTGTCTTTGCTTGCTTGGGAATTTCTTCCCCACAGAGGAGTCACTGGAAAAAGAAAAGGAGCAGCAAATCAATTTAGTCAGTGGTGCAATTGTATCTAGCAACTGCAGCAAGGATCAGGATCTGTTTTGCTTTCCAGATCATCCTAACTGTAAAGACTTTTCTGCCTTTGGTGCCCTCTTCAGCCCCCCCATGTAAACACTTCTATCTTTGCAGTGCCTGTAATAACCATTGGCCTACTCAAAGAATCCCTTGGGAGCTGAAGAGGCAGCATCTTCCAGGCTCAGGGGCATCATATCTGGTGAGATATATGCTTTTTATATAGTTGGATTTTTTTATTTGTTCCTGGAGCTATATTTTGTTCAGTTGAGACAATCTCTATCATGAACCTCACTTCAGTGTTAGCATAGTTTCCTTTGAAACCCAAAATCTGGTATAGGAAAAGGTTGTTTTGGGTTAGTGATCAGCCTGATTTGGAAGACAATTTGTGGTAGTCCTTGATCAAACTGACTGCCAGAAATTACTTGTATATTTGGGAATTTTCTACCCCAATTCTTCCCTTTTATTTTAGTGTTTTGTACTTTTGCTAAGGATTATAGCTAAGTATGTGCATGGTAATTTAGTTCTCTAAAACACTGAGAAATTTTTCCATGTTGTGGCTCCATGTTAATCTCCTGCTTCCTGGAAATTACCTGAATGGGAAGGAGGTGTTTTTCCCCTGGAAATGTTGAACTCCTGTGTCTTTGTCTCTTTGTCATTAACCCTACATGTGGCCGTCTTTGCACACACAGAGTGAGGTAATGAGGTCAGCCCAACAGCCACTCTGGGCTTTCCCTTAGTGGAAGGTTATGAATATGGAGACCATTATGTGTCATTAAGATAATAATGGTGCTGAATATGTCAGCAAAGCCAATGGCTCTCTCTGTTCCCCAGGTGTCCTGGTTTTGGTTTGATAGGGACACGAAACAAAAGTTCTGCTTGCCAAGTGGGAGAAAATTTGCCTTTCAAAAGATTCAGCACTTGATATGAGTCCTGCTAATAATAATAAACGTTCCCAGGCTGCACTTGGCCTATAATTGCTGTTTAGCCCAAATTGCTGTGAGTGAGGACACTCCGTCATTCTGGCTACACAGGTGGAGGTTATGATGTCATGTGCAGCAAATTCATTGATGCAAAAGGATGCAGCAATTACATAAAATAGTAACACCATGCAGTAGTGGAAACTAAAGAAAGTTAGTTCAATTTCAGGAAACTAAGGAAAACAAGGAAAATTTAATTAAAGCAGCCAGCCTTGATGAGGAGGTGAGGAAAGGGCTTGCCTCGAAGGGTTTCTCTGTCTGTTGAGCATCACTCTGGAGTTATTGTCACTACCAGGGGCTGTGTTGGCATTATCTGATTATTATTTAAGGGCAAGGTTTGTAAGGAATTATCCTTGGAAAGGATAATGCCAAGGAATTATGGCCACACCTGTGGGTAGAGCTTGACAGCTCTTGCGTCTGCATACCCTTATAGTGAGTTTCTGCCACTGAGTTTTCTTTCCTCAGTTCCTTTTTCTCATTGCTGATGTTCACAGGCAGGTTTAAGTGGCCAAGCAGAGCAAAGTCCTGAGCACAGAGTTCCTGTGGTCACCCTGCCTGCTCTTCTGGCCCCTGACTATCACAGGTTTTGTCAGCAGATGAGGGAAAGAAGAGGCAGGGTGAGCTGGGCTGAAGCCAGGAGGAGAGAAACCTAAAAGTGAATTTGTTGGGTAATAGTGGCTCCCAAACACATTTTTTTATTTGCATGTGCATCTATAAAGGCTCCAGTTTCAGTCCTTGGGAATAATTAAACCTTAAGCAGTGATAAACAGCACAATATTCAATTAGTGAGCTGCCCTGACAATTGGGGTTTTCTTGAGGCTGTTAACTGTGCTGACAGAGAGTTGGTTAATTCTTGAAGGATAATGTTTTGGGCAAATTCCCAGCTTCCAAATGCCTGCAGGCAGACTTGTCCATATTTGTGGTATATTTGAGGTCTAGTGTTCCTCCTTTGGGCCATATATTTTAAGAGGGAATTTTAATGGAAGGAAACATTGCTGCAGAGCAACAGCCTTCTCTGAAACACTTTCCAAAAATATGTTAAGGCCAAAGGTCTTGTTTTTTCAGGGCAAAAGAAGTGAATCCTCTAATATTTACTCAGTTATAAATAGTGATGGGCAAGGCTCTAAGGATGGATTCCTGGAAGATTGTATCAGGGATAGTTATTCCCCAAACTAAGCAAAGGCTGTGGTTGTCTTTTAATTGTTCCATCTTCTTTGGCACAGAGAACACCATTATTAAACAGATAGCAAATAATTATTATAAATTTGAGGTTTTTACCCCTCTCTTACTTCTCTCCTAACAGGAACTAAAATGTATTTTATTTCCAGTAAGAGATGGCAGCTAAGTGCTGGGGGGAATATTCATGATGAATGTTTTGGTTCTCCATCCATGGCATCAGTGAGGTGGCAGGAGAAGGTGCAACCCCATGGGGAAGGAATTTATCTGGGGTGCAAGAGGTGCTGCTCCTGACCAGCTGGGCTTGGACAGGGAGCTGCATTTCAGTTATGCACTCCTCTCTTCCCCTGTAAATAGAATGGGAGATTTTAACTTAGAGAGAAGCTGTTTGAAAGTGTTGTTACTTTCCACTGAAAGCTAAATCTGCTTGGTGTCAATAGGTGAGTGTTATCTAATTCCATTAGCAGGTTGGTTTGCCTCCCACAGTGAAATTCAGTCTCTCACAGTGTAGGTCTTGTACAGTTCAGGATGCAATTTCTGCATCACCAAAGAGCTAACATGAAACCCAAATGAGACACAAGCCTTGCTGAGGAGCCTGGAGGCCAGAGCTTCCAGGGATGCTGAGACACTTCCAAACAGGAGCACAGCATCTGAGGTGTCTTTACAGGCTCACGAGTCTGCTGTACCCATAAATTAAAAAAAAATCAGAACATGTACAGCATTATTTATTGGAAAAGGAATGCAGTTTCTCATTTGCTTTCTAATTTTCTGTATCAAGATTAAATATAGAGTAACTGAACTGACAGGAAAGTCTTTGGTAGTAAACACTAAATAACAAATGTTTGGTATTAGCAAAGACCTCAAATGGCAGGAAAAAGTATTTTTCAGACACTGATGTGCTTTTGTGCAGATATATTTTTTTTGCTAGTACTTACCAGAGAAGAAAAAGTAAAACTGACTTCTAACAGCTATTAGGTGCCATTCCAAAATCTTGCAGTTGAGCATTTATTTCTGCTGATGTAAGACAGGTATTTAACTCTGTAAAAGGTTGTATCTGTACTCTGTAGGAGTACTTTTGAGAACTGAAGTGATTTCCCACTTTGAAACTTTTGAGAATTGAAGTAATTTCTCACTGTAACTGTTGTATGCTCTTTGTACCCCAAAAAAATAAAATTAACTCCCTCGACTCAAAAAAAAAAAAAAAAAAAAAGGAAAAGGAAAAAGACACAGGGATTAAATGCTTTTTTTGGTGGCTGTTGGTACTATCATATATGCTGAAGCGTTCCAACCAAGGGCATGTGACTGCAGTGGAATTTGATGCACAATCAGTTTTAGGGAACAGCCTGTGCCTTGTTAATATAATCCATAAAAGGCTTCCAAACTTCCTGAAACCAGTCCCTTCTGTTTCTAAGTCTGCATATGATCTCATAGGAAATGATCTGGGAGAGGCCAGCTAACCCTTTTGCATAATCAAGGTAGCATTGTTCTTTTAATGCCTAAAGTGAGCTGTTTCACTGTTATAAACTCAATAATCCCCTTCTCTCCTGTCAGCAAATCTCTATTATCAGGCTTTGCAATGATTTTAGTGGCATTACAAAAGAGAATAAGTGGCAAGACTGAAGTGTGATTTGAAGCCTGACGTCAGTAATGCCATTCATTTACTTTGTCGCCCTTTGTCTCAGCCATTTCAAAAATCCTAAAACCAGTGAAATTTGGAAGGCTGAAATGCAAATACATAACTCGAGTGGACAAGGTTTATTTTGCAGAGGGCTCAGAGGCAGGTGAGCAGCCTGAACCTTGTCAGGTTTCATAAAGGGCAGTAGTAGCAAAACTGCAAGGAAGGTATCTGTCCTTTATACAGGGGTGTGTGTGTGTGTATATATACAGGGGGGTATATATATTGTATATGTACTCATATATATATGTATTATATATATACCTGTATAAAGGGCAGATATATAAATAAATATATATATACATGTTTTCATAGTTTTTGATATTGTAAAACTTCTCTTGAAGACATTAGCAGTAGGTGAAGAAAGTGAAAGAAAAAGAAGTCTTGAAAACCTTTACACAAACACAGAGTGCCTCATGCAGCCCATGCTCTTTTATATCCTCGGGATACCCAGGATTTCCTCAATATATTTAGCCCAAGAAGGGAAACTCTCCAATGAGCTGCTGTCCCTGAGAGCCTTGTAGGGCAGCGAGCCTGAACCTTCCCTGCCAGGGCAGGGAGAGCATGGGCTCTGGGTTCTGTGACTGTGCACAAGGACAATTATGGTCTAGCCCATGTCAGCAGGCTGAACCAGCTGCCCAGCTAACAGGCTGGGGTTAGAGTGAGCCTAAGCAGAGGGCTCTGTGGCACCCAGCTCGCTGCAGAGCTGTTAAATTTGGCACTCTGCTCTGGGCTCCGCTCAGACATTTTCTTAACCATATTAGGATACGTGGAAATTGGCCAGCCCTGGATGGACTTGCTGCTTGTGCTCGTATTTTATGGAGTAGGCAGCCACTGCTTTGCTGAAAAACTAGCAGGTTTGCGAAAATAACACAAATGGACAGCTAGCAGGTTTGCTAGAATAACATAAATAACACAAATGGACAAGAGGAAGTAAGCCTGTCTTTTATTTAGGCATGTTGATATCAGCACAAAATGAATGCAATAACATAAAATTGTAGCAGAGCTAGGAGTAATTTGTAATTGTGTTTGTAATAGTAATTGTAGCAGTGGATGGAGAGAATAAAATATTATTTTAACATATACTCTGAACTCATGTAAATTAAGGCATATCACAAATTATTCTTCTGAATCTAGATTGGTAAAACCCCTCACTGGCACAGCATATGGATTTACCAGGTGAAAAAACCCTGAACCTGCATTCAGTTGATGCTAATTTGTGAGGACCAGGTCTTTATTAGTGATATATATCTGGTGAGGGGGTCTGAGTGTTGTAACACACCTGAAATCCAGGCTCACTCATGGGCAGTCTCCTTAACCAGGTCCAGTACTACTTCTGTGAGCTGAGAAATTTGCAGGGATGGTCCCTGAGGTTTACAAAGCCATGCACCATAGACAGTTTTAATAAGCTAAATTTATATTTGGAAGTGAATACTCAGAGGTGGCTGAGGATAAGCTGTAGAAAAAAAAAATCTTTCTTAGTGGTAGTTCAATTTGCCCCCGCATTGTAGAATTTGGTTTTTGGAAGGCTACAAAACCACTTGTGTGAAAGTTACTGCCCAGGTGAAGGCTTCTCTGGAGCCTTGGATGAGGACTGAAAGGTTCATGAAACATTTAAAAATTGTAAGGAGGGTATGCAAAGGTGCATGAGCTCTTGGGGTGGGAGGGAAGGGGTTTTGCATTGCTTTTTCATGCCCACATCACACTAAAAAAAAAAAAAAAAAAAGAAATGCAGCCTCAATATTGAATCCACTTAAGGGAAATGAAGAAGGAAACATTTCTGTTGGTTTCCATTTGAGATCCATTACAAAAAGAACTGCTGTAGGGCTGTAATTCAATTCAGGAAGCATTTCTATGGAATTTTGGCATTAGGTGGACTTCCCAAGAACAGCTACTGTCCAGAAGATATTCCAGCTAAAATCTTCAGAGAGCAGTTTGAAATGTTGGCACTATTTCATGTGAGGTCTGATCCAACTTGAGCTAGGGGGGGAACAGAGGAGGCTCTGATTTGGATCTCAATGGCTCCTCTCTGCACTGTCCAGCTTGCACATAAAATGGTCAAACAGAACAACACCCCAACCAAGCAACACCCCCAAATGACCCCTTATAAAGAACATGAGAGAAAAAAGGTTGTACAGAACTTGTATTTGACTAGATTAAGATATATTTTGAACCACAGGCAGGAGCAGGGGCCAGTGAGAGGGGAGATGGTGGCAGGGGAACGTGGCACAGAAACAAAGGTGACCCACACTGCTCTTGTTTGAAATACAGCCTGGTTTGGATGGCTTTGAGCAGCCTTAGCAGAAATTCTTTCTGCCACGGCTAATTCACTTATTGCTGAATTACTTAGCATCTGCATGTGGACCTTTCCCAGATTTAATCCTAAACCACCAGGACTGGATTTGAGCTCTGTGGGCAGATCCAGGAATATTCAGCAAGATGCTTTGGGGTTTTTTGGTACCTCAGTTTTCCTGTTTGGAACAAGCTGACCTGAGAGAGCCAGATTAGGTCCTGTTATGAATTTGGTTATTTGAGGTGCATTTGGATGTCACATACAAGTGATCAATTAAATGCAATTCAAGTACATACAAGTGATCAATTTAATTAAATGCGATTCTCCTTATTGCTATTTTCCCTCCCCTCTTCCCCACTCCCTATCCTTTCTACTTCATAATTTTAATCACCTTGCCAAGAATTTGATTGGGTAGCTTGGATATATAAAAAAGATTGTTTTATGACTCTTAATAATATGTGTAGATGTGCACATGAAGTTAAAAATGCATCTCATGCTCCAGACTGTAAACTGAATGCTAGGGGATACAGCAAAAGAATTTCTCCTGCTTTATCCTGCTTTTAATTACATTATTTTATAGGTAAATTGTGGATTTATTTCATCTCCTTTCAGCTATCTCAGTCATTTTTGGAGACAGAATGCTGATGCTGATAGAATGGCAGCTGTAGCTGATACCAGTTCATGTTATGCTTGTGATCCAAACAAGAGTAACAGATCAGAGCTCTATAATAACAGGAAAAGGAATTTAATAAACAAATTAAATAGGTGGGGAAATTCAAGTGAAAGCAGTAGTAGTTAAGGGGAGAATTTCAAGGATGGGAAATAGGTACTCAGTGAAAGTTAAAGCTGGTGTCTGTCCATTGTATTTCTTTAAACATTCAGATTATTTTACTTTAAGGAAAAGGAATTGAATTAATGGACTTTAAAACTGTATGTTTGGCAAAAAAAAAAAAAATATTCTGCATCTCAAGTTCATTACACTTAGACAGCCATCCCAATCTGGCTTTAGATGGGGGTTCTGTATGGTGGGTCAATTGTTATCTTTTATTAACAATGTCCATGGTCAAAGTGTCTTGGGTTCTGGTTTTGTTACATCTGTCCTTGATTTTTGACACCTTCTGGCTCTGAGGATTTGCTGTCTGCCAGTTGAATCCTTGGGAACCTTTGCAAGTGCCTCTGTGGAGAAGGCGATGACCATGAGCTTCCTCTGTGCTGTGCTCTTGTGAGGAGCTGCAGCTTCTGATGTTCTTGTGAACACACACAGGCAGCACTTGGGCTGAAACTGGCAGGTAGTATTAAAAATAGATTAAATAATATAGAAGCATTAATAATATAGAGTGGAAAAAAAATGTTGATGTCGAATCCAGTTAATTCTATTGGCCCAGAGCAGAGTTTACTATTTAAAGTGATTTTTGAGTGTTGTATTTTGTTCTGGAAGTGTCCCATGTAGTTCTTTGCAGTTTGCCTCACTTGACCTGTTACAGTGCTTAATTATCCTTCCCTTTACACAGTTTTCCCAAGGGTCTTAATTGGTCGGGAAATTGCTGGTGTCAAGGGACAAAAATCAGTGTCTGTTGCTCTATTTTAAGCACATTGCATCTCCTCCTGCCCTCAGGGGATGTGAAAGGTTTATCATTCTCCAATATATGTGTGAAAATCATTGGTTTTTAGGCTTAGCAAGCCTGACCCTTCCAAATTCTCCATGGACACCATGTTTCCTGGAGCTCTGGGAACTTTGCTTGCTCTCTTCCAATAGTTCCCCCATTTCCTGAAGCAATGTGTACCTGCGGATAAATTCAGGTTTCCAGCCAGGAACTGAGCAGTACCCAGGAGGGAAGGGGTGCTGTTTGTAGCTGCTGTGTTTCCAAACAAATGACATGAGTGTGATTTGCCACCAGCCCAAAGTTAGAACTTTTTGACTCCTTTTGTTATTTAATCTGTCAATTAGTGCCTCAGTAAAACATTACCTAGTGTTTGTGAAAGCAATTGCCAAGCCACTATCATATTTTTTGGAGAGATTTAACCCACAAATTGAGAATGCTCAAAGCTGAAAATGGCCCAATTTTGCATGTTCTGGCTACTTGTCTCTTCACTTGTAATTCTTAACTTTAATGTTTTTTTTTTTTTTAAAGCTATTAATAGTAAGATTTGTGTCAATGAATATTGTCAGTGATCTCTCTCAATGGCTTGGGCTGCTTTATTTATTCAGCCACATTCAGATTCATGGAATAGGTCAAGCTGAAAAACAAAATACATTGCAACAGGGAGGCAAGCCCTAGAGCAAGGAGGGGAATGAAAATACAGGCATGAAATGCTTCAATGAGGCTCTTGCAAGTGCTCAGAAAAACAATTAGAGAAAACTTTGTGAGAGCAGGATGTGTCTGGAGCCAAGTTTCTTCAACACCTATGGGTGTGCTTCACATTAATTTTTAATATCTGCTTTTAGAAATCTTGAGAAAGAAGAGGTAATGGTGTGACAGAAGAACAAACATATTTTGCTGAAAGTGGAGTGAGTCCTGTGGAAGATATCTTGTTATTAAAATGGAAGCCACCTCCTTCCATGTAAGAAGGACAGCTTAAAGCAAAGTGCTTGCTCCTCTAATCCCCCTTGCAACACCATGACTTAAAGACTTTGCAGTCTTTGAGGTAAATTTCCCACAGAAGTGGGAGAATCATCCTGATCTCCTCCAGCCTGGCTTCCTAAATGCTCAGATGGTTGTTGATGAAGAGAACAGGTCCTATAAATTCCCTGAAGAAGTGAATTGAGAACACCTGCATTGGTGTAGCAGTGAGATTGTGAGTTCCTAGCACCTGATTGCCAGGGTCTGAGCCTGCTGAGTTCTCAGCAGCACATTTGGAGGGAAGGGTTCGTCACTGTCCTGTAATGCCAAGCTGTTCTTTCAGTGCATACCAGCTTTTTCCACTGAGAGGGGGAATGAAAAAGAGTGTCTGTCAGTGGAAATATGCAGTACAGAAAATAGCTTTGGAAATACAAGGCCTAGGAAATATAAAATTGGGCTCATTACTGTCATGAAGCGTAATGGTGATAATTCACAATGGATCTGTCACTGTAATGAAGTAGAGGAAAAGCTCTAATCCCCTGAGGAATACAAGGGGTGTTTTATATTATTTGCCCAGGTGTGGGTGTGATGGATGGGGCCAGATATCAGTGGTGTAAATCTTTGGGTTCAGTGTGGGCAAAGCTGAATCTGGCCAAGATTCTCAGAAGACACCTCCTAAAGGGATGAGCTTTGTTGTGTTGGTCCCTTCCCAGCCACAGCATTCACCTTCAGAAATATCCAAGCTTACCTCTGAGGGTGATAAGTGATACACTGTGCATTTTCACAGGGCTAGGAAAAGGAAATACCTGCTGTTTCAAACTTTCCCATGCACTCTGTGGGTAAGGACATATGTTTTTAAACTCACCACCTTGTGTTCCTTTTGAAACTGCTGGAAATTTTCCATCTGAACCTTAAGAATATTTTGTGCATGGTACTGTGTTGAATATGTAGACCTCAGCTGGCTGCTAGTTATTGTTTATAAAATTCTGTTTGTGCATTTACAAAATGGTAATTGAAATCCATGGAAACATGAAATAGACTTTCAAGTATGTTTTGAGGCAGGATCTGAATTACAATAAACATATTGATAAGTCACTTGTGCAAAGGTAGATATTTGTTTTCCTCTTCACAGTGAAACAGAAGTGTAAACACTGAGTACTTAGCAATGTAATATCTTATTTTTGTAGATTTGGGCAAAAAAAAAAAAAATCAAGAGTTTTCCTTTTCCCTCCCCACCCTTTCCTCTGGGGCATTGTTAGAATCTGTCTGATCCATGGAGATCTGATCCTAGGGAGCTGAATTTTTTTCTGGATTAAAAAAATAACAACAAAACCTGGGTTTGGTCATTTCCCCAAGGCTCAGGAATGCTAGTGATGTCACTTTTCTTTCCTCAGAGCTACCCTTAAGAGTTCATCCCTGTTACAAAGGCCATAATGGATATTCAACAAACATTTCAATAAAACTGTGGCAGCTGAAGTCTCCATCTCATCAGTAGGTAATGGTTCAGTGACACATTGTCCATGAATGCTCATAGTTGGTAATTCTTCAAATTGCAGGTGAAGTAGTGCTCTTTCAAGAGAGTGTGTGACTGAAGGAAATTAACTGCTCACAGCTCCCATGTGGCATGAGAGCCACTCCATCTCTGCCCTGAAACCTCTGTCAACACCCATTGTATGGCATCAATTGTCTATTTCTTGTGTTTTCATTCCATAACATGTACCTACTCTTGAAAGCTGATTTAGATGACTAAAACACCAATGCAAGAATGGAAAAAGGGAGAATATTTTTGCATACCTTATGAGTGATAACAATGAGACCTCAGATATTATTGTCCCTGTTTTGTAACTTACTTCCGTGAAGTTGGATGTGTTAGATGAGTGTTAACTCTTCTGCTGGGAGAGTGTCAGTGTTGTACTGCAGAGATGCTGCTAGGAAAAACAAGTTGGGTTGTTCAATGAGATTTAGGTAAGGCTGACATTAGGCTTGAATGTCACAGCTCCTATAGATGTGCCAGAGGATTTTCCTGCCCCTACATATGACTAAAGTAAAAGCTAAGACATGTGGCCACTCAGAAAACCTCCACAATGGTGAACACTTGGCAAATAGCTGGATTGGGTCTTTGAGGATTGAAGCTATCCTCTCACTGTTCTATAGCTTTTCCACCTCTCATGCAGGAGCTAGCCAATATGTGAATTCCCTGGGGTTTGATGTGTCTCAGAGGAAAGCAGCATGAAGCAGATTTCAGCATGTTGCTGAGCTCTCTGAGTTTTAGGTGGGTTGTGCAGTGCTGGCATGATTCACCCTGGAGTTTGTCTCAGGCAACCTTTTGGTTCCTCTCTTGGATCCTGCATATTTCATGGTTGATTTAGCTGAGTTCACAGAGCTTTCTGTAAACTGTGGAGTTCTAGGGAGAAATTTATGGGTTTGAAAGAATAATCAGCTTCGTAGGGCAAATGGCACTGTCTCTGATTACTGTATGAAAGGAAGTTTTGGGTTTACCACTAATTGCAGATAAAAATTAATATTTGTGAAGGAGACACGTATGATTTATTTATAAGTGTTTTCTGTTTCCATAATGAAATTTCCTTTGGGTTTAAGTACAGTCATTTGGAGGAAAAAGCAGAGGTCTGTGGCTCATTAGTTTCTGGTGGTTGTCAGAAGCCATTAATCAATTGCCCCTTTTACCAACATAGGTCCTAATTCAGCAAAGCATTTAGGCACTGGCTTAACTATAAGCATGTGTTTCAGAGCACTTTGCTAAATCAGGGCTTTAATGTGATTCAAGCTTGCTGCATTTTTTCCAAGTACAAGTTTACCCCAAAATGACAGGAGTCTCTAATACATCAGCTAAAGTGTTGTGTACCTTCCTTACCTGTCTTTCTGCGTAGCCATATGCAAGGGGGTGAAAAATGGATCAGTTTTCCCCTCATCTTTTTCAAATCTTACCTTAAAAGGAGGCTGCTGTCCTGAGTAGTAGTCCATGTGAAGTAGCAGCAAGCCAGGGGCAAGAGGAGTGAATTTGGGGAAAGAAGATTGTTTTGTTCTCTCCCATCTCTGTTTTTGCTGAAGACTGCTTGGTTGTGAGGAGGAAAGAGGAAGGCCGCAGATCCATGTTTTGATACAGCCACATGAATCCTGGCTTGCAGGATCTAATAAATCTAGGTGTAGTGTATGCCTGCATCTGAATCTACAGAGGGGACAAATTCAAGTTCCCCTCACTCTATAATTCTCCAAACTGCTTCTACTCCTCGTGTAAAAATTACAGTGTGACTTTCAGGAGTGACTAAAGGTCAAGAATGAGGATGGTGTGCTCAGTCCAAGTCTTGTCCTCTTACACCTGGAGAAAGATGCAGCCCAACCACAGCTGTCCTGCAGAGAAATTCCCTGGAAGGAGCAGCACTTGAAGTGCTGCTGTAATAATGGCAGCATGACTGCCCCCTCCCACCATGTCCACCCTTCCCATTTTTTATTCCAGTAAGAGGATCAAAGGGACCTGGTTTTTTTTCTTTCCCGTTTTTAGTGTATGATTCATAATTTAGTAGAGATGATTGAGAGCTCTCAGAAATTACAGCAGTTACTAGACCAATACAATTTTTTATGGTTCAGCAGGAAGTTGCATGTTTTAAAAGTAAAGGTAACCAGCCTTATAATCCCTTCAGGAGTTGTTTGGCATAGAAGAGAGTGTAGCTTTTGGGCAATATTTTCCCAATCTGTGAAAGCCAAAGTGACATCCATGTGTCACACAGAGTCCTGATTAGTTTCAGACTTTGCAGTAAGGATGCTGCCTGTTGAATCAGCAGAAGCACTCTTTGAAAAATACAGGTTTCCTGTGGATTTTCTCCTCTCAAATGTTGCTGTCATTCCAACTGGTTTTGCTTGTGAAACCTGACATCATCTCAGCCTGAGGTTGTATATGGGAAGGAAAATTACTTCATTGCTTCATGTTTCCATTTTCTTCCCTTTCTGCATTTGACAGCAGCAGGAGCACCTGATGGAATGGCGCACAGAAACCTTTGCTGTGTACATTGCACAGATGGAAATGACAACTGAGCTTTGGCTCTCAGGCTGAAGCAAGGCCTGCACTGCTCCTAATGGACCTTGACTCTGCAGCATGCAGTCAGTAGATCAGTGTGGAAAATTTTGTGTGCTCCCTTTGACTTGCTATTGGTATTCTTTCTATCCCTGGGAGAAGAAACCAAAACACTTTCTAGTTTCTGTATTAATAGTTTTATACCACACTTAGGGGGAGCTTAAGCACTGTTTATGTTGAAAAGCATTCCACGGCCTCAAGGACTTAAAATCTGATCAGATGAGAATCAAAGGCAGCAGGGGAAGAAGCAGCATTGAGGTAACCCCCTGTCCCCAGTCTCACCCCAAAATCACATGACAGTTAGGCAGAGAAGTCTCATCTTGAGTCCTAGGTCACAGCTTTCTCCTGCTGCTAAAAGGATGTTTTTAATAGGCTTTGATTGATAGCTGTGGCATTCTTTATTTCTGGAACCCTGACAAAAATTGTCACCCTCACCAGTTGTGGAATCTTTTCGATAAAGGTTTTTTTGCCACTCTAGAATGCGTTACCAAGACAGGCAAAAGCATAGGCTTTCGGTGGTATGGTTTTTAAAAATTATTTTTAACTTTGGAGCATGCCCTTTTGAATGATTTTGGTTTCAGAAACTTAAATCAACACTTATGGAAGTTTTAAGATAGCTCTCTTTTTTTCTTCTTGCTTTGATCATGCAGTTACTTAAAATCCCTCATTGTCTTGTGTTTTTTTAATGTGCAAAAAGTTTAGGGGGCTTCACATCTCTTACCTCTGTGACTTGCTAAGCATTGGGTATTTGAGAATTGCAGCTTGATCAGGAGCAAAAACTGTGGGCTCTGTGCAAAACTGGCCTTACAGGTGCTGAGCAAATGTAGGTGGTCTTGGAAAGTGTGAATCTTGGCCATCCATAGACACTTGACAACAGCAGAGATTAGATCTTGAAGAATTAAGTAAAATAAAATGCCTGTGGTTTTATTCCAGTCTATGTAGTTTAACAAAGGAAAAAGAAAAGAAAAAGGATGGTCAGACAAGAAAGGAAGAAATGGTGGGATATGTGTGATTAATACAGTTTTAACTTTGCTGTCTGTGATGACACTATGCAGTGATGACGTGGATGTATTCTGTGATTTATTTTCTTCTACTTTAAAGTAGTGGAGCTCTAAAAAATGACTAATGAACCTCCTTTCAAGGTTCATATCCATGACCTAATTCATGTGTGCAGGAATCTTGTCCTCCTCTTAACTGCTGCATGAAGTTGAGGGTTGCTCATCTACAGAGCATTAGAGGCCAAAGCAGAGACCCTGGACAAGTTCCAGCACTAATAGCTGCATTCCAGTGGAAACAGGAATCAGATGTACAGTGCACATCACAGGCTAATTGGCAGATGCTATTTACCATATGTTAATTGCAAGTTGTATTAGAAGCTATGATGTTGATTGAGGCAGCAATTAGAGCAGTTCCTTGTAAGGTGCTGAGTTTTTAAAGATAATTGTTCCAGTAGATGCATTTTTATCAATTTACCATTGAAACTTATTCTTTTGAGCAAAATCTTTTTAATGTGAATTTTCCCTAACCTTAGAGCAAAACCTTATTAATGTGCATTTTTCTACAGAAAATTTCCTACCTGAGGAAGTGCCCTGCTGTACTTTATTTAGACTATGGAGGATAGTATGGTGTGTGTATGTTTGCATACTATTTTTGTGCTACATCTGTTTCAAGATAGATCATATGTGTATATAGAAGTCTATTTGATCTGTAGATCCAAATAGGGATTTTTCTCTGGAGTTATTGGAGGTGAATATGATAATTCATGGAGCACCAATACCCCCAGTGGGGATGCTGCTATATAAATGAAATTCAGCTTATGTCTTGTGGACAAATTATAGTCTGGAAGCTGGAAATCAGTATTTGGGTTGTGCAAAGCTTGTGAAAAGCCTCATGTTGCATTGTCTGTGTGGTGTTTGGTATTTCATAGTAGAGGAAAGAGCAGGGGCAAACTGTTGCAAGAACAAGATCCAGAAGGTGTTCTCACCCTTCAGACCAGCTGGACAGGCATAATCCTGCAGTTCCTCTCTGGTACAGAGTGATCCCAGGATTTTTGCTGCACAGCCATGGTAATTTGTACTGTTAAACCTGAGCAATTCTCCAGCTGAATCTCACTGCTCACTTGCTTGAAATTACTTCTATTCTGGTAACTGAGCTGGCTCCCTTCACATGGGACATCTAAAGACATCCCAAAGGAATCAGAGCTAGTTATTTGATTGCCCTGATGATCCTGGAGTGAAGGTGGGAGAAATTGCAGAACCAGAAATCCACCATGGATCCTATAGCCTGTAGTCTTCAAAAATGAACTGAAACCTGCCTTGGCTACAAGAGGACTTGTCCTGTGTCACCACACCTCCCTCATGCCATGGTACGTAGATTTCCCTCTGCAGTTAAGTTTGAGAAAAGCTGATTTTCTGGTGTTGTTCTACAGCCAAAATAGTCACCCAGCACCATGTCATTATAACATGATTTAAAGCTGTACAGGAGAGCGTGAGGAAAAAAGCTCATTTTTCTCTTCTTGGAAAAAGTACTTCACATAATCCATAGTGAACAGTGTGGATGGCTTTGAGAGAACAGTTTATATCCATTCTCTCAGAGTGGAAGGGACTCCAAGCAAAGAAAATCGCCATGTTGAAGGAGAGGCTACTTTGATTTATGTCATCTTCAAAGTGTTTGGACTTCCAGTCACACTCCAAGCTCTCAAACTGAAATAGCTCTATCTGTCCAGGGATTTGTCAGGGCTCAGCTGCATCTGTTCAGCATTGTACTTCTCATTGAAGTACTGCAACTTTTTCTTCCTAGGAGAAGCTGTTTGTGTATTAGCCAAAGGCTGCAGTTGTAAAGCCAGGATTGAGCTGGTGTGAGGTTTTTGGTTTAGGGCTTTTGCTTATTTTCTTCCCCCCCACCCCTTCTCTGTTCTAAAGTTTACATTGATAGTGTGCTCCATTATTGTTTGGCTGTGGACCTGTCACCAAGGTGGCATGGTACCAAAGAGGGCAAACTAGCCCACCACTGCTTTGTACAACCAGGCAGCCTTTGTATTGAGGCTGGTATTTAAAAATGGAGACAAATCTGTCACATAAGCAGAAATTTATTATAGGTAACTTAATCATTAATGTTTGTCTGAAATTATATTAGGTCTGGCTTGAAGGTGGAAGAATGACAAACTCTTTGGGGGCTGAGAAATCCCTGTGTCTGCATTAATTCCATGGAGATTTTCATGTGTTATCTTCAGAGGTGTTTGGTCAAGCACAGGGGATCCTGTGGCAGTTCTAGAGGGACACCAAAGATATTCCTGCTCTTTTGTAGGCTTAGAACAAGAGAATACTTGGGACTTGTCTGAACCTCCTTCTGTTTTCTATATCCTCTTCTTCCCTCCATTATTTTAAATGACTTAGATGTCATTTATGGTTGTATAAAGAGGCCCTTCAATCTGTGTAAAATGTGTGCTTTGGTTCTGGCTCAAGCGAGGAAGCTGGCACCCATGGATTTGCTGTTTCTGGAGAAGGCAGCAGTTCATCTTCTGCCACATTTGTCACTGCCCTCTCTCCCTTTTCAGAGCATACCACTGAAAGAATTTGACAGAAACCAGTTTTGTGTTTCTAGGAAATGAATAATTTGTTCTTTTCAGAAAAAGTGGTTATTTTTAAAAAAATTTTTCCCCCATAAAGAAAACCAAATAATAATACTAAAAATGTTTCACTGTTTGACACACAGGGAGGCCCCCATGTAAGCTCCTCATTCACAGAACATATCTGTGGCTGTACATGTTATTTTCTTTCTTTTTATAATGAGCCTTTTGTAAAATGAGAATAGAAATCACCCTTCATTCACAGTTTTGTTCTGAGAGTGCAAACTTTGAATCACTCATTATTGCAGTGGAAGTCCTATGCATACCAAAGAAACGAAAACTGCCATGTGGTTGAGTGTTGACTAAAAGTGAGGAGAAATATATTTGTGCTTGTGTATTGCAAGGAATCTCTATAGAGATTTAGCCAGGTGAACAGATAATTAAAGTATTACCTGAAGCCTTCTCTGTGTGGAGTTTCAGCTGTGTTTTCCTCATGCTGGAATGCAGCTCTTTTCATTTCCCACAAACATGCACAGAGCAAAGCCATGAGTGGGACAGGGATTTGCTACTAGAAGGATCACTAAAACTGCTGTCCATTTCTGACACCCTGGGAGGAAAATTCAGAGTATTCAGACATTAATTGGAAGTGCCTAAGTGGGTTGCCAGAGCTGCCATTCCAGGCATTGCACTGCAGCCCTGAGCTCGATGGGAAAGAGTCAAGGAGCACTGACTTGAGGAATGATGGAGGCCAGTCCAAATTCCACTGGAGGATTCCCTAGATGATAATTTTTTTTCAGAAGGGTTTCTGATCTCTGGTGGGTAGAAGTCAAAATTAGAAAAATATCTGAGATGATGAATGGCCCAGAGGAGAACAATCTAATTGTTCTGATGAAAGCTGTTTGGTGGATTAAACTCAGAGTTACAGCACCAGCCATTTAACTTCTCAAACCACCATTCTTCTCTTTTCCCCCCCTCTTTTCTTTGATTATCTATTTTTAATCTCCTGTTTCTGGACACACAGGTAGAATGAGCCCTGTTGCAAGAAGTATTTGTTATCATAAGGCTTTTTGTGCACTCCTCCTATCTGACACTTAATCAACAGAGATTCCTTCTCTGCTGGTGTGTGGGCCTCTTTACTAGACACAAAGTCATGCAGTGCAGAATATCTGTCTTTTTGGTGACTGAAGAGGGGATGAGCACCACTTAGGATACTGTATATACTATATATATATTCTAAATATAAAAGAATGTTATAATGCCTTGAAGTGACACCATGAAGCTGGAGGTGCTTTAAGAGCTCTGGGCCCTGGTGTAATGGACTTATCCAAGTGTATTGCTAAATCTGTCTAATTTCCTTTGTGCCAATCGTTCTGCCCATCTTTTTCACTTTCTTTGATGCCTGTGTATCACTGCTTCTCTTTGTTTTTAACATATTATTTCCGTTGCTTTAATTTTCCAGGTTCTCTTTCACCCTTATGTTGTGTGTTCTGGGTGTGTCATTATCTGAAGCACAGTGCAGATTTTATTCCTCCTGTCAGCTTTTTTTTTTTCCCACTGATCTACAGGTGGAAATGTTATTTTAAGTATTCATAAAGGAGATTTAGGCTGTGATAGGTAGTGAGGCCTAATAAATTTAAAAGCATTGGGGTCTGCAGAGACCAGAGGTCCTCTCTGTGACTTAGACCAAAAGAAATGAACCTAAACTGGTGGTACCTTCATGTCATTGCCACAATGTGACAGTTCTGGTGGAGTTCTCTGCCATTCCAGATAAAATTATCCTGCTCTCAGCTGGGAGAAATGATAACTTGGCTCCCACAGTGTGGATGATACAGGCAGCATTTCTGCTTAATTCACAGATTTGCAACAGGGCTGGGGAAGGAAGATGGAGAGTATTCAAATAGCAATGTGCTTTGAACTGTGGTTTTGTGTATTGCAGAATGGGAGAAATTATTGGAGTGGGTGGCTATTGTTTAGTTTTGTATATTTCGACAACTTAGAGATCAAGGAAATCTTCATTTGCCTGACAAGAGGATTTTTTTTTAAAATAAGAAATACATAAAATGTAAGTATCAGTCTTCCTGAATTCCACTTGGTGAATGAGTTCTGATGTCCATATGATACTTTTGCTGTTTATCAATCTAATGTGACCCTCGTAGAAGGGTTGCTTTGGATAAATGGCACCAAGACATAAAATTAATAAACTCTCTGTGAGTGTTGCTAACAATGAGAGCTGGCAGTAGACAACATCAATTAGTTTCCCATGAGAAAGAAAGAAATATCAAAGAGCTGTAAATAGCATTCCATTTTCTGTTTGCCAGATGAAGATGGGACATGTTGATGGTTCTCAATGTTTTGCCCATTTTGGCACATGCTTGCATTTTCAGTGGCTTTAGCTGCTTGGTCTGAGATGCAAAAGACAAAATAGTGCTGTTATAAGGTGAGAGAAGCCTCCAAGCATTTTAAAACAGCAAAATCACTGTTATTCTTGCTGCTGTGACTGTTCTTCTGAATAAAAAGTCTGATGGCATTTCTTAGTTTTTTACAACTCCTTCCCTCTAGACAGGATATTCTGTCTTCCCCTTGCACTTTTAAGGTTTGTTTTGGTTCCCCTGTCCTACTTAGAATTCATCATTTTACCCTCCCTCCCATTTGAAAGGGAATGGAAGGAACCTCCCAAAGCTTTTGCTTGAGTTTGGTTTTAGGCTGAGCTGTTGCAGATCTTGAAGAAAAGCAAAAACACTGCGAGAATGATAATGGAATCCTTCTCAGTAGGAAGAATTAGGAAATTTCTAATCTGGTAGTCAGAGTCACCCTACCTGGAAAAGAAAGTTTAGCTGAGAAGCCTCTCTGACTTGTCCGTGTTCAGGTAACCCTTAGACTCTGGCAGCAAGTGACCCTCTGAAAGATAAAACTATCCCTCCAATCATGTTTAATTCAGCTAAAATCTATTCTTGCAGGGAAAGTGGTGTAAAACCCAAGGAGGCTGAAGCTTAGCATGGGTAGGGCCTGTCAGTGCCAAGTTATTTGTCTCACTGAGTTTCTCTTATTTTCTAACCCAATTTTGTGTTGCCACATAGGAGTTAATGTTCATGGAATGTTTCATTGTCATGCTTTGATGCTTGGATACCCAGAATTCATTCTGTTGTGTACTGCTGGTCACTAAACTGTTGAGTTATTTATATTTTGTTGGGATGAGGAATAACATTTCATTTCCAAAGGCCTTGTCTTTTTCCTTTTTTCTTTTATAGTTTGGGCACCAATGACTTGAACTCTGACTAGCTGCAGTAACATTTATTTGTGAGCCAATGTCCTTGAGACAAAACAAACACATTGCTTTGCCTAATGTGGTTATGTTTCTTATTCCAAAAAATATGCAAAGCATAAAGAAAAGGTTATGCAACCTCGGATCCTCTTTCTCCTGTGTTTGCTGTTGCATGGCAAATAATATGCATTATGGTATTTAGTTAGCTAAGATTTTGCTCTGTGGTCAGCCACAAATTTTCTCTGGAGTCAATGGAAGATTCAAATACTGGAGGAATCTGGTTGTGAGTCAGCACATACTGACCAGAGCTGGGTGAAAAATTATTTGTCTTTTAATTTTCATGAATTCAAAATCTTTCTGAAAGTTCATTGGAGAGTGTAGAAGGAGAGTGTTAAGTAAAAAGCAGGAAGAGACACACTTCCAGTCTCATCTCTTTTCAGATCTTGCAAGATTAAAGGTTGAAATGTCCCTCTTTGCAGCTGGGGGTGAATATTGAGTCTTTGTCTTGTGAAAATGTGAGTGCATTTGCCATCCTGTAATCTGCTGCTACTGGTCATGACTCTCTTTATAGTTGCTCTGCACTGAATAAATTATTAAATAATTATTTTCCCTTTTTATTTTAATGTAAGCTGGAGTGATTACAGATAGTCCAGACAGGGAACAATCCCACACCTGAACACCCTTTAGGTGGATGATGTGATGGTACTTCCCTGACATGCAGGATGTACATGCAGTTATTTTTACTTCACCTTAATTCTCTTTTCTCACCCTTTAGCTTAGTGCCTAATTATTAGATAGATCTTTATTTGATTCAACTAGAACTGATATATTTGCTCAGCTGAAGATGGATATTTCTACAGAAAACATCCATTTCATTGATCTGGTTTGAGGAGGTTTGCCCCCTCAACTCCTATGTGTTTTATCAGAACAATTGAAACTGCCTCTGCATATGTATTCCATATGAGTAATGGCCTAAAACATCTTAAATAAAATGTGTAACTAGCAAAGAAGATGGTGAATGGGAAAAGAGGAGTTGGTTATGCCTGATAAAATTCTGAAATGTGATGTGGAAGCTGTGTAGAGAAGAGCTTGGTCGCAGGAGCCTTCTCTGAGGTCAGGCATAATAAAAGCATGCAAAAAATGTCAAAGATGAATGAAAAGCTGTGGGTAAAGAGGCTAATGAGGTAGTCAGCCTTTAAAAATAGTTAACCTTTGAGTCCTTGGAATGTGTGAAAATCCTCAACTGAGTCTTTGGATGCTTTGGTTTTTCTCTGCTAAGTGACTCCACACTCCTCTTTGTGAAGTGAGGGCTGCAAAAAAAAAAAAAATCTTCACTGGTCTTGGACACAAACAAATTTCATAAAAACTGGGACAAACCCCTAACCAGATGTGAGAAAAAGCTGCTTTGGTGTCAAAGAGAAGCAAGGCTCAACTTGGAAGGATGAACATGGCTCTGCTGAAACCTCCATCAGAAGGGCTGTCCAAACCGGGTTTTACTCTTCACACATGTGCACTTTAGTCATGCATACTTGTACAGCTAGCATGGACCTCAGCAGCAGAAGACAAAATAATTAACAAAATTAAATTGTGATCTGAATGTTTTTAATCAAAAGGCATTGGTGTGAGAGGAAGAGATTGCCTTAAAAATAGGTGGTTCTGTGTGGTGCTGCAGATTCTAAACTAAACTTTATGACCATGTTCTTTTTTGCAAAATCTATTAATACTTTTTTGGAGGGGGAAGGAGAGGACAGGGAGGGGAGGGAGGTTAGGAGGGAAATGAGAATGAAGTAAAACAAAATTCCTTTTTTTTTTTTTTTTAATGGAATGCTAACCAATCCCTTGGCAACAAAGGCTATGTTTATTTTTAATTAAAAAATAACATAGCTGGGTTGACTTCAGTTTTCCCAGCTGCTATTCTTCCATCACAACAGCTCTCTGGCCTCTTTTCCCTTGCTGATTTCTTTCATCATTTGCACTTAGCTTGTATGTGTTACATGGATTTTATGTAATATTTCCTACCACTGAAAGCAAGACTAACAGTCTAAACAAGTAGCTGGGCCTCAGTCATCTTGATTCTCATCTGCAGTACCTGAGCATGCCCTTCCTCTTGGAAAAGGTGTGACCAGGTTAACTTTTTTCCATGATGCACATTCCTTGCTGTTTATATGAGGAGAGATTCAAAACTGCATTTTGAAGTTATGACTTGTAGTTCATTAAAGTAAATGGAGTGGGTTTGGCAAAGCTCAGGCATCACTGAGCACACAGGTAGTGTTTGAAGGCTGATAGGCAGCCTTGGTGGTTTTCCTCCAGATGATGGATTGCAAACTGCCAGGTCTTGTGTTTGCACAAGGAGTGAACAGGTAGAAAGTAGACAATGCTTGCCATGCCTTCTCCTGCAGCTTCATTTCCTCCATCCATGGGGCAGGACAGGATGAAGTCAGGGTGATGATCCATTTTCCAGCATGTGGTGACAAAGCTGGTTCCTGATGGTGCCCATCTATAATTAGTCTGCTCTCCTGAGCAGACCAAAATTTCAGTATTTGTGTAGCCATCTAGAGGCTCTTGAGTATTTAGGCATATCTGCTTCTTTCTGCAGGCATTTTTACTTAAATTAAAATTGAGGTAGTAATGCTGCAGCCTTAAAGAGTTGGTATAGCAAGAATGTGAGCAGGAGTGAGCAAATAAACTGGAGGACAGTAGAGCAGAGAAAAAAACGGGGCAAAGCTATCAAGATGTGATGTAAATAAGATGCATGAAAACTTCTGGGATAGAGTAAGAGGATCTGAACTCAAAGGATTGTGTTCCAGTTATATTAAACACTGGCAGCAGTGGGAGCTGAAAGCATCAAAGCTCCAGCTGCTCCCAGACAGTGGCTGGAATAAAAGCAGTGGTTTGTTGGGTCGCTGAAACAGCCTATGGAAGAAGATAGATGTATTAATCACCAATAATGTGACTACTGGGACATTCTTTTTTGCAAGCTTTCCATACCTAATAAAGCCACTTAAGAGTTTTTTGCATTTTTTTTTTTGCATTATTCCTGTGTAAGTGGCAGCATTCTGGGGCACTGTGATGTTTTTCCTCTGTGGAAGTTTAGGTCTGTTCATCTTGCCTCAGTCAAGATGCAGAAATTTGCAATCTCAAATGCAGAGGAATGCTTATAATTTGAAGAAATTTTTTATGCAAGAATTTTTAAGGTGCAAGAAGGGAGAGATTGGAGATTTATGGGAAAAACTCCCAAAACTGATAGGATCAGAGGTAGGAAATACCAGGACAATAAAAATAAGGAGTAGGAGGAAGAGAATCTGGGCCAAGACATTGACGTAGCAAGAATGTGAACAGGAGTGAGCAAATAAGCTGGAGAACAGTAGAGTTGAGGGAAAGCAGGAGAAGAGCAGAGGAAAAAATGGGGCAAACCATCCAGATGTGATGCAAACAAGATGCACAAAAACTTCTGGCATGGAATAAGTGGATCTGAATTAGGTTATCCTGTGAGGAAGGTGGTAGAGAAGGGATGTAGAAAGTGAAGAGGATAATTTTTTTCCTCCTTCTTTTCTTCCATTTCAAAGTTTCTGGAGGATGGTTCAGCAAACTGGTGTGTGCTTCCTGTGGGAACTGGAATGCTGTGTCCTTCCCTTGTTTTTGCAATGGAGCAGCATTGGCTCATTTCCAATTTCTTGTTTTGGAATGTAATGCATTGCCCCTTATAAAGATGGTTTATTTGAGATAGTACTTAAAGATTTGACAATAATCAAATAAAACACAGTGCTTGTGGTCGACTTAACCATTTGTCCCAAGTCTTTATAGGTAATTAGAGAATTGAAATCTTTTGAGCTGAGTGATGCTGGCAAAATACTAGATTGTCTTAGCAGGAAGGAGGTGGGAATTTAGAAAGTAAAAGTTAGTCTGAACTAAAAGCTGAAATAAATCCAAAAGAAAAGAAAGTGGAACCAAATGTTTCCCTCCACAAAATTTGGGAACACTCATTCTTAGGGTTTGATTTTGACTCCTTTTGGATCCTTCCCCAAGGACCAACCTAGAAAATGGAAGCAAACCTTTTTCCTCATGGAGAGGCTGTTCTCCAGGGACTTTTTGCTGTCCTATCTCCACAGAAAAACCCATGTGAAGGGAAGCCACAGAAGAGGTTCACATGAACCTTCCCTGCTGAGGGAATGGCTTCATTTGCACAAAGCTTTTTTCTGAACTCTTTTTATTTTTTATGGGAGCTGTGAGCTCCAGGATCCAGAAATAGAAACGTTTAGTGCTGGCACTAATCCTGTCAATCAAAATTCTTCTCAGAAATGCCATTAATTAAACTTCCCTGAAAAGGATACAGCTCACAAAATTTTCCCTGCAGCCTCCTCTCTTCCATTCCACTAGTGTGTTTCCATTCAATAGCTGAAGATGACACGGAAGAGGAGAAAATCAGAGCTGTCACAAGAGATTCTTTTGTTGTTTCAAATTTTTTAGCTTTCTGACTCTGTTTCTTTTGAGCAGATTTTTTTATTTGAAATGTTGAATGATGCTAGCAGCTGTCAAAATATGCTTTAAAGCAGGCAGTTTCCATTTACTGTCTGTGGGAAGAGACTATTTTTGAATTATTATGCCGTATTTTTTATGGATTATTAACAACTTGGATTAGAGCTCTGAGCTTTCTGGAACCCTCTTCTGAAAGGGACAGCGAATTTGCAAGGAATTTGGGACTTTTTATTAGCAGTAAAGAGTTCCCCTCAGAAGCACGTTCTGTAGCAGACAGGCCTGCATCCACTGCCAGTGATGTAGGGGAGCTCATGTTCAATTTACAGATTAAAAACAGGGATATCACCAGCTTTGGCTTTTAAAATTTGAAATGTTTTCTCTTGCAAACATAGAATTGGAGTGGGGAATGCTCCCCTTCAGCTGTCTCTGCCTCTCTGCGTGTCGCTGCTGTGTTGGCAGTGAGGCTTATGTGAGGACAAATGGCTGCTCTGGAACAGGCCTGGCCTGCTCCTGATGTCCCTGTGAGAGCAGCAGATCCTGCGTGGAGCAGCTGAGGAGCACAGCCCTCTGTTTGTTCCTGTGGTCAGTAAGTGCTGAGCAAAGCAGGAAGAGACGAGGAGTCTGGTTTGCTGCTCATGTGGATGCCACTGCTGTGTGGTTAGCAAATGGTTTCTGCTTAGCAGCACAAATGTGGCCAAAGGAGGAAGCAAGTGCTATATTTGCATGGCCAAGGATGCTGTTCCAGCCCACATTTGTGCAGATGCACACATACTTTGCTTATTTGTTAGCCTCTGCTCAGATGCACACATACTTTGCTTATTTGTTGTTCTCTACTTTCAGGAATTACCAAGCACAGATCTCACCATCAACTTTAACTTAGAGCTGTACCTAGCCTTCCTTTTGAGTGTATTTAACCTCAGGAAGCACTTGGCTTTCTTTCCTGTTCCATGCCAGGATGTGCAGAATGAAACCCTGTTTGCAGGGCAGTCGTATCTGGAAGATGCTCACTTTTGTTGGGAGAAAATCATTGTGAATGTGAGAGGAGTTACTTTCCTCCACAATATTAATGTGCCCTGCTACTGTCCATGTACTAAAGTCAGTGTAAGGATAACTGGCATTTTAAGATGGTGGAGGGGAAATTTGTCATTTTCTGAAGCTTCGATGAGTTTCTCATTAAGAGGATCTTAGCAGTGTGGCAGAAGGGAAGGGGAAGATTTTTCTCCTTCACACAACTTTTCCCCCAGGAGGTGGCTGCACCCCTCTGGGAGGTGGAGTGCAGGTACAGCAAACTCTGTTCAGCAGAGCATGTCAATGTGTGTTTAGCCTGAAGCCAGTGGGATTTGACTATGGTTTTTAAATGTAACTCAATCACATTGCTGCATGAGGTGTTTTTATTTACTTTGAACTGCTGTTTTGTACTGATAAGCTGTGTGCAAGTGTTTGGGTGAGCAGCTCACAGGTGTGAACACTCCTTCCCTTTCCAGGTCAAATTCCTTGGGCACCTTTTTTTGGGTATCCTAGTGATGGGTGAGTTTGAGGCTTCTTGTCTGCTGCTGGCAACACTCATTTGCCAAATCCTGTATTGAAAACTCATCTTCTTGCACATAACATGTCCAAGGAAAAGTTTTAATTGCTCCCTCTGTAATGCCTTCCCACATAAATAAATAACATTACAACAGTGACAACATAAAAATCAGAAGGAGAAAAGTAGTTCTGGAAGAAGTGGGTATTAAAAGAAATATTTCACCTAGACTAATTTTTTAGAAAAGGTGGTTTCCTGCTGTCATTCTTATGACTCGCAAGAAAAGAAATCATTTGCACAACAGCCAATATTGAAATCTATGGATAAAAATTTCTAGCTGTAACTGGGGTGAGATTCAAGCTTAACTCTATGGCTGTCACACACTGTGACTCTGTCACCATGGGAGTAGGGACAGATGACAATAAAAAAACAACCAAACCAGAGTCTTCCTAAAGGTACCAGTAAAAGGACAGAAATTGAAATTAAAGAAAATCCATTTAGATTTAGGGAAGAACTTTATTTCTATGAGAGATCAACACTGGAACAGGTTTCCAAGAGAGGCTGTGGTGTCTCCATCCTTGGAAATACTCAAACCCCGGCTGGACCTGGTGATGGGGCAGCCTGCTTGGAGCAGGGGATTGGGCTAGGTGATCTCCAGAGGTGTCATCTAACCTGCACTGTTCTGTGATTCTGTGAAATATTTGATTTTACAGACTAGAGGATGAGTCCTCTTATCTAACAAGTTGCTAACTCAGAGTGCAGTAGGTAGAATGGGTTACCTCCTTTGTCACAAAGAACACTCAAATGCGCTTTTCAACTACTCTTTATGTTCCCACTCTTTCCTACTGATGTAATTTCATTTTCCTAAGTGGTTACACATGAAAGTGGGACTGAAACCCAGGTGTGCTATTTCCAAGGTAGCTTTTTAACCACCTTGCTGTCAGGTTTGGGATTGCTCCATTATATGGGGTGCAATGCTGAATACTTTGTGTGCATATCAGAGCTAACTGTGCTCTAGGTGAGTGAGGAGTCTGTCACAGGATTTTTTTCAGTGTTGGCAGCTGCTGAACCTAATGGAAAAAGGCTGTCATGGAGATCAGTAAATATATGGATTCCACCTTTGACTCAGGCCTTCTGGAAGTCACAAGCTGCTGTAGGGTATTTGTGGGAAGCACCATTATATACTTTCCCTGTCCCTGTGTTCTACTCTAAACATCTGATATTGATCATGGCTGGGATCTCTTGGATAAAATGGAATACCTGCAACACAGAGTTTGATAACAGGGCCCCATAACTTTATTTCCATTCAAAACTACCAGGTGTAATGGAACCAGGCTCATTAACAGAGCAGAGTGCAGTGAAACCATGCTTTTCTTTATTTTTAATAGCCCTTCCCAACCCACATTTAAATGTCACAGGTCAACTGCTGAATGACCTTGAATGGGATTTGTTTTCTCCAGTTTTTATAATCAAGAGAGCATCAACTCCTGAACTTAAGCCACAAAGTACTTCTGATGAAGCATTTTTAAGAACTTCCGATAAAAGCACTTCAGTTACTGAAATTGTGTTTAATGGCTCTGTCCTGTGTTATCTGGGAATCTATGATTCCCAGAATTCCCACTGGGAAAAACAGTGCCCATGTTGCAGGAAATTGAGCGTTGAATGTGCAGTGCTGGGTGGGTGCCAAGGCCTGGGGTGCTTTTAATGCCTTTGCACAAATGAGAGCAGAACACGAACCCAAAGTTTATGGTCAGGGTAATTCGAAGGACTGAGGAATCAGGAAAAATGGTGCCAATTTTACCACTGAAGATTACAGCCCAAAGTGTGTCCAAACCTGAGGGATGTTTGTTGGATTTGTGGAGTCTGTTTTTTGACCTGGGCCTGAACTTCCTTCACGCTTAAGTTGTATGGGAATTACCTTTTTGTTAAATTATTCATAACCCTTCATAGGCAGCTTACAATGGAATTGTGGTGGGAGAGAAACTCTTTTGGAAGGCAAGCTCTGTGAGAGAATATTTCAGTCATTTTATTGGTATCACAAGTTATGTTGAACTTGATTCAGAAAAGTGTTGATTTAGAACAGAACAAATACAAGGAGAGCAGCAGAAGAGGTCTTCATGATTGTGGGAAATAAAATGGAAATATTTTTGGGTGTTGTCTCCATTTTAGAGATCTTGAAGAGGTTGAAAGAGAACAAATGGTCTGAAGCAGAAAAGGGTTTTTGGACCCAGGAACCTCCAAAAAGCATGATCTGAATGTCTTGAAGTTATTCCTGCTGAGAGTCAAATGGGGCACATTAAACCATAGAAATGAGCAAAGTAAGATTTTCAATTTAGTGGAAAAGTTGGAATTGATTCAGTGACCTGGAAGGGCTTTGTTATTCATGAGTTGAAGCTCGGGACTGATAGAGCCTGGTCTGCTCTTGCTGTTAGCAGGTGTAACCAGGGAGAGGAAGAGGAAGATTTAAAGTTCTTGTGTTTTTTTTCAACCCTGAAAATCAGGGTTGTTTTCTTACCTTGTTCTTTTTTCTTAGGTGATATATGTACAGTTATGCTCAGCATAAAATTGGGGTTGAGATCTCTTGAATCTAGTACTAAAACTCCTAATACATTGAATTAAATTCCTGCCTTTGGCCACCCCAGTATTTGCAATAATGTGAATTAGTGACAGGTGTCTTAAAACCTAGAGACCAGACTGTAAAATTGTTGTTGAAATTACAGAGCAACCATTTATATTGAGTCCTCAAAAGTCTGAGTTTCCAGTGAATAACCAGAAATGAATGCAAGTACCAACCCCATGCTATTATCTTAAAATGACTGAAAATAGGTTGATTTTTAAATAATCCATTTCCTCTGTTGGCAGCAGATGTTCAACATGAAGGTCTTTGGTTCTAAAGAGAACAGACCACAAGAGGCTCTCTGAAGAAAGCTTGCAGTTTTTATTCTTACTCTGGTGTGTCTGTACACTACCAAAGAAGTAGCTGAATGTAGAGGAGAAAATACCCCACTTCACTGAATCTTGTTCTTTCTGCATTTTCTGGTGTCCATTGTGGGTTTCTACCAGGTCACCCAGAAATATTTCAGGGTGGGAAACTTACTCCAATGCATGATAACCCTTTTAGGGAGCCACCTGATATTCTCAGACAACTCCTCCTCACACTCCAAGAAGTTTTGAGTGTCATTGGCTCATTTAGAGTTGATGCTGCTTGTAGAATATCTCAGGGTTTCTTTTTTCCCCTCCTGTACCTTTCCTTCTGCAAAATGAGTTCAGTTTGCTTGTAGAAATTCATTGCTATGAACTCTTTCCCCCATTTGTAGTACTGACTTTTAAGTTTGATTAAACTGAATAGTTTTGCATCATCTACAGGCTGTCATCTTACTGTTTATTTGCTTTTGCAGAGTGCTTTTTGTAACATTTTTATACTGCATGGAATATCCTAAATCCT
Source organism: Ammospiza nelsoni (assembly GCF_027579445.1). NCBI lineage: Eukaryota > Metazoa > Chordata > Aves > Passeriformes > Passerellidae > Ammospiza > Ammospiza nelsoni. The sequence continues at coordinate 70,736,492 of NC_080637.1, forward strand.
TAGGGAGGTGGGCTGGAAACCTGTCTGTGCTGTGAAAATTCACTGCTGGTCAGACAGTATGTTTCATCTTGTTTTAACAACAAGAATCTGTATAAACTTCACTTCTTAAAGATGTTTTAGCGACTGATTTGGTTAAGAGGTATTGGGAAATCAAAATCTCCTTTGTCAAATTCTAATTTCTAGAGGTTTTGACAGTGGGTTTTATTGGTGTCTTAAAACTTGTAAAGTTTTATTTCATACTTAAGAAAACCCCAATTTTCTAGGAGTGTCATTAAAGCAGACTTTACCAAAGAAAAATGAAGAATGCAGAGTAATTATACCTTTGCTAAATAAGGTTCCTTTTTTTTCCTGTTTTTGTATAGAGTTCACCTCATTTTTCTGGAGTCGTTTTGATTCATCAAGCAGCTGGTTTGTTACTGAAAAGCTCAGAATATTTCCTCTGATTGCCTTCCTGTGAGTATGATCAAAGAAGTTACCTCAGACTTCCTTTCCTGTGGTATTCAGAAGCTGGGGGGTTTATTTGAGGCTTTTTTTTTTCCTTATGTGTTTTCTTATTTCTTTGGAAGCTGATCCAAATTCCTGTGAAAATCAGTGGAGAACCCTGCAGCAGACCCCTGGCTCCTGTCCCTCTGGTGTCACTGACACCAGTGATTACTTTGTTCAGAATTGATAATTAATTTAAAGCATTTCACGTGGAATTTTACCTTCAACTCAAAAATCATTGCGTTTTACAGTAATCGTTTTGTCGGTGTATGGCCATTCTTTTAAAAGCTCTGTTTCTCCACTGGATTTTAGCAGTTTTTTCTTCCAGTGGGAGTCTTAAATCATATTTATTTGTGTTATGATCATATGCTGGAGTGCTGCTATCCCGTTGTGTCTTCTTTTTGGAGCAAGCAGTCTCTGAGAAGTGTGTGAGAGACCAAGTAACTGTGTTTACTGACCATTTACAACATGGAACACTTAGACAATTTTTTTTTTTTTTACAAACATTGTTCTTTCACTGCCAGAACAAGTGAGGGCTCACAAACCATTTAAAGGAAGTGTTTATAATGTGTGTAAACTTTAGCCCCTCAATATACGGAAATTCCAGGCTGGAGACAAACTGTGGACTGGCTCTAAAGCTTAAGGCAGTGCCTGCGACAGCAGAATGATGGGTCAGAAATATTGCCCCAGCATTGAGTCAGCCCCCTTAAATACCATCATTTTAAGTCAGTTCAGGGTATAAGGAGCTGCTGGTCACTGTTAGGGGATCATTTCTGTGCCTGGGCCTCTTCTGCCCCTCTTTTTTTGGCAAGAGCAGTGTGGAGGAGGCACACACAGCAGAAGGCAGGACACTGCTTACATTGCCTTCCCTCCCCATCAGCATTGCTGGGCCCGGGCCCATTTCAGCAGGCTTTGTCATCGTCCTTGGGGAAGCAAATTTAACTTTGTCTGCACTTCTGGGAAGGTTTGTGCAAGTGCTGAACGGGCTGATAATCGTTGCAGGCTGTTCTCTGCCCTGGGTGTTGCTCTGCATTCTGTGTTACTTTTGAGCCTTCAGTGGGGGGAGTGTTTAAAACTGAAGCCAGATGCAATCTGGTATTTCCAGTTGTAGGAAATGCTGATGTTTCAAAATTAGGATTTCTTTTCGATTCAGAACTGGCCAAAATGTTGTGGAATTTCCCATGGAACACTTCTTCCCATGAGATGTCTAGCTTAAAGTTCCCACATGCTTCCACAAGTAGTGTGTTTATGAGGTATTTAAATTCCTTAAAAATATGAATCCTGGCAAAGGAGGCCATACTGTCCAAAAGCAAGTGGGGCCATAAATGTGAGTCCTTTTCCCCTGTGCTGAGGATTGGATGTTCAAAGAGAGCAGTGACTGCCCTCCAGAGTGTTTCTGATACCTCAGCAGTTGGAGTTGTATCTGGAGACAGGGGTTGAAAGAAGACACTTCAGCCCCTCAAAACTGAGGCTGAGCTGGGGCTGGTTCCTTATTTTGGTTCATAAATTGCATCTGAAAGTCCTTCCTGCAGGGACTCAGTCATCTTCTGCAAGTGTAGGATGCAAGGTAAAAGTCACCCCTCTCATGCTGAAGTCCCTCTGGTGTTTGCCCGGCACTTGTCAAGGTGACAAAAGAATTCTGTCACAAGAAAGTAAAGTAAAATCTGATAATATTTTCCATACTTAACCTCCACTTTCACATGGCAAAGCTGGCTGAACAGGGGGATGGGTTTTAGGGGATGTGAATGAAAATACCATGGAATAGGCCATTATTTGTCTTTAAAAAAATCATTAAAGCAAATGTTGTGGACCAATACACTCATTTGGAAAGGAATAAACCAGCATTATCTGAGTACTAGAAATGAGACACATCTCTTTATCTGAATATAAAAGGCAGTAGCAGTTTAGTATTATCATGACAGTCCTTTTAAATCTTCTGCTAGTTTTTGATTACAGTCAAACCTGACTTTGGAAGGCAATGTGACATGCTTGTATGAATTACTTTCAAGAATAAGTGCTACCCTCAATTAAGGTTCAGAGTCACTGGGTAAGGATGATTGGTTTTTATTTTTCCTTGGAAATGTTTGTTTTGTTGAAAGATGTTTGCCATTAGGAAACATTGTGTATGAACGGGTTTGGTCAGCTTTTCTCCTAAATAATCATTTAGGAGAAAAGCATTTCTGTAGAGTCTCTGAATATATTTTCTATGACTTTGTGAGGTAAAGTTAGATGGACAGAGGGTCTTCCTTCTCTCATCCATCCTCTCTGCTACTCAGAAAAGGAGGGGCAAAACTCAATCTGGCCCAAGTTTCCCTGTAACTTCTGGGACGTCAAGTGACGTCTGAGTACAACTGGGGCACTTTTTGGGCAAAGCTCTTTGGTGAGAGATGAGAGCCTGGTGGGTTTTGTTTTGCTGAGGAGGTTTTACAACTGGTTGAATGGCTGTAAACAAAGTCAGAGCATCATTTAGATATAGAAAGTTATTCTTCATTTAATAGTGAACCCAAACCTGTTGTGACTCATCCTGAGTTTTGGACTAAGAACTTTTTTTTATTTTCTAGAAATTACAGCACCTAGGATTTGTAAAATGGATGCACTGGGTAGCTGAAGACCATGTCAGAACCTTGGCAGAACCTTCTGACAGACCATGGCAGAACCTTGTCAGATAGAGGTTTAAGAACATCTGAAAAAAAAAATATTAAAAAATCTGAACAAGAAGAAAGATCATATGTAAGGGCAGAATCACTCCTGTGCTTGGGGTGAAGGGAGTAGAGTTGGTTATTTGCACCTTCTCAGTAGGTGGGGAGCAGATCCAGCTCACTGGAGAGGAGGTGGCAGGAACGTGCTGCACTCTGGCTCTGCTCACATCAGGGAGCAGTGATAAGCAAAAGCTGTGACTTTGTCCTCTGCGCAATATTGCCCTTCTGAGTCAGGCAATGCAAGCACAGAGGGAAAGACAGGCTGGGAGCTGGGGTTCTTCAGTCCTCATTGAGATCTGCTCTGTCTCAGCTCCATCACAATGAGCTCTCCTGTCACTTAAAAACTGCATTTCTGTTGCTGCTGCTTTGATCTTCCCAGGGCCATTGTTGACTTGGTGTGTGTAACTTCACAGAGCACACCAATCTCCCTCTGATAAATGGGGCCAATTCTTCCGAACCCTGATTATAATTACACTGTGCAGCATTACACTGTGTAATTGTGTAATTGTCCTTGCCCACAGTATGGTGAGGCTTTCAGATCATAATATGCCTTGGCCCAGTATTTCTATATAATGTGGAAGTGAGAAATGGCTGAAATTTTCAAGAGTATGTTGTCTCCAGCTCATGTTGTGCACTCAGGTGTTGTGCTGGGGTAGCCTCAGAAGCAAACCACCATTGTTAGATATTGGTATGAACTGAGGTTGAACTCCCAGTCTCTGGAAGTTCCCCATGCCTGTTTGCCAACAAGAGACTCATTTTTATTTTTTGATTTTTTTTATTTTTTTGCAACTTTTTCTCACGTGAGCTCTGTGGGTTTGGAACTGTTGAGTCTTTGGCTTGACTCTCACTTGCACTTGAGTCCCTTTACACAGTTAAGCCATTCTGCTACAGGGGGTCTTAAAATGAAAGTAGATGACATTTAATAGCTTAAATGAGAAGCAGGTCCCCTAAAAAAATAAGTGAAATTGGTCTTCCCTAAATTGTTGAGTGCTGACCTTGAAAAAACCCCTTATAGTCTCTGCAGGCAGACTGGAATCTGGAGAACAGATACCCCAAACTTCAAGAGATTACCTAAGGCAGGGTCTTTTCTGCTCTTCTTTTTAGGATAAAATTCTTTTCCATTACACTTGGTACCCACAAGTCTGTCTTAAAGCACTATTTGTTTGTCACTGAACTTCAGAACTGCTGGTATCGTATTCTCACCCTTCTTTAGGATTTTTTAATTTGCTAGTTTTAATAATTTATATTTAATATGTATTTTGGTTATGTGAGCATGTTAAAGACTCTATTTGTATCTTGAATATTGGGAGGGCTATTTTTTAGGGTGGGAGGTAATGTTTAATTATGTTTTGAGAAGGGGGGAGGCAAGAAAAGCTGTCATCCATCAAGTGGCATTAAGTCCAACTTTGAAAGTTTGATACAAACTAAATCTGACTGTTAGTGCAGATATGATACAAATTAGCTGTGACTTTATGATACCAGCTGTTCCTCTGACAGGGTAAAAGGGCACATAGCTAGAATAGCATCTTTCGTTGAAAGCAGTGTTTCCCTTTGTTAAATGTGGGAGCCTCAGGCAAAAAAATCGTAGTCCATACTTATGTGACATGTGCAGCCTGCAACATGTTCATGGAGCTCAGGGGGCTTTTTACTGATGCTTTTCAAAGTCTGGGTTATCATAAATGTTCTATTTTTGCTGGTTTTATCACCGAGACACAAATCTCTGTCATGTTTTTCCCTCCTGTTAGAAGTGAGGATAATCTAAGTGCTGTTTTCCTTACACGTACCAAGAAAATCCCGGATGACAAAACATGAGCGAAGTCTGCAAAACTCAACATAAAATTTAATTGATTTAGTAATTTATGTTAATTGTTCTCTCAAATTTTTTTTTGTTATCAGAATTTTTAGGGCATTTTATTCCATAAAAAGTCTACATAGTCTCTAAAAAAGTAACAATGAGCACGAACTGAGATGTCCCTGCTATATCTCTGACCTTAACACCACACTGACCCTGGCTCACTCAGACAACAGAAATTTGGCTGCAGCATGTAAATAAACTGAAACAATGGGATTTATGAAGAGATGAAATTAATCTTACTTCTGCCACTGGACTAAGAGCCAGCAATTTTTCAGAATTTATTACTACAGGTACCAGACATACTCCATTTGAATCACTCAGAGAAGGGCAATATTAACAGTGGAGTTATGTTATTAGTACACAAATACTTAAGCAGGACTACTACAGGGAGTAACACTGGGGCTAGAACTGCTCAGAGAAGCAAAATTTAGGCTGAGTATCTTTCACACTTTCTTAGCCACTGTGAGAGATGGTAGAGCAAACAAACCCACTTCCAACTGAAGATGCAGAAAATAAAAAAATACATGTATGTAGAACTGTAGCAGGCATGTGAGTGAAAGGGCAGAGTTAAGTGTATTGAAAAATATTCACTTCTACTTGTAAACTTCTTGGAGTAAATTTTAAAGATAAATACATTTCGAAAGAAAAGTTGAGGGTGTAATAGCTGTTGAGTTTTCATGCATTGCTGGTGATAATATGAAGCATAAAACAGAAAATTCCAAGCACTGCTAAATAGCACTCAGCCATTTCTATTGCAAACATCCAATTTTACTGTCTAACATCTGTTTCTGAAATTATGTGAAGTATTTATTTAAAATGTCTTACCATGATAGTCTAAGTGACAAGAGAACATCTTGTTTTCATGAGTGTGTAGAGGGGTATGTCAAGAAACAAAGGTCCATACATGACATTTGAAGAACAAAACCCAACCACAAGGAGTTCCACATTCTGTCTTGATTTTGTTTGTTGATGTAAGAGTCCCCTTGGCCAGCTTTCTCCTCATGGTTATATCCTTGCAAACCTGGAGTATCTCCAAGGAGAGCTTAATGCATCCCTTGCATCCATGCAAGGAGGCTGGGTATGGGAGCACAGGGCTGGCTAAAGAAGCAGCCAAAGTGAAAATGTGTGTGAGATGATAGAAAAATGTGTTAATCAACAATGGGAAGAAACAACCAAGAGGAAAAATGACATGGTGAAATGAAACAGGCAGCATTTTAGCAAGAAAACTCTGTGCTATCAAATGTGTGATAGCTGCAGAAGCCATCATCCCAGTTGTATGAGTTTTATGGCCATGATATGAGAAGGGATGCTAGCCCCCAAATCCCAGAATTTAAATTAATATTTTTATTATCTGAAAATGCATGCCTGTTAATGAAAACAACTTTTCCCCCTCATTTTAAGCTCTTTAATACTGAGTTGTATTGTTCTGAGCTTCAAGTTGCCATATTCCTCTCCAAGATGCTGACATTCAGTGGTGAAATAATAAATAATATTGGCTCTTTTGGGTGTTTGGGGCAGGAAAGTTTGTACTCAGATGTGCCAGCTGCCTCCCATCCTCTGGGAAAAGGAATTTGTGCAGTGATTGAGTTGCAGGGAAGTATTTGGGTGCCATTTCAACAGCACAAGGAGACCTGGGGCTTCTGGAGAAGCCTCTTTATCTGCAGGGCAGACAGGTTATTTCTGAAGTTGAGTTACTCTGGGATTTATGGTTGATAAGGAAAATCCCTTTAAGTTCCCACTGTTTTGAAGATGCTGATCATGCAAAATGGCTCAAGTGTGGGTGTTTCATTTTGTTACCCCTCTGGCTGCTGCACTGCTACCCTCATGGTCATTTGTGTCTCAACTTGATTAATTTGTGAGGGTCAGCAAATCTTTATTTCTAATGGTTATTTAGAATCTCATTTTTCCCTTTGGCAGGAGCAAAATTTCTGTAGGAGTAAAATGGGCAAAATTTAACCTTGAAAGTGAGTAAACATTTAAGGATTTGCTCCTGCCAGTCAGTGATATGTTGAACATTAGGTTAATTTTTATATATCTGTATTGATCTTACAGGTTCTTTTCTTTCCCCCCCTTTTCCCCTTTCCATCTCTTGCTTTCAATTTACTTTCATCTTTTAATTTCTTCCACTCAGCCCAAAGCAAAAATCTATAAGCAATGGTTCTTCTTCAAAGCATGGAAGCTGGCTCCAAAACCAACCTTGCTTCAGTTTTAAAACTTTCCTTGAGGGAGCCAGAATCCCTTTACTTAAATGATTTAATTTTCAAGCAGTATGAATCATGCAGCAACTGCACAAACTCTGGCTAGAATATATTGTACATATGTTTGTTCTTTAGGCAGTAAGGAGAGAATACAGAACTGGAGGTCATTTGAGTTACAACTGCTTTGGGGGATTTTTTTTTTTTCTCTAAAACATTCCTTCTAACAAATGCAGTTTAAATGGGTTTGTTTATACGGCGTGGAATTGGAAAGGCCCAAACTAACCAGGCTTTACACAATGTGGCCTTCTTCCAAATTAATCTAAAATATTTTAATCCCTCTGGAGTTTCTTTATCCTCTGCATCTGGGCTGTAGTGGAGACACATTTTTAACATTTCTTTGAGGAAAATTACCTTTTTTCCCCTCCAACTGCACTCAGCAAGGTCAATGGAGCACTGTTATATGCTATTTAAACATCTGAGATTCATCATCTATCTGCACAACAGAAAGAATCATCATAAAAGCTCTAATGAATCCCGACTGCTAGCCAAGTGAGGGAGTCCCCTTACGGATGCTGGGGATTAGAAACAAAGAATACATGCAAAACACAGGTTTTTACACTTCAGCTTTTGCAATTAATAGCTAAACTACCCCTCAAGAAGGGAGCGGGGGATGTTTGTGACCCCCAGAACAATTCTGGCAAATCACACCCTGCTGCAGCCAAATGCTGAAGTCATTGCAGGGTGTTCTGTGGGTCTGGCTGGGAGAGAAGGGGTTCACTCCCCTTGTGGGACCAGCCTGGAGGGGCTGCTTGCCCTGGGAAAGGGGATGCTCCAGGCCATGGGCAAGTTCCAGTGCTGGCCATCCCAGCCTCTCCTTGTGTGCCTTTTCTTGGTTTTAAGTCTTTCTTGCTTTTCTTGCTCAGTAGCAGGCTTATGGGGCTGAGCTCCTTTTTACTACCTTGGAATTAAAATACTGAGAGGCCTGAAAATTTCAATTTTTGTAAAATTGTTTATCAGACATTTCATAAGTCACTGCTGCTCCTTCAGTTGCCTGTAGTTCCAGTCAGCCTGAAATGGCCACAGGGAGCAGATGCAGCTTGAATCTTTTGGGATGTTTTATCTCGAAAACTTAAATATGGGCATTTTTATCTGAAATAATGCTATTTAGCTTTGCTTTTTTTTTTGTTTTCCTTTGTAGATGACACCAGGGCTGGTTTAATATCTATGTTTGTTCTAGGCTCATTGATGCTCTGAATCCTGCTGGATCATGACCTTCAGATTGTTGTAGTTGAGACGGTCACAATACAAAGCAAACTCCATTTTCAGAAGGCTTCAAACCCACTTTTATTATAGTATGCATGCTTTTTATACATTCTTACAAAACTCAGGAGTTTACACTTGGTCAGGAAAGACAAAGTGCTTATTGGAGTAGACAGTTGCAGGTTTTTCTTATTTATCCTTTCTTTCTTGGTTTCTGTGTTAACAACCTTGATAGGAAATTCTTTCAGGAGTAAACGTGGATCCTCTTATCAAACTTCTCTCTGCCTCACAGAGGTCTCTGTAAAACCTCTTCCCCATCAGATAACTTTAAGATTGAACCTCTGAGGGAAAAATGAAATACTGAAGACCTCTGTCCTCTGAAGGGTTTTACTACAGCTGGTTTTTAATTCTCATCACTGAGTCCTGCAGGGACTGCAGAGAAAGAGCTTCTCTGCCAACCCAAGGACAGGCTGGTGCCTTCATTCTTAATCCTGGTGGACTCTGACTTTCTGAGCTATGATGTGTAGGGAGCAGCACTGTTCTTCTGCACAGGGGGCTGTATGATGTGAGTTATGGGATGGTACACTGGGACAGCGATGATCCGAGTGAAATCATCACCCCAGAGCGTCCCTGCTTTCAAATGAAGAACCATGCCTACCCCAAACACATTTTCCCCATCTTTTTGCATAGTCAGAGGTATTTTGGGACCATTGCAAGCCATACAGTAATGGAATAAATTCCAAATGCAGCAGGAGACCACATTGGAGGGAAAACTCATTATGTGCCAAGGGCATTTCTTTGGCTTTTTCTACCGGTGCTGGAAAATATCCCCTAAATAACACATCTGGATGTGGAGGAGAAGAGAGGGAAAAGATGAAAAACAATCCTTTAAATTCAGTAGGAGCCTATTTAATGGCTTGTTTAATCTGCCAGCTGGCACAGCATTGACTTCTTGCTGCACATACTTTAAGAAGACCTATGTAGTTCTTGGAAGTGAGTTTATATTAAGTTGTAGAAACTTAAATATGGATAAATTGGCAAGGCTGCTTTTTGGTACTTAATAGAAATCAAGAAACTGCTTAGTCATCTCCAAAGATATTTCTGTCTCCTTTTTAATATAAATACCAAAACAGTATGGACATAAAGCAGTAGCAAAGATAGTAAAAATTCAGATCTGTTCCCTGGGTGTGCCCTCTTTGAGGTATGTGCACATTCTTCAGACTTTGAAATCACATTTATTCCCTTTACAGCGTCTTGCTTTGGGCTGTGGTTTTATGTTGTTTGTGACACCTTTTTCTTTGAAGTAACATTATGAGTTTGCACATTATGAATTTGTGTCTTGTGCAGCATCCCTGGCTAAGAAAACTGGTGCTATCATTATGTGGATTTTATTAGGGGTGTCTTGCAGATGGTATCACCTAATAGGTTCATTTATTTTATGTGGCTCTAAGTGTTGATGCATTTGGATTTTAATTGGTTTTATGTGAAGCTAGGTGGGTGCAACTGAGAGCAAACTTGATGTGCAGTGTGATGTAAATAATTACATTTACACTTCCTGAAAAGTCAGGCTGCACCAAGATGCATGTCTTGTGTTTTCAATTACTTTCAGTAGTGGAAAAGCAAGGGAGAAAGGATTTAACTAGAGAGCAACCTGTCTTTTATATTTAAGGGACTCCTTTAACAGGATCTGAAGTGACATTTGTCACTATTTACAAGTAGTAAAGGTTTTATTAGGTTCAGGTAAGCATTGAAAAATCTGACTGTTTATTTATGATTTTCAGATATGGATTTTATTTTCTTTGTTCTCCTTAAGAGTGCAAGCTATTTTCAGGTTAGTGTGTTTTGGTTTATTTTTTAATCTGGAGTATAGATTGTAAGAATCCTCCAAGTTTGCAAGCGTTATCATCTGGGACTTTGGTTTGATTCTTCTCTGTACACATTCAACTACATTTATTTTGTGGCTGTGAAAAATGGGCTTCATGTGCCTTTGGTGCCCAAAACTTACATTGTGAGCAGTCATGTGTGCTCTGTGTCTCAGTCTGAGCTGGGTGGGATTACATGGCAACAGGAGAGGCTGGAGGAGAGCCCATAGGGGTTTTGGAAACTTATGGAAGAGGATTTAGGGAATGGTAGTAGGTAAATTTAGTACAGAAATGACTTTTCCCCCCTACCTATTTCTTTGATGGATTTTTTTTCTTTTTTTTTTGCCTCTGGACCACACAGATATTTGAGGCGCTGTTCCTAAATAAATGAAACAATTTGAAAATTTATTTGCTTTATGCAGTGCTCAAGTGTAACTTTCTTTTGTCACATTAATACCAAGCATCTATGTGTGACTTTGTGCACACAGGACTCTTCCAGGTCTCATCTGTCGTCTTTATTTGACTCTGAGCCAGGCCAAATCCTCACTGTTTTTGGTGACATTGTTTCCTTGTTTTCAGCTAAACTCAGCCTATAGTGGGGTTTTATAATGTAGACTTTGAGGGGTATACATCTATTTTGTGATACCCTGTTTGCACAGTCATATTGAAAGCCTTGTGTTTGTGCTGCCCTGATTTACCTCTTTAAAACCAGACCTGACCTTCTGCTTCAGCTTTCAGCCAAAATGACATGCAACTGCTGGTCATTAGAGATAAATTAATAGACCTACTTGGCAGGAAACAATCTGGGTTTCATTTTTAAAGATGACCAGAAGTGTGAGCTGGAAAGGCCCAGCAGAAATTTCTGCAGCTGGATCCATGCCAGGTGGAATTCCAGAGATTTCCATGATGTTCTGCCATGGAATAACTGGACTTTCAGCTGCAATATGTCTGTCATGGTGCCATGTGTTGTTCTGGTGTAAGTGTAAAGATATTGGGAGGGAAGATGAGTTGAGGGTTAAAAGCAACTGGCAGCACCTTGAAAATTTATGATTAATTTCTTCCAAGGAACTGTTTGGATACAAAATACTCAGCGTCTCTTAGGGCAAAACTAGTTAAGCATCAGCAAACCAAAAAAGTTCAGTTGTGTTGTGGTTTTTTTGGTCATATTTCTTTTTTCATTAAAAATGCAGGGATGATGTCTGAAACCTAGTATTGTTGCTTGGTTTTGGCTCAATGGAGCAAGCAACAGAGACTCCCTCAACTCTCATTAGAGTTGATCCTAGAGCTGGATCCTGGAGCTGCATGTTTTAGCACAAAAAGGGGTTGAAAACACAAAACTGAAACCCCAGTAAGCTGGCTGCATAGTACCTTCATATTATTTTCTATTACTATTTTATGACTGACTATGTAGCTTAATGTATCATGATTTTCTGTTTTGAAGCACGTTCCAGAAAACATGTGGAGTCTGAAGCCTGGCTGAGTGAATATTGCTGTTGGAACCTCACCTTAAGATTTGCTCAAACATTTCATTATTTTTAATGGCATTGCCTTAGCCTTTTAATTCAAGACCTGAGAGATACAGAGAAAGTGTGTAAATAGAATGCTAAAACGTTTGTAAAACCTGCTTGGAAGCAAATACATTCATGAAATGTATTGGTGCAGCTACTTCTGCCTGTGTGATACTCTTTTCTATTCTCTTTTTTTTTTTTCCTAATATAAATTAGTGGGAAATTGGCATTGTCATTTAACAGGGCAAGAAGTGCACTAATCTTGTGATTAATTAGCAAAATGAAGATCTTTGCTGGTAGAAGCCGATAAAAGGCAAGGGTGACTAGTGAATGATATCCCATGAGCTTGCTTCCAAGTGTTTGATTGCAGGAAAAAGTCAACACAAGTCAGAGCTCATTTGGGGATGAAGCACTTTCACAAACGGTTTTGTGGACTACAAAATCCTTTCTGTTTCTGTGTGTTTTGCCTCATTGACATTACGTGGGTTATTCTCACTTATGATTAAACATTGGTAAAGGGCAATGAAGCTTTCTCTGCACTTTGTATCTACAGCAAAGGCTGTGTTTCCTCAGTGGTAATGGTACGTGTGAAAATAACTTATTTCCCACAAGTAAGAATTGAAAGAGTGAAAGCAATGTGTGTGCATAAAGGTACAAGAGGACGAGGCAGCCTATATTGGCAAAATCTGAGATTACACCAATTTCTGGCATGCAGAGTATGCCCGTGGAGCTTCCATTGTGCATATTAGATGATTCTGGCCTGTGAGGGTGGAATCCAGCCCTGATTGAAGTCTCTGGGAAATGTGCCAAGGATTCCAACAGGACCAAGATTTCAGCTCTAGCTTGTATATGAATAATATTTCAGTGCCTTCTGATCTTTGGGGACAACATACTTGAAATAATTCAGAGGACACTTGGAGGGAAGAGTCAAGGGTTGATCCTCCTGCCATGAGAACCAGTGGCTGTGCCAGCAGCTTCCAGCTATGTCCTGTTTCTTCCTTCTTCTGCTAATGGGAAATGATGGACAAATGTCACAGAGATCAGGGGTGGGACCAGTACATGCAAATCCAAGTGTCAAGAGAAAGCTCTGCCTGGCTCTTGAGTCAATGTGCAGTGGAGGAAAGGAGAGGAAGGAAGGAGGAGGAGTGGAAATGGCAATCAGCCTGCCTGAGGGAGTAAAGATAAATGGGGACTTTCCACTGCAACTGGCTGGCTCTGAGATGAGAGCTCCTGCTGCTGCAGCAGCACTAGTGTTTGCTGACATCTCTGGGGCAGTGCAGCTCCTGCCCCAGGGCCGAATTGATCATGGATACTAGAAATGGACCAGCCATGGATCTTTGAGCAGCAGACCCTGATGCCTTAGGGTTTTAGCTTTTGTAGTTTTCATATATCTGTAATCCTGCAATTCTTAACTCCATACAAAGTGTTGGCTCCTGTCTTCCCATTTTGGTCATACAAAACAATTCCGTCTCCAGGCCTGGGAATCAAGGACACCTCACTGTGTCAGGCCCCAAGAAATGTAAACAAAAGTGAGTTGGGAGCACGGAGCAAACCTGGGGGAAACAGCTTCATTACTTCACTGAAGCTGTAATTGGAAGATTCACCCTCAAGATGCAAATGGACCAAATTTATAAAAGTATGAAAGCTGTGACCTGTTTTCCATTTTTGGGTGTAGCCCCTGGGTGGGCTTTGTCTGCCCTAAGGGCCTGAAGGCCCCTCAATACATAGAACTGCTTTTTATTAGCTCAGTTTTGGCTGGCCTCTGTTTTTAGGTAGTCTTGAAAAGGCATCAACCCAAGGAGTGAACTCTGGCAGGAACAAAATTCTATAAAAAGTTCCCTGTCAACATTTTCATGGGGTTCTGTAGCAGTGGGAGCTGTCACAGGGCCTGGCACCTTCAAGAACATTTGTGATGTACACTTTGTTAGCCTGTGCTGGAGGCAGGGTTGGTGGAACCTGTTCAGCACCTACTGCATTTGAGGGTCTGGACCATGACCTGGTCCTTTGGGCCACCAGTAGCTTCCAAAGCACCAGATGGGAATCTCTTTTCTGTGTAATCACTGCAGATTTTTGCTCAAGGTGCCACAGAGGTGTTCACTAATCTATTCATCAGGTTTGCAAATGCCTCACCCACCAATGTGCATGAGCTTCTTTCACTTCCATGGAAGATGAGATAGAAAATGCACTTCATACCAAAAGCAGAGATTTTAACAGATGGGGGGTTTGATTTCCTTGTTGAAATTCTTTTTAATTGACTGCCTTCTTCTCATAAGGTCAGTTTGGAAATACTCATGTAGCTCTAAGTGAAATGTTCAAAGAACTAAAACAGGGACCTTGTGAAAACACCAAAGTTGGATTTTCTTATGCTAAGGTTGGCTTGCCATTGATGAATTGCCCTTGGAAGTCCTAAGTAGCATGGTCAGATGAAGCAAAGAACAGCTAAATAGGAATAAAATTGTGTTCATGTGACCTAGTATATTTATTTTGCCTCAAATCCCAAATGAGCTATTCTGTTTGGGAAGGAATAAAGCTGCTTGATACCGGTTTGTGGGTATGTGTGTATATATGTATATGTACAAGAGTTTGTTTTCTGCAGTCAGTGTGAATGCTTGGCCAAATTTACAGAAACAATTGCAGATGTGATTTTGCATGAAAGGAACATTGAAAATGAATTTATGGAGCCTTACTGTTGGTAATATATAATTCCAGTGATATGTAACATCTTGGATTAAAGGAGCATGCATGAGGTGTGACAAAGGAGAAATCAATCCTTTGAACTGCGCCTTTGATTTCAATGAAGTCATGCCTGTTTCTGAAAGACCTGAGTGGCACTGAATGCTTCTAAAGCAGAATTAATAGGGGAGCAATGAAAATAATTTCCAAATGTTTTCTGACAGATTTTAATAAAAAACACATTTATTTGTTTTGACTGAAGATAGATTAAGGAACTCTAATTCTCCCAGATATTGCAGTAGAATGCCTGTCATACCTGCATTTCATGGGTGCCAGATTAAACAAGTCACATTTAGACAATGAGTGTTGCTTGCTGAGTTGCTTTCAGCTTCAAAAGGGGCAATGGAGAGGTTATGTTTTCACTTCTGAGGTGGAGGAGGTAGAAAGGGCAATGGTAGTCTTAGGGATACAGTGCATGTCATGGCATTAAGCCAGCTAATGTGACATATCCTTTGTGCTTCTCACTGACCAGTCCTTTGCTGACTTTTGGAAGGTCCATGCTTTGACACCGGGGCTTTGAGCCACCTGAAGTGGACACAAATGGGAAAATGGGACACTTGGATTAATGGAGTGCAAGTCACAAAGCTGCATGAAGTCTTGGTTTAAGTCGAAATTTGATGGTTTTGGTGGTAGTATTAAGAAAAATAAAGAGGGTAATGACAGCAACAACTTAGGTCAGAAGACAATCGAATGTTTAATTGCAAGCACATGGGTGTCATGGTTTGGTATGAGAGACATTGAGGGAACTGATGCAAAGCTTTGCATGCAAACCAGGACAATGGGAAACCTTTGTGTAGCTGGACTTGGAAGGGCCCTGAAATTTCTACCAGCTCCTGCAGAACTGGGATTGTGCAGGATGGGCCTGTGCTGGTAGCCCACCTTTATTCACCATCCTGAGAGGCTTTTTGGGCTCAGAAAGGGAGGGGACACACCTGAGGCACAGTGTGCAGAGGTCTTGAGATACGATGGGAAATTCAGCAGATTTGGCCAAAGAAACTTAAGCCAAATTCCCTTGCTTCCCTTCAGGTGAATGAGGAAATTGGGAAATTTGCTGTTATACTAAGAGAAAAATAAGATGGAATGTGCTTGTGTGATGCAGTAAGCAGGTGTGGCCAGCACAGAGCCTTGTGCTGATACCTTGGGAAGGCTGAGCTAGAACAGAGTTACAGAATAAAGCAGGGATTTATCCAAAGGATCTCCTCCATGGATCCACCTTGGGCAGCACCAGAGCCCAGCCAGGGCTGCACCCAAGATGAACCAAAATGGCCCCAAAATGCACGGCCGGGCACGGGCTCTGTCCCTGGGATCAGTTCTGCTCCATTTGCACCTTGCAGTTCATTGTCCCATTCCAGCTTTAGCCCTGCAGTCCCACCCTGCTTGTTTTTCTCTCTCCAGCCCACGGGGTTTGTGCTCCTGGGCTGAGATTTGGGTCATTTGTCCTTGGTGCCCAGCTGGAGCAGGAATTGTTTTGTGTCCCTGCTCTGTGCACAGAGCTCACCATCCCATCATGTGAACCCAGACCCACACACTAAAGCAGCACAGAATCTAAAAATATAAAAGTTCAAACCTGAGGCATCAGTGCAGTACCTGATCATGTCATATCAGGAGATTTGCTTTTGTTTGAAGTTTCTTGGCTCAGCCAGGTTGAAGCTGGTGTAGAAGTTTAGCCTATAAACATCACAGAAAGGTGACTGGGAAGTCTTGAAAGACATTTCTTGCTCAAGACCTGAATAGTAGTTTGCATTTTGCTTGCTGCCAGACTGGTTCATCTCTTTTTAAGACCCCCTGGATGCTGAGTTCTCTCTGAAACCAGTGCTGGGAATAGGATGAGGACAGTGTTAAATCCGAGCCAGAGCAGGAGGTTATTCTGCTCTCCATCCTGGATTATACAATTATATGGTTGTGTGTGTATTTCTACTGAGTCAATTTATTGTTTACTTTCAAAAAGCATATTCCCACCAAGCACTAGTAAAATATTTTGTCACATATTTGCAATTACCATGTATTTTCCTTTGATTTTCTACCTGGATGAAAGCTTGAAGAAAGAAGACAAAATTTTCAAAGTCTCTCATGGGAGAGGGATTTGCATGTGTGTGCTTTGTTCTGGAAGGGATTAAATGTGGCTGTCCTTGAAGAAAATACTTTTTATCAAGACAATGAAAACCTCAACAAATTTTAACAATAAACCATAGTCAGCTGAAGATCAAAGGCATTCTGTGAGGTGGAGGGAGGGAGGGACTGGTATTGCTTTTGAAGGATTTTTTTGGGACACATGACATTTTCAGGGCACAGATTTTGCTGTGATTCTGGTTCAAGCAATGTGGCAATGTAGGTAAATTCTTCCACAGGTCCCTCTTTTGAACCTGGTGGTGGAAAATCCCCACAAGTTTAATTCAGATTATTTCAGTGGTGTAGAAGCTGAAAAGATGCTGAGGGTCTTGTTTTGAAGTAGAAGCAACCAAATAGTAAGTGGTGGATCTTTTCACACTGCAAGAGTGGCCCATCTTCCAGTAATTTGCACATTGGTATTGATGCCAGGGGAATAGAACTGGTCAAATAATTTCAGACATCCACATTTATTCAATAAATATTTATATATATATCATTCAATAAATATATATATATTTATTCATATATATATATTTATGCTTCTTTAAAATTTATTGGTGTCTAGGTGAATTTGATGAAAAACATACCTGAAAAATAATTTTGAAAAAAATAAATTGACATATAAAAATATTTTCCATTTTAATTTGAAGCCCCAAAATTTTATGTTAAAATAAAACTAGGGAATTTTCCATTTTGAGGTTGAATGAAACATTGCTTTTGAAACAGTTTTCTTGGGATAGTTTTCCTCTTTTCAGAAAATAAAACTTTTTTGGTTTGACACCAACTTATTAAAAAAAAGTGTTACAGGAAAATAAATATGCAATCAAAGAGTAGAAAAATGAAATGTCTTTGCAGACTTTGGAAGGTCACGCAGAGAGGCATTTTCCCAAGTGGCTTTGAAGCCAGGCCATGGAGGGGGAGCTGGATGGAGTGTTACATTTTGTCCCAGGATGTTTTTACTCATGAATAATTTTAATCTTAAAAAAGAAGCATTAAAATGTACACACTCCAAAAAAAAAAAAAAAAACCAACAAAAGGCTTGTAGAAAACACTTTTAATTATTGATATCTGCATCAATAAGTAAAGCAATTTTTGAGCCTTCTGAGAATCTTAGACTTTATACCATATATAAAAAAATGTGTATTATATTATATGTTACATATTTTTGTGGAAATTGGAAGAATTTTTAGGTGTTATTGTCAAGTGGTTCTGAGAGGTGAAAGACATCTTGTCATTTTGTCAAGTGGTTCTGAGAGGCGAAAGACATCTTGTCATTTCTGGGGAGACAGTGAACAGCACTGAATAGATGACTTCTTCAAGTGAACCTTCTGGCTGATGCCTCCTTTCCTCCTTTTCTTGCACTAATATGGTTTTGCTAGCTAAAGGTCAAACTGCTGACCTGAACTCCATTTCCCAAGTGGCTTCCTGAGTTCTGAAAGAGAGATTTGGATTGAAAGCTTTCTGAATGTCATGCAGTGGCTGTGCCCTCAGTCCTTTGAGAGGGAACATTACTCTGGGATAAACCTTGACATCCTCCCAAGACATCCATCCATCTGATCTTCATTGCAAGACAGAAAAGTATCCTGAGGATGGGGAAAATCTGCTGCATCAGGGAACTCCTTATAACTGCTGGGCAATCTCCCCAGTGCTCCTGGGGAGGAAGAACAGAAATAGTTCTGGGTTGTTGTTATTGTCATCCTCAGACTTCCTCAGCGAGGAAGAGATGGACCTTCTGGAGATGGGAGGTGGTGCTGAGGACCACGTGGAGGATGGGCTGGGATATTTGGCGAGGGCATGGGGGTAATGCTGGTGCACAAAACCTTGAGAGGTGCAGAGAGGGATGTGTCTGGCTGGGTGAGAGCTGATGAAGGTGCACATAAATCAAATATCAAAGCACATCTGCTTTGGAGAGGCAAAGAAGGAAAAAGCTTTGGGATTCTTGTTTCTAGCATGTGAGCTGTCACCCCAACAGCTAGCTCTTTGTTTAAATCCTTGATAATGACTGTGTTTCACAGACTAGATGCTGCTGCCTGGTAAAGTCCTAATTCCTGAGGACACTGTCATTGCACAGAAACTCAGTGTGCTGCTTTGAAATTATTCTGTAGTGTGCCATTCCTTCTTTGATCCTTGTCTCCCAGCCAGGGGGAACCACATCAGCCCTGCAACTCACAGTCCTCAAGTAAAGAAACTGGGGCCAGATTTAGCTGCACATTGGGGCTGAGATGGAAGCACTTCTTGGGAGAAAATGGAAGATTTGCTGTTCTGGCCTCTTCAGGGAATACCCAGCACTAACAGTAAACACAAGATTGGCAAAAAAATCTGTTTGCAGCTTGTTTTTTAGATGCATGGTCTAACTGAATTTATAAAAAGGCAACAATTGTAATGTCTCTATCAGATTTGCAAAATTAATCTTTCCCTTGAATCTCCACAAAACAACCCCAGACAAACGCGAGGAAAATCGCATCAGCAACATCAAAAATTTAAATCCCCCAATCTGGGAACAAATCAGAAAGAAAAATACCCCCGGGGAAAGTAAACTAATAAAATAACCTCCACAAAACCCCTGCCCTCAGCAGTGTTTTAATCCAAAAAAGGGGGCAGAAAAAGCCACAAATTCCCTGAAGCCGAGCAAGGCTTTGCTGGTGCCAGTGATTTTATGGGGAGGGCACTTGGCAGGAACATAAATAATGCCATGAGACAGATCTCCATCTGCAAACAGAGCCCTCCAAATAATGCTCAAATGCCCCTTGGCTTGGTTTGCCCCTAGCTGCAAGCAGCTCCTGAGCCACCTTTGGAAGTTTTGGGCTTTTCTTGCGGAGTGAGGGGCTGGGAAAAGTGGATTTTGGGGGCTGGGATTGCAGAGGAAGCTGAGGCCTCCAGCCCTGCACAGGAAGCAATCTCAGAGCAGGCCTTAAATGCCAGATTCCAGGCAGAGTTTAACTAACCACTGACAGCTCTGTAAACAAAGCAGGGACAAAAAGAGAACAGCTTTCCCTTTTCTGGTAGTCATTTTTGGTTTGGGGGCTGCAGGGGAATTCTGTAATAGTCGGCTTGATGGGATATAAACCGAGGCTGGGAAGGCTTTGTATATGAAGAACTGTAAAGGGGAAAGTACTTCATGGACTAAATCATAAAGAAGAAGGTAGGGCACGGGGAAAACGCGTGGATTCAGCTGCAAAAATCGTATTGCTGCTCTTCGTTCTTTGAGCAGGGTTTGTACAGAGTTTGTCTTCCCTTGCTGGTATTTAAAAGCAGTGGCTTATTTTTCTTGTTTCCCTTTACTTTTTTTTCTTCCCCTGTCCTCTTTTCTCTTTTTCTTTCTTCTCTCATTTTCTCTTCACTCTCTTTTTTCTGCATTTCTGGAGGTGGGGGTGGGAACAGCCTGCCGGGGACTAACTTCTGCAGAACTTTTAATTATCTGTGCAGCTAAAGAAGACAAGAACGCTCTTGTGCAGTGCTTTTATCGCTTGCGGTGAAAAATTGGAAGCTGGAAGTTAAAAATCCTGCTGAATTGTTGCTTTTGTTAGTGGAAAAGACCTGTGACGTTACAAATAGCTAGTCTGTGGCTAGCAGATGTATACAGTCCTTGCTTGAAGCATGTTGATTTAATTTTAACTAGGAAACTAAACGCAGGCACGGGATATGTTTATCCTTCAAGACGTTTCATTAATCTTGTTTATCTCAACAATACTGAGGAAGTCGAGTTTTTTGATGGAAAAAGAAAATAGTTACAGCAGAGCTAAGGCAGCAAAACAAAACTAAATGGACTCAGTTGGTTAGATGCATGCCTTGTGCTTTCACTCTCATCTAAGTGATCATCTCCCTTTTAGATTTGGATCTTCCCAGAGCTTGGAACGCTTAAACACCCACCATGGATGACTTTGAACGCCGCAGAGAGCTCAGGAGGCAAAAGCGTGAGGAAATGCGCCTGGAAGCAGAGAGGTGAGTTACTGCAGCTGGAAAATGGTGCTGGTGCCTGGCCTTTGAGCAGTGGCTGTGAGAATTTCTGCCTTACCTTCCAAAGAGTCCTTGTGCTAAAGATATGTGCCAAAATATCAGCTTTAGCTAATGTTGGGGGTTTTGTGTTGTCTAATTTCCTTAGACTGCTGGAAATGTCTGGCTCGTAGTTATTTTGCTACAAGGATAAATGTAAACAGCAGAGGTGGTGGAATATGGCATAGAAATATGGCAATATTTCTATGGAAATCATAGAAAGGAAAGCTCATCCTCACATGCTGTGTGAGTGCTGTGCAGAAGGGATTGTGTTTGCCATATATTTATATATACTAAAGGTAAAGTTATAATATATAAGTTGAAAGCTGGGATACAATTGGTATATGTAGTATAGCATATGTGTGAATTGTCTGCCATTCCTGTGCAGTTGCTGTTGGGTTTTTACTGCCTGTTGCTTTTTACTTATTTTCAGTCACTTTATGTAGGCATCAAGAGCAGCATTTGCTGTCAGTTGTCACAGATTTACTTTGATGAAATGAGAGCAGAATTTGATGTGGGTATGATGATATCAATTTATGAAAGAAATACCATGAAAATACTGGGAATGACATTTCATTAACTAAACCCATTTTACACCTGTACAGTCCTGTTTGCTTTAATGAAATTTCATGATTTACACTGGTATAAGCAGGGAGAAAGGCTCCATTTATTTTTGAAATGTCTTCAGTGATAAAAAGATTTGATTTAGCTTATTAACAATGCAATGATTAAAAAAAGAGCTAGGTTTAAGCGCATTTTGTTCTAATTTTTGTACTGAATTGTGAATAGAGACTTCATTTTCGTTTCTTCTTCTTTGTGCAAAGCTGTTAAAGGAAAGGCCAAGACCTTGGTGTTTGCTGGGAATAGAGGCCTTGGGTGGTCTGTGGAGGATGTTAGGGGCTGTAGTTTTGGGGTTTCTATAGAAAAATGCCACTTGACTCCTCTTTGAAGACCTCCAGGCTCTCAATGAGCATTTGGAGGCTGCATGGTGACCTGGGCATCAGCCCTGTGGTGTGGCTGGTTTGGGCAGGCAGGGACAGCCCCAGGGTTGAGGATAGTGGGCTCTGCCCTTGCCGTCCCTGGAGCTGAAACAGGGTGTCACCAGTGTCCCATCCTGCTAATGGGAAGTGGATTTTCCATGTCTGGGGTGCCTTGTTGGGGTTTAATGTGGTGCTTTCATGGAGGAGGAGCTTGGTGGTAGCCAGGCTGGAGGAGAAGGGCTTGGGCCTGTGTCCCTTTTTCCCCTAATCACTGCAGATGTGCTCCATGCCCTTTCCCACACAGTTGAAGGCTTTCAAAAATAAATTACTGTACGCTAAATCTTGCTGTCCTCCCTTTGCTGCTGCCAGCTTCAAGCATTCAAGCACAATGACTCAGACCCCTGAAAAGTCACAAGACTGCTTTAAAAATCTCAGGATCTTAACAATAATTTAGTCTGGCCTTTTTATTTTTGGTTTGCTTTAACAATAACAGAGACTGATTCTCAAGTTGGGATGTGAAACTGGGAGCTGGGACCTCCCAAATCCTGCTCTCAAAGAGAGGGCAAAGTGGGGCAGGAGCTGAGCTGAGCATCTGCCCCCGTTGCAGGGCTCACACAGAGGGAAGGGCAGCAGCACTGGGGCTGTTATTAACAAATGAACATGTGATGCTACATTGGTTTTGGCAAATTCAGATTTTTGGGGATTTGGGGATCATCTTCGCCTTTAATAATACGACCACAACATGTTCGCATGTCATAAGCTGCAGAAATCTGCTTGCCAGACTTGCCTCTGAATGCTTTCAGGTGTTTTATGAAGTGGGTTGTGCAGTCCTAAAGCGCAGCATGGAGGTTGGAAATGTTCCTTCATAAGTTCTGAGCAGAGGCCATCCCCCAGCCCTCCCATCAGTGGCTGGAGCCTTGCTGCGGAGAATCCAGCCCTGGTTGCAGGCATTTCTGCTGGGAGATGGAGAGATGGATACCTGTGTAGGCTATAACATGCTTGCCAGGTCTCTCAAACACTGTTTAGACTTTGAGTAGAACAGCAAAGCCAGAAATGCCAGCAGCCATTCCCACCAGCAGTGTTGTAACTCAGCATTTTGCCTTTTCCTGGAATAAATGTCCACTGGAAGCCTGTCTTTCTAGCTGGATGCTGTGCCCAAGAAAGACTGAGGGGTGAAAATGCAGCAGCATGGACTCCAGCTTCACATGCCCAAGTGGCTTGGTGTTGTTGTGCCTTCATCAGAGCCAGAGGCTGTGTTGGAGTGGTGAGGATACATGAGCTGTTAGGTTCCCAAGTGTTTGTGGTGCTGGGGCCACTCATGTCCAGCTATTCAATATCAGGAGAAGCTCAGTGTAAGATCAGTCCTTGAGGTCTGGGGCTAGGCTTTGTGTTTTGGGTTTTTTTTCCATGTTCCATGTTCGAAATTATACTTTTTTTGTGCTGTGTATTCTGGGTTCACATGCTTGGGACTGATCCTGAGGACTCATTTTGTCTTTTGAAGACCAACATTGCATTTCACCCCTGGTATGTGCTGTGGCTAGTAGCTCATGCAGAGTCAACTCAGATAAAAATTGACAAACAAAGTGTTGGTTTGGTTTTTTTTGGGTTTTTTTTTTGTGTTTTTTGTTTTTGGTTTTTTTTTTTTTTGTTTTGTTTTGTTTTTTTTTTTGTTTTTTTGGGTTTTTTTTTGTTTTTTTTTTTTTTTGCATTTTAAGTTCTTATAATTTCAAGGTACTCCAGACATTCTGGATTCTCCACACAGGCTCACTGTGCCCACCCAGAAATGTTTTCCAGCCAGAGTTATTTTTTTAAACTATTTATATTTGTCTGGATCTCTGGAGGCCTGTCAATGTGTTTGGAGCAGCACTGCAGACCTGTCTAGGGGGCACATTTCCAACAGCAGACATGTGGGACTTTGTCCAGCTCTCTCCCAGGCTGTCAGATTTATTGCATGTGCTCACCCTGGCAGGGACCCAGCAGCAGCTCAGGTACCTCAGGGGTGAAGGAGGATTTTCAGGCACAGCCTGGGAAAGCCAAGACAAAGTATGGCAGTGTTAGCTTGTGCCCATCTGGCAGCATTCTGTATCTGCTGTGAGGTCAGGGAAAAAAGGAAAACCTCCAGCTGTTGGGGTGGTGGGGTGTGCTGCATCTTTGATTGCTCTGTGGCAAAGCTGAGGCTTTGTGCTGTCCCCAGGGGCAGAGGGACTGCTCTGTCTGGGTTTTATAAATCCCTGAGGTACCAGCCTGGAGCCAGAGGGAACCTTTGCACTGATTTCAGTGGCCTTTGGATTAAGCCCTACCTGAGTTATTCCAGCCAGCTGATTTATGAGGCAGTGGCAGCCCTGGAAGGAGCTGGGTGAAGGCTTTGCCTTCCCAGCACAGGGTACATTGTGTGCTGGGGTGTCAGGGCTGTCACACAAGGGAGCTGCACGTAGCTGACAGGAAGAATCCCACGTGGAATTGGAGCACGGGGACTGACTGCTTTCAGCAAGGGAAAAAGCAAATGCCACCTGCTGCGTTGTGCCTCTTCCTAGGCAGTAAAAGATGTTCTCTTGAACAAAACCATCGGGTTTTGTCATTTTGATGTTGTAAGTGATGCTGGAGGAATTGAGCCTGGAGCTGGGTAGGATTTGTGTGTGTCTGCAGGGGTGGTGCTTTCTGAGTGCCTTGCTGGTCCACTTCAGTCTGCTGCAGCTGCATTGAAAAACGGAGGTGAAATACTTCTTGTAATGACAATGGACCTAATTCCTTGACTTCAGCATAACTGAGAGCAAAAATAAGCTCCTTGAACTCTCTAAAGAATATTTCTCAGGTTAATCTATTTAGCACTAAAGCCTCAAATTTACAAGTGGCTGACTTGCCATTGAACCAGCAATGAATTTTCGCTTCTACTTTTTGTGGTTGTTATTTTGTTTGAATTTGCTTTTTGTTTGTTGATTTTATTTATTTATTTTTAAATGATACTGGGAAGCTGATCCAATTTGCTCCATTGTCACATCATCACTTCTGCAGACTTCAGGAAGGTCTTAGGGACATTGTCAGGCTGGCCTCCATTTAGCTGAAGCTTAACTTTGAGTGTGAATCAGAGTTTTGCCCTGTGTCATGTTCTTCCTCAAGGAATTGTAGATCATATCACGGGGAAGGAGAGATGTTGGTCATCCTGTTGTGAAAATATGGCAAAGAGAAGGGGTTAACTGGATCAAGTACTATTACTAGTTATTTACTAATAATTACTATATTCACCCTAAAAATTTTATGTTAGTAGGGCATAGAGAAAAACACTGCCACAAAGCTGTATGGTTCCTGATATCATTTATTTCTAAAGGCAGTGGTTAAAGATTTCTTTATTTTTTTAAAAAAAAGATCCTGCAGGTGGGGGATGGCAGCAACCTCCAGGCGGCTAAAAAATCTCCTGGGTTAGTAAATTGCTTAATTCAGTTTAAGCTAAAACAAGACATGTTGTTAATCCCAACTTGGTATAACTGAAAAAGAAGTTAAATTAATTTCAGTTTGGATCTATGAAGGTGTGTAGAGAACCAGAAAGACATTTCATGTGCTTTTTGCTGTTCCTGTGTTTCTTTTTTTCCTTTTTGCTGTTGAGGCTGTTGTAGCTCTGGTAGCACACAAAAGACTGATTCAGCAAGTTAAGAAGGTCAAACCAGCAGGGTACATCTTTGCAGGACAATGAGAAGCACATTTTTTATCTTCTGGGGAAGTTAACACTGGACACATTTGTGACCGTAGCATCTTAATGCTTCTGGAGAGCAAAGTTATGTTGTCTTTGCCAGCCACAGAAAGTAAAAAATGCCCTTCTCCTGTCCAGGACAGCGAGGGTAAGGCTGTGTCCGTGTCAGATCAATGTGAATGACCACAAATAATTTTTGAAGCTGTTTTTCATTCATACAATGGAGTTAGCCCTGGTATGGGGTGTACATTAGTGAGAAATGTTAGACAGTACAGAGTTTAGGAATTACACAAAAATTGTTCCTTTCTAGTTTCCTTTTTCTTGAAACACTAGGAGTTGCCCATTGCTTGTTCTCAAGCATCTGGTTATGTTTTTATGAAGTTTTCAGAGATTATGCTTCAATTCAGGTTGGTGTTGAGGAAAGAAGAATATGATCTTAATACAAGTTTTCAATGAGTGCATGTTTGACCATAAGAGAATCTGGCTCCATATGTGTTCCATGTAATTTCCCAATGTTCATGTTTTATTTCAGAATTGAATTTCCCCACAAGTTAAGCCTCTGTCCTCTTAAGGGCTGTGCTCCTGTCTATTGCAAGTCTCTTTCTCCACTAGAAAAAAACCTATAGTGGTTTTATCTCTCCATGAACTTCATATATCCTGAAGTTGCAAATATTTTTGGGATTTCTGTTTGTCTTTCTGTAAAACAATCACTTTTTGCTAGAGCCAAGACATGACATCTTCTGCCCAGGAGTTAAATATCAAGGCACTGAGTAAATAAGATTAGAGATGCGTGAGAGTTGAGAACAAATTGAAGCAGAGTGCTCCAGCTGTTAACCTGTCTTCACAGCTGCCTGGAATTCCAGGACTGACAGGACATATTTGGGTTGTTGAGGTGGGTTTGGCCCTTCACACTGAATCTCTGTTGTGCAATTTTTGGAGTTCATTCTCAACCCAGGCAGAAAAGCATGACCCAGTGGCTCACTAAAACCTTCTCTACTGCAGGCATTCTCAAGTGCGAGTGGATGCTAAACAATTCTTTGCTATTGCAGCATTTCAAATGCCCTGGAGGAAATAATCAGATGTATGGAAAGCTTGGTGGAATTTAGTGGTTAATTTTTTGTGGTTTTCAGATTGCATTTTCTTTAAAATGCAAGAGAAATGTTTCATGAGAGCAGTTTTGTTCTTCCAGAGAGTTAGACATACAGAGTACAGACTTCACTGAGCTGAACCCACTGCAATTCCTAAACAGACAACAAAATCAGCTCCTTAATATTTCATATTATAGTCCAGATTTTGGATTATAGTATGTTAAAATCACTCTGTAATCTGTGTCCTCTGTATTCTGTACCAGCCAAGCTTTTAGGAGAACAGCTCCAACCTAGCACCCTGACAGTTGGCATAATGCCCCATCTTTCATCTCTTGCAATCACCAAGGAATTTTGGAAATAATTGGGTCTAAAAGAGTCCCCTCCAATCCTGTAATCAGGTAACCCACCTACTGCCAGTGGATAACCTGCCCTTTGTTTCCTACTGTAAATTTATTAGCTTTAACTGGACTGATGTCCTTTGTGAGCTGGACCTTATTTAAATATCTAAGAAATACAGGCATGGAGGCACAGATTTTTGTGCTTATTGTTGATAATTCTGACAAGCATGGCTGCTTAAAAGAGCACCATGTGAGGAGCAATATAAGATGGAATTTTATCATGATTTTCAGGATCAGACCAAAACACAGGTACAGCACAAAGAAAACAGTGAGTCTCAAGAAATGTAGCTGGTATAGTACAAATAAGTGTCAATGGCTTTCCTGCCATGTTTGTGTTGAAAAAATTACATATGTTTAGTATCTTAGATGGAAATTGGCAGTATGCAGTCTGTTAAACCAGGGCAGACTGCAGCACTCTTGCATCTCTGCCCTTCAAACAGGGTAAGTCATATCTGCCACCAGAATTTTCTCATACAAAAGACTTCAGATACTTGAAATGCAAAAAGGCTGTATCAATGAACATTGGCCTAAGGTTGGGAAGGCACAGAGGCTTCAAACTTTCTGTGCCATCCACAGCAGGGTACACAGCTTAACTTCTCTTATCTCCGCATGGCAGAGACCAAGGGCATTGTTCTGAACTGACTTGGAGTTAAAAAAAGGTTCTTGGTCCCTGGTCTACTTCTGTCAGACTCTTAGGCAGGGAAATCCCTCTATTTCTGTATTTCTTCCTAGACAATAAGGATGTAAATGATCTCTCAGCTGCTTAGTAATTTTCCATGTGCCTGATATCCACAACTAGTGCAAGTGGCAGAGTTAATTTAATTCACTGTATAAAGCATTCTCACGCCATAAGAGTTTACCTCACCATGTGCTTACAAATGAGTTGCCTGAAAAATCTGCATTAACCCTTCCTTTGACTAAATAAGGCCTAATATTTAATAGTGATGCTCAGCAACAAATTTCATTTAGTTTAAAGAAGAGCAAAGGGAATACTGGGTTGTTCCCATACAGAAGAAGCTGATGGTTGAATATCCCTGTGTCTTAGGAAAGGTTTAAAAAACACTCTTCAGGCAAATATGTTTGATATATTTACCTGCAGTATTGTATTCTGTAGGCTGCATATGTGTATTGCAAGGGTCTGGACAGAAGAACGACTAATGTCAGCCTTTAAAACTGCAAATTTGCAGACTTGGAATGATATCTCTTAGTTATTACATTTAAATGCCTTCTTCTAAGAGAACAAGAACATTGTTGAGCTTATTGCTTAATGATGTTACTTTTCTTCAGAGCATTCCAGGCTCAGAATGATAGAAATTATCAGACATGAGAAAAATTGCAGTTATTGCCCAGCTGTAAGACTCTTTAAGGAGTAACATGAAAATAAATTTAGCCAGAGTATTTCTAGCAGCATCTGCTTCTCAGTGTGAGTTTGCATTTCATTAACATCTTTATGATCTAATATCTGAAATTAAACCAGATAATCAGGAGATGAGACTTCCCCTTAAAAAGCGGAGGCCAACTGGTTTGCAGGGATAATAGATGAAATGAAGTCAAATGCTAACAAGTTTTACACACGAATAAGCAGAGTTATGTAAACACCATCAGACTGCTGGCAGCCCAGGCAAAGCCATCCCTTCACAGCTCAGTTCAAAGAACCACAGAGGAAAAATGTGATTTACAAATGAAACCCCAAGCTGATTTCAACTTGCAGAAGCATCTCATTTGGCCGATTAGCTTCTGCACTTTTGGCTTTGCGCCTTTAAACAAGCTTTTAATTACTGGAGATAAATGTTTATAAGCAGCTTTATTTCTCTCATCGTAACCTACTTATTAGCTCGTGCTAAACGAGGAGAATCCCTCTTGCCAGCAGATTGTCCTTGCATGATCAAGGTCTTTCATGGCATGAAGGAACTCATCAGGTGGCTGTGCTTCTTGGGCTAATTAATTCATCAGCACACAGCTCAGGAAATGTTCCTGGCCAGAAATAAGTGGCCAACCAGACCTTGAGGAAGAAGTGTGGTGACAGCAGAGTCCCCAGGAGCCTGAGCAGAGGAACAGGTCAACACAGTGATACAGCCATAGATTAGGAGCAGTAGTGGTTGTGTTGGTGCTGCAGCTGAGCCCTCCTCTTCCTGGGGAGCAGCGAGGGTGATGGGAAGTGGAAAAGTAAGCAGGATGCATTTCTTTTTGTTTATTGGAGAGTATAAACCAGTGGGTAGTGTGTGTGACAGTGAAAGGTTAGCTTCACGTTGGTTGACATTAAGGAAATATAAATAGATGCTGTTTTGCTCCTTTTTATGTCAAAACTTGTTGGTTGGTCCAAATAAACTTGTTTATTAATAGTCTTTGCTAGATAGTCTTGAATAAAAGGCCAGCAAGTTTGTCATGCTGACATAGAAAATCAAGGGAAGGCTGCAACTCAACAGCAAGTTGTGACTATCTTTTGATTAGGGATTTTGGTTTTTGGGTATTTTTCTCTGGCATTTTTCTAAAAACATGCCTCAGTTTCCTTTAAGGTAGGTTGTGACCCGTTTTCAATGCAGACAGCAAGGACTGCTCTAGCAAAGGTTATCTTCTAGGTGGACTGGGTTCTTGTGCTGGGACCAGAAGAGGTGCTCTGAATTGGTACCCAAAAGCAGAGCTTCTTCAAGTGTTTGGTGAAGTTACTGCTCCATACTGCTACTTCCCTCTTCCACCAGCTTGAGGCAACATTTTGGTGTAGGCAACATTTTGGTGTATGGATTGATTGATTGAATTGAGCAAGTACTTGCTTCTTAGTGAGGCCTCTTTGACCTGATGCAGACATATCCTGGCAAATTTTAAAGTCAATTAAGTGCACAGAGTGGAAAGAAAAAGCTTGGGAGGGTGAGCACAGTCATGTTTGCACTGGGAGGTTTGCACAGATTTAATGCACTTGGTTTCAAACCAGGTTTGGGGTAGTTTTTTGCTATTTCTCTGCACACACCAGGACTCTGTAGCTGTGATGCTCTTCTTAAGTCACTGAGAACACAGGCAGTAATGTGTTCACAAGACACATCTTCCCACCACCAGACAGGTTCCTATGTGTAATAGCTTAATTTGGAGAAATATGTCTTTTGAGGTTGTGTTTGAGCAGAATTCCAATGAGCAGACAGTGTTAACAGGAGCAAGCTGGTTTCATTTATAACACTGTCAGCCCTCTAGTGATAGGGAGAAAATCAGATACTCAGTGTATCAATCTTGGGAATTTCTGAAAGGCAGTGCTATAATTACAATGGTGAGAAAGATATAGGGCTGAAGTTGGCTCCGGAGCAGAATGCTTACTTTATGTAAAGAATAAAACTATTTCCATCTGTGGTTTTTAGCAGAGAAAAGAAATATGGTGGTATAAATGGCTTTAAATGAAATGGACATTTTGGGAGCAGGGAAAAACAACAAGCAAGTAACCTCACAAATTTGTTTTTTGATCTTCACCTGAATTCCAGAACTGTTACTCTAAACAGTCATCAGATTTGCACAGAAATGCTTACAGCTGGGATGTGAACCACCACAAAAACTGCTTCTATGCCTCCCACTTTTCAGTGCTATCATCTCTTCAGAGGACCAGAGCACAGCAGAGACTGGAAATCCATGAACAGAAGGGGATTTTTTGTCCTTCTGCCCCCTCATGAGATGATTATATCATTGTATTGGCATGTCACATCATGCCATCCCAAAGTCTTCCACCTGCAGTGTGTTTTGTCCCTTTTTCCCACACAGAAAATGTTTGGTTAGAAATGAAAACAAAAAAAAAATTGTGTGTATTTCCACAGGAATAGGATGATGTAGTTTCTTCAGAAGAGGTTTCAAGCTGAACAGTCCTCAGAGCTTTGACAAGTTCATTTTCAGCCTGCACAAAATGACAAGCTTGTTCTGGGCACTGTTGCCCGGATCATTCCCGAGATTCTCCAGCAGCCACTACTTGAGTGTCTTAATAAGGCAGTGCCAGAGCTGGGAAGGACAAGGAGATGGATTTTCTAAACACTGCCTACCCATGGATTCCTTTTATGGTCCAGCTTGCACAGTGGGGTATTCCCCTGAAGGTCAGGACACGGATAACAAAGTGCTTCCCACTGCAGCTTATTTTTTGAGTGCAGGCATCATTTGTCTGGTGCCACACATCCAGGCTGTTCTGAGAAGGAGAAAGAGATAGTTGGGTAGGGAAGTGTGGGATAAAGGGGAAAAAGCAGGGCCTGAAGTTCTGTGCATTTGGCACTGATGCTATTGCCGCAGGATGGATGGATTTTGCTGTTATTTCCCCAAAAACGCCCCTCAGAATGTCCTCTGCAGGATTTCAGGGATCAGGTCACCCCACAGCAATACCAAGGGCAAATTTTCATGTCATGGCCATGAATTTGGCTCTTCCTTCTCCCAGAAAAATGAGATAGAGTGCTAATGACCTTTTCAAACCAGTGAGTTATGATAGCTGGAGGGTTTGTCTGTGCTGGAATGCCACAAGAGGAATTTGTTTAAGGAAAAGATTTAATTCCACCCCCCCTTCCCCCTCTTTCTTGTACAAGCTAGAGTATTTTCTCTCATTAGCATGTAATTGTCTTAGACTGGAGGATTGAGTAAGTTCCTTCAGGGCTATATTCTCATTTCTCACCCAAATTTCTGATGGTATGGATGAGTCATGTCAATATTCTAACGAGAAGGAATATATTGGTGATTAAATTAATATGAGAAAATCTCCTACTAAGTAATGAAAATATCATCATGTTTTTCCAGGCCTGAATATAAGTGGAAGATATACATAAATTGAATGAAGAAAATATATCTTCAAGGCAAACCTGAAGTGTTCAGGCAAATCCAATGGACCTGTAATCTAATTTTTAGTTTACTGATTATTATCAGATGGCCTAATACGGTACCTAATAAACTATGAAGATAATGAAAGACTTCAGCTGTGTCACCAGCTCTGACACTGTTTGAGTGAAGAGAAGTGCTTGAAGGTGTTGTTTTGGTGACTCATATCTTGAAAGTCTAACTTTCTTCATCTGTTTCTCTGTTTCTCTTTGCTGGCTCCATCCTGATTTCACCTATGGTGCTCACATCATCCTTACAATGAGATCCTGATGTACTGCCTTTGATATCACCACAGGTCTTGCATGCTCGTGGTTATGCTGACTTTGGAGGAAATGTGACTTCTCAGTCTGTTGGCTGTGTGGTTTTGCTGGATAGAATATCTTGCTCTGAGGAGATAAAGGCATAAATGCACAGAAGTGGAGTAAAGACCAAAAAACATGCAGTTTAGCTGATGAAAGCTTTTAAACTCCTGCCTTTGCTTGGAGATAACAGAAGAATTCTGAAATTCAAGCAAATAGAAATGAAAATGTTTTAAAGCAGGGTAGGTCTATGACGAAAGGGTTGGCTGCCACTTAAACTCAGGGGACCCATTTAACAGGCCATGTCATACATTCAAAGCTATTCCATGTTAAATTGCATTCTCTTTCAAGGCTTGCCCTCCTTTAATTCTGAATTCTGTTTTTGAGGGTTGTGCCTGTTTAATTAACAATTACTCTGGATTTGAGGGATTGGTATAACTGAGAGCAGGGTTCTTCTGCCCCATCCTCATTCAGCTGCTGGCAGAAATTCTGGTAAGATGTCTTGGTGACTAGCAATGACTTTTCCATCACCAGCCCATCTTCATTTATTTATTGCTTGTTCTTCCCTCAGCTTGGGCTGTACCCTGTCATCAGTTTCCAAGCCAAATTCTTTATGGAAGCCAACAGGGAGTCCCTGCGCAAAGGGAAATGACATAATGTTGCCCTTTAGTCCTACCTACAGAGAAGCAGGCTTGGGAAATGTACAGATTTTCCTAATTAGCCAGCACTGAATTTACAGCATGTGATCATTTTCTATTGACATCCGGCAGCAACCCAACACGTTGTAAATTCGGCCGTTTGCATTCCAGACAATTGTTTTCAATCAAAATATTCTGGATGTTGTCTTTATTTGCCGTGCATATGGTAGATGTTGGGGTCTTCAGTGCTCTGAGGTAAAGAATGTGCCATTTTAATGGGCAACATGGAGTGTTCTCAGCTAAAAATATTTCCTTGTCCTGTTGGAGTGCGTGATTTTGTAGGCTGCCACCTTTTACTGCATTTTGCTGGAGATGTGTGCTTCTATAGTTTGTGAAACACTTTTGATATGAAAGATGCTTCAGTGAATGTAAGCTGTTATCATGTGAATTGTCACCTTCCACAAGGAAAGGGTTTTTCTGTGTTCATGGCCTGCTTCTGTGGCACCTTCAAGCTGTTCTTCTGCAGCACAGGATAAACGGAGTTGCAGAATGGGTTTAAAATGGAGACTTTCCTAATAGGACAGCCTCTTTGCTAGTTAGAATTCAGACTCTTTAAAGCTTAAATGCTTAATTAGGTGAAGTAAGGATGTAAGCATAAACATAAGGAAATGTGGCCAGGGCAGACTGCTTGAAAGGGAGCTGAAAGTGATCCCTTCTATTGGGAATAGTAATGCTATTTTTCACTGCTTTTGCTCCTCATTTTAGCACTGTAGTGCTTCTCATGATGAAAGCTGCTTTGTACACCTCTATAACTAGAGCTTCTGGCATTTTATCAATTATTTACTAAATGTATATATGTGTATATACATCTATCTATCTATACATATATATATCTCATCCTTTTAGCAGGGTAGTTCTGTTCCTTTACCTTTCCAAATGGGGAAAGGTAAAGGAACACTCAGCCCCAAACCTATCAGAAGAGAAGTATTAGTGCTTTTTGCTTGCCTCTTTGCTTACCACATCTTCTCCAGGCTGCAGAATTGGGAGAATGATGTGCAAATCATCCAGGCCCACAGCTTTTAGCACCTGTGCTTTGGTACAGGCCACTTTTAGAAGAAGCCATGAAAAGCAGCCTTGGTCACAGACGTCAGCAATCATTCTCCAGAAGTTTTAAGGTCTTTGGAGGTTGTTCCAGCTCTGTTTCGTCTAATAAGGATTCTGTGTATGTTTTATGGCAGGGAAAATTGCATATGGAGCCATTGCTTATCTTGCCACTGGCTGTTGGCTCCTGGGTGCTGATAGGGAGATCTTGCACTGTGTCTGCTGATGATGTCTCCTGGCAAGGGAGGCTGATAAGGTGGATACCCTGATAATGCTGGGCCTACTGGCTGTTGGGTGGCTGGCACTGAGGTGATTTGCATGGACTGCAGGGCTTCTGTGGAACAGCTGTGCTCTTAATAAACCTTTTCAGCTGGAAAGGAGTAATTCCTCCTTGTAACTCCTTTCCACCTGGATTTTGTGGGATTTCACCTCTACAGGTTTTGTTTGAGGAGACTGAAGGATGTTTCAAATGCCTGTGTGAGCTTTGGAGTCACATCTAGAATGGTCAGTGGACAGGGTACTTTAATGTTGCTGAGCATGTGTGTGAGAGGAGAACATGGGGGACATCTGGAGACTTATTCTGTCCAAAACTAACAGACATGATGCTGCATTTTTGGGAAAGCAATCAAAAATTAGGGCAGGAGCAATACCAGACCCTTTGACTGGAGGTGCTCTTCTGCCATTTGAACTGGATTCATCATCTGGGACAGCAGCTATGGCCATATCAGATAGTATTTTTTCCCTGGTTTTGTCTCTTTTCTCCTTTCCTTTTTCTCCGTTCCTTTTTCTCCTTTCCTTTTGACTTCCTCCTCCCTAGCCTGGTTCCCCATTATTTATCAATTAAATATGCTGGGAGTAGTGAGCTGTTGACCTCAAAATCAGGGAGGGGGGCTGTGGGGGTAACGGTTGTTATCCTGTTCCAAAAGCTGTAATATGGATACCAGAAAGAATGAGAGGCAGATGTAGAGGATGCTGTTGAGTTGCCATTGGTAGAACAGAATGTTCTGCACTATCCAGCCATGGTTGTTGCAAACCATACAGTATGAGTGAAATGTGGATGTCAGTCTGGAGCTCTTGTGGGGTTCACAGGCTCCTCATTACATTGCTACACTGTGTGTGATTGATTACACTGCCATTTAAATTCCATGCCTCAAACCAGCTTATTTTGCTGCAAAGAGTTTGCTTCCACTGAGAGCTGCCTGCAAGTGAAGAGAGTATTATCACTCGGGCACTCCAAGGTGCCTGTTTGCTGTTCCTGATGCCAGTAAAATTCTGATTGACTTCATTACATAAACTGGATTAAATGCTTGTAGGCTTGTTTGCCATGAAAACCTGGATGGCTGGTGGGGAGCTAGGAAAGAGTGCTGAAAACTGGGAATGCTTACCCCAAACCCTTTTTCATGTATGAAATTGAAGGGGAGGGGGACAAATTCTACATTTCCTGCAAGGTGACAATGAGCAGCTCTGGTTTTCTCCAGATGGAGAATATTTTCTGATGATTGCTCCATTGAGACATAAGGATAGAGGCGTTGCCTTCACTGAGCTGTGACCCTGGTGTCCCTAAATTGTGCTTAGTAACTCCTCTTTTTGCTGTACTTCAAATCAGTATTTTTCAGCATTATTTGGAGTCACAAATTGGAAACCAACATCAAAAACTTAAACAAGTTTCAAGGTCATATTTAGTTTAAGCTGTTATTCTTTTCCTGAAAAGTGATTCAGTCCAAATAATGACTTCTAAAAGTCTTTTTAAAACTCAAATATTAACTTGAATTGAAGGAGCCAAACTGAAACCAAACCAAAGCTGAGCTGAAAACTGTACATCAGTTGAACTTTATGAGCAGAGGTGTACTGCAGAGTTGCTTACACCTGTGCAAGGGAAGGACCTCTGCTCTGAAATTCTTGCTGTCTTAATTAACACAGGGTGTGCACAGCTGATTGACAGTGAAATGGCAGAACATACAGTCAGGCAATTACAGATAACACAAACTGTGGTCAGGACTCATCAGATTGACTGTGGAGTCGCTGGCAAATGTGACCCAGACATGGGGATTGCACTGAAGGATGAGTTTTATAGGAAGAGCTAGAAAGGAACAAAGCAAAATCTCTCACCTACTTCTACACTCCAGGATGTTGCTGCTTCCCTGAGACAAAAAGGAAGGACACAGTTCCTTTGGGGAGTTAAGCTGGGGCATTTGTGACCCTGTTAGATCCATCTACTGGGACACAGGCCCTTTGTCATGTACAGGTGTGGGGATACCTTACCCCACTTGGATCACAGGTGTGCCTTGTTCGAAAAAATTATACCATAATGGCTGCAATCCACTACCATGAGTTATCCAAATGAAGACTCCTATGGATTTTAAAAGCGTATTTACAAGCAATTTTATTTTTCCTTGTTCAAGGCTGAAGGCAACCAAAACAATAAGAAGTTGGCAAG
Source organism: Ammospiza nelsoni (assembly GCF_027579445.1). NCBI lineage: Eukaryota > Metazoa > Chordata > Aves > Passeriformes > Passerellidae > Ammospiza > Ammospiza nelsoni. The sequence continues at coordinate 70,772,642 of NC_080637.1, forward strand.
TGCTGGGAGTGGTCAGACCAAGGGTAGTTAAAAGATTTAAAAGAGGGAAAACGCATTAGGAAGAGGAAATTTTTAAAGCATCTCCCATGAGCTGAGTTGGTGACTCTGCCCCAGGAGGTTTCCCAGTGGTGCAGGATCATATCCAGGATGTGGGGATCCTCCTGAATTGTCCCAGGCAATCCTGGCTCCAGACTCTTGCTGTGAGAGAGCTCCTGGGCAGCCAAGGTAGGGCTGAGACATTTGCTCACTCTTTATTTCAGCTCAGCACCTCGCCCTGCAGTGCTCAGGTGTCAGCCTTTATGCCATTTGGGTATTTGGCCTGTGATAAATGGACCAAGGGGTTTTTCCTTCCCTCCCTTGAGTACTTAAAGCTCCATTGTCAGCATTCAGGAAAGCTGTGTTTAGACTGAGTTGGAAAAGGGTACCAGTATGGCTAGCTGACGCAAGAGCGGTTTATTTTCCATTTTAATAACTCTTTAAACAGACCCTACATTTGTATGTAGCTCCTTTGTTGGAATAAAAATCTTTGTTGGAGGCGACTAGACAGCTATAAATAGCTGTCGTGAGTATTTATGCTGAGGATAATCTCAGGAGAAGATATTTTTAACTTTGCACATTGTTTAGAGTAGGAAATTCTTTTAATGCCCACATTTTCCATTCCCAGTGCCATTAGCTTTTCCCCAACCCCTCCTATGGTGTGTGCCTTGCTCGCTCTTTCTCCCTCTTATTTCCTTTAAGGTTCAAGGTTACAGCCAATCTGCTCCAGAGGCAGACTAGAGTTTATTATTTTTTTAAAGGAAAATGCTAACTTTGGCCTTTTGTGACTGTGTGGGAATTGGGTTCATTTCATGGGGCTATCAGAATGTAAACGGGATATCTCACCAGGCTGTCCCCGTAAATTGGGTAATGAATGAGCACTTTATTTGTTTCTCTCCTGCATGGAACTCATGTGCTTGTTAGAATAACAGGGGCCAATCTATTTTATACTCCCACAGAAAGTATTCCACTTTATTTTGGCAAGTTGGTGAGAGCTGCTACTTGTACCAATACTTAATGCTGGACCAGGAAAAAAAAAAGAAACAAAAAACCAACAAAACCCCAGGCATTATGCTGAACTAGACTTGCGACTTAAAAATATTGTCCATAACAAAGCTTGTTCTTACACAAGCCAATACATAATTTCAATATACAAAAACATCAAATATGTGTTAAATTGAAAGTGAGGTGCAGACTGTGGGCCAGATTGAAAGCAGATATAACTTGAGACAATTTGATGTGCAGCCTTTGAGAGAAGTTCACAGTTTACCTGTGATGCAATCTAGTCAGACCTTTTTCCTTTCTCACAATTCTCTTTAGTCTAAAAAGAGACACATGCAAAGCCGAACAATAAATGGGAATTGGGTACCTTCTAGACAGGGATAACCTAAATTGTCAGTATGGAGGATTATTTGACAGCAAAAAATATGTTAGGTCTGTCCTGTACATAGTCAGATTTTAAAAGTTATTTCAATACCGCTTGAGATTTGCCTTTGAAATCTCTTTTCATCTCATGGGGCTGCACAAAAGACAATCTGTGTTCTCTTGAAAACCTCACCCAAGCTCCCTGCACTGCCAGCAGCCCTGAAGCATCCTTTAGCCTGCATGAGGGGATGGTGTTTTTTAGAAGATAAAAGATATTTTAAGCCTCTCTTTCTCTGCACAGTTGATAAGGATTTGTGGCCTGTAACCTACCTGCCCATGTTTGTGAAACAGTGCTGTTGACTTCATGGGAACTGTATTTGTGTTTTTGACAGCTTGTGTTACTGTTTATTTGACTATTTAATTTGTGTTTGCCACATAAATGTATAGGTAGATGTGCACACATACCCTGCAGCTTTGAAATGCTGCTGTGCTGGAGGCCACACAGCTCATTTGCTGCACTAATGGGTAAAGAAAATTAACTTTGAGGACAGGAAAATTAAAAAAAAACCACCTTCACTGCAGCCTGTACCTCTGTTTGGCCTGCTGAGTGAGCAATATCATGATCACAAAGATCAGGGCTTAATTTCCTATCTGTAATGTTGTTTGCTTGAAGATGAGAGGTTATTAAACATGACTACTAAACAGAAAATCTGACCTTCCAGGCTATGCAAATGTTGGAGAAAGGAGCTTGGTGGGTGAAGAGAGGCTGAGGGCTCACATAGGCCTCACTGGGGAAAGTGTGGTCTGTGCTGAGCAGATCAGCAAAAGGGTTGGGACCTGCTGCCCCAAGGCAGCTGATGACACCCCCAGGCAGATTTTTGTAGTCTTGGAAAGTCTCTGCTGAAAACCATCAAGAACCCACCTGGAAAATGTGAGCTTTGAAGCCCAATGTGATCCCCTTGCTTGGCTTAACCAGGAGGAGCTGGATAATAAAGATGGACAGGAACAATGGAGCTAGCCAGAAAATAAAAACTTTAATAATGGAAAGGAACAAATGTGGTGTAGGTACAGGGACTAAATTCCTAAAGACCATTTGGGGCAGGGCAAACCCAGCCAGGTACAGGGACACAGATCCAGTCAGAAAGGTGGATTTATATCATGACCTTATAAGAAAAAGGTCTTGAACAAGGGTGAAGGAGAAGAGAAAATTTGACCAAATGTAGGAAGGTTTTATTAGCATACTGACTGGCTCATAAGAACTCACGGTTCCTACTGTGGCCTGGTCGGGTGTCCCCTCCCCTCAGCGCCCTGCCTGCCAGGGTTTATGGCCAAATCCCTTTGTAAAAGCATCTGAGGTGAAAATCTCCGCAGGGTGACATCCCACAGATAAGAACAATATGAAATAAGCAGTAGGCTCAGCTACTCTGGGGGAACTCTGGCCCTGGGCAGGCAAAACCCAGGAGGAAAAGCAACAAGCAGATGGAAGCAGGGCTTGGTGCTGTGCCCTGCTGCAGAGTCAGTACTGGCTGTGTTATTCCAGCAGGGAGGCCAGAAACCTCTGGAGGTCAGCAGGGATAAAGGTGATGGATTGCAGCCACAGTGGTGTCTTGGCTCCCAAGCCAAAGGTGGCAGGGTGTGCTCCAAATGGAAGTTTCCTGCATGTGCCACAGCCTCGACTCAGAGGTGCCTTTGCTGAGTGAGCCTGCAAGGGTGCCAGGTGCAATGAATCCAGTAAAACCTGGCTGCAGATCTCCACATTTCTTACATTCCCAGTTTATGGGATGCAGTCAAATGATTTCTTTCACTGTTACCTTGCCTTTCTTATCTGATGAAACCGTGGCTTTATTCAATCTCAGTATTTTTCTCTTTTCTCTGTTGTCGAGAATGTGACCAGATCAAATTTCTCCCTTCTGTCATGACCATTAGTAGCTTAGGTTTTTTTTCTTACATTAACCTTTTTCAACAGTAAAATCTCTCCCAGACTGTAGTTATATAATATTCAAGGTCACAGTAATCATAACAGAATCTACCTCACTTATTAGGACTCTGGTCATGGAAATGAAAATGCCCTGGGAAGATTTTTTTTGCAGGATTTTGCTACTGCACACCATAATTCATGAGACTTGATCCATGAAAGATGACGCCATTTTTAGGCCCATTGCATTGCAAAGTTTAGTATCCTAAATTTTTTAGTTGTGAGGTAAAACTAAAAAGCCTTTTGGCTTCTTCTCCCAGAGGCTAAGGAAAGAAAAACTTTGTAACTACAGAATTTTTAGATATTGGGGTTGTATGCACATCAAGAGGCTTTGAATCCAAAGTGTTTATGATTAAAAATCAACATTTTTATACATGTACAGGGTTTTCCCAGAGTCCTTTTGTGATATTACTCCTTGTGTTGCCTCTGTTGCCCTGTTCAGCTCTAGGTCACAATCATCCTTACAGGAACTATTCATGTCAGAGGAAAAGCTTTAATGTACCTTTGGTGGTTTCACTGTGAGTGGAGGAATGGTGACCCAGGGGGAAGATGACCAGCTGCAAAACTCGTGTAATTTTCTTCATTCATATTTGTCTATTGCTGATATTCTTTTTCCTCTATCCTGGATAGCTGGGGATATATTCGTTCTTTGAAAACTGTGATACCATATGTGATGATTTTCAGAGAATGTCAGGACAAGAAATTTGGTGCAAATTTCACTGAAAGAAGAACAAGTTGCCAAAGGGATCTCCTCTTCACATCTTCTGACATGAAAATACAACTGAGCCCTCAGTATTGAAAAGTTTACTGTAAAAAAAAGAGATGTGTCCTCTCACTTGGTGCTTATGGGCTCTTCTCCATGAAGTAAACACAGGATGTGATTTGTGGGGGCTCTGTCATCAGGGAAGCTGCACTGGGATGGAGTTTGGCTTGATCTTTGTCAGGGCTGTCTAGCACAGCTCCTTGCCAGAGGTGACTTCAGCAGACACACATAATGCCTTGAGAGGGCTGACCTAGAACAGAGGCTGGACAGAGTTACAGAATAAAGCAGGGATTTATTCAAAGGATCTCCTCAATGGATCCACCTTGGGCAGCACAAGAGCCCAGCCAGGGCTGAACCAAGGTGGTCCCAAAATGAACCCAAGATGAACCAAAATGGCCCCAAAATGTATGACCGGGCATGGGGTCTGTCACTGTGATCAGTTCTGCTCCATTTGCACCTTGCAGTTCATTGTCCCATTCCAGCTTTAGGTTATCAAGTCCTGTCCTGCTTGTTTTTCTCTCTTCAGTCCACATTGTTTATGTTCTTGGGCTGGAGATTTGGATTGATTATTCTTGGTCCCCAGCTAGAGCAGGTATTGTTTTGTCTCCCTACTGTATACAGAGAGCTCATCATCCCCTGATATGAAGCTCAGAATCACACACTAAAGCAGCACAGAATCTGAAAAATATAAAAGCTAAAACCTGAAGCATCACAAGGCACTGCTGAAACCCAGCCACTGCTTCATCAAACCTTTGTTAAAGTCTTCCAAAGCAGTTAGACCTGGTAATGGTTGATAAAATACTTATGTGGTAAGAATTTGTGCTGCACCATTCTTCTGTGCCCAGCCTCGATGGGGAGGAGCAAAGAGGACTCCTTTCCTTGGTTGGTGTTATCTCTTTGGGATGAGCTGTAATAGCTTGAGGGGTTATCTCTGCAATCCTCTGGGCTCCCATTGCCATCATGGCAGGTGCTCCCTTCAGCACAGTCTGCTGAAAGTTTTTCATTGCTATTGTAAATCCAAATTGAGCCTCTGACTGCTGCAAAAATACAGCACTTTACTAGCAGAAGTGGATGTGTGCTTCCTTGGACTGTAGTGTGTCACAGATATCAATATCTTTGCCACATTTTCCCTGGGTAAGGATGCCTCCAAAATTTATGTGGTGGCTTCTAATCCATTTGTGTGGGCTACAAGACTTGGACTTGCACACACTCCTTGCTGTCAGCAGGATTTAAGGAAGTTTTGAGGAGCTTTGCTGTGTTGCAGCCTGGATGGTTTAGAAGTGCCCTGTTGCATTTCTGGATTAGATTCAAGATTTATTCAGCTCAGCATGTTTCCATCAAGACAGGCCCTGTTTAATTCCAACAGTGCAGGAATGGAGGGCATGTAATTTCTGGGAGTGCACAGGTGTGCTGGAGGTCACCTGAGGTGTGGGGAGCCTTCCCAATAATGCAGCAAGGTGACAGCATGCTAGGCAGAGGGTGGAAATTGCTACAGAGGAGAAACACTGCCAGAACAACAAAATTTTGCTAACTGGTCTGTGTTGAAGGGATGCCTGGCTGTGCCATCTGAGGGCCTTGGTGGGACAATGCAAATTCCTTGAAATTCTGCAAGTATGATAGTTTGTTTATAGTGTTCCTGTAATTTGATGGCAATTTAAAAATAATTTTGGCAAAGTGTTTGACATGAGTAAAAATGTTCAGATCTTAACTTCCAAATAAACACAGGCTCTTGTAAATATGGACAAAGGTAAGGGTACCATAGAGTATCACAGTAAGACATCCAAGACTGTGCCAATAGTTGTTAATTTCAAGGAAGCATTAATTTCCTTTTCCTGTTTTTCAAGAATTTTTATGTGTAGGAGAAATGCCCCTGCTGCATAAACATTTTTTAAAATAATGTCTTTAAAGGGCATGAACGAGTGCCTGAATCCAAATATTTGCTAGTACTTAAAGACACTCTGTTTAACTCTTGCTTCCTTTTTTTTCCCCCTTCTTTTTAACATAACTATAATATGGCTGGAGCCAAGATCAGTATAGGGCAAATGTGGTCAAAAACCAATAATAAAATAATATCTGCCTGTCCATCATAACCTGCTCTATTTTCCTGCCTAATTTAGCTTAAAAGAATAAGAGCCAGAGCAGGAAGAGGAAAGGATCATTTTCTTTCCTCTGGAGCTACAAGAGGGCAATTTGATCCCAGGCTTGGGTTCACTTCTCACCATATTTCCTTTGGGGACATTTGTTGTCCTTCTTCAGGGGAAAAAAGAAACACCATGTGATGTTTGTTTCTGAGAACATCATTTGGAGGTGGCAGTCATGTGTGCTGGGTGTGTGGACTGTATCTGGCTCTCTGGATAAATAGAGGAGAACATTTGGTGTAAAGAGGCTAAAATGGACCCACAGACAAGGGCTGGAGCACCTCTTAACTGCAAGGTGATCTGACATCACTTACAGAATTAATAAAATTCTTTGTGTGAGTTTTTGGGGATGCACAAAGCTCTTGGGGGAGATGCTGGAACCCTGGATGCTGAGAATTTTAAACTTTCTGTGCTGAGAGGCTCTGATCCTTAAGAGAACATTACATTTGACCTGAGGCCATGGAGAAGGCTTCCAAAATTGATTCATAGCACTGGGATTATGGGTGTGCAGTTTGAATAGAAGTGTGTGATATCATAGGGTGGAAAACTTACAGTTTAAGGTTTTAGAATATAGTAATATATTTAAAGCGAGATGGAGGTTTTATGGCAGTGGCTGGTCCTTCTTCTTTACCTTCTCCATGAGTTTGGGTGGTGTTTTGTAATTGGACAGAAAAGTCCACATTGCAGGGCATGAGGGATTAGTTATTAGGTTAAAAGTAAAAATCATTTAGGTGTCATTTCTTAATTGGATAATTTAGCCATAAGAGACCTTGTAGGGAAAGAGAGTTAGGCATTTTGTAGCTTGTTAGTAGAATGCTGTAGAACTCACAACTTGTAAGACTGTGATATAGATAAGAAATAATAAACATTTGGGTCTGAATATGAAATACCATCTCTAGTGCTTCAATCCCGACCTTGAGAGTGGCAGAAAAGAAGTTAAAGAGTTGGCACTTGGGAAGATTAAACTGTAACTTTTGAGGTGATGAGGTAGGAAAAGCTGTTCTTTGGCCCAGGCTCCCACTGGGACAGGGAGCTGAGGATCAGGGAAGGAACCATGGCCTGTTTGATGCTGGGATGCTGCCTGGCCTTTCCATGCTCCATGCAAGACTCTGGGCAAGGCTCTGCTCTCCCACTGCTGTAGCTGTGCTTTTAAGGAAGGATTGTGGAGCATCTGGCCCTCAGCTAGAGAGTCAGGAGGCAGGAAATGCCTTTGTGCAGCCTTTGCCAGCTGTGGTTTCTGGTATGTCGGTGGGTGGGTTCTCAACATGTCCATCTTGATAAGAAAATGCCTAAAGCCAGGCCCCGCTCATCCTTCATCAAAGGATCATTTTCTTTATCTCCAGTTTCAATTAAATGTGGAGTTTGTAAAAACAAAAAGAGGCACCGTGCTCTTCTCACAGCCACATTTAACCTTTTAAGCCTTGTTTTGTGCACCAGGAGTAACTCAGTTACAGCTGAGGATCAGGGCTTATCTTCCCAGTTCAATCAATGCCTCTTGACTTTCTCCAAAGAATCTTGTATCCCCTGAAATTCTGCATGTCATATCTTATCATAGGTGAGAAGCCTTTTTCAGGGAATATTTTAAAGGACAAAAACATAACAGAAGGTTATAATGGTTGAAAAATTGTCCCTATTTTGTTTTTGTAAATTATAAAAATGTAAACATAAAAATAGTCTCCTGTCTAGTCAATATTATTACTCATATTTTTCCTACTAAGGAAGAATGGAGAAAGAAAACATCCCATAATTTGGTTGGGTTATTTGAGACATATATAGTCTGGGTTTTGTGTTTTTAAGAAGTACACTTTTAAAAAATGTGTTTGGGATTCAAATGGAAGGGTGTGGACAAAGCTGGGGTTTGGAAAAAAGACTGTATTTAAGAAGAATGCATTTTAAATAATGCTGATAGAAATAAAATACCAGCGAAGGATCTACACTTGTTTCTTTTCTGTACAGTTTCTACACTCCCAAAATATCTATTATCTATTAATCTTTGGGTTCAGAATTGGTCCAAAATTGGCTGTTTTTGTATAAGTTCCTAAGTGTTGTGGGTGTTAACTTAAATTGCACCAAGTGATGCTGGAGCCTTTGTCCATGGTGGTGTTCAGAGAAGCAGGACCTGCAGCTCATCCCTTCCCACTGCCAAAGTGGGGCATCTCCTCTGGGAGTTGCTCCAGTTTCTCCCAGCTCTGTATTTCCAACATTAAAAAACAGCTAAGTTAAATCACAGAACATCACAGAAATAGATGTTAGCTTACTCTTTGCCAGACCAAAATGAATTTGAATTGAACAAGTGGTTTAATGCTTCCATCCTGCTTTTAGGTTCTTCCTTGGCATTTGGAGCTGAAGGGATTTTTCTACTTTCTTTGTGTTCTGAAATACTTTCTTAGTCTTAAGGGCAGAATTTCACAGCAGCTTTGGTGTAAATAAAGGAACGCTGAGGAAAAAGCTGCAAACCTTTCCCAAAAGAAAAAAAAAAATGCTCTCAAGTATTAGAAGTGCTTGAATTCCTGTCAAGTTTTTGAAAATGCTTCTGATTTCTTTATTTCAGACTTTTCTGAAATGTTTATTTTAATATTTTTGAAGAGACCTAGTGACCTAAAATGTCTGGTGGCCATTTTAATGAGATATTTCTAATTATTCCCATGGAAACCTTGACATGTCACAAGCTCTCTAAGTGTGAGGATGATGCCTTAAGAACAGGGTTGTCTTCAGTTGCCTGTGCTTTGGAATGATAGAAAATTCACTTTCTGGAAGTAAGTTGTTTAGATTGGAAGGATAAGTTCCTGTTATAATGGCTAATTTTGGGAGGAGGTTTGTAATACTGCATATGCTTTAATCTCTCCTGAACCTCCAAATCCTGTAAGAGCCTTTGCAGGAGGAGTTCCTGGAATCCTTCCCATCCCATGAGGTTTATTCATAAAATGTGACACTCTGAAGCCATGTCTCAGGGCACAAAACACCATCAGGGCATGAAAGAATGGCCACAGCTCTAAAACTCAGGCTGCAGCTTTTGGCAGATCTTGAAGGGGAGGTTTGCCATTGGAAAAAGGAAATTATTTTTCTTTGTAGCCAGTGGTTGATATTTCGCTTTGCAAACTGGACTGCTACTGAATCTTTTCATTGCTATTTTATTCAAACCTCCTTGAAGACAAGTCTGTCTGTTTTGGGGAAGGCTACATTTCTCTTAAGCCTCTCATTGCCAGTTTCTCCAATTTTTTCAGTTTCTATGAGGAGCTGAGTTTAAAGGGAGGATATTGGTTAGTGGCAGGTTGCAGAGAATGCAAACCCATCCCAGCCAGTGAGGGCTGACAAGGATTTCTTTTACATTTAGTGGGGGAAAAGGGGATTTTCCTGTTCTTTGAGGAGCAAAAGAACAGCTGGGTTTCAGAGCTTTTCTTGCAGCACACCAAAAATCCCTACAGGCTGCAGCAAATTTGGCAAAGTGCAGTGACATGGCAGACCCAGGAGATGCACAGGGATGCTGATCCTTGCGAGAGTGGTCAAGCCACTGGGTTCCAGAGATGCTGAGAGGGAAGTAATTCAGCATTTTCCACATTCCCTTAAACACTCACAGGTGTTCACAGGTGAACACTCAGAGCTGCTTTTCCTGCTATCATCTGTCACTGCAGGTGGGAAGAAACCAGGGGCTTGAGAGCTGGCTCAGTCCTGTCCTGTCCTGGTGGTGTCAGGTAAGGCCAGAGAACCATTTTCCAGGAGAAGCTAGGAAGCAGATTTGGAGTGCCTAAAATCAGAGTTGTTCACATGGTGTTTTTATAAATTGTAACAGCTTCCAGGTACTTCAGTGTAGAAATAAGGATTAGCACTTGAGTATGCAAAGAAAAAAATATAGTTGGGTCATTTATTGCACTAAATTTAAGTAATTTAAGCTCTCAGATCATCATGACCTTGATACACATGCTGTGATGCCATCACTGACCATTTATGACAGAATAAATTAATTTGGAAAAGGCTTTTGAGATCAAATCCAACCTATGACCATGTACCACAGTGAATTAAACCATGGTACTGAGAGCCACGTCCAGCCTTTTCTTACACACCTCCAGGGATGGTGACTCCACCAGCTCCCTGCATGCTGATCACCTTTCTAATGGTCTAATCACAGAAAGGTCTCGTGAGTGAAAAAATTTCTCCCAATTTTCTGTGAAGAAATTCCTCCCAATGTCCAACCTAAACCCCCCCTGGAGCAGCTTGAGACTATGTCCTGTGCTATGGTGATTCAATTTTAATTTCTTGGTGCCCTTTTATGTCTATCACCACGCAGTAAATCACTTTTTTCTTCTTTTGAAAGCCTGCAAGGCCTGGATGGGGCAGAGCCCCAGCAGAGCAGGCGGAGAGGAATTCTGTGTGCAGGGAGAACTCTGCTCCATGGGCCAGGTGCAGTGGGGTTTGCATTTTTTCCTTTTCCCACTGCTTTCCTCTAAAACGTTAGGGGTGAGCCATGGCTGGAGGCAAGAAACCAGCCTTGATAGAGCACTGTCCTGATCTGATATGACAGGACTTGTGGAAGTGTTCAGCCCCTACCCTTTGTTGCTTTCAAGAGGGAAATCCTGTTAGATTGTACAGATGAGACTTGGAAGAGCTCATATTTAGGTTTCCCTAAAATGAAAAGAAAGGAAAGAAATCTTTTTTGTGTGTGTGGTTTTGTTTTGGTCTTCTTTGTTGGAAAAAGAGGTGTTGGATGTATCCTGTTTCTTGAGTAGTCCATGGAGTGTTGCACATCTAATACCATTTAATGTCCTGTTTGGTTCCTCCCTGGAGGAAGCTAGCAAGGCTTGCTGCACAGGGAGAGTAAGTTGGATGTTGCTAGCTCATCTTGGAAACTAAAAATGGGTTGGGATGGGAGTGCTAAGGAGATTTATCAGACAGGAGCTGTGTCTCAAAGTCAGTGTGGAGATGAACGTGCTGCAGGAACCTCTGCAGTGAGCCATGGAAGGAAGGAGCAACAGAGACAGTTCAGATCCACCCTCTGCCAGTTTGCTAAAGTGGATTTGAATGAAACTGAATGTACAACTAGCTCCTAATTTCCAAAGAGTTTTTGTGTGGGTTTAGCAATCTGATTCCTGTCAAGCCCAATGACTGTCATATTGACGCAAATACCAGGCAATATTTAGAAAATTTAGGAAAGGTATTTTGCCAAGCAAGAGAAAAAAACCCAGCCCCTCTCTTTTAACATGCATTCCTGTAGGAATCAGAAATACAGAAGAAAGGGGAAAAGCATACTGAAGTGTTGACCATTCTAACAAAAATCATACTGTACTGGTCTTTTTTTGGAATTATTATTTTTTAAGTTTTCTGCTGGCTGGAGGCTTTTGAAGGAAAGAAAAGAAAAGACTCATCTTCTGTCTTGAATTAACTTAGTTAATGATTAACAGAGCAGTGCAGTATGTGTGGTGCCTTTTAATTAAATCAGAAGAGACATGATTTGGACAAGATTTTAGTTTCACTTTGAAAGTTATTAAATAAACTGACACTGTTTGCTCTCCAAAAGTTCCTGGGAGCATCCGGTTAGCTGGTAATCCCTGTGCAGCCAGTGAAATAAAGCTGCTCCTAAAACACCTAAGGGCCAGCACCAGATATTAAAAATGACTGGTCCAGTCAGACAGGGTTGCATAATTGAGCATTAACCTGCATGGAGCAGGGGCCTGGGCTGAGGATCCACTTTCAATTGAGGGATAAAAAAGGTCCAAACGGAGTGTTTCTGGTCAAGTTTGGATTTTGAATACCTCTGAGCTGTTCTAGTGGCATAAACTGTTGAACAGTTGGTGCCTTTGGCGGAGTTTGGATGGCTTTTGCTGAGTTTATGGGGTTGTTTGTGAAGTGAGATGCTGACTGGTGCACATGTGAATGACCGATTTACAGGTCATTTATGGACACCTCCCTGTACCAAAATCTCCTGTCTTACAATACTCTGAATTTTACCGCTCACCAGTTAAATTCGGAGTATCGTAAGACAGGAGGTTTTGGTACAGGAATGTCTCCATAAATTGGCCCAGCAGGTAAAGCTCTTCTCCTCCCAGAGCTGTGTGCATGTGTGCACACATTCATATAAAACTCTCCCAGCAGTGAAGGATCAAGCCCAAAGCCTGGATTCAGACTGGACCAAGACACTGGATGCTCTTGCTGGCATGCAGTGGCACACAGGGGTGAACAGATCCAACATTTCACACTCTGAGCTTGCTGTTGTTTACTGATCTGTCTGCTCAGGAGCTGTGGCTGAGGCCTCCACCCATGCCCTCTCAGCAGTAAAATCAAGGCAGGGCCTGTTTTGCCTGGAGATGCATCCATCATCTGTGTTTGTATCACACCTACCACATTGTGGCTCCTTCTGACTTTTGTGGCCAAGCTTGAAGTGAATAGTTGTCTTTGCAGCATGCCTCCAATATTTTAAAAACAACAATAATCTCATATTAAAACCTGTTGTTGAAATTACCTATTGCCAGGAACAGTTGGGGCAAAGAGAGCTTACATCTGCATTATTGGCAGCTTTATGCAGCTTTCTGTTTTGTGGGCTCTGCAAGCATTATCCTACATGTCTGTGAGCAGAAGTGCTTCAAGTCTGGGCTTTGAGTGTTATCCTTCACACTGGTAAAGCTGAAATTTATTAATCGCCATTGTGATTCAGGTATAAATGAGAGACGGCAAATTTTAAAGTTTGAAAGCCAAAATGATTGATTGTTTTTTATTGCTGTGAAAACTGCCATGTGTCCCTGAAATGCATAAAACAGGAAAGAATGGGCATGGAATTGAGTGGGGAGAGAAATGGGCTCCTGCTCAGAGCAGGAGGGCACCAGAGTCTGTCCCTCAACTGTGGCAGTGCCAGGGCATAGGGAGAAGTGATAAAACCTTTGTGATTGCTTCCCTCTCACACTTTCCTCCATTCCAGTTGTCTGGTGACCAGAAATTATCTGTATCCTGGTGGTTATATCCTGGACTGTTGTTTGGATCTCCATGTTTATTTGGAAGCAGCGAAAACATGACAGAAAACAAAAGCTGTGCTTTGGTGGAAATGGTCTCTCACACACAGGAAATATGATGCTGCTTTATTTCTGGATTTCCCCATAAGTGACTGATAGAGAATGCAAACACCAGCAAATATGGTTTTCTATTCGAGTTTCAATTTACAGTGATAGCTCTTCTTGGAAGATGATTTTAACACTTGTCTTGGAGTTTTTGTTTATTGTTTCATCCATACATGCAGTCAGTAACTTTTCCATGTGAGAAGCAGGATAATATTACCTCAAAAACTGAGGACAGTCAGAGAAAATTGAATTCTCTTCCAAAATCCATCCTGTCTCAGCAAAGCAGGCATCAGATAGGACTGAATGCTGCATGGACTCCACATGGGTCTTATCTGGAGCTCCATATTTTGGATGTGTTTATAATTGTGGGCTGCAGGCTCTTGCATTCTAATGTACAAGGCTTGTGCTCCCAATCCTGCAGAACCTGTCTATGCAAATAGTTCTGTTTTCTGATAAGACATTTGCTACCTGGTAATGTGTCAGTGTGAACATGTAATTTCTGCTTGTGTGTGGCTCCATGATTTGCACATGCAGATGCCCAAACCTACATATTTCAATCTGAGTATGTATTTTAATACCTAAATCCACATACATAGCTGGGTACTCATAGGTTTCATTGAACATGTTAAATTTTTTGACACTGCTGCTCTTTATAGGCACCCAAGTAGTTATAGATATGGGATGGAGTTAAAGAATGAAGGGAAGAATAGATATCATAGCTGTAGGATGGATTCTTAGTCTTGAATCTTGAAAGAGTTTGGCTTTTGTGGCCAAGCTTGAAGTGAATAGTTATCTTTGCAGCATGCCTCAATATTTTAAAAACAACAATAATCTCATATAAAACCATTCAATTTGTTGAAATTACCTATTGCCAGGAACAGCTGGGGCAAAGAGAACTTTGATCTACATTATTGGCAGCTGAGTTTCATTGAACACATTAAATTTTTTGACACTGCTGCTCTTTATGGGCACCCAAGTAGTTATAAATATGGGATAGAGTTAGAGAATGAAGGGAAGAATAGATCTCATAGCTGTAGGATGGATTCTTAGTCCTGAATCCTGAAAGAGCTTGGAAAACTTATGACTGGGAAATGGCAGAATCTCCTTCACTTGGGATATTTACAGCTTGACTTGGAAAAAATATATATAGTAAGAGACAGCTCAGCATTATTTGATGACAAAGTGCATAGTCTTGTTTTTATATGTGCTCAAGAGATACACTCCAAGAGCTCATGTATGAGCTGCCAGACTTTACCTTCAGCAAGTGATTTAATACACAAAGTGTCGCTCATCTGTGAAATAAATTCCCTGCTCACACGCCAGTGTCCTAGAAGGAAATCTCCAAGGATGGTGAATGCAGATGCTTTTTGCCCTGTGAGATGCATCCACTGAGTTCCCTGCAGTGAACTCTATTGGGGCATTTCAGAACAGACCTTAAAAAAACCAGCAGAGTTTGTCTGCTCCGTGAGAACATGAAAGAAACTGTGGCATCTTTCATTTTCCCAGGGAGGGAACAGTTAAAAATATTCTTCAAATAAGGAGCAGATGTTAATGTCATTAGAATGGATTTTCATAAAAAACAGTTGTTCTCTTGCAAAATGCCAGTAGCTCTGCAAATTTTTCTGCAAGTCTGCCTGCTTCTTTCAGACTTGTGGCACAGAGAAGGGGCAGTGCAGGGAGAGTTATTTACTGTCTCTGAAACCAATCAGGTGTGTTTCTGTAAGCTTCCTGTTTTAAAATTGCCTCAACATGGACGAAACAGCTAAAGAAACATGAAGGTATTTGAATAACAGGACAAGAGCAGTGAGCATCACAGAGAGTTCCCTGTTGGCAAATAG
This sequence comes from Ammospiza nelsoni, assembly GCF_027579445.1. Classification (NCBI taxonomy): domain Eukaryota; kingdom Metazoa; phylum Chordata; class Aves; order Passeriformes; family Passerellidae; genus Ammospiza; species Ammospiza nelsoni. The sequence continues at coordinate 70,787,800 of NC_080637.1, forward strand.
GTACAGAGAGGAATAAGCTACATATGGAAAGTAATGGTCTGGACATGTGCCTCTGTCAGGTTCTAAATTCACTGTCTTTTCAAAAGAAACAAAGGTTCACAGGCTTTTTTGATCAGCTCACTGAAAACTCTGCCTTGCCTGCAGGAATGGTTAAAGTAAAAATAACAAACAAAATATTAAGTGGCTCTCTGGATGACCTCTGGACATTCTTATTGTTAGTATGAGTAGACATTGGAACCTCCCTGTAATAATTTCCTTTTTGGAAAGCTCTCATGTCTCCTTCCTCCTCCTCATTTCACTGCTTTTAATGGTTAGAAAATAGGAAAGGCCCTGTAGTTCCTTTCCTTGCTGCAAGAGATGACCTTACACTCTGCTGGAGCCATTTGCCTTGAGTTCATTGGCATGAATGACACCTCACAAGTGCGCTGGTGTGGTTAGCGTTTGTTTGCTCCAGTTTTTTTTTTTCCTCTTTCTAGTGTCTTCCTTGGGGGTTTTGGTGTCCTAGATCTCTGAAGCATCAGGACATACAAGGAATGCAGGTTGAGACATGTCTCCTGCCCCATCAGTTTTTGTGCTTAAGGTGCCCATGTGAATTTTTGAGATTATCTGGGAGGTGATTTGCCTCTTCCTGCTCCATATGCAAGATCTTCACCTCAGGGCCACAGTGTACTGAAAGTATCCCTCTTGGTTAAGGTGCTGAAGTAAACAACAAACATTTGGCTTCCAAATATTCAAGGGATTATGAAGTGCAAGGATCTATAGCCGCTTCAGATCCTCTTGCTCCCACTTCTTTTCCTCTATAGCTGCTTCAGATCCTGCTCCCACTTCTTTTCCAAGGGGTTGCAACATGGCACAATGTGTTTCAGCGTCTTTCAGGGGAGCCAGTTCTGCTGTAAGCTTAGGGAGCTGCTGGATTCACACACAGCTGAATTCACAGAATTTCATTCACAGAAACACTGGGTTGGAAGAGACCTTCAGGATCATTGAGTCCAGCCCATGGCCTGACATCACCTCAGCTAGACCCAGGCTTTGTTAAACACACCCAGGGATGGTGACTCCACCACCTAACCAGCCAGCCATTCCAGAGCTTTATCATCCCTTCCATGAAAACTTTTTCCTAATATCCAACCTATATCTCTCCTGAAGCAGTTTGACACTGTGACCTCCGGTTCTGTTAGTGCTGCTCTCCGTAAAGCACAGGATTGTTACTTTTCACAAAGAATCTATCTCATTAAAAGTGGAGAGAGAGTTTTTGGGAGGAAAAAAGAACCAGTTAAGGCCTATGGGACTTGAGCAGAGCTTGAATTAATATCAGTGTCCCTAGCAAAGTGCAGCTGTTGGATTCTGGAAAGCTCTGAGGAAAGAGGAGTCAGGGTTGCTGCTCCCCTGGCTGTGCATTGTCCATGGCTCTGTGCAGAGGGTGGCCTGGGTGTCACCCCAAGGTGAGAGTGCCACCTGCTGAACCCCATGTTCCTCCCCACAGACAGGACAGCTCACAGCAGACATTTCCCTTTGGGATGCTGATCCATCCACACCCAGTCTGGTAATTTATGAGGGGTAACAAGATCACAGCCTGGGGTGGAAGAGCTGCAGGACAGCACAGTGAGTGGTTCCAGTTTGCTCACATTTTTGGGCTTTGAGGGGAAAGGGTATGAGACCCAAGCATATGAAACTGGTAACTGATGGTGCTTCCATTTAAATCTGTTTGCATTTCTATTTCCTGCCCTGCTCACATGGAAGAACACTGAGGACAGACGGTCTGTTAGGCTGGGTTCAGCTCCAGCCCTGGTTTTAATCCTGTTGTGAAACAAAAGATGGTTTTACCTTGACTGCAAATTGAGCTTGCAGCACCTCCCCACCTCCCTGGATTTGTTTGTGTTTAGAAATCACCCTCAGTCTTGAGCTGTCTGATCCAGCCTGACCTTTCATGAGTTAGACTGGATGAAAGTGCCTGCACAATGCTTAGGCAGTGATTTACTATCAAAAGGGAGCACTGCTCCCTGGACCATTATTTTATATCTGGGTGCTCTCATCTCTCAGCAGGCTGGAATGTGACTTTCCTGTGAGCAAGCGCTTGTAAAAACACCTCTGTGCAGTGCTGAGCTGCTCGGATGAGCTGCCTGAACAGAATCCCTTCTTGTTTGGGAAGCAAGGGTTTGTCAGGCAGCTTGAGCAGCTGGGGAATCTGCAGGAATTTCTGTAACTGGGGGCCCAGAAATGAGGAGGAGGATCTATTAGAGAAAATACAGTAAAAAAAATAATCATAGGATCACAGAGCAGAGGGGAGGGGGATATGAGAGAGATAATGAGCTTGACAACAGGCAAATACAGAGTGTCATTCCAGGAGCTGCAGCACCAACCAAATGGTTAACCTGTGGGCTGGAAAGAGCATCCAATGAGCCTCACATGCCTGAAAGGATAATGGCATTTTTATTATCTCATTCCACGCCCTGATCATCCGTCCATTTGCTCCCTGGAGCTGCCAGCAGCTTGCACTGATTCATCCTCTGCAGACATGATCAGCAGATCACACTGCAGGCAGAACTTGTCCAGCCTTTCCAAGTGAGTGGCCAGTGTGTTATATCTGTATGGATTCAGCCTTTTGGTGCTGGGGTGGTGCAAATGGCAAGGGGAACAGAACAGCTGGGAACCTGGCTGAACTGGGAAATAAGCAACAGATGGGTTATTTTACTTCTTTTTTGCTATATTGTGCTCTGTTGTCTAAAATCTTTGTATTCATGCATTTCTTTTACCTGGATTGCAGGTAAGAGAACTGGCTGCTAGTTGGAGTTCTGTTGGTGGGAAGTTTGCAGAAGTTTCATAGTTAGTGTGAAAGCTTTCACGTAACTCAGATTGCTTAATTCACTGAGTAAATACAGTCCTCATGGCACATTCATGCCTGAATGTGGAAGGAAAAGCAAGAGGAGAAAATCAATTAGCCTGTGTAACATTGCCAGTAATATAATTTGCTTTATTCCTGTCCTGTATTGTTTTGTTGGTCTGCTTTATGAGTTGATGGGTAGGAAACAGGGCACTGCTATGTTTCTAAATTGCTGTGATTTATATAAGGGTTTGGTTTAAAGCTTGGGAGAGGTTTTGAAGAGCAACTGGGATTTCTATGCCTGTTTTTGGAGTTTCCAGGATGAAATCCTGTGCTCTTGGAGGGAGAGGGAGCTCAGGGATTTCCGAAACTCAGCCCCTCCAAGAAGTCCCTTCCAGGAATCTGAAATCCTTCCTTGTGATTTCAGAAACTGGGTAATAAATAATGATTTAACTAAGGGCATGTCAGATGGCATTTTTTTGTGTGGTATTCTGTGGTGAAACACAGCCACAAGCCACAGTAGCCAGCCCTCCCATAGTTCTGTATGGGAACAGGGAGAACCAATTTCTCTGTACTCACTGCAAGGGGAAAGCAAGGGAGGGGAAAGGGCAAAATGGATGAGATTTGGACACTTTAGTGATTATGTAATCATGATTATATATATATATAAAATCATGTATAATTATATAATTGCCTTGTGATACCTGATGTGGGGAGCTGGCCCTGAGTCCAGGCTGGACCTCTGAGGTGACCTTGAGATCCTTTCTAGTCTGTGCTGGACCTGGTTTAATGAGGTGTGAGGGTCTGGCTGTTTTGTTTAAAATACTGGGGACCACTGGATATCCTTGCTGGGAGATATTCTCCTCCAGTCCCTTTTGGGCAGGAGAGGGAACCAGCAGTGTGCTGCCTTTATACTTGGCATATCTGATGTTTTGGGGGAGTAAAAGCTGGGAGCAAAGCCTTAGCTTGAGTGTGAAGTGAGTTCACTATAATCAGTGAAATTCCTCCTTAGTGAAAACAATCCTTTTCTCTTGAAGTATGGGTAGCTACTGTAGTGTTGTTTTGCTGCATTTTGAGAGTCCTGGGTCCTGTAACAGCTTCTAACAAAAGCAGACACACCTTGAAAACCAGACATGGGTTTCTTTTGTCAAGACTCACAGGAGCATGCTTGGGGAAGAAAAGCAAAGTTCTCTTTGGCAAGGACTCTGAAGAGAAATCAAATGTGTGGCCAGAACTTGGAAACTGATTTATTTCCTTGTAACAAACATCTCCATGACCTCAGGCCAAAAGAGGGAAGACACCTTTAGCATTACCCACAAAGGTTTCTTCAAAGCATTGCTCAGAGAAATAAATACATGATGAAATACTGCCCTTCCCAGGCTGAGGCATAACGTAATCATTCCAAGGGCTCGTGGCTTCTCATTGCAGGGGAAAAGAAAAGGAATATTAAAATCCTTATAAGTTCACTCTCTGGAGACTCTCCAGGGAAAAGGAGGAGGCTGTTATTGCATTATTTTGAATGAGGTACAATGTGATTGTTAACTTCTTGCAAATGTCCTCTAATGGCCCCTTTATATGATCATTTCATCTGCGTCGCTTAAAGATATTTTCTGTGCTTTCAGTGGACTCGTGGTATTTGTAGAAAATTCTGTAATTGCTGAATATAATCCTGTTAGCATTTGATACACTAGAAATTAAAAGCAGAAGCTCTCCGTGGAGCCAAGAAATTCTGGTTGGCCTGTAAACATGAAGTCTGTTTAATGAATGTATAGGGATTGTCTTGGCTCGCTGTGCTGGACACTAAAGTGTTTACTGTGCAACTTCCTAGAGAAAACAGAAGTTCTCTTTGCCAACAGGTAGAATATTTTCTTCCAGCAAATGATAACTTCTGTTCAAACTTCAGTTTGGTTGTTGGAAGCTCAGTTTTTTGCAGAATTTTCTTTGTATTGTAGGTTATCTTTTCTGTATCTTGGCTGGATGCTCAAGACTGATTTCAGCTATTTTTTTAGGAGAGGAGAGGGGTGTAAGAGGACTCCTCCACAGATAGCAGTGGTGTTGGTGGCACTGTGCTGTCTGGTTAATTCTGCTCCAAAAATTGATGCTGTTAATTTTAACTTGAAGCTTTCTTCTTCTGTTCTTCTCTTTTGACCATGCTCCTCATCCCTGTTCCTCAGTGGGCAAAGGCCTGGATCCTTAATTTGTAAAAGACTTTTTACACTGCTGAGGTAATACAAGAAGGACATAACTACAGACAAGATATATGAAGATGTTTGCCCATAGTGAGGTTATTTTTCTGGTTTGGAAGCAAAGAATCCCAGTCTCAATTTCTGAAAGTGGCTCTTCCCCAGCAGGGACAAGTCTACATGAAGAACTGAAACATTTTTGAGTGGGAATTTCTGTGGCACAGAAAGGACAGGTCTATAGGGAAACCTCAGTGAAAGATGTTGTTTTCAGCATAAGAAAAGCTCTCAGGAGCACAAAGCTGGAGTGGAGTTGGGAGCATCCACCCCAGTCTCAATTTGAGACTGTGAGCATCAAGCGTCTAAAGTTTTGTCAGAGAACAAGTGACTGGGAAGAGTTTTATAAAAATTCTGAGCTAAATTCTCTCCCCTGTGCAAGCCTTGGTTCAGGCCAGGAACCTGCTGTGAATCCAAATGCCTCAAATGAGCTGTGAGAACTGCTTCTGATGAAAGGTAAATTTAGTAAAACCTAAGAAATATGGGAGAGTTTTGGCTGGAACTCTTTCAGAATGGTGCAGAGCAGAGCTGGTTATGAGTTCATGTCAGGTTTCTGAAATTGGCTTTGTCTAAATTAAAAGAATAGGAAATACTTTATTTTTAAGTTTTTTTCCTACGCTTTCTACATAAGAAATTAGTGAGTTTTTGTAAATATAAATTTCTGAGTTTTGAAAATCTTTTGATTCCAATTCACCTACCTTTCAAAGAGAAAAGTAAAAAGAAAGAAAACTTACATGAAAGATTTACTTTCCTGTTCCAGGCTGAATTAAAAAAAAAAAAAACAGCCCTGAACATTTTCCATATCACTTCACTCTGACAAGGGTTTTTGCTTCTGCTTCAGCAAAACTAGAAAATTCATTGTTAGTGCAGATCTTTAATCCAGATAGCTCCTCCACAGCCACACTGTTGGCATAGGTGTTCAACCAGTGCAGGATGGGGGTGTTAGAGCTTTATCCTGCTTCTTCATACCCCTGCCTTCCCCCTTCCTGCCAAACCTGCGCTGCCCATCCACCCTCTTCCCAATTCAGAGTAAATCAGGAAAAACTCAGGGAAATTCTCTGGTGATTAATTTAGGCCCTCTTTGCTTCTCAGTTCATATATACGTACGTATTTCCATATAAAGCAGATGAAGTCAATTATGCCCAGTAAATTAAATCCAATGCTTAAAAATGTAACCAAGAAAAACACTTCCATCAGTCATTGAAATAATTGAAACATAGAGGCTCAACTTACTGTAACTTTTCACTCTATCCACATTTTACTTGGTTAAAAAACCCCAAAACATTTGAAAAACCCTTTATTGCACTATTTTCATGTACTGACTATTTGATTTATATTTTGGGATGTGTAAGCTCTTAAATGTGGTGAAAAAGTCTCCTTGAGTTCAGTAAGGCAGCTTGCATGTATAAGTGGCTGCAGAGCCAAGTTTATAATTATAATCTGTATAATGTTAGCCTTCATACATTTATCCATTCCAATTTTAATTCCCCATTTCATAAAATCTATGATCAAATTTTGGAGCCCAAGCTAAGCTGATGCTGTCCTTTTTAATTTAGGACTCAGCCCTTTTATTCTCCTTCTGTGCTTTCCTTTTATTCGCTGCTTTCTTTTTGTGCTGATGTGCAGCACATATTGTTAAAGGCACTTATTAGAGCCGGAATTTTACAGCATGGAGACTGTCCTAATAAGGGAAAAAACCATCCCTTTATTGGTGAGGTAAGAGAAATCAGGCAGTGGATGATTTTTTTTTTTTGCTGATTGAGAGGGATAAGGTGCGGTTTGGCAGGTACCGCATTGGTTTGGCATTTGCTGACACGGTTCCTCTTTTCTGCAGCTCAAATCCTTTGCAGGGCAGGCAGGGAGGGCTTCCCCCGCTCCCCCTTTTGCCTTGCCCTCCCCTTTTCCTTCTCCTTTTCACGAGTGCTCAGCTGCTGCTGTGCAGTCTCACCCTGACACTCAAGCTGGATGTGGTAACGAGGCGTTTTTGTGAGTCCAGCAGTGCAATGCTGTAATCACCTTTTTGGGGAACAGCAAGCACTTTGGAAAACTCTTTTCCATGTGGGCTTTTTTTTTTTTTTTTTTTTTTTACCTCTAAAGCATTTAAACAGTTTGTGAAGCTGTCAGAAAAATCACACTGTACTCCAAAGTATTTCAATGCAATTTCTCTCTTCTCCAAAACCCACTATTGAAGCAAAGTACTAGCTACAAGATTTAGCTGATGGCTCATCTGTTTTTTCCTTCCAATTGCTTTGGATGTGCATATTGAATTCCAGAGATGAGCAGCACATCCCAGGCTTAAGTACAGGCTTCACATCTGAACTCAATGTATTTCCTTGACTTTTAGGCTGAATTATGGTGAACAAAGTTTCAAATGAGGGCAGAAGCTGGAGTTTTGGGTTTTTTGTTCCTCAGTCTGTTTGTCTCTTGGAAAAAGAATACTAAGCCATTAAATTCACTTTGTGCTGCAGGAGACTGAAACTGATGTAAAGTGGCTGCCCCCTTTCCACCTGGTGCTCTGGTGTTTCTTTCATTGTAGGAGGTATAATGGTTAACTTAATCACTAATACCCAGTTTTCTCTCACTCTTTTGCTTATTTTCTTCTGAATACTGTACATTTGCTGGAATCACTTGTGAAGCCATTTTTTTCCTCTGCTTCCCACCATAGTAATCCTAGTGTACGTATCCTGGCATAATTGAGGTTAGCTTACTGTATGGAAAGGATGTGAAAGACAAATTGATGATAATAAAGCAGAAAAGGAAAATAAACAGCTTTATTAGCAGGGGTTGGAGGTACCAGTTCACATTAAGCCAAATATACAGATACACCATTAGGTGTGGGCTACTCCCAAAAGCTTAATAAACAAATTTGGGGGTGGGATTGGTAGGGTTTGGGGTTTTATTTTTGCAAGATGCTTATTTGTATTCAGACCCTTCACCAGCCAGCATTTCTCTGGAAGATCAGAGACTTGGCTAACTTTGTCTTCTTTATTAATTTCCATCCATCACTTTTCCACATACCTTGACTAAGCAACAGTGAGAAATATTGAGTTTCTCATGAGCAAGACTGGCTCCAGCAGAATCTCACCTACCAATTGGAGAGGAATAACTCTCTGCAAGAAGTTTCACTCTGAACTCTGACTCTTTTTCAGATCACTTTCAATCTGCTTTATACCTCTCTTTAGCAGGATCTGGTCCTGCTACAGGTCTTCAAGGCAAATGTTGCTGTATTACAGAACAAAAAAATAAAAGATGATTTTGGTTCCAGACTGAACATTATTGAGAAATATCTCCTAAATTGTGCACTATGTATTTAAAAAAATTGAGAAAAAAGCTCCTGGAGAAGCCATCCATGTGCATTTGTTTTTCTTCCCACGATTCTTCTGGAAATGTGGAGGCCTGTCCTAGAGGTGTGTCCTTGAGACCAATGCATTTGACAGTACAGGATGTAAAATTCTGGCTTCTGTTTGGTTTGCTGAAGCCAAATTGCCCACAGGCCTTTTTAAGCATAAAAATATATTACATGTTTCTGAACAGGAGATTTTTTTGGCTTGCCAGATTGCATCTGCAATTCGTTCAGCACTGGAGTTGCTGCAGTGTGATTACAGAAATACCTTTTAACATCACAACTGTTGGTGTCCTGGCTTCTTCCTTACCATGCATTTTTGTTGTTTGGGGTTTTTTTTGTTGTTGTTTTGAGTTGGTTTTTGCTTGTTTGTTTGTACTTCTTTTGTTGTACCTGATTTAGTGGAGTTTGTGACTCAATGATGCGTGCTACTATCATCATGTGCTACATGTTCACTGACATGGCCATGATGGAACCTGTGCAGTCTCTTGGGTCATTTTCAGGTTGTTCCTGGCTTTCTAGCTCCCATGAGCTACAGTGGCATTCTCCATTATCATGTGTTTCCTTTCTCCCCTTTTTTAAATTTTTCCTTTCAGTCATCTCTTGATAGTGTTTATTTGATTATTTTGCAAAACCCAAATGAAATGTGTTCCAACCTCACTGTATTCTCTTGCACACTGATGTCTATAAAAGAAGAATTCTATTTTTAAATCAGGGTGTGTGTTCTGTGTAACACTCATCTTTCCTCTGTGAAGCCTGAGGGTTTTTTTAGGATTCTGTTGTCCTGCAAGAGGAAAATCACTGGCATGTGCTCTGGGTGTGTAAGATGGTGTTGTGCATCTTGGCCTTAGTCATCTCCCTCCTCCTGGAACAGGAGTGGTCAGACACATCATGTCAGCAGTTTTCTTTCTCAGGATTGCAAAAAGCCCAAAAGCCTCATTAGCAGAGGCCACATCTGTTTCCAAAACCAGCTAAATTTTTACTTTGCTTAGAAAGATGAAGTTTGAGGACTAACGTCCTCCTTGCTCCTCTGTTAAATTTGCCATAAAGTCTGTAGCAAAGCAGTTTTGTTGTTCTCTGAAAACATAACTTTTACTCAAGGCTTACCAAACTCACAAAACTCTCTTGACATTGTAGCAGAGCTATCTTGGTGTTCCCATAGTCCTTATCTATATGGCTGTGAAATCTTCCCACTGACTGCATGTGCTTTAGTGATAATTTGCAGCCCATTCAGCTGAGAACAAATATTCCTTTCTTGCATCTCTAAGAGCTGCATTTGGTCCTTTGGCATTTTGGGAAAGCCATGGGGTTAATTACCCGAATTCCTGGATTCTTCTCTGTCTTTCAAACTCACCCAACACCCTGTGAAGTGCTGAGGTTGGAGACAGTGTCTCTCACCCAGCCCTATGTTTATTGCCTCTGAACAATTTTGGGTGGTGGTATTTTGAGCAAACTTTGGTCAAATGTCCTGAAAACCTGTTTGTGGGTGATTATAGCTGTGCACCAACACTGGCACTTTGTCTCTTGCTCATCTTGAGCTGGCAGAAACACCCCTAAGTACATCCAGGAGCACCTCATTGGCAGAATTAAGATAGCTTGAATTAAGAATCAAATTAATTAAGAATTAATAGCGTGAACTAAGAGTAGTCTTAACTTTTTCAATTTAGAGTATTGCTGATCCCTAGACCTTTTTGTTACCTTGTAGCTGCTAGAGGTTATCTGCTTCAGATAGATAACGACCATGTTCTTGTTTACTCAGTAATCTCAGTTGAAATGTGGTAACATTTCAACTTGAAATGTTGAATTCCTACTCTGTGTGAGTAGGAATTCAAATTCTCTTACACTTGTCCTAATTCTATGTTGTGCCAGGTATTTGTCATTTTAGGTTGCCAAATCCTTGCTTTACAAATGTTGTACTTTCACAAAAGTATATTAAATGTGAATTTACTGTCCAGTTCTTGGGGTTTGGCCCCTCCCAGTGCCTTTCAGGCTGCATGACTCAAATTCAGTGAGAACTTTGATAAAAGGACAGATGGAATTGCACCTCCCTTGCAATGGCCTTGGTGTGTGTCTGTGAATGGCTACAATGGATTGCTGGGCAGAGAACACTTGGATGAGCAGTGCATGGCTGGATCAAGTGTAAAGTCTGCTCTCTGGTGTTATTTCTGGGGATCCATCTGCTGTGCAAATGTGGCAGAAGTCTCAGTGACACCCCAAAACACTCTGTCTTGCCGTCCAGGTGAGAGGAGAGAAGTTTTGACTTTGAATCCAGACCAAGTCCTGCAAGAGCTGGGTTGGAAGGGTTGGCTGGAATTCCGGTCAGTCCCATCTCCCCTGTGGGACCAAAGAGGGAGCACTGAGAGCTGTGGAAATGCACAGAAGCATTCCCATGTGACTTCCTGCAGTTTCTCTAGGACTAAAACCTCTCTGGTTTTTCTCATTCCATCAGCTTTTGGGAGTCCTGCCTCACCAAGTTCTGCTGAGCTTTCTGTAGCTGTGGAAGCTTGAGAAGCAGAAGGGTGTGGCAGCAGGCCACACCTTGTTTCCACTCCTTGTTTCCCAATGATGATCCAATTTCTTTCATACTTTCAGGCATTTAAGTGTATCTCAGTTCAAAACCAACTGCTTCAGAAGGTTCCAGACTGTGTTGAGCCCTGCTGACCCCTGTGAAAAGTCTGAGGTGCTTTTGCAGTGACAAGGCCACAAGAACCCCTGGATTAAACTTGCTTTTGGCCCTTCCTTTCCTATTTCCCAGCAGGCACAACTATGTTTTTAAAAATGTAGACTACTGACTTGGAAATACCTTGGAAATGAGCAACAGAAGGCTTTATTTAAAATGTAGAGGAGAGCAAGGCCATCACTTGATCAGAGAGAGCTCAGGGGAGCATGTCTCTTTGTTCAGTATGCCAGAAAAAGGCATCTCAGGGTAATTCTGTCAGTGGCTTTCACTGACATGATCAGGACATGGGTATCCTGATAATGTCTATCTCAGGATGATTTCTGTCAGAGCAGCAGTGGAAGTCAGCACAGTGCAGCTGTTGGGGATGGGACTGGGAGGAAGGAGCCCACATACCCACAACAAGTCCCTTCAGAAATTGCTGGAAGAGCTCCTTGGAGCGTCAACAGGTTTTTGGAGCAGGTGTGAAGTAGTGCAGCCAACAGAAAACCAAATCTGCTGTGTTTAGACTAGAAGTAGTATGTTCATCTATAGATCTGTTTTTCCATTCCACAAACTGGCATTATAACAGCCATGGTACTCATCACGCAGAAGTCAGAAGGGTTGCAAGGATTGCTCAACATTTGTAAAACATCTTGAGATCTTTTGATGGAAAGAATTTAACCAGTGCCAAGAACTAGTATAATAACAAGGGGGAAATAGCCATCAGTCTGCATTCACTTCTGGAATCTAGTGGATTATACCAGAAGCCTTGGCTTAAACATCTGTGGGTGTGTACATTTAATGATGAATTTTTTGATGGCCCTCTCTGTAAAAATGTCAGTTGAATCTGTTAGACAGCTTTGCTTCTTGATGATGGAAACTGGTTGCAATCAGGGCTTGTCTCCTCTCACCTTTGGGATCAGATCCTCTTTTGGCAGCCCTTGCAGTCTGTTTCCAGGGGCTGCATTGCTTTCTTATCACAGCAGCTCCTTGCTGTCCTTCCTGTCTTGTTGCTCACCTGTGTAAAGCATTTTGCAACTGACTGGCTATTGAAAATATTACAATTACTGGCTGACTTCCTGTATGGAGCTGCTGTTCCAGAATGAAACTGAAATTAGCAGCAGCAGCACCAACAAGGGTGCCATAATAACTGCTGTGGTTTGAAATCACACTGAATATTGTACCCTGTCCCTATATCCCCACAGGGCAGTTTCTCTGTTTTAGGTGCCTCTTTACAGCTGCCTATGTCCCTTTGGAAGTCTCCAGGCTGTGGGCACTTTTAGGGCAAGCAAATTGTTCTTTTCTAGTGATGTCTGGTTTTTATCTGGACACTTCTGTGAACAGCTTATAAATGGTGGATAATTTGTTAGTGTCGCTTTTAAATGGAAGAGGTTTTTGTTGGATGCTGGAGTTCTGTTGTCCCTCTCCCCCCCTTTTTAAAGAACAGTGGCTTTTGGATTTGTATTTGCAGTGTGATTAATCAGCTCTCATGAGCTCAGTCAGCTTTCCAGACAGAATCTCCAGTACTGAGCTTGGTAATTTCTTATGAGTAACATCTCTGGAATAAGTATTCCAGGGAAGCAATATGAGAAGAACAAGCACATCTAAGGGAAAACTAATTGAAAGGATGAAGGCAGGATATTTTATTGTGTTTGTGTGGGTGTAGTTACAATGGCTGCATTTCAAACCTCCAGCTGTTTAATTTGCACAGTGCTGTTATACGATGTCTGCAAATTGTTGTACCATTAGTGTGCTGTTCAAAGTGCTGTACGTGACCCTGCAGATGTGTACAGACCTGTTTTATGGAAGAGTTTTTTACCTTTCATGGAGGTGAAAGACACATCAGGATTAGCTTTCACAGGGATTCATGGAATGCGTCTGCCCCTAATCCCGTTAGCAAATGACAGGATCTGCACTAATAATTCCTCTGCTGCCTCACTTAAAGGGTCTCCTAATCACCTTGGCTGTTGACAGTAGGCTTCTTAAACACCTCAGAAAGAGAGAGATGCTTGCCTATGCTAAAAGCAAACAGCCATGAATTTCCCTTGAAACAAAATCCACACCTGCACAGCATCCGTGAGTTGTGTGCGTGGGGAATCAGTACCAGAAAATGTTTTTCATTAATTATTTTTTCTACTCACCACATGCTGCAGCACTGGATGTATTTGTAATGCCATATTTCCCCTCAAGTGGTTTATTTCAGTTAGCATAAGGGTTCACAGTCTGCTCTGTTTTGGTGCATGTTCTGGCCTTGCATTTTGTCTGCTCTCCTGTTTGTGGCATTTGTTTCAATAGTCTGCTGTGCTATGTTCAGGCTGTGTCCTTCTAGTGCATATTTTGTGCTGGGAAGAGTGGATAAAAAAAGATTATTCTATTATTATCTGAGGAATTATCTGGTAAAAGTATTTTTCCAGACTCCCTGTACATGCCTTGTACTTGGCTGGTCAGCACAGTGTTTGCTGTATTTCTGAAAGCTGCAGCAGACATCCTTGGGGACCTGCCTGGCTCTGAGCAATAGTCATTTAATGACAATCTCTAGTCCCCTGGGAAAGACTGAGCAGTTTTGACGCTTCACAGAGACCAGACTAATGCTAACACCCATACCTTCAATGGAGCAAGCAACAGAAATGCTGGGCTCTGGCTGTTTGTAGGTGTTTCGGACCACAGAACACTTCGGAGGTTACTGAGTGATGTATAACCTGGGTAGTCACAACCTGCTATGTTACGGTTTCCCTTCCATCAGTCATGGCTGTGGTTTTCCAGGCCCTGGACAGCCCTCTGGAGCTGGTTGGGTGTTGGTGACAGCCATTTGCCCTGTCCTTGCTATTCCTGGAAGGACCTGTTTCCCTTTTCCCTGTTCTCTCAGTATTTCTCTATCGATGTTCTCCATCCCCCGCTGCAGGGATGGAGGCTCCTCATCCATTTGCTGTGGTCTGTCTCCTCTCTCCCTTCCCACAGTCCAGGGGCATTTCTTTTTCCTGTGCTACAGACCTAGTCTACTATTCCTGCTTCCACATTCCTCCTTCCTGCCCCACTTAGTACCTCTGTCCCAAATCCAGCATGAATTTCAGGGTCAGCCCTAAATCAGAGACCTCTGGTTTGGGTATGAAGCCATCCACAACCTGATCCACCCCAGGCATGGCAGCATTTCAGTGATAGATGAAAAAACTCCTTCCAGGGTGGCTCCAGCACTACTGGTGGGCATTGTCCTTGATATCAATCCATGGTATGGTATGCTGGGAATTTTCTTCCTTTCAGCACTCACCCACTGTAGAGTCCTGGTCCTTCATTATACCCTGCAAAGAGAAGAAACTGCAGGAGTGCAAAAGGCAATTCTGCTCAGAAATTTCTCATTTCTGAAAACCAAAGCCTTGTTCCATCTCCAGTTTCACAAATCTCTTGTTTTGTCTGGGTGGATGGTGAATGAATATATGCTGGGAGTTGATTGTGAGTAGATTGGGCAGGGTGATGGAGGGTTAGGGTGTGTGACTGAGATTGGTTTGGATATTAATGTGTCATTCCTTAAATAGGTGGTTCTCTGAGTTAACTTTGTTAGTCTCTTTGTCCTTGCATGATATTCAGTGGAGCAAGAGCAGGTTGAAATTAAAGAAGCTTTGTGTTTATGAAACCTTATCCTCGTGGTCCTGCATTTCCCTTTAAAATACAGCACTCTTAAAATGCAGCAATCCTGTTGATCTTTGTGGAGGAAATGAAGTGGAATTGTTGGTTTGTTAAGAGGCCCTTTATTTCCTAGAGTGCTGCATTAAAGAAGCCTCCAAAGCTGGTAAACAGGGTGAAAGTAGATGAGCAGATGAAATTGAAGGCTGGGTTTCCAGGTCAGGAATTCATAAATGATTTATTGTAAATTCAGTTTGTGCTTTCCTGAAATCATCAGTTTGTTCTTGTTTGCTAATTTCTGAGGATGCAGCTTTGAAATAAAAACAAAACAAAAAGACCACACCAGAAACATTTTTTTTTAAAGTTGAAACTACATTTTTTTCAAAAAATATTGCGTGCTGCAGCTACTGGGCTAAACTGCACATTGAGTTAGGTCTTGATTTTGGATGCAATCAGTAAGCTAGCAATTTGACATATAAAACTGCCTTGAAAGACATATTAAATATAGCAGCCCAAAACCACAAGAAAGAAAACTTCTTATTTGTCTTTGTAGAAATTGTGGATTGTGCATTCTAGGGCAAATCCTGTAAAGCCTGACTTATGCCTCAGCTAGGCAAGATGCCCATTGTTCTCAAGTCATGTGCCTGAAATATTACTTACTGGGTAAGGCTGTGGCATAAATTATTTTGGATTATATATGCAATAAAGCACTAAAAGCTGGAGGTGGTGGCAGCAAGCAATTTGCTCCAGAGTCAACAAATACCACATTAACCACAGTGGTATGCACACTGATTGGGATTTGCTCCCACTTTCTCCACATTTGGAAAAGCAAGCTTGTTTTGTACACTTTTTATGCATGTTTGCATATGCCAGGGAAACAGAGATCTGGGTGAACTCCACCAAGCTTCAAGGAAAACAGTAAAAAATTATCAGGTAGAAGGCCAATTATTGTTTTCTGCTTCATTTTTTTTTTTATTCTGTTTTCTTTTTTTTTTCCATGTGAAACTTCTAAATTAGAACAGATTGGATACGCTGCTCTGCTCACTGGCAGGTCAATGCCATGTCTATTGTTATGTAGTAAAACTGCAGAGCATTAGGCTTCACATATTGAGAGAATTATGTGCTTTCCCCCTGGTACATTTCCAGCAAGCACTTTTATCTAAATATAATATACGTTGGAGGCAAATTTGACATTGTTTCGGTAACAGAAGGGTTTTACCCTTCATGTTTGCAGCCCTGTGTTGGATTTATGCTGAGGTGCTCAGAGGCAATTTACCAGAGCTATGTGGCTGTGGTTGCAGAATCTGCTTGCATTTCATATTATGAAACAGATCATCAGTTTTAAGCCATGAGGAAAGGGAGGAAAAAAAAGAAAAAAGAAAAATAGGCTGGTGCATGAGTCATTCTGCCTTTGTGCAGAGAGATGCTGTGGTGGTACAGATGGATCTAACTGCGAGGCCCAGGTTTAGGGCTTGAGTCTAAAACCAAAGGGACTCTGCTGTTACGAGCAGGAAAAAGGAAAAAAGACTGGGCATTGGAAATCTTGGACATCTACAAAACTGAAATTTGCATTTTCAATGGGAACCAGTAATTTGAGAAGCCAGGGACTTTCCTGGAGGCTTCAGCAGCATCTCCAGCAAAGCAATCAAATCTCTGGATGGTTTTGGCATTAATTATTTGATAATCACCAAGGATTTTTGTTGTCCCTATGGAGTCCTTTTTCCTTGTGGTTTCTGCTTTGCATGTCACTTTTATCTTTCATTCTTCAATGTGGATGGCTTGCACCCTGGATTTCAGAATCACACTGTTAGAGAGATGAATTTACCTACTCTTTCCTTACCTGTTAAAAAAATCTAAATGTCAAAAACATCAAAAAAAGAAACCAAAAAAAAAAGTCACAAACTGAAACTCTCAGAAGACCTTTACTTTCCCATGCTTAACTGTTTTGTCATGTAAACAAAATAACAACCTCTTAGCCAACTCCCTAACCAAAGTAAATAATCCAAAGGTTTTGCTCAGCTGAAACAAAAAAACTGCTGTTAAAATGGCCAAAAGTTTTAGCCTTTTAGGTATTTTAGATCAAGGATTATGGTAGAAGAAATGCTTCTAAAGGTATAGTAGGAAATTAAGGATGCCACGTCTGACAGAAAAAATGTTCTTCTGAAAACATATTTGATAAGAAAAAACCAATAATCCTTGAAGTCTTTGGAGCTATGAAAAAGAAGAAAGTGTATTAGGAACACAGTATGAAAATTGAATATGAGAACATAATACACTGAAACGTGCACCAGTGTCTGTTTTGGCCTAAGAGCTGTGGGCATATCTGCGTAATTTGCCTGCTCAGAAGAACAGGCTGTGTACTTGTGTAGAATGGATGGATAAACAGAGTAAAAGTACTTCTGAGACAAAGATAAATTGTGGGCAAAATGAGAAACATGAAGTGTTTGTAAATGGAAGGCTGTAGTGTTTAAGTCCAGCAGGTGCCACCATATAATCTATTCTAACTTCCTATACATAGGTGTTAGTGGAATTTCACCAAGCTATCTACAATGAACGCAAAAATCAGTATTATTTTGTAGTATAACTTCCAAAAAGGCATCCATCTTAATGCAGAGATGCAAGATATGGATGTTCCATCATTTCTTGTGTGTGTAATTATCCTCACTGTTTGAAACATGTGCTTAATTTCCAGTTTTAATTTGTCTGGGTTTAATTCCCAGCCATTGGTTAATTTTATTCACTTGTCTCTCCTACATTCAATGTGGGAAAAAAAAAAATGGGGCATGTCAAATTGAGAAAAATGTGAAAAATATGGGTGTTAATAGCATCATTCATGCACAACATTGGACTGAGAACTGTGGTGGCATGTCTGCATGTCTCCACCATAATCTCCTGTTTTCACTCACTACATCTTTTTAAAGCATGAACATTTTGAACTGAAATTCTGCTCGTTCCCCCATAAAAAAATGAATCTTCTTGAGCAGGTCTGAGCAGAATTCTGGCAGCTCTCCCTGAATAATGGAGGGATGATTAGGAAAAACAGTTTTACCCACAACTGCCCCCCCACCATTCAGCACATTTTTAGGTATGACTTGAATGAAATACAGCTGAGATTGACACGCAGAGCCTGAAAGAGAGAGGCACAGCCCTCTGTGGAAGCATGTGCCCTTGTTATGGTTTTATTTTTTATTTTGAGGCGAAGATTGATCAGTTGTTTATATTCAGGTTTTGAAGTGTGCCTATCACAACACAAATTAAGCAAACAATAAAAAGTCTAAAAACATATTTCATCATAAATAAAATGGGGCTGAATGTCAACAGTGGCACAAAGAGCACTCCCCAGTGGGTATTTTAACAAAGTCCATCCTCACCCCACCCATCCTTTCAGGAAGAGCCTGGGTAAATAGAATGACTTTCTAAGAGCACAGAAGGCCAACAAATTCAGCTTTTATGGGCTGAGTCTGGCAGTGAAATCTGTCATTGAGGACATTTTACTGACATCCTCCATCTGACATAAATTTGGAGCCACAAATCAGCAGATATCACCTCAGCTGCTGTGGTTTTACGTAATAAAGGGCAGAGGTCTTAGAGGTAGGTTAGGTAGCAAGCTGGAGGTGCAGCAGTTTGGTACAGGATGGATGATCTCATTTCTTGGGGTGGACCACAGGCAAAATCAATCTGTAATACATGTAAAAGCTCCAGGATGATAAAGCAGTGTGGGAAAGAGCTTGCTGAATAGGTGCAATTGTGTCTAATTGAGTCCCTGTTGTGAGGGCACTGCTGAGAAGGATGAAAGGTGTTTCTGCTGGCATAAAAACCAGACTGGCATTTGAGTGAACCATGGAGGAAAGAAAAGCCAGATATGAACTGCTTAAAAATCTTAAAGGCTTTTGTTCTGTTTGGAATTTTTTTCATGTATTTCTGACCCTTGAAATGGAGTCAGGGTTCAGATCCATAGCAGTTCTTTCTCCCTGCCTCCTCTAGAATGGAGTAGTGGGATCCAGCTCAAATTAGGCAGGTTTTTTTCTACTCCTGTGAAAAATGAAAAAAAGAATTTAGGTTCATCAGGTTTATTTTTGACTCTCTGAGGGCAGATTGTGCTACAAATTATAAGGTTTCTCTTTAATCAGAATGCACACTCTTTAGAATGGGGACCAGATTTTGCCCAATCTTCATAAATTTCCTAATGTAGGAGCCCATGAGCTTGATCAGGAAATTTCAGTGCTGTCATAATTCAGAAAATAATAATAATGTACTAGTACTGGGCAAGGAACTCCAAACCCAAAGTGCCTTAGATAATGCTCGGGCTGATTTGAGGTTTCAAGTGGAAACCAGCTAAAGCTGGATTGTATGAAATGGTTTTGAGCCCCATGATCATCCCAGCTATTACCAAGTTTCTTGCTGGGTTATAACCTTACATAAATTCAGTGTTTGGTGTAAAATCAGAGTGCTGTATTTCTCTGGAAAAGGCCTGAAGCAGATGGCCACATCTCCTGTGTTCCCAATCCAGCAGATTTATTTTTCACTCAAAGTCCCCCCCATTCAATCTGAGGGCGGCATTTTTAGACTTAGTCAGATACTAATGAGATTTGTTGTTGAGTTCTTCAGGTCTGGGATTTCAGTCCTTGAGAGCTGCACTTGATGTTCCTTGTGGGTCCCTTCCAGCTCAGAATATTCTGTGATCTGAATATTCCACAAGGGAGTGTTATCAGCAGGCTTGGCACACCTCTTGGAGATCATGCTGTGCTGTGGTCTCACTGCCTGAGACAGCTGGAACAGCTGCTTGTGGAGAGATACTTGCCTGCAAAGCCACAAATGGATATAAGTTCAGTTTAATTGAGTTGCTGGGTGTGTGCTGGGCAGCAAGGCTGCTCTCCAAGGGTGGAGAAACAGCACAGGCCAGCGCAGACCATCAGATTTCCATCTGTCTGATAAAGAGAGCTGAAATCTTGGAGACATACTTTTCATTATTTATTTACTATTGCTGAAGGATGTCAAAAGATGTAGGCAATTGGAAGATAAGCTTTGGAGAGCTCCAAAATTGATTTTGCTTGTGGTGGTTGCTGCAGAGATCTGTTGAAGTGGGAGAATGAGGGTCATCCCTTACACCCAATTGTGTTTACACAATTGTAAGGAAAACAAGGAACACATCTCCTAAAAAAAACCCGCAATTAATTGTTCCTTATGAGTGTTTCCTGGTTACTGAGCAGATTTCATGATTGCTGGTGAACAGAGATGAATACTTAAGGTGATTCTCATGAATGGAATACCTGGTGTACTTGCTCGCTGTAGGAAACTGCTGTGATATGTAGCAAGGCAATGGATGTGTTTAGAATCATAATAAGAGAAATTTTCAGCTTTCTTAACAGATGATCTATGTGATAAATGTCCAAGGACAGGAAGTACATATCTGTTTAATAGATAAGATTTTTGTGGGAATTTTTGCTTAGGGTATTCTTTTTGTTTCCTTTTTTAGTTTGCTGAGCCACTGGTGGTTTAAAAAAGGCATTTTAAAGAGGCTTTTTGGAAGCAGTTGTTCTCCTTGCTGTGTGGGGGTGCTCTGTGTGGGTACAGAGAGTGGAGTACACTTCTTCATCTTTGTGTGGTCTCACTGCAAAGACAAATCCTGAGCTGTATACACTGGGTGTTGACTCAGTTGTGGCCATTGTCCAGCTGCCCCAGGCTGGGAGCAATGTGTCCTCTCCTGTGCCCTTACAACTGGAGTTGAGAGTGGAAAAGATCATAGGCTTCTTGCAGCCAGAACATCTTACTAATGAAGGGGGTGTCTGGTCAGTTTGATATTGCAGTTTTATTCCAGAGTCTCCTTCTTTTGGAAATTAAAGACTCCATTGATTTGTTATTGTACTAATATCCTTTCTGTTCTAGACCTAAATGAAATGTTGATACCCCTTCAAGTTGCTTGCAAATGGCAGGAATTGCTTTTCCTTGCCTTCCCTGCATCACACCTTTAGTGCTTTTAATTCAGCTCCTTCCTTTGTTCCTCATCCCCCTCTGTGTTCCCTCATGGCCATGCTGCTCATGGTTTGCTCTCTCTTTGAGAAGAGTTGTTTCTATAAAGAAAAACCTCTTAAAGCAAAGCATGAAAGTAGCAAATTAAACTCTTTGGTGCACTGAGGATGAAAATGCTGTTCTAGGTCTGGCAAGTGGCTCAGCCATGTTTTGCACTTTGAATTCTTAAAGCAAAATTGGAGTTACTGTGTCCCTGCTGAACCTATACTTTGACCCTTCTTTCAGCAATGGAGAAAAGTAGTACCAGAACATGGTGATGGGAGAGGTTTGGGCCCCAAGAGTCTGATTGATGGCTAAATCAAAATTTAGTTGCTTTTAATGTTTAAATGTTTGCAAAACTAATATTATCTGTACTTGGGTTTAGTAAGTGCAGAACTCTGGCTTTTTTCTATGTTCATGGCTGCGCTGCTAACTTAAATACGTGACTATGTAAAGAGGGGAGGCTTCTTAACCATGATGTGTCAGACCTCTGCCAGAAGCAAAGTAAATGAACGTCCTGACTGGGTCTGACACATGTTAGCTTCCTAATTCACTTTCCCTGCTCAAAAAGATAAGAGGAATGCAGGCCTCTCCCTTTATCTCCCACAGTAATAACCTCAGCAAAGATTTGAATGGGACACAGGATTATTAGGATTTTAAGGTCTTGCTTTCCTTTTCAAGCAGGATGAAACTGAATGTAATCCTCTGTTGGGGCAGATGAATACAATGGGTTCTCAGCTGTAGGCTTTCATCACAGCAGAGATCTTGTGTGATTTGGCCTGGCAGGGCTCCGGGCTCACAAACATTTTGTGGGTGTCAGATGTTTGGCACTCAGAACCAAACACTGTTGTCATACTTGTGTCTCTCTGCTTTCTAGTCTTTAAAATGTAGAATTCTGTCACTGTTTTCAGCATATGATGTTTAGAGGAGACTAATGAAAAGCTGCTTTGCTGAGTCCAGTTTCAGTTATGTGGGCTTGATCAAGTCTGCTCAAATCCTGTGAGTGCTCCAACAGGATCATGGTGCAGGCTAAGAGAATGTTTGCTCAGCTACAGAGCTCGGCTTTTATGGATTTGGTGTTTTCTAGGAGCCAGTGTGGTGTGGCTGCTGCTTTCACAGGGACTATTTTCTCAAGCTCTCTTCTGAGAAAGAAAAGAAACACCATTTCTAACCCTGGTTATCTCAATTTCACAGCATATTTTCACAACAGCACATGGAGCAGCCACTGTAGCCATGCCTTCTGTGCTCTAGAAAACTGCTTTTTGTGACTTTTTTCAGTGTCCAATATGCCATAGCACCAATGTTTCCCTGTTGCAGGCTGTCCTACCAGAGGAACGATGATGATGATGAAGAAGCCGCCAGGGAACGGCGCCGGCGGGCTCGGCAGGAGAGGCTGAGGCAAAAGGAGGAAGGAGATCTCTCAGGAGAAGCAACAGAGAAATCTGAGGTCAATGCCCAGAACAGGTAAATGTCTGATGTTGTTTACTGGCAAGCCAATGGTAGTTTTTGTTCAGAGTAGAGAAGGGCCTGGAAGAGGTTTGCTGTGGTGCTTGAGTTTGAAGTGCTGGGTTTGGCCATCCTTAAAGTGAGGAAGGACCTCACACAGTGAGGATCAGCCTGGCTGTGTCTGCGTGGTAGGATGGGAGCATCACACATCTGGCTCATGGCACATATCCAGGTGTCCTCAAGGCTGTCTGTGGGGTAATTCAGCCAGGGCTCATGGAGGCTCTCAGCTTCTCTCAGGCGTGGGTGCATCTGGCCTCACAAAGCACCACAGCTCTGGTTCTGCTCACAGGGGTCATGGCACCATGGGGCCACCCAGTCCTCAAGCTGTGGCTGCAACACTCCTGCAAGGTGCTGAGTGTGAGCCCCAGCACTCACCTGGCATTGTCAGTGCCAGGCAGGTATAAAGAGCAGGAAAGCTCATGGAAGGAGGTGACACTTGAAATCGTGAAATCATCCATGTTGGAAGAGGCCTTTAGGCTCATCAAGTCCAACCATCAACCCAGCCACTGCTGGCCCCTAAACCATTACACCATATCACTGCTATCACCACCCACATGTCAAAGCTGAGTGGGCTCCCTGTCTGTCCAGAGCTGGCCTTCCTGTCCGTCCATCATTTGTTTAGTTTCACATAAACAATAATATAAACAATATACCCAGATTTCCAATGGCCATAACGCAACTGATAGAAAAAAAACCACCCAAATTGTGATGGCTAGTGCTAATAAATCCTGAGTGCAAGAAGCAATTTATTTAAGGCAATGAGAATGGATATAGATAGTAAAACAGCAGCTAAATTTTGAAGTGTGTAACCTGTTGAGTTTTCCACCTGTGGAATGACGATACAAGCTTTTTTCCTAGGAAGAGTGAAGTGCATATGTTGTTAGACTTTTTGTGGGTTGTGTTTTTTAATGCAAGCCTGTCCCTTTCGCCCAGCGTGGCAGGAGAGGAAAGCAAGCGCTCCTTGGACGATGAAGCCGCGTTGCTGGAGAGGCTGGCGAGGCGGGAGGAGAGGCGCCAGAAGCGCCTGCAGGAGGCCCTGGAGCGGCAGAAGGAATTGGACCCCACGATCACAGACGGGAGCTTGTCAGCGCCCAGCAGGAGAGAAGTGAACAACGTGGAAGAAAACGCCACCACGGGGAAAGAGGAGACTGAAACAGTTACCAAATCCTACCAGAGGAACAACTGGAGGCAAGATGGGGAAGAAGAGGGGAAAAAAGAAGAAAAAGACAAGGAGGAGGAGAAACCCAAGGAGGAGGAAAATCAGGTAGATGTGACAGCAGAAAAACCCACTGATAAAGAAGAGGCAGTAACTGTAAACGCAGAGGAACACAAAGCAGAGAACGATACAAATGCTGTGCCAGAGGGGACGCAAAGTGTAGCTGATGCTGCAGATAAAGAGAAGCTCGGGGATGAGGAAAAGGCTGAGCAAGAAAGGAAGGAAGCAGAAGAAAGGGAGAGGTTAAAAGCAGAGGAGGAAAAGAGGGCAGCTGAGGAAAAACAGAGAGCAGAGGAAGAAAAGAGGGCAGCTGAGGAGAGGGCAAAGGCAGAAGAGGAGAGGAGGGCAGCTGAGGAAAGGGAGAGGGCTAAAGCTGAAGAGGAGAGGAGGGCGGCTGAGGAAAAACAGAAAGCAGAGGAGGAAAGGAGGGCAGCTGAGGAAAGGGCAAAGGCAGAAGAGGAAAAGAGGGCAGCTGAGGAAAAGGCTAAGCTAGAGGCAGAGAAATTAAAGGAAAAACAAAAGATGGAAGAACAGAAAATAGAAGAAGAAAAACGTCAAGCAGCTGCCTTAAAAAAACAGGTACAGTAAGCATTTTGCACCAAAATAAGACACCTGTGGTTTGTGTGAAATGTAATGCAAGAACAGATTGAATTGGAATTTCCTCACAGATCTAGTCCTGTGTGAAGTTACTAACACTTATGCTGTTGCTCTCTATTTTTAAAAATAAATCCCCTCCTGCTTACCAATAATTCAGTGCACAACAGGCCTGACCTCAGCCCCTCATTCAGAGAAAACCTTGCATGTTCAGACCTCTGCATGTGCTTTTGCTGCTTTTTTTTCCCCCTCAGCTGCTATAAAATCTGGCCTAATGCAGTAACCCATGAGGTGGAGGCAGACACATCTTGGCAGAAAGTATTATGAGCACCTGTAGAAGTGTGTGAGGAATTCTGTGTGCTAAATGCAATCACAAGAAAGGGCTCTGTATTGGGACATGTGAGCATGATGCCACACCAGGGAGAAAGGCCCAAAGGGGGGAAATTGGGAGGATTTGGAGGGGGCACAGCTGCACAGCAGCACTTGATGGAGTGGTGGCTGCACACTGGATTGGTACGTGAACACAGCATGGAGAAACAAAAAATGCAAACAGGT
This sequence comes from Ammospiza nelsoni, assembly GCF_027579445.1. Taxonomy (NCBI): domain Eukaryota; kingdom Metazoa; phylum Chordata; class Aves; order Passeriformes; family Passerellidae; genus Ammospiza; species Ammospiza nelsoni. The sequence continues at coordinate 70,812,358 of NC_080637.1, forward strand.
GCGATGACTTCTTGTTAAAAAATAAATAAATTATTGAAAACCCAAAAACAAAGGAGGAAGAAAAAGTGGAAGCTAAAAAGGAAAAGCTGCCAGAAGAGAAGCCCCAAGCTACCTCCGTACAAGATCAGGTAACTCATAAAGCACTGATTACATGTGATAGGGAAACTAGAGATATGAAAACAAATAAGGCACCTATAAGTGAATGTTGATTCTTCAGCAAAGTACTTTAGCTTGTGCTCCACTTCAAGAACATGGGTAATCCTGCTGAAATAAATAGGGATGAAGCTCCTTAAGTGCTTAAAATTAAGTAAATTCTTAAGTAGTTTGTTCTTTTGGGCTTTAGGACCAATTCCTGTTTGTCTTAAATATTTCAGGAAACTCAGTTCAGTCAACAACACAAGTATGGTTTTCCCTCTGGGGATGAATTTTTCAGGACAGTATCAACTAATCATCCTTCTCTGGTTTCCTCTCACTTTACTGTGAACTTTTTCCCCTATGAACAAAACCTACTCTAATAATCATCATCATCATGGTAATTAATAATCATCATCATAATGATAATAATAATAATCTGGGCCCTTTGGCCAGCAGACTGCCTTAACTAATAATTCCCCTGCAAGCTGCAACACCCCATGATTTAAACTGTGCATATCCAAGATTCTTCTTTTGTTTTGAAGAGAAAAATCCACCAAAATTACTGCATTGCATTTCCACTGTAGACACAGGAGCTGGTGCCATGGTGTTTTACTGTATGGTAAGTAAATAAGATTTGGGGACCATTTGCTCTTCAGGGTGCAGCTGGACACAGGGAACTATGCTCAGTGCTGTGCAGTGGTTTTGGGTCAGTGCAGCAGATCTCAAACCAGTCCCTGATCCTGGTTAGGGGACACTGCTCAGAGCCTTGGAAATTTGGACCCATTTGGGCTCAGACAGGTCTGTGTGGCTTAAAGGGAGCCACAGCACAGATTTGTCTGTCCAGTAGATTGGGACCATTGAGGGTTGTGGAGGGTCCAGTGCAGGGTCCTTAGCAGATGAGTTTGGAATATGCTTAGCTCACCCTCAGAGAGCAGTGTAAATAGCTGCACAAAAAAAGGGATGGATTATATTAAGACAGAATAAATTTCCACTATTCGCTTTTGCACGCAGTCTTTGAATATCACAAGTAAAAACAAAGAGGAGCCTGTAGCTGACCACAGAGTTTGATTTGTGGGAACTCGAGACACAGTTGTCCTGCTTGTTCTTTTGGAGAACTTGGCCAGCTCTCCCTGGAGCTCTCATCATGCTTTCAAACCCTACCCACTGGGTGGATTATTCCAGGAAATTGGCAAGACTTTTAAAAGTTGCTTGTGATTTTTAGTGTTTCCATCTTTGGCTGCTGAAGCTGAGACAACTTAATAGAATCCCACTTCTAGTTCAGTGCTTAATACCCATCCTGAGCATTCAAAATGTCTTGCAAATCTCAGTTGTTGCTTCTTTACCTGTGAACAAAATTGATGACCAGGCAAGATCAGGCTCCCATCTCCACTTTCCCCCCTCTTTCCAGGACACACAAATTCAGTGAGGTCTCTTTCTGAATGTGCATGCAGCTAAGAGAATGCCAGTATTCCACGAACAAGACTCTGGGGGAACAGAATGTATCTGCATAATCAGGTTTTGCTTTTGCTTTGGACCTCAGAGTTCAGGTTTTTGATTAATTTGGCAAGAAAAAATTTGTCTCTTTTTCTGAACTTCTGCACAGTTTTTCGTTCTTGAAAGTGACCTGAGAAGCTCACAAGACCAAGCTTTCTCATGATGTGAGACTCCTGGTATTTCCTGCTTCCAGTTTGGCCAGACATGCTGCAGCAGTTGCTTTTCTCATGGTGTTTGGGGGTGGCAGCTGACTCCACAGGGGAGCCCCAGAGCCAGATGCCCACAGCTTTTAGCTCCCCAAATAACTGAGCCCAAGTGGGGAATCAGGTCTGCCAGATGGGCCCCAGCCTCAGTAACTGATTTGCTTCAGTCTGAAGGTGTTCAAACTCAAGATTCAGAAACCTCAGCTCTCAAATAATAGCACAAAAATTGAACAGAAAAGATGCAGTATGGAAAAAGATAAAAATATAAAGTTGGAAATTTGTTAACCATGCCTTTGGTAATGTTCTAGCTTCATATCAAGATTTGTGAGATTTATCACGTGAGCTATTTCAGTTCAGATAATATCACCTGTCTGCTCCAAGTGGAGTCCTTTCTGAATTCAGCTGAAGCTAGATTAGTCTGTAATTAGGCAGTGAGACAAAGTAAATAATTTATTTTGTTGCCTGCCTTTGGAATGAGATACAAAGGATGCTGCTTCTTTGCTAATTAATCGCTGCTTTGGTATTAAAATTACTAGGAGAAAGATTGAGCCCAAAAGATGTGAAATGTTTCTGTAATATCTTGTTTTACCATCTTTTTTGAATGAAGAGACCAAGCTGTGTTAATGGTTTTCTCAAATGCAGACACATTGTCATAAATCATACTGGCCTCTGAAATGCTATTTCCTAACCTATTAATTTTTAAGCTATATTGTTTTAATATTAGTTTTCTCAGAGATTTCAATTAAGATGTAAGAGATACAACCCTCCCCAGTGGACCTGAATCCATAAGGCAGCTGGAAGTGTTGGCTTTTTAAATAAGACTTAGGAAGGTCTTGATGAAAATCTCAGCAAAAGGAAATCTTATGCTCCCAAAACCCCAGGACAGACATCCTGGCACAAGGAATCTTGCACCAGTCAGCACAGACAGTTTCAGCATCACCCTGAGTGGGGCTGAAGGGCTGGGAGATTGCTGCTGTGAACGTGATCACCCATTTGAGTTGGGAAGGCCCACAAGATGATCCTGCTGTCTGGTGGCATTCAGGAGGATAAATGAACAGCCCTGCTTGCCCCAGCCCAGCAGGACCATTCCTTGAGGCCCTCTCTTGCAGCATCATGGCCAAAGAATGCACGGCCAAAGAATGGAAGCTGAGCTCCCCTCCTGTCCCTCAGGGAGCTGCCAGGCCTTATTGGCAGGATAGCATGGGAAAATCTGCTCTCAGAGCAGAGCAAATGCCTCTGATGGCTGTGCCCAGCAGCAGCAAATTTGCTGAAGTGGTTTAAGCTTCCTGTGCTCACTTTTTAACATGTTCTGCCATGGTGGCATCCACTGCTCGGCTTCTCTGAGCAGCAAACTGGCCTCAGGTAGAGTCAGGCTCCGACTCTGGGGCTTCACTCTGAACCAGCCTTAAGAGGATCTTGGCTTTGAAGGCTCTGAACTCATCCTTTGTAGGTAAAGATTTTGCTTCTCCAAGAGCTGAGATGGATGGATGGATGTTCTTCCTCTTTGATGAGGAAGAACAGAAATTTCTTTTGATTTGGGGTGTGAAACTGTATTCTAATTTTTCATTTCAAGGTACATGTTAAGACACCTTTAAGAGCAGCTGTGTTGCAGACAGGAAAGTTACAGAAGTTCTTTATCTTTCTAGTTAACAAATGGGATTGCAACAGGCTTCCAAAGTGTTTATTTTCTAAAGGTTTCCATTTGAATTCTACACAGAAGGTATTTCTTCTTCCTTCAGCACAGAGCTGGAGAAAGCAAATAAATACTTTGGAGGTAAACGTTTCATCTGCTGTTGAAAGTTGGTTTTGGCTGGTAGTCTTAACTAAGAGAGAATATTTCTACCTGAGGATGCATAACTTAAATCAGTTCACTTTCTCCTTTACCAGCATCTAGCCATGACTCAGCATGCTGGGGTCAGGCCATCTGTGGTATTCATAAATACTTCAAGCTCATAACTCTAAAGAAATACTGGAGAATTAAATTTATGCACAAAATATTCTTGATTACTACTAAGAATCATAAGACAAAACTTTTTTAAGGATAAAGGGAATTTTTACTCATGTTTTTCAGAGCATTTCATTCTTCACAGATTTAAATATTTATGTTTGATAATGCTACCCATGACCAACCAGGACTGTGCTTTTTGTCAGAGTAAGTTTTGCTCTGATATAAAGATGATTTTGTGTTTTGGCCATTTTTCTTGCAGTAATGAAGTTTCCCTCTGCTGTGACACTGAAAAGAGCATAAACTTTGTCAAACAAGCTTGACATTTGTTAGAGGTTATGTGCTATTTTTATTGCACCAATGCCCTAAAACTGGTACTAAAAATGTGTTGGCAAGTCCCAGAGAGTTTGCCACCTGCAATCTTAAGAAGCAAGAGGTGAAGGATGCTGCAGTGGGAGGAAGAGTTGGGGGTGCAGTTGCAGAGTGAAGTAGTGTGGTGGCATGGTTCCATGGCCACAGCCAAGTTTGACTTTATTTTTCAAAAATATTATTAGAAGACCGATAATATTATTTTCAAGATGTTTGGACCTGGAATTCAGGTCAGGACAGCAAAGAGAGAGTTGATCACAGTTTAGAGCTTTGCAGACTACTTCTGCCCTACAGCAGATAAACAGTTTGAAGACAGATCACAATCTTGCTGAGAAATTTGTTTTTCTCAGCTGTTATTTAGAATGCCTCATTCTGACTTTTTTTTTCTTTTTTTGGTGTGTCTTGTGTTTTGTTCTGTGATTTGTGCTGTGTTCTGCACAGGATGACAAAGGTAAAGCCCCCAAAGAGGAAATGAAAAGTGTCTGGGATCGCAAGAAGGGCGCTCCTGAACAGAAGGCGCAGAACGGGGAACGGGAGCCCCCTGCCTCCAAACTGAAACCCACTGAGAATGCTTTTGGGTGAGTGCCACGGGGCAACTGGGCTTGCTGGTGCTACAGGGGCCATCTGTGGGGCTCTGAGTGGAGGAACGGGGCTGGCACCATCAGCAGTGGCTCAGGTGTTCGCTGGGTTCTGCAGTTTCTGAGCTGTCCCCACTCTGCTGCAGGAACAAAATGAAGTTCTGCAAGCAGATGGAAATGGTTTCCCTCCCCCAGCAGAGACAAGAGTCTTGGTTCTGTTCTGCTGGAGCTTTGCTTCCTTATTTCTAATATCTACACAGAGGCCAATAGTGACAAAACCCTAGATTTTGTGTTCTCCAATTTTTCTAGTCCGATCTCAACTTTTACTGTAGTAACCTATTTCCAATTACTCACCTATCTTTAATTAGCAGAATAAAGCACAATCCAGTTGTGCTTTATGTGCTTTCTCAAATGTCCAAGAGAGAAGCTCTTTCTCTCTTGATTTCAAGGCAAACATTGAAATTAATGGCTTCTCTAGAAAAGTGTTTTTCCAGTTAGGTAAAAGCCTCTCCTAGCCAAAATAACATTTTTCCTTTTTTTTTTCCCCCCCTTCCTTTTTATAATCTGTGTCACAGTTTGATTCTTTTTTTAAGGCTGTGGTTATAGTGGGAAATTCTAAGAGAGTAACAATTTTCTAGTGAAAATTTAATTTAAAAAGATCTTGCCTGCTAAAAGCATGGGATACCTGAAACAGAAATCAAGTTCCTCCTTTCAGCAGAAAACTAGGAATGAGTAGGTTAGAAATCTAAATTTTTCTCCTTCTGCATCTCTCTTCCTTTTTTACATTGACACAGGCAAGGGAAAGGTTAAGCTCTTCAGGCACTTTGAGAAATCTGAACATGGCAGATGGGATTTGCTATTGTATCTCAGCATTCCCCTCGTGATTCTGCCGGGAAAAACAAACTTTCTCAAAATAAAATGCAGCTCAAAAGACCCTGGAGACACCCTGACCTAAGGCCAAAAGACAGGCAGTGATGGAGATGGAACAGCAGGAAATTGGCCTTGCTCAAAACTTGGGTCACATCATCAATAACGACAATGATTTTCTAAAAATATTTTTGATGTGTTTTCATTTGCTTTATTTCCTGTGGGAGAGAGGCATTAGTGGCAAAATGTAGATTTGAGTTTCCACTCCTGTTTTTTTTTGTTTGGGTTTTTGTTTTGTTTTGTTTTTTGTTCTTCTGTTTCATGAAGTTGTGAAGAAGCCTGTTCCATGACCTTTTATCAGCTGAGTAGAAGGTTGGGGTTGGCAGCATCAGCAGAGGTGCCAATGTTTGTTGGGTTGTTGGGTATGAAGTTGTGAAAAAGCGTGTTCAATGACCTTTTATCAGCTGATTAGAAGATTGGGGTTGGCAGCATCAGCAGAGGTGCCAATGTTTGTTGGGTTGTTGGGTATGAATTAGGGCTATTTTATAATGAACTGCCCCCACAGAGTTGGGCTTTGTCTGGAACTGTCCAGACAAAGGGGCAGGGATGGGATGGGGAGCCACCAACCAGGTACAGGAGAGGAGGTCAGGGGTAGAGGGCATCCTTTGAATCTGCCAATCCCTTGATGCCCTTCTGGAATTCCAGGACCGACAGTGGGGAGAAAGGAGAGGTGATTGATACACCTGGGAGGGAATCTTCACGGAGGGACCCGAGGTTCTAGGGCAAAGCCTGAAATCACAACACGGCCCCATTGCCTTCCCAGGCGCTCTGGCGCGAAGGGCGCCGCGGAGGAGGCGAAGCCGGGCGTGGAGGCCCTGAAGAGGTTGGAGGATCAGCGGCGCCGCCGGGGCGAGAGCGAGAGCGAGGAGCTGGAGAAGCTGAAGGAGAAGCAGCAGGAGGCGGCGGCAGAGCTGGGCGAGCTGAAGAAAAAGCGGGAGGAGCGCCGGAAAGTCCTGGAGGAAGAGGAGCAGAAGAAGAAGCAGGAGGAGGCTGAGAGGAAAATCAGAGAGGAGGTGAGTGTGAAGTACGGAGTGTTGCACTTGGGTTTATTCCATTATTACTTGTGGTGTTTTTATATACTTGTGGTATTTTTAGGGTGCCCTGTGGCAGGAAGGAAATTATGGATCTGACTCTATGTTCTTAGAAGGCTAATTGATGATGTTACTGTATTATATTAAAGAATGTTATACTAAATTATACTAAAGAATAGAGAAAGGATACTTACAGAAGGCTTAACAAGATACTAAGGAAAAACTTGTGACTCACTAAAGCCTCAACACAGCTGGACCATGATTGGTCATTAAGTCAAAACGATTCACGTGAAGCTAATCAAACAATGGCCAGTTGGCAAGCACTGTTTAAACCACATTCCAAATCAACAAAACACAAACAAAGCAAATGAAATAATTATTGATTTCATTTTTCTCTAAGATTATTTGGCTTCCCAGGAGAAAAAAATCCTAGCAAAGGGATTTTTCAGAAAATATGATAGTAACAATTACTATTTTACTTCCACTTTCCTTGCATTAGTCAACAGCTCTTTGCAGCATTGTCTAGTGAAGACCTGAGGTAAAACATGCAGCATCCAGGTGATGCAGTGCTGGATTTTTCCCCAGCCAGCTCCCAGCTCCATGCCAATAGCGGGCTGTTCCCAGAGAGCAGCACAGTCTGGGATACAGCTGTGGGGCTTTATCTCTGCAGCACAAAGTGATAATCCTCAAGAGCAGGAGCAAGGACAAGAGAGAGGTCTTTAGTATGGTTTCCAAAAGGATTTATCCTATGAAAGTGTCAGGGACCAGAGGCACAGAACACAGGTGTGGAGGGGTTTTTAAATGGGGGCTGTTCAAGGGAAGGGGATAAATCAGCTGATAATTGGAGATTCCTGGGGAGGGGTGAAAGACAGGGTTCGCAAATGCTTCTTCCAATGAGGGAAGGGCCACATGGACCCCACATGGACATGGAGGGGATGTTGGGTCACATGGACTAATGGGAGGTCTCACTTTAGGGGATTTCTGAAGGGGAATTCCAAGCAGGGCATTGGCACCAGGTAGGATTGACAGGGAACTCAGGGTAGATTGACAATGGAGTGATGGGGGGGTATAATTTGGACCAAACCATTAACTTAGGCAATAACAGAACATACCATTAGGGGTAAAAACACACCAAAGCACCCAGGGTATGAAAAAATGTTCTAATTCTAGCCTTAGGACAGGCAGGGCTCTAAAATCTGCTTTTATGAGTCAGGATTTCCTCAGAGATAGCTACAAATTTCTTATCTTCTTGGGGATTCAGAATCTTGGGCCAGTGCTATAGCCACAGATTTTTTTTTTTTTTTGTACATTATACAGATTGAATTACAAAGTGCATGTCAAAATTTATCTGCTGCAGATGGGCTGGAATGCTAATGTTATATATAGTTACAATGGGCTAGATCTCATTAGGGAGATATTCTTGTCTATTTAAATATTGAGTATCCAACACATCTGTTTTCTTGTACTTCCTCTGCCAAGGGACTCTACAAATAGGATTTCCAAGTCTCTGGTGCATCATTTAGGAATCCTAGTTGTTTGGAAAACAAATGGTAAATGAATAATACTGATAGTATCTGGCAGCTGAATGCCAATTCCTTTAATGTACTGAGCTCTTTGCAGCAGAATTCAGCAGATGCCAAGATTGCACAATGCCCCAAGATTGCACAGACCCCACTGACCAGTGCTCACACTGGTGTTGCTTTGAGGGCTTCTGGTTTGACTTGTGGCTCGTGAAGCAAAACTCATCTCTGGAGGGAGATCTGCAAGCATTTAATCTTGGGTTTCTTGGCCACATACTGATTTTTTCATGTTAAATATTAACCTTGGCACAATGAGTGTCGGAGTAGAGGGACACGAGAACAATACAAATATGACACATGAGAACACAGAGAAACTGAGCTTGAGCCTTTTTCTCTGTTTAAGTGGAACTCTATGGCAGTAAATTTGGTGACTTTACTGTGAGGAGCCACTAGACCAGCACACTCTAATTGTCTTCCTGGCATGGATTGGCATTAACACCTTTATAAATTTCAGACAGATCACTGAACTTTTTCAACTGGCATAAAAACCTGTATTTAGAAATATCTGGTAAATGTTTACAGGGCTGCACAGCCCTGTGATGGCGACGTAGATTCTGAAAGAACGAGTAACCATTCTTATTTTTCAAGGAGGAAAAGCGGAGGATGAAGGAAGAAATCGAAAAAAGAAGGGCTGAAGCTGCTGAGAAGCGCCAAAAGATGCCAGAAGATGGTGTGTCTGAAGACAAGAAACCATTTAAATGTTTGAGTCCTAAAGGTTCATCTCTCAAGGTAACCTTCCCATTAGCATCTATACAGGACATAAAAAACATCAAAAGCAACACTGAAATACTTGTAATCAAACCCAGGAAAATGCTTTGATAGACTTAACCTGAAATTTCTAGCTGAAAAACTTTAACTCATTGGGATGATTGAAAATTAGAGTTCCTGCTTAGAAATAGAGAGTAGACTGGCAGCTGTCTCTTCTTGATGAAGAATCTCCAGAAAGGACCCTCACCTCCAAGAGAAAATGATTTTTGAAACTTAGAACAGTAATACTGTGTTGTTTTAAATTTATTATAGGAGTGCTTTGTGAACTGGAGTAGAATCACAGAATCATTTAGGTTGGAACAGATCTCCTAAGAGCATTAAGTCACAAATGTTCTCTCCCTCCTTCCACATGCACAGTTATTGTCTTGCTTGCCAGATTGCCTTGTCCTTAAGCATATTCATCCTAATCATCATTAATTGTAACTGACCTGCATGGGAATTCTAGCTTATGTCTAATCCCCCTAAAAATAACATCTAGAAGTACTGGGCTGGATTTCATTATCTTACATAACAAAAAAATTACAAACCTCACCCTTCTGTTGCTACAGGATTTCTAAATGGTCTTTTGTGGCCTATATTATATTAGAAGTGTGATAAATCAATTAAATGGTCTTTCAGCGTGGAAGAGGAATCCTGGCCCCACTGAAATTATTGGGAGTATTGTTTTGGAATTCAGTCCAGTTGCTTTCTCAGCTCAATCTCAAAGTGCAGATCTATTAATGTTTTCAAAGTTCTTTTCCTTTTTGCACTTTGTGTCATTAGTCATTTAAAAACCCAAAACATTTGTCAAAAAGGCTATTTAGTGGGAAATAGGAGAGAAAAGAACCAGGTAGGAGCTCATTGAACCATGAATTTGATCTCCATGAGATTAAAACTGTAACTATTGAGTGAAAAATTGCATTTGGGCAAAATTAGCTTTAGCTACACTTTGATCCAATCTGGAAATTTGGGTCCAGTTCTAGCAAATACTGAGTCCAAATATTTTTGAACATTGGAACCTGAAATACTGGGACAGAATGCACACAGTTGTAAACAAAGATTGCAAAGCTTCATGACTTATTGTGATTAGTTAAACCTGGTCTTGCCATTTTCGTTGCTAAAGATGATGTCCATAACAGACACTGTAAATGTACAGGTTCTTCCCAGCCCTCCTGGGAGGGCTTCCTTTTCTTCTGTTTATTGAGATGCCTTTTATGACATACATTTGGAGCTTTAATTCACAGAAGGCTCAGAATGGAGGAAATTGTACTTGAAAACACAAAGTAAAAAGGATATAGATCCTAGTTTTGGGGAAAGTGTGAAAAAACGTGGGACTTGGCAGGAGGCTGAAAGCTTTCAGATCATGCTACAGTATTCTAAGTATATTTTCAGAGGAAAGTTGACGTTTTTTAAATGTTGTTAGGCTGCAAGGTACATTTTTTTATTTATGCTGGGTTTTGTTACTTGTTAGGTACAAGTTGTTTGCTACAAAACCTGATATATTGAGCTCTACACATTTTTTCCTTTCTCTGTTTCTCTCTCTGAGAAATTGGTACTCTGCAGATTCCAGCCCAGTGTCTGTGGGTGGCCAGTGTAGATGTGTAATGTTGTAAAAGTTCACACCCCAAACTGTTTCTTGGCATCCTGTGGTCAAGAGCTGTGGGGAGAGTAATCTGAGTTTATTAACCTGATGTGAAACTTGATGTCAAAATCCAGTTATGAGAAGAAAGTTTGTTTTATTACCTTTAATTTGGATTTAATTTGGACTGACTTCCCAGGCTGGTCTCAGCTGGTTGGCATGCAGCTCTCTCACTGTCTGCTCTGCACTGCCCAACATACCTCTTGATTTGTAAAGCATCTGGCACAGGTTTTCTCCTGTGATGGATGTATCAGCTCAGATCTGCCATGAGTCATGTGAGAATCCCAAATGCACAGGGGTGGGTGGGTGGTTGGAATTAAGACCGAAAAAAGGGAGGCTCTGTGTAAAAATAATGCATGATCCATGTGAACATTCTGACTCCTCCTGGGTAACAATCTGGCAAAGCACCTTTTTTACTCCTTCCCTGTCCTTGCTGATGTGATAAGCTTTTGGGAAGAAGAAGTTCATAGGAGTGGTGGGTATGAGGGAGCAGGGTGTGCTGATTGCCAAGGGAACTACAAGAGCAAAGGGAAGAAGGGGGCTTAACTGAGCAGCAGTGTGGAATATTGCCATCCCATGGGTGCTGCATCTGCCCACCAGGCAGGCCATGGGCTGGCTTGGCTTGCAGACCCAGAACTGAGAGACAAAGATGTGCAGCTCCTCCCCATGTATGACACAGCTCGTAGATGCCCAAATGTACATGTGCATACATGGACAAAATATACATGTATGCTTATATTTGGGGAAACCTCCTGTGATTGGCTAGTCTGGCATCTAAAAATCACAGTGTTGGCAGCTCCTGTTGTTTTAACTGGTAAATAGAGTGTTTCCCTCAAACCTGAGGCAAAACTTCAGCAGAGATACCACAGTGTGGAGTCCTCTCAGTGACAGCTCGAGGGTTAGTTCCTTCTGAGGGGACAGTAAAAAGAAAACAAGCCCAGTAAATACAGGCCAAGTTCATCCCCAGCTCAGGGACAGAAGCAGCTTGGATTTCTCAGGGCTGGGTGGACACCCTGTGGGCTGCAGTGGTACCAAACTTCTGTTCAGCCTCTGTCCTGTATCTTGTTTTTTTTATTTTTTTAATAAGGACAAAGCCTGGAACAGGCTCTGCTGCTCTTCCATCTGCCTCTAGCTTGTCCTTTCCCTAATTATTTAATGCAAAACATGATGCATTCAAAGAACGGCGTTTCCTGAAAAATCTTTGATCATTTTGCTTTTTAGACAAGTTCATTCCTCATATTTCCTTTGAGAAGGAAGGTTATTGAGTCTTTTTATTCTATTCTCTGGGTTAATCAGGAAAGAACAGTACTAAGTCTCCTCTTGGGGATGAACACCACCACTAGAGAAATGGAAAAGCAGTTAGGTGTTGAGGGGAGGGAGCAATGGCAGGATTTTCTCCAAATCCCTGTCTTTGGAGAATTATACTCCACACAATCAGTTCTCCCTAGATGAGCTATTCTCGAGGCAGAGGGAAAACAGAAAGGTAAGAGCAGGATATGTGGCATTTGTTTTCCCCCATCTTTGATGCTGGTGGCAGCACTGGGGTCTGGAAGGTAAACTGAGCTGAATTGGCACCCTCTGCTCAGGTGCTGCTGACAGCAGGGAAAAGCAGAACTGTGCTTAATGAAGCAAGAAACTCTGTGAGCCACCCAGGGGGGATAAGGAGAAGCCTCTACCAGGGACTGCTGCTCCAGTGGATTCCCACTAGGTCCTTCCACATGTTGGATAGGAGGCAAAATTAAAATACGGGATTTTCTGTGTTTGTTTTTTTATTCCACTTCCTCCTTGATACTTTTTTTGAAGATAGATCCATTTACAAGTCCATAATATCCAATACACAGTTTAAAACTCTTATGAATCAATGTAATACCTCTCTATGAAACAAGTTTTACTGGGAATATCCAATGGTTTTTGTTTCCCAAGTCATGGTCTTAAATTGTGTGTTAACTCATTCTTTCTGCTCATAATTTAATTAGAGTTGACTTTTTTGAGTACGTGTGTGTTCTGAAAGTATTCCATGGTCACAGAACATAGTCCAAGCTATTTAACAAGAACCTGATAAGATAAATGCAGTAAAAAGATGATAATTCTTATTTCCTGAAAACTGAGAAAACATCTTGAATTTTATGTTAACCAACTTGCTTTGCCTGTTTCTTTTACAGATCTATTTTGTCATACTGTTTACTGTATGTGCCAAACGTTTTAAATTCTTTGCATGGAGTTTGTGTGATGTGCAGTGGGTAAATGACCTTTAGATGTTGCTGTGGTGTCTAAATGTGTTTGACTTTTATGTTGAATACACACGTGTAGAGGTTTGTTTGCTCTAAGTGTATTCAATGTCTGCTTCTGCTACCTTTTGAGGAGGATATTCTAGAATAAATCCTCACATAAATGTGCAGAAGGTATTTTATCCCTCTATGCTTCCCCAGCCAGAGGGCTTTGCTCAGCTCTGAGGGTTTCTTCATAACTCTTTCCTGTTTATTTTCTGCTTTTGCTTTTCCAGTTTCCTCTTTTGAGCAATCCCTGAGTTTTTCCTGATCCCACAGCTGATAACTGAGTAATACACAGTGATAACTGGTAACTGAGAACCTCTGTTACCAATGGGTAAAGAACAACTCCACTTTTGAGTTTTTACTATAACCACAAGAAAAATGTTCCTGTTCCTTTCCACCTTCCCCCAGTGCCCGCTTAAGCCTGTGCAGAAGCATCTCTCCTGCTTGCATATAAAAAGAGTGTGAAGATCCTATGAGTGAATTATTGGGCAGTTCCCTTGAGTCCTGGTTCTTTGAGACAGTCCCTGTTATTTGTCCTTGCTGCCCACCAGGGTTTCAGTGATGTTTATCTGGGGATAAGCTGGAGGCTCTTGCTGGAGTAACTCGTCATTCTGCTGCACTGCTGGTTATGACCTAGAAGTCAGCATTGGGGAAAATCCTACTGTACCATAGCAGAAGTGAGGCCATGTGTTTTAAGTGACCATCCTCGGTCTGTTTGGTCACTTTTGAACCATTTCCCTGCTCGTTTTGTGGCATTGCCATCTCCTCTGGGTGAGAGCTGTAATCTTCCCCTGTGGGTGTGCAGGGCTCCTGCTCCTGCCGGTCTTTTGCTGCCACCTTGTGACATCCTTCCACTGAAACGGGGGATTTGTTCTTGGCAAAGCCCATCTTTGCACTCAGGACTGCTTTTAGTTCGTGTTTTGGCAGCTAAGACTGGTGATGGAAATGACTCTGTAAACTGTATGTATGTTTTAGAGTTTCAAGGTGCCTTTGAGCTGGGTGGGTGGCAGCTGGAGCTCCTCCAGTGAGCTCCTCTGGCAAATTCTGCACTCATGTGAACTGCCCGCTTGCAAGGGCTTGGGAAATAAACTGTGCATGCCCTTTGATGGGATTGCTGTGGGGTTTGGTGTTCTGGGATAGCCTTGGATGCTAAAGGCACTGAAGAGAACCATTTAAAGGAATGGCTGTCATTGCCTTGTTTTAAAGGCACGAATGCCAGAGCAGTCACGGTTAAAGTAAATTGAAAATGGAGAGCCCCTGCTGAGACTGGGGAATCCCCAGGGATCCAGCCAGGCTGATTATTAATCATTTCAATCCCCTGGAGCTGCTTGCATGTATTTTACTTTTAAGTGAAACTGTAGAGCCTGGCATGAGAAGTGGAACAATGCAATGTTGATAAAACTTGAGGAAGTTTGATGAAAATATTTCTTGACCCTTAATACAAATAGATGCACACACTCCCCATCCCTCCACTACCCAAAGGGAAACGTTTTAAAACTTTATTCAGGGATGGATTTTTTTGTTTTCAAAGTATTGAGAGATTTGACAGAAGCCATTTGAGACTTTCATGAGTCGTCCTCCTTGGAGATATCACAATATTTTGTATTTACAGAGTAGAAAAACATGATAAAATGTCAGATACCAGTTTGTATAATAGCAGCTTGTAGATACTGATTCAGTAGTATCCTAAACATGAGAAAAGTTTACACTGATGGGTTTTTTTGGAGCCCAAATTCAAATTGATCGTGTCCTCCAAAGACATGAGTAAGGGAGGCTTTGTGGCTGAGCTCCAAACCTGGCCTAGTCTGGTCTCTCAGCTCAGAAAAACTTTATTAAATTTGCAAAAACTTTATTATCTGTCTCAAGAGACACATACTTGCTCTTGTGTGGGAGATGTGAGGATGACATAGGTTTTTGTGCATATAAGTCCCTTCCATGAGATAGACTTCTTCCCTTTTCTTCTTTCTGCGTTGTTCATTTATTTTCTTGCGACGTATGAGGCACTGAGGAAATGTGTAGGATGCAAAAATTCATGCAGAAAATATATCCACTTTTATGAATCTGTAGCATAACAGGCTCCTGTCTATAAAACCTTTGTGTGTGTGTCTGTGAAATTTCTGTTGGAATGCATCTCTTTCAGATTGACTTTTTTGACATATAAAATGATGTTTCAGGCTCGCCTTGCACAGGCTGACTCTTTATGAACTTTAAACTTAAAGCTTTTGTTCCTCTCTTTTCTAGATAGAGGAGCGAACAGAATTTTTGAATAAATCTGCTCAAAAGAGGTAAAGCAAAGAAACAGTAAGTTCTGTTCCAACAGCAGTGTTTAAGTGAATGGAATAATAATTTTTGCCTTTTTTTTCTCCTTCCTACAGTGGAATGAAGCCCACCCAGACAACAGCAGTTGTCTCCAAGATTGACAGTAGACTTGAGCAATACACTAGTGCACTTGGGGTAAGTAAATTCCTGTAAATGGATCTTGTTACTAATGGCTTTGGGGCCTTTAATCAGCCTTTGTTTTGCTGTTCAAGAATTGCAAGGGTTTTTGATCACAAACTCTTCTTTAATGTGACTTCAAGAACAAAGAGCTCGAGGCACATCTGTAACCAACATCTAGAGATGCATCTAAACAAAACCTCAGATTTAGGTCTCCCCTTTCACGCTGTAATTTACTGTTTTGTGAGCTGGCAGAAGCTTTGGTGGGTTCAGCCAGCATCTTGAGTGGCAGTCGCATCCTCTGCTTGGCTGGTGAGAGCCCTGTCAGCACAGAGCTGATGGTCATCCTGAGCAGAGCTGACCTAGCAGCTGATTTAGGAGAACAAGGAACTGGCTCTGTGCTGCTGGCTGCCACCCCACAGTGAAATTCCTTGGCAAAGACAGAGAACCAGTTAAGCAGTGACAAATGGGGAATCAAAATCACATTAAAATGCAGAATTTGACCCCAGGTGATTTTGACAACTGTGGCTAAGAGCCAGAACTGAGGGCTTTTTCTGTCCCCAGGGTAAAATAGGAGATTGACACCACTGTATCCAGCTGCCATCTGACTTGAAATATTTCCTTTGCTGGCTTTGATTTGTCCACAAGTTGCCAAATCTGCCTTGCTTTGCAGTGAGAGAGAGGCAAAGCATCACTCATACAGGTTCTTATTCTCATCCAATCAATGATATGTAAAATGTGCAAGAATTTTGAAAATAGGAAAGAGGAAGAAGAGGAGAATTTGGCCAGTGTTTTTAGTAACCATACAAAAGACACATTTCCCCCAAAAAACCAGCCAAAATCTCACACCCAATTCTCCACTCTTCAAAAGAACACATTTTTAAAAACATTTTAATTGCTGAGATTTACCCCTAGAATGCTGAGGTTCTGTTGTCTGGGGCAGATGGAGCAGTCTGATGCTGAATGACAGAACAGACTTTCCCCCTGCCCTTGCAAAGGGATTCCCCTAGCTCAGGCTTCCAGGAGCCAGGTATAAGCTTAGATTTTAAATCATTGGATCAGTTGTGTGCAGAGCTAAGGTTTGCCATGGCTTTTAGAAAGGTAATAAACACAAAAATAAGGGAGTGCCACTTTCACATCTGCTTGTATCAAGGGTGAAACTGCAAATCTAAAAGGTGAGAGAGTCTCAGTGGCACCTCTTGAGCTGGGTACTCCTGCTCATCTTTGCATGGCCAGTGCTAGAGCCACATGGAAATGCTGCATTCCCCAGGGTCAAACCACCCTGCAAATCCAGCTCTCAATGCCAAACACCAACTGGCCCCAATTTTTCCCCAGGGCGCAAAGGCTTCAAGACCTAAAGCCTCCGACCTGCACGTTCCGGCCGAGGGCGTCCGTAACATCAAGAGCATGTGGGAGAAAGGGAATGTTTTCTCATCACCTTCTGGGACAGGAACACCAAATAAGGTATGTGTTTAATTAGCCTAACAATTATAAAGAATTATGCTCTTGTTATTAAGGACCTGGCCTTGCATTCATATTCCTGTCTGCTCCTGTTGGCATCACTGGTGAAGGGTATCCCAAAGGATCCCGAAGGCTTCAGAAAGCCACAAGATGGTGTGGCTGCAATATTGAGTATAATGGAAGAATTCAGTGACCTACTGAGCTCAGTTATGAGACATTCCAGAGCCACGTCAGATATCTTTGAAAAATACATCTGGGTCATTCAAGCAGAGTACAAAGAAATTCTTTGAGTAGGGCAAAATTCTTCTGGGGAGCGGAAGAGCTTTGAATAGGCAGGATAGTGATGATATTTTCTAGATAATTCATAGAAGTACTTGTGAGACCTTTATCTTTTCTGTGTAAATCCTTAAAGCAATATTTTCTTTCTATAAATTGATGTGAGTTGCTGGGCATTTATCATAGGCAAAAAGAAGAGCTGTGGATTGAAGTGGGTTATTACAGATAGCAATTAAATGTTAGTAATTTGTTCTTGCATTTTAAAGATTTAATGTTTTAAATTTTAGGCCACTTCTCAATTGTATATTTCTTTTGAAAAAAATTAGTTTCACAAGAGGAAAAAAAAGTAGGTTTGAACTGATGTCTCTTCTATTAACCTAAAGATTTTTGGAGTTTGGGCTTGTGGTAGAAACAGCATGTTTATGTCTGACATTTATATACTGGGGTAGCAGTAAAGTGGAGATGTTTTTGTCAGTTCATGTATACAATTTTTGAAAATAGAGGGCAGCAACACTGTGTAATTCATAGGGACAAAACTTTCAGAGCACACAGGATGTCTCTGAGCAAGCCTTAGGCTCAGTGATGACCTCTCTGTTAAACCCAGGCTTGGCTTTGCTTTTAAATCTAAACCATGGTAAACAGGGTAAAAGCCATTCTGAAAGTCTTCTGATTGAATTTTACCATTTTGCAGGAAACTGCTGGGCTGAAGGTTGGTGTCTCCAGTCGTATCAACGAGTGGTTGACCAAGACCCCAGAGGGCAACAAATCCCCTGCTCCAAAACCTTCTGTAAGTAAACTTGGAACAGCCAACTCTTCAGCAGGTGGGCTCTCTCATGGGGCAGGGGGTGCTTCCTCCACCAGCCTTTGGAGGAGCTCTGCTTTGTGTCCTCTTGGCAGCTCACAGCCCTCTGGCTGCTGGCTCCTTGTAGCCAAAAAATGGGGAGGGGAAACAGGGCAGCTCTCACCCTAAAGCTCAGAGAAGCACTTCTCTGGTAGAGGATGACTTTATTTACTGCTAAGCCTTTATTGTGAAAGGCTTACCATTAATTTAGAAATCACCAGCCACAGACCCCAGGCTGCACACTTACACTTGGAGTTTGGCCCTTGCCCTGTAAAAACCTTCCAAGTATGTTTTAAAACACAACTGAAATAATTTAGCTCTTTATGAGCCTAAATGTAACTCCTAATGAAGGCCCTTTAACCTGGCCATTAGCTCAGCAGGAATCAGAGCAAAAAATGCTGTTCAGGTAATAAACTGGGAGTGTGGGAAGCAGCAGGAAGAGGTAACTGTGTGGTGGGGAAGGGTAAAGATGAGGAACCTAAATATCCATGTTGGAGAATTGTTTGTGATGTTAATGATTCAACTTCAGGATTTTGTTAAAGAACTGATTTCTGCCTGTATCCTTGTGCAGTGTTTTTCTGCCAAGTGTTTTTCTTTTTTCACCTGCCCTTCATGAAAAGTGCAGCCTGAAAAACGCTCTCTCATTTCACACTCCTGTTTGTCCTGAAGAGGAGTTTGAAATTTGCAGCATTATCCACCACAGAATCTGCCTCCAGATTTTTCTCTCTTTTCTTTTAAATTGTGTCTTTCAGACAATGTAAAACTAATCTCTTGTTTTTCCCTCAGCCAACTGTTTCTATCTATGTCTTGATTTCCCTCTTTCTCAAATAGATTGTTCTTTCTTCTTTCAATGTCTCTGCTTGAAGGAACGCGCCCTCCTCCTATTCTTCTTCTTTGGGGGTCTGTTTGCTAAGTTGGTCAGGTAAACCTGTTTGTCATTGACTATGAAGGTTTATGTGCATCTATAATGTGTGATTTGTACTTTTTTTTTAGTCAGGATAAATGAAAGGGAAGGCTAGAATTTCTTATTTAGCAAAGAACTTCTCACTCTCGTCACATTCCACCAAAGTAATGAAATGTTCAAAGTTTTTGTGACCAACAGGATTCTTGTGGGTTTTGGAAAAATATTAAATTCAAGGCAGAGCAAATATTTCAGTTTTACAGTGAACCAAAGTCACAGATCCCAAATTATTTCAGGACTATGGAAGTGGATTTGTGATGATGTCCCCTGCAAATGGCTTTGTGATAAGGTCAAAATTGCTTTCTTCCTTCTTCTATTATGACTGAACTGCCTTTTTAAGAAGCAGAATTGGCTTCAAATTTTAATGATCAGCAACCCTGTGTGGCTGAAAATTATGATCAGTTCTAGGGGTCTCTGCTGGGTGCAAAAATCCCTTGCAGGAATGTAATTTCTGTTCATCACTGAGCATTTCACAGGTGGAAATTCTCATGTGCAGAAAATTTACCTCCCAATGGATGGGCAGTATAAAACCTGCAGGACCTGAATACTTCCTGAAAAGGAGATTATTTATGTGCAAAATTGTTTGAGTCTCTTGTTCGCCATGCACAGAGGTGGAATCAATCCAGCTGCCCAGCAGTTTTCATTTTCATTTGCAGCCCTCCTTTCCCCCAAGAAGCTAATTGACATTTTTATAGTATTTTGATTAAAGTTGCAATAATACGCTCATTTTCAGAGATTGCTACTATTCTTTAATCACTTTACCTCATCTAGTTTTTTTGTTTGGTTTTTTGGGGTTTTCTTTTGTTTTTTGTTTTTCTTATAGGCTAGTGATTGGCACGTCCTAAGGCTGCAAAGGATGCAATGGAAATGGAAATTTAAATGGATATGAAGGATTATAGTGATAAGTGCTGAAATCTGTATTTAAAGATGTAGAGCGAGATCTGCTCTTCTGTTGTATTAAAACTCAAAATCTGTATTTACATAATTTTTTAAATAAAATATTTTTATTTTGACCTGAAATAACCAAGAAAAGCTACTTTTGAATTCCTCCCTAGCAGAAATACTTTCCCTGAAAAAATGTGGGGTTTTTTTCCTGCAAAAAATTTGATTTTTTTTTTTTTCGTAAAAATCTGAGGGTGC
Organism: Ammospiza nelsoni; assembly: GCF_027579445.1. Lineage (NCBI taxonomy): Eukaryota > Metazoa > Chordata > Aves > Passeriformes > Passerellidae > Ammospiza > Ammospiza nelsoni. The sequence goes on from NC_080637.1 coordinate 70,832,394, forward strand.
AATAACTCTTCACTGTACTCCCTAAGTTGAACATACTGAGTTAAGACCAGTCTGTGCCATATAAAATAAATGCATCAGGATTGTTTTTTGTCTTAAAACATGGATATGTGTGGAGTTATTTTGTGAAATATAATTCTTTATAACTGATAGACAATGTAATGTTTACCTCTGGTGGATGTTCCTCAATTTCTCTCGTGAGGACGTTGCATTTTAACTTTTTCTTAACAAGTGAAAATATACCTGAACTAATGTTGGTTTCTGTTCTCTGACATTAAAAATACAGGATTTAAGACCAGGAGATGTCTCTGGCAAACGTAATCTCTGGGAGAAGCAGTCAGTGGAGAAGCCAGGTGCTGCTTCTAAGGTAATAACACTTCTGGGTAGTGTTTACAGGATTTGTGTTACTAACCCACCTTTTTATCTATAAAAGAAAGCACAACGAGGTTCAGAAAGCAGCGTATCACTTTCATATTCATGGTTTGCAGAGCTGTGTTATGTGTAGATATCTGGATTTTATTGTTCCTGTTATAAATAGCAATTTTCTGCTATATGGGATATTAATAATGTTGTTTTTCTTTTTCAAACAGGTATCAGCTACAGGGAAAAAATCAGAGACTAATGGTAAGTAATGCCATAATCATATATTCCACCTCTTTCTATAGTTTAATGCATATTATTACATATATATAATATAATCATGTTATGCATATAATGTTAACATACACTGTTTAATATACTATATTTTAAAATAATAGAAGTAATAATAATCAAAGTAAATTTCATGTATTCAAATATCAATATTAAGATATTAATATTTAAATATGTAATAATTTAATTAATTTAATAATTAATTTAATTTAATAGTAAATCATTATTATTGATATATTATAAGTATATTTAATAAAATTATACAGTATTTGATGATGTACATATAATAATACAATGCAAACATTGTAATACCTATTATTATACAGAAACATTGCCACATTTTTGCATAGGTGTACCTGTGTTTTAAAATTCTGCAGCTGTTCATGTTGATGCAGAAACCTCTTTTTGCCTTTGCCTTTCAAAAACTCCATTAAAATATCATTGAAACACGAATGGTTGAGAAACTGCTTTTGCTGGAGCTGTGCACTGGTGTCTTTTCAGGGCAAAAAATAGTTGTGCTATTTTCATTTTGAAACCACTGGCTGGTGAAACACGACCTAGTTTTACAGAAAGAAATCGGCAAAATATCGCTCATATTTTTTTATTTTAAATCTTATTTAATATGTACTTATTTTTATTTTATTTTTTTAAATTTTATTTTAAAGCACTCCAAATAAAGCAAATTAAAGTAATTGTATGGCTAAGAACCAGTGGGGAAGAATGGAAGTTCACTGACCAATTTAATGGCTTTAAGGATGCTTTGCGGCATCCCTCGATTTTTTGCTAAGAGTGAAATGATCAAATAGAGAAAAACTCTTGATTTTCTATACTTCCATGTGTGCCCACACATTTTTAGTGGTTTTATGTAAAGCCAGATGTATGGTGCACCTGTGAACTTTTATTTTTGGTTGAGAGTTGTCCAAAGCAGAATTGTTTTGCTCCTCTTGTCCTTTTCTAACCAAAGTGTCAGCAGAGGGGTTTTTGGGCTGTTTTCCAACCACAGAAGCAGTCCCAGCACAGGGGTTTGGACAATGCTGAGCCTCTCCCCAGAGGGTGAAATCCTGATTTTTGTCCACCTGGAAATCACCCCCAGAGCAGCACCCAGCTCTGTCCTCCCTTTTTACATGTTATCCTAGAGAAGTGTGCCCTTTCTGTTCTAGGGATGTGTCTGGGTTATTTCAAGCCATATTTAATCTGTCTCTTTCTCAGCAGGTGTGAGACAAGAACCCTAGAAGGCCACTAAAGACGCTGGACCAATCAGTTTGGGGGAAAATACAAAAAAGGAAAAAGTGCTAAATTGTTCTTTTTATATTTATGTTTACTTACCAAAATGTCTCTTTTTTTTTTTGCATTATCCCAGTTAAAACCATGTATATTAGCACTGTATTTAATAATCAGTCTAGACATTCATCAGAATAGTACTGCCTTTGCACAAGAGCCTTTATTCCTAAAGAAACCCATGCTGTGAAATATATAGACTCTCCTACTGAAAGTCATAAATATGTATCTGAACAGTGATTTCAGCTGGCGTTAGAGGCCAACCCAAAACACATGTAAAGTGAAATTGCTTGGGAAAGGTGTGCAGTAAACCTATGAAACCAATGGTTACTTTTGTAATACAGAAGTCTTTTTCTTTCTGCACTTTAGACTAAGGCATGGAAGAAATATCTTTAGTTGACAATGTAATATTTTCTGTAAGTTGCCCATGTCATGAGAAATACTGCATCAATAACATGTTTTAATTTTTTTTGTTTTATACTTTTTTTTTAAGTATCAATTTTTCCATTCTAGTTTAAGTTAATACCTAAATTTGGATGATTATGTTAGCTGACAGCGGTACTGATATTTCTTTTTGTTGTTAGTGACTAGTAATTGAATGCAATCTAGAATATATATACACACATAGCTTTACAAAGTTTAGCCTAAAGGCACTACTAATGGTAGAATGCTTTAATATGTGCTAGAGTATTATATTTAGCAATAAACATACATAATTAGCCAATATCACAGCTTAAAAAAAATAAAGACAAGATCACACACTTTTCTATAGTAAGATTTCATAATTGTCATTAGAGGTATGGTGAGATAAGTATTAAAAAAATTTAAATGTCAGTTGCCCAGTAATGGGTAATTAAAAAGAAAGTATAATTTTTAAAAGAGGAAAAGGTAAGGGTATAGAGGGTCAAAAATAGGTCACTTGTATAAAACGTTGTAGTTTAATTTATATAAAACTACCATAATTAAAAAGAAAAAAAATGTAAACAGAGTTGGAGCTTGTTTCAAATGACTGTACACTAAATCTTGCCATCCATCGGTGCCCTACACCAGGTCCAGGGAAAATGAAGTAAACCTCTATCTTTGTCATGCTTCTTTTTACCTCTCTCCCCTGAATATCCTATTGGCAGATGTTTTCATTTGTACATCGTAAACACATGGCTTTAGGACGTCAGCTTGGTTTGGATTTACCTGCCCTGCAGTTTAGCATTTTCATCCTACAGTGTATGGGTGGCATAAACTGAGCAACTCAGGCAGCCCCTGAGCACATTGATAACAGCTTTGTTGTGCACCAGAACCCCCAGGAGCTCCCTTATCACCACTTCCATCTCTTACAGCACCTGGCTTCTTCCTAAAGAAGTGTAAACTCCTATTCCAACCCAAAGCTGGGCTCCCCCGCCTGGCTGAAACACCTTGTTTACATCTAGGGATGCGCAAAGTTATCTGCAGGGGGTGAAACTGTGCCTGACATTGCCTGTGGGTTGTCGTGGTTTTTGTTTGGGGGTTTTGTAAACACTCCTCTGAGTCTTTCAAATGCATCTGATAGCTGCAATAAAAACCATTTGTTCAACCAATGTATTCTGAAACTGCATCTGCAATAAATGGAATATTTCCATCAGCAGCCCCGTTTGTTAATGAGCGGGAATGGAGCAGTTGCTGTAAGTGGGGTAGGAATTGTGCTGAGTCCCTGTGAGATAAGGTGAAGAACTCCTAGGGATGTCACTCCTGATGCCACAAACCAGCTTGGATTTGGCCTAGCAAAATCTAAAAAAAAAATTGAATATGAAAATACTTGAATTTGAATATATTTTTAGAGCAATTAACTGTGAGGCTGTCTCAGGGTTTGCTTTGGTGATTTTTTAAGAAGAGTTTTTTCTGTGCTTTCCTTAGATAAAGCCAGCCTGTGTCTGAGTGTAATGTCCTGGGTGCTGCCGGCAGAGCTGCAAAAATCTCAGTTTATGTTTGAGACTCCCAGTCTGGTGTTGGAGGCAGCCCTTGTGTTCAGCTGGCTGGGTTTTACTGTGAGTTATCCCTGCCCATGATGCTGCCTTCAGCTTTCCCCAGGAATCTCTGGGGAACCCAATTTCTGGGTGTTCAGAGGAAGGGTTGTGTGAGGAAACCTTTGTTCTTTAGGTCCTTCCTAGACCTCAACCTTGTTTTGAAGAATAAGCCACAAACTGATCTGTATGTCCTAGTACAGAAATTATAGAAACTTATTTCTATCTGTATTTAAATTTGTAAAACCCCAGACTTTAGAAAAACTATATAAAACAATTTAAGGACCACACTGATCAACTTTTGTGGTTGATAAACTTTATTCATATAAAATTTTAAAGCATTAGAAATACTCTATGAAAATCACAAATATATTAAAAAAGCAATGTAATTAGAGCATTCTTTGACAGTGACTCATGAGCCAGTATGACTGACCACACTGGAAGTAGCATATAAAAAGTTCATGTAAGTCTCTGTTTTTTTGTTAAGTATGTCTCTAATTACCCAGATAAAAAGGAAGGAAAAGGCATTGTCTTTTTACTACTAATCAAAACCAGATTTCTGCTAAGCATCTTTACAAAAACCCCACCCTTATTGCTGCATTCTTGTATCAGTTAGTGGTCTCCTCCTTAAAAAAAAGGAGGAAAAAATAACTGCTCACAACAATTATCAGGTACAAAAGAAGAAGTGAAGATGAAGCTGCAGAGCACATCTAATCTGGAAGGAGGTAAACGGAGGTCCTGCAGGAACCACCTGCATTTAATACTCTGCTTTGAATGGGTAGTCCTTGTGGTTGACAGCTCTGAAAAGAGAAAGACAAGACATTATTCAGGCACTGAAGAAAGGATCCTGAGCAGCATTTCCCTTTGCAGCCTCCCTCCCCAAATGCCAATGCACTCTGCAGGTGTAATTAAACTGAACACAGGCCTGGAGAAAGCCCCTGGAACACCAACATGCTGGAGGGAACACTCCAAATGAATCTCCCTCATGAAGATCCAGGACATGCCTCATTCAAGTTTAAAGTTTTGGTTTTGGTCATGTGTGTTTTCAAGATGGGGTGTGTGGAAATACAGACACAAATAGGACAAATGAGTAGTAAGGATAATAAGGAACGTACTGGGTCACTGGAACTGCCCTCCAGTTCCTGTTAAAGCTGAGGATGACATCCATCTCCTTTTTGGACAGTTCAAAATCAAATACCTAGCAGGAAAAGAGAAAAAAAAAAAGCTCCTTTTAGTTAGGTTTGTAAGTAATTAGCTCCTAAGTGTGCTTCATGCACTTAGGACTTGAGGCAGGAATGCATTAAGCACAGTTAACCAATCCTCTTATTTCTCAGGCAAATAAGAACCCTCGAAGTCATCAAGACAGTCCTTTTGTTTCTGAGCTGCTGCTCATACCAAAGTCTTACATTTCTGGGTGGCTGAATTCCAACACTGCTGCACTTTGGGTTGTAATGCACACAGAGAAGACTTTATGTGCTCAGGATGTGTCACAAATACTGAACTGGAGGTAAATTTTCTGCTCCCAGAGAGGGCAACTGGGTATCAACTGCAAATAGTTGCCTCACAGGTCGTCATCTGAAGAGTTATTGATAGGGGTTCATAGGAAAAATAATCTACAAACCCTGTCACCATGGATTGAAAGCAATACAGAGGTATTATATAAGATGCCACACCTTATGAGCAAACATCCAGCTAAACTTCAAACTTCAGTGCCAAGGGGAGCCACAGCCTCACAGTGAGACAAACTCTAACAGGTCTGGTGTTTGTTCTCAGCTTTTCCTTTACACCCTAAGGACTTGTTAACCTTTTCCCCAAGGGCAAGTCCAAACCTGGGGCAGCCCTGGTGTAACCCATTTCTCTCCCAGCAGGAACAAAATGCTTCTCCCCAGGTTTTCAAATCTCTGTACGCCCATTCCAGTGCCTCAGGTGCTGCTTGGAAACACAGAGGGGCTCTGGGTGTGGGTGCCCATCCTGCACAAAACCAGGCAGCAGCATTTCCCAAGGGAATTTCACCTTCATGTTCTCCTCAACACGGTGAGGTTTGTCAGACTTGGGAATGACAATGATGTCTCTTTGCACCAGAAAGCGGATCAGCACCTAGGAAAGAACAAGGAGCATGAACACTGAGGTCCCAGGAAATCTATGCAAACACATTTTGTGGATTTTATTTTCTTTTAATCTACAACTTATTTTTCACTCTTTGGAAGATTGCCACTTTGCACACAGGATTTTGATATGCCAGGATTTGCTCATGTATTTGACAGAAGACTGGAAAACCATATTTTCTTCTAGCCTATGTTGTTTCTACATTGTGGCTTTTGCAGGATTTGTTTTGGTTTTGTTTAGGGTAGTAGCAAGGGGAGAAAAATGATGATGCTCTGGCTTGTATTATGTGAGTGCTCAGATTCAATGAGCATAATGACACCACAGATTATTTTGGGCTCACAGGTAAGTACTCACAAAGGTTCAGCTTTTGGAAGTCCATAAAAGGAAAAACATATTTACAGAATTTAAAAGTTCCCCCTCCAAAAACCCAATTGTTGCATTCATGTTTTCATCATGCTCTGCCTTAAAATATGAATGCATGTGAACATGTGGCTTTGTTTGAAGTGCAAGTTCTGCACACCCCAGGCAACAACTAATTTGTGTGACTAGCAAACTAATAGAAAGAAAAAAATTCTTAAATAATCAAGCAATAATTCCTTGTGAACACAAGCAGATTGGAAGCAATCAAATATGTCTCCAAATTACAGGACTCTTCTGAAGAATAAATTAGCTGGAGAAAGGTATAAAAATTTAGGAAGGTGAACACCTGAGGTAAGCATGTACCATTGCTGATCAGTCCACTCAAAACTTGGCACTCAAGACCTCCTTGAAAATTAGCTGATAACTTTTATGAATGCTCTTAAGAACTTGGGCAGAATGAAGAGTCATTCATTTGACTCTTCAGATATGAAGAGACTCTTCAAATATGAAGAGTCATACATTATAATGTATATCTCTAGAGAAAGTAGCATCTGCTGGGACTGGCTTGTAAAATATCCAAGGAGGAGCAATGGTTTGCTCTGACACCTTACCTGGGCAGGGCTTTTATGATGTCTGGCTGCAATGTCTTTAATCTTGGGGTCATCCATAAGTGTGGGCTCCCCTGGCTTAGCCCTGTTAAAAAACAGAGACGGTGGCAGTAGAAAGGTGATGGCTTCCCTGTAGGAGCCTTACATCATGTGATAATCTGCATCAAGACAACAGAACTTCTCATTTTAACTGTGTCATTTACCTAATTCAATAGTAATAATGATAATAATAATAATGATAATTATTATAATAATAACAATAATAACAATATAACCTCCCTAGTTCAACTGCAGTGTTTTGTGTTCAGAAAGGCTGCAGAGCTCTCTTACCATGGGCGGTTAGGAGAGCCCAGGGGGCTGTAGGCTGTCACAGCAATCCCTTTGGATTTACAGTACTTGACCAGCTTCTCCTGGGTCAGGTATGGGTGGCATTCCACCTGCAAGCAGAGAAAGATGGTTGATGAAAGAGGCAGACCTTGCTGAGATGCAGAGCATCACATTTTAAATCCTCTTGGGTCAAAGAAAATGTGAAGACTTGACTTCCAGTATCATCATTCAAATCCATCTTATAAAACAGTTATTAAAGTCAAGTATCTAGAGGATAGAGCTTTCTCGTGTATTACCCACAGAAAGCAAAAAATAGATGAGAACAGTGTTATCTGTGGAATCTGGGCAATGAGCCTTCCTGGGCTACTGCAGGGCAGGATTGCACCGTCAGAGGGGCAGCTCAGAATGCCTCAAGTTTATTTTCTTCTCTGATTCACCCAACCTCTCCTTGCCTCAAGGAGCCTCTTTCAGTCCTGAAGAAGCTTGGGGAGGTGATCTGAGCAAACCTAAGGAAGCAAGCTCAGTTTGCAAACAGATGTTTGGGTAAAACATCCTGAAAGCAGCAGGAGCTCCATGGGATGTGCGGCTCAGCTGCCACAAGCCATGGCATGGCCTCAGGGCTGTGTCTGTGCTCCTCTCGTGGCCCTGTGCACACACACAGCTGTCTCTAACACTGGGGCTTCACCACCAGGCATGGTGACATGAAAAACGTGTACAGTGGTTAACTTACACCTGAGCTGGTGTGGGGATTCCCCTGGGTACTCCCCATCTGGAAGAGATGGGCATTCAGCACCCTCAGCTGCGTGCAAAGTGTTTTGGAAATGGAAGAAAATCAGAAGATCCCTGAGCTGCTGCTGTCCTGTGATTACATTCATGAGGTATGTGATGAGAATTTGTTATGCAGTTGTACTCTTCAACCTCCTTTCCATAATGAAGTTGAGTGGTTTATTTTGAAATTATTTTGAAGTTGAGTGGTTTATTCATTATGATGTTGAAAAATGAGTAAGTCCTGTGCATCCCTGTATAGTCCTGTGCTGGTGCAGAAACTCCCAGTGGGGATTTTGCTGAATATATTTAAGATTACTCTAAATATAAATTATATATTATTTATATATCTAAATAGATATTTTTATATATTATTATATATTATATATTATTTATAGATACATATTATATACAATTTATAGAATATGTATATTATATATTATATGAATTTAGGTATACTCTGATTATATACACACACATATATATTCTAAATAGATTTAGGAATGCTTTTGAGTGGAAGGTCCCAGCCTCATGGAAAGGGGATCTAGGCAATCCTTAAAGTATGGATTCCAATCCTAATCCATTCCGTGATTCCCACCCTAATCCATTCTGTGATTCCAGATGCAAGGTTAGCTGAGGAAGGGAAAGAAAATTCTCACCTGGTTCATTACAGGCTTGTGTTTCAGTCCTGGTTTGTTCAAGATTCTTTCAATCTGCTCATGGTTGAAGTTGGAGACTCCAATGGCTTTTACCAGGCCAGCATCCACCAGCTCCTCCATGGCCTGGTGAGTAAGGACAACCAATGTGGGTGTGAGTTGGTGGTATTGCTGTCAAACTGCATTATTTTATTTCTCTCAAGCTTGTGGCAAATGAACAAACAACTCTAGATTAGATTACATAGAAGTATCTCAGTTCATAAAATAGAATCCTAACTGTATGAATGCCCAGTAAATTAGCAGCCACACCTAGATTAATCTGAAGGGTTGGTTCTACCATTGTGTGTATCCAAATGTTTTAGGAACAGTAACTAGAGTGCTGATAGCTTCCTTCTCTTTAGCCTTACTAAAACCAGTCCCTTCTTGCTCCCCAAAACAAGAGATTCAAGCTGGCTGAAATACAATTTCGTGTGGCTGTCCTTCACACCCAAACATATCCCTTAATTTAATTTTGCCCACAAATCTCTGCTCCATCTTTAGAGCTGATACTTTCTCTGAAGAGCAAATAGTGAGTTACCTCCCAGGTGTCCAGGAAATCTGTGTCACTGGGAACACTGTGCCCCTTGTCATCCAGGGGATGCAGCTCTTCACCAGCCTGTTAAAGCAGATAATACACAGACTTTTTAAAGTGTTGGATTTCCTACAGTGTGCCAGCACTTTGGACTGCATTTACAGCGAGTTAGCAGGTTGTTTAAACATCTTGCATAACTAAAAATGATGCTTGTCCATTAGTATTCTCTTTTGGATGAAGGCCATATTTTGCAAAATGAGTCCCTGCATGCAAAGAGTGTGGGGATTAGTAATAATTATGTAACTTTGGCATGCCTGGAGAGGGGACTGACACTGCACAGCCCCTTTATTCTAGTTTTTTATTTATTTCACACAGATGTAGACTGGGGGAAGAAACACATTCCTTCTGTGCTACGCTTCATTTTTCACTGCTGGTTACTTCAGGCTGAGCCAACATCCCTAAAAATCAAGATGTTCATGCTATAACCTGTGCTGGTTACCAGAGGACCCAGGGTGCTCACATCCACACCTCATTCCAAAGGGCATGAAAAGCCAGACCCCTGTGATAAAACACACTTAATTCTTGCTACCACAGGGATCAAATGAACCCTAAATCCCAGCTGTGTGACGAAGATGGCCCCAGCAAAGATGAGAGAACTCGGTGTGTTCGTGGGCAGGAAAGGAGGAAAGGTGTGGAGAGCAGGAGTACCTTGAATCCCATGGGGAAGTGCATCAGGTAGAGGTCCAGGTAGTCCAGCTGGAGGGCAGCAAGGCTCTTCTGGAACCCTACCTTCACCAGGGACTTCTCATGGAACGTGTTCCACAGCTGAGGGAAGAGAACAAGCCCAGCTGTCCTGACTGTCACTTTACTGTCACTTTACAGGGCAGACCACAGCACAGAAGCTTCTCACTTGGAGGTGGGAGGAAAACTCCCTCCCCACTGAAGTCAGTGCATGCTGAAGATGAGGATGTGACATTTCACTGTTAAAGGCAGGACAAACAGACCCCAAAGCCAACTGTCATGAAGGTGGAGTCAGGATTCCCACTTATGAGAAAATATTCTTAGGTATAAATATAAAAATCTGGCATCGGATGCAGCAAAGCTGTCAGTGTTACAGTTATTTTTTTCAGCCTAAATTTTGACTATTGAACAGCTCATAGATACCTTCATTCTGTCCCTTTTAGCTGGGACAGAAAAGAGGAGAGAATGGTTGTCAATTTTACTTCATTTTCAAAATCAAAATTCAAGTAGTTTAAATAGAAGAGCAAGTATTATTAAAAGAAACCATGTTCTTTAACAAAAACAAAGTTCAACATGAGAAGTCTTAGTTATACTCTTATATACTTAGTTACATAAATTTTTCTGGTTTTGCTGGTGAAAACCCCCAAATTTTTTAGCTGAACTGTTCTTTTTGTTAAGAAGAACATCTAGGACAAGTGAATGAGATAAGGAACAAAGAAGACACCTATAAAATACTTTGATTTCTGCTCCTTTTCAGAGCAGAAATCAAAGTATTTTATTTCAAATTTTTCATTTGAAATTTCAAATTTTTCGTTTGAAATCTCTGTTATGCACCATTTGTACATAACAGAAATTTCAAATGTCTTGCTTAGCACTGATGAATCCAGACAACTATCTTGCCTTTTTTTTATCTTACTTTTTCCCCCCTTATCTTGGGTGTGTCCAACTGAACATCCGGTACAATTGACTTAATCGATGTCAGGAAATTATTGGATAATCAATAGCTGTGATATCTTTCCTAAGTTCTCAGCAGTTCCTGATAAAGCCGAGTCCAAACTGCAAATATAGGAGGAGATGCAAATACACAACAAGAAAACCATGAAGTGAATGTCAGAGGAGGGAATAGGTCCCTATGTGACTTTACAGCTACAACAAGGGTTTCTCTGCAAGAAAAACTAAATGCCCCAGCAATCCTGCATCCTTGTACCTTAGTGACAATGAAGAGGTCTCCCCGTTTCACAACTCCCTCCTTGATCTTCTGCTGCACCGCGTTCCCGATTTCATTCTCGTTCTGGTAGAAGTAGGCGCAGTCGAAGTGGCGGTAGCCGGCATCGATGGCAAACTTCACCACCTCTTCCACCTTTCCCGGAGGAGCCTGGGGGCAAAGAGCAGCCAGCCATGAGCTCTGCCATGTCGTCCTGGCAGTGACATCTCACTGCCCCCCTTTCCAGCTGCTTCTGGGGTTCGCTCATCACCCGCATTTCATTGAAACGCGATGGGGTTTCCAGGCGCAGCGGCGTTTCTGCAGGAAGGGGTTTATTTCTGCAAGACCTCCAGCTCTGCCGCTGCCAGCAGCGCAGCCCGCACTGTCATTTCCCCTCTTTGCTCACCGTGTTGCCCGGGCAGTTTCGCCATTTCACCTTCCCCGAATCCTCCCGGCCAGGGCGGGTCCGTGCCCCGACCCCATCTCCGACCGCGACCCCATCGCGGGGCTGCGGGCGCTGCCGCTCGCTCTTTTTGCTCCGTTTCTTTCTTTCATTCTACACCTCCTTCCACCTTCCCCAGCCCCTAACTTCTCTTTTTTTCTGCCTTTTCCCCCTCGCCCGTTGCTCCCCGCTGCCCCCCCCTTGCCTGGCATCCCGCCCGGTTACACAAGCGGCCGCCATCGGCCCACGCAGGGCGCGGATCCCGCTCTTGGAGGGCTGCTTCCTTCTCTGTTTTATTGTTTTTATCTTCATTTCGGCATCTCCCGCCGCATTCCCCACCCTGCCTCCCTCCTGCGCCGGTACCTGCCAGGTGCCCAGCCCCAGGGCGGGTATCTTCATCTTGTTGCTGAGCTCCACGCAGGGGATGGCCATGGTGCCGCTGTCCGTGTGTCCGTCCGTCGCTCGGAGCCGCTATAAGCACCGGAGCCGGCCCGGCCCCGCCTCGTCCCTCCCCGCCTCGTCACCGGCCGCACACACGGGATGGGATGGGATGGGATGCCCGAGAGCCTCTGAGGCTGCAGGGAGGCTCGGGGATGATTTAGCTATTTGTTGGAAATGAGGAAACCCAGAGCAAAATGTCTCAGCAAAAAACCCAGAGCAAAATGTCTCAGCAAAAAACCCAGAGCAAAATGTCTCAGCAAAAAACCCAGAGCAAAATGTCTCAACAAATCCAGAGCAAAAGCCTCAGATACCCAAAACAAATGTCTCGGCAAAGCCAGAGCAAAATGTGTCAGCAAAAAACCCAGAGCAAAATGTCTCAGCAAAAAACCCAGAGCAAAATGTCTCAACAAATCCAGAGCAAAAGCCTCAGATACCCAAAACAGATGTCTCAGCAAAGCCAGAGCAAAATGTGTCAGCAGCCGAGCTGGCGCGCTTTGCACGCGTTCTGCTGCAAAGAATCAGCAGAATCAGCACCCTTGGAAGGTCTCAAAAGGTGTATGGATGTGGCACTTGGGTGTCACTCTTGTGCTGAGAATGACACAGGAACAGGCAGTGTTGTAGAAAGCAAAGAAGGCTTATTCGAGAGAGCCGCGTGGTTTTTATAGAGTGGTACGATGCATGCTATTTAATTGGCTAGCTAACAAAAACACTTTCCTCGCTGTCCTTGAGAAGAGCAGAAAGATGAAGTAGATAAACACCACCTGCAGATTTTTTGTACCTAACAGGTTATCACATCCTTACAACTCCCTGAGAATTCTCATAAGCTGCCGTGAGAAATGCATGCCCTTTCTTTCTCTCTGTCTCATTGTATCCACAACTGGGGATATGGGTTGGTGGCAGATGTGATGGGGACTGGTTGGACTCGATGACTTTGGAGTCTTTTCCATCTCTAATCAATCTATGGTACAACAGCTGGCAGAGCCTGTGGGCTGCCATGAGAATTTTGCCCAAGGCAATGGGTGCCCATTGAAGGATTTTCTCCAGTGGTGGCGAATGGACTGAATTTTTCATATTGTTCCTCAAAAATATTAGGCTTGCCTGTTGTTCAGAGAAGAATTCATTAAAAGGGAACGTGGCCTTACCTTTGAGCTCATTTCTGTGTTCCCTGTCTCTGCAGAGGGCTGGGCTCCCTGCTGGACCATCAGTCTGTGTGAAGGAATCTCTTCCCTGGCCCCCAGTTAAAATTTCACCCAATTAAAATTTCACCCACTGCTGGTAGGGTGTCAGATGCTGCACGAGGGATTTGTGATGACAGCTTGTCAATACAGAGTGCTTTAGTCCAATAACCCCCCACTTCTTTTTGCATAGGGTGAAAAGTTGTTGTAGTTGAGATGGTCACAATACAGAGCCACACTCCTGTTTAGAAGGCTGCAAACCCATTTTTCTTATAACATGCATGCTTTTTATACATTCTTACAAAACTCAGGAGTTTACACTTTACTCATTGGTCAGGAAAGACAAAGTGCTCACTGGAATAGACAGTTGCAGGTTTCTCTTATTTATCCTTCTTTCTTTCTTGGTTTCTACATCAACAACCTTGATAGGAAATTCTTTCAGGGGGAAAAATGGATCCTCTTATCAAACTTCCCTCTGGCTCACAGAATTTGCTGTAAAACCTCTTCCACAAAAATTGATATTTAAAGGTGGCAGGAGACTCTGTATGAGTGCAGTGCCTCAGAAATGAAGAGGCAGAGCCTGGAGGGACTGGGCTGCTTGGCTGGCAGCTCTCTGGAAGAAAAGATGCTTCACACCATGGAGCTGATGTAAGTTCAACACCCTTCCTTAGGCATCTCACATGCCACAGGGACTTTGTGTTTAGTTGTCACAGCAGGGATGCTTTGCTGCTTCAGTCTGCTGTTTTTCTTTTCCTTCTATTGCTAAAAACTCCTACTTGCTCACTGCTGATCCCTGACCACCAGCTTAAATGCTGTGGAAGTTCCACTGGTGTCATCTTGTATGGTGTAAGCCAGAATTAAATATTTTATACTTACTTTTCAGTGTTTGCCTACCAAAATGTAGAAGCAACCATGAATTATTGAGCCACTAACTGTGATGTTTGATGTGATTTGTTAAAATTTATGTGCATTTTCATTATTTAAACTGCTTTTATGGGACAGTCTTTTAAGTTGGCTAGCAAATTCATGTTCTGTGTTTAAATATAAACCAAATCTCTTCCTGGCTTCCATGGCCTGGTTTCTAAGCCATTGGCTTAAGCAGGCTTTATTGTCATCTTTCTGTTGCCTTGGATGTCATCACACATTCCAGAATGGGAAAAAACCCCAAACTGATATGAAGTAGAGATAGAGAAGCAGGGAATCAGATTTTTCAAAGTGGCTGATAATTCCAATATGGTCAAACTGCAGGAGCGAGAGGAGGTGTCTTCTATTGAAAACAAATATGAAATAACACATAGATCATACAACCCCACCCAAAACAAGAAAAAGACAAAGCTACTGTGAGAGATGTGATGAATTTGACAGAAAAGAAAGATGTTAAAAAAAAAAGGAAAAGAAAGTCTGTTGAGATTTTATAAATTTAGTCATGGTACATTGTTTTTGAGGCTAGAAAGGACCACACTATTTGTCTTACACTGATCTCCAATTACATTGAAAAGATTTTATACCAAAGCTATGTCATATCCATATTGCCTAATTTTTTATTAAGGGCACTTGGGTGCTACAGCAATAGGAACTGATTAAAATTATGTACAGATTAGACTAGGAAATGCTGAGATGGAGCTATTAATTGCTATTTATGGCTTTAATTGCAATAAATCTTGGTGTGGAAGGTACAAACCCCACATAATTGCCTCTTTTTTTTTTTTTTTTAACCCATTTGTTTAACAGAGCCATCAACAACTTTCCTCCCTATAAATTTTTATTTGAAGACATTAATGATTTTGGAGTGAACTTCCTGCAGGCCAGGGAGGAGTAGGGAGAATTTTGGCAACTCAGCCCCAGCGTGGGCTGGCAGAGCAGAACTGCTGGAAGGACTCTGTTACGTGTACAGACTTTTCTATTCCAACATTTTGTTTTTTGTTCTGATTTCTTTATCTGTACAAAGAAAGGCAACTCATCATTCAGAGCCACATAAAACCTGACTTTATGAGGGTTTAAAAGGCTTTAATTGTTTTCTAACTGCTATTATTTGCTGGATGCAGAGTGGGTGGTGGCTGGAGCCCATTCACCTCAATTTTTAGCTGAGTCACGGTGATTTCACTCCTTGCAGAGCCTGGCAGCTCCCTCGGGCACCCTGCCCTGATATTTAATGAATCAGAGCCTGCAGGCACAGGTGGAGACTTGTCCAGAGCCTTGTTAATCATGCCCATGGGTCGCTACCGCCTGACTGGAAATTTCCTAGTGTCTGATTCGGAGCTGTCCCTCCTTTGGAGTGACTTTTCTAGGGAGTAATGGTGATATCCTGCATGGCAGATTTTGGTGAAAGGCAAAAAAATGCAAATCTCGTATGTGGGCAGTCCAGTGGGAGTGTTTTGTCTGGACAGAATCATACGTGGTGTTGTGAGGTCCCCAGGATGAGATGAGAATTTGACACCAAGCACTCAGAAGGCTCATTTATTATTTTATGACATATATTATATTAAAAGGAATGGTATACTTAAACTATACTAAAGAAAGAAAGAGGATACATCAGAAGGTTTGACAAGAATGAATGATAAAAACCTGTGACAGACCCTGACACAGCTGGACTGGGATTGGTCATTAATTAAAAGCAATTCACATGCTGGGTAAACAATCTCCAGACCACATTCCAGAGCAGCAAAACAGGGAGAAGCTGAGGCTTCTCATCTTCCCAGGAGAAGAAATCCTGGCAAAGGGATTTTTCAGAAAATATCACAGTGACAATCACAGAACCATAAAGGCTGGAAAAGATCTCCAAGACCATCAGGTCCAGCAGTTAGAAATGAAAGTTTTTAGGTAGAAAGTCCCAACATGAGTCAGCCTGGCTGATAGGGTTCCTTGGGGAAACAATTTGCATTGTTTTCCTGAACTAATAATGCTGAGGAGCCAAATACAAATGTCTATTCCTGCATGGCTGACAAAACATTGCAATGTATTGATTGCAACACCAGTGAAACAGCAAATGTGATTTTTTTAACCGCTAAGAAGGTAAGTATCGCTATTTATATTTTAGTAAACTTGGGGTTTTTTTGCTGTGGATTTAAAGGCATACTGGGCACCTTTTCAGGATATGCAGTGGGTGAAGATTGAGACACAGCACAGAATCTCAGAATGCTGAGATGGGAAGGGACTGCTAGAATTCATCCTGAGCCTCTTCCCTGCTCAAGCTCAGAGCTGTGTCCAGATGGAGACACCACATCATCTCTGGGCAAACTGTGCCAATGCTCAGTCACCTTTGGAGTGGAAAAATGTTCTGTAATGGTAGAGGGGCCTTCCTCTGTGTCACTTTGTGCCCATTGACTCTCATCTTGGCCCTGGGCACCACTGAAAAGAGCCTGGCTCTGTCCTCTTTGCACCTTCCCTTCAGGTATTTATGTACATTGACAAGAGCCCCCCTTGAACCTTCTGCTCTCCAGACTCAGGATCCTCAGCTCTCTCAGTCTCTCCTAACAGGAGGGAGGATTCAATCCCTTAATTAATTATTTCATTATATAATTCCCTGTGCTTTGGCTGAGTCACCTCCCTGTCATGCCCTGGGCAGCCCAAATCCACCTTGTGGGATGCCTGTGGCACCCAAATTTTTCCCTTTTATGCTATAGCCTGTCCCAGTCTTCAGCGTGTTTGTGAATTGGTGCATGCTCGCAGCCTGTCTCTAAAAACAAAAATAAGCCCTGGTAACTTCAAGCAGGAGAGGTCTGCTCTTACTGAGACAGATCTACTTCTGACAGTCTTATTTGCACAACATCATGTTCACGGATCTGACAATGTCAGTAGGAAGTGGTACATCAGCAGTGAAGAAATTTATATGTGAGAGAAACATCTGTAGAATGCTTTGGTTGATTCCCTCCTCAGTGAGTGCAATGGACAGTACCCAAATTTATCAGCAAGCTGTGGATTTTCAGTACTTAAATAATTTCCCTGCAGCAGCTGCCTTTGGAGTGGTTGCAAGACACCAATTTTACTAACAATGAAGTGAGACTTTTCACCAAAACTCTGAGGGCAGGGTTAGAAATTCCTTGGAAAGAATCACCAGAGCTGTATCCACTGAATCCCAAGCTATGTCCTGTTCTTCCAGTATGGTGGTGCCTTTTCTCCCCTCTCCTTGGGGCTGCTCTACAACCTTTGGGATTCCTGTTAGGTCCTAAGTGAGGCCTTTTGAGCTCTCCTGGGCCACAGTGGGCTGTGCCAGCACCTCTCTGTGAGTGGAATCCTCTCAGAGCTCATGAGCCCTCAGTTCTGATCCTTGGAGGGCTGTTCCAAAAGCTGATGACGGCCTGGGCTGATAACTCCATTCCTCCACCCACTGAGAGATGCAAAGGCATCAAATGTGAGTATTCCACTGCAGTCAAGGGGAATTTTTAACAGGTACCTTTGTACAGATAGATATGGGTATCTCTGTTTATGCATGCATCTGAATTAATTCAAATATCCTCTCCAGTAGCAATGGTGTTATCTTGAAATTGTAACTAGGTCATTCTAGTAATTGTAATAAATCCTATTTAATCACTTTATAAATATTAAATTAGTCAATGACTAAGTACTGTTAAGGCCTTTTGTACCTTACCCTTTTGCACCATTACCCTTTGCACCTTTTCTTTTTTGTTCCCTGTGTAAATTATTCTGAACTGATTCTAATGCAATTTTCCTTTGTATGCTTCACCTGTGTGGTAAGTAATAGAGTCGGTCTTGCCACTGAACTCTGTTAAATTACATCTTTACAAATTTATGTTAAAAGCTGCTTTCACTAATTCCTTTAAGCAGCCTAACACATTCATTTGCCACATCCATAAGCACACACTCTAACTGTGTTCAGGGGAGCCTTGAGTTAAATCCTGCAAGGGCTTTCTCCAGTTGTACAGTCTGATTGCTGCTTATTCCTTGCTTTTAGGGCCTTTCCCCCTCTGAATCTTGGATCTCTTCCACTGCAGCTTTATGAAAAGAGCTGAGACAACACCTTTGATCCAGATAAGAACGCTGACAGCTCAGATCACCTGAGATTAGCCGCACAAAGGAAGTGGGGGTGGCTGCTCATCGAGAAGAGTGTAGGAAAGCTGTGATGGATGAGGAAATGTACTGCTCTGGCAGGAATCCAGCTCTCTGCACTCTGGAGTGTTGATAGAGGCCCTTGTTTGTGAATATGAACAAACAGATACGCCAGGGTGACATCCCTGAGAAGATGTTTACATTTACTAACTGAGAATGGTGGATTTTTAAATGGGGTGGATGATGGTTCACTGTTGTCATTGCTGCTGCAAAAGAATTGTTTTTTATTGAATGGAGCTTCTATAATCAAGGAGAAAATCAAAGAAATCCAAAGGGTAGAAAACACAAAAAAGAAACCTGGCTCTGAATAGCAGATATTAATGTAAACACTATTTGGCTTCTTTCATTTCCTAGCATCTGTCTAAAATGTACTGATGCAAGGACACACCGGTCCTGGTCTGGAGGAAGGGCAGGAAGGGCTCTGAGGCTCTCTCCTGGCATGGCACACTTTGCTGCAGTCCCCACATGTCCAGCTGGGGATGACATTAATGAAGAATCTGCTCTGCCCATCCTTCTCCACACTCACCTCACTGACTTTGCACCCACAAAGTCCAGTGGTCCTCCAGCATGGACAGAGTTTAACAGTGCCTTTGCCTTTCTGCATTTTTGTCTTTTTTGCCTTTTTGTCTTTTTTGCCTTTTTGTCTTGTGCCTCTGCCCAGGTGCTCCTTTGGGCATCCCCCTCTGGGTGAAGTGACAGAAATTACCATTCTCTTTGTATTTTGGTTCTGAGTTTGTGGCTGTCCCAGCTGACTCACACATGTAGAAATGGTGAGTAACCACATTTATGTAAACAGAGTTGTTTGTTTTTATTATACTGCTACAATCCAAGTTCAATTTTTTTTCTCCTCACATATCTCCTTGTATCTTACAGCAGAGTTTTCAGTATGATTGGTGCATATGGGTAAAAAGGAGGGGTTCTGCAACTGTCTGCAGACCAGTTTCCAAATGAAATTTTGTAACTTCTTTGGCAAGAGAAGACAACCATGCGCTGAAACCAGTTCAGGGCAGGTAAAGTGACAATTTTATTTTCTTCTGTTCAGAAAATCAAACTATCAGCAAAGCTGGACTATGCTAACAATCCTGTGACAAAGAGTGCACCTTCTAAATACCTTTAGGAAAAACAGCCAACTTGACCATGCTTTAAGTAAAAAGAGGAGGGAAAAGGTTTTTTTCCTTCTTTTCACTGTTAAAAGTGTAAGAAAGCTTGAAAACCTGTCTGCTGTTATAAAAGAATGAAGATGTCAGGCCCCACCTTTCCCTAGATTGAGGGCAGGCTGTACTGCCATTCATCCTTCAATTTTGGCATGATCTTGATCTTAAAGCTATTTTTTTTAGCTGGAGACATGTTCCAACCTTCCTAATGTATTTATGTGACCCCCATACAATATTAGCATTACCTGGATGTCAGCTGTGGGCTTTTAATAAGAAAGTACTATACTTGTAGGGCTTTTGATTGTGAAAATTAAATTACAATGTTTAAACCTAGTGCATATTCTTTTCTAAGTTTTCTTAGTTCTTCCTTAGGCTGATATTCTATAAAACCTGGTAACAATGATTTAAGAGAACAAATTTATTGCTGATCTTTAGTAAATGGGAAGGAAAGTGGAATTGTAACTGGTGGTGAAACAAGGGGAAGGCTTAGGAATGGCTTCTGTGTAGGAGGTGCAGGGTGTGAAATGAGAAATGAGGGATCCAAAAGGGAGAGAAGCAGGAAAAATAGGGGAGTCATACCCTTAAATGTAAATGTGTTTTTCATCTGAGTCCCACTGGAAGCAACAAAGTACTTTAAAAATAAATAACCAAAAGCACAGTTGCTCTTAAAGCTCATCTTATTTTATCATGGATCTTTTGCTGACATTGTTTTCTCACTGACGTCAATGGAGGTTTCAAAGGCAATTGAAAGCAGCTGCCTGCTTCAAACACACGTTGAAGTCATCAGGAAAAGTGGTGTAGAGTCTTTCCCTGGAATATACTTGAGACCAGTCCAATATGTCTTTTCATCACAAATTTTAATCATCAATTGCTGGCTTTGTTTATGTTTGCTGCAGTGGGACATGTACTGGAACAGCTGTATCAGATAAGGGTGCACAGTAATATATAACTGGCTTTACCAAATCCATCAAACTCACTTTCATCTTAAATACAGTGTTATTTATTTCCCTTTTTTTTCCTCAGGCACTGTCAAGAATTTTCTCTTTTAGTATTTTAGAGGATTACTTGCTTTTGAGGAAATAAAGTTCAAAGTCCATTGATTGAATTCCTTATGTCTATTTATATTGATATTTTGTGACAGTGTATTAGGTTAGATGATGTTTACACAGTGAACTTTCATTACATTATTAAATTGATATATATTGACTTTAAAAATTGGCCCCTCTTCTTTTTTATTTTTTTTCTTTTTTTCTGGGAAAAGGTGTGCTTTACCTGAAATAATTTTGTTTCTATAAGGAATTGTGTGATGGCTGCTGTCTTTTCAGTCTGTGTGTGGTCAAGAGAGTCTCATACAGAGAAGTACAAAGAATCTGAACTAGAGCATGAAGGAAAAAACCAATATACGGTGGAGTACAAGGGCATCATGTTTAGGTGAGGCTGTGTGTACCATAGGCTTTGGTCATTTAAAACCCCTTCATTCTAATAATATTTCCAAGTAGGGAAGAACAGATCATTGTCTAAAGAAGGGTTGTGGTCACTGCAAGTGCCCTGAGCCCAGCTGGCAGGGAAGTGCTCTGAGCTAGAGACAAAACAAAAAGGGAAAAGGAAATATCCTATATTGCTTTGTTTGGGAAGGACAACACTCAGGGATGTCTTAAAGGGGGAAAACAGACATTGCCACAGCAATGCAGCACTGATAAATAAAGTATAAAATGCATTTTTACTACAGGATGGAATATTTCTAGGTTCTTTATATCTTCCTGGACCTGCAGAGGGTGCAAAATCTCCACTTTGCTGAGTAGAAGCGGAAATATTTCCTTCTGCTAGTGCATTTTGCTTCTCTGGTAACTTGTAGCAACTGTTCGTCAGCACCAAGATCCTCTCTAGAAATGTCATTGTAACAAAAATGGAGATAAAAGCATTTATTACCAAAATTAGGGCTGTTGCCTTTTAATTGGCAGAAGTGTTTTATTCTTCAATAGCAATTCTTTCTAGCGTAGTGCAATTTTGTCCCTTGTCATCTTCTCTCTTTCCCTAACAGGATGTTTGTTTCTTCCTCATCTCTGTTTTTCTGCTTTCTGGTTGATTTTAATCTGGGTATTTCTTCTGGCTAACAGTTTCTGATTAAATTCTTGCTTGCAACTTTAAGTGGTTTCTTTCATATCATGGAAACAGTGGGGGTAAATGATAAACTACATGGCTTTGGTTACACGTTTTACTTTCACATGATTTCAGCAGTATCTGGAACAACAGAATAAAATAGCTGAGACATTATTATTATTATTTCACTTCATTTATTTTCAGTGATTTAGCAGAGGTCTTCAATGGGAGAAAGTGTGACTGCAATGTTTAGGCCAAAAAACTGCTTTTAAAGTGCAGGGGTTTCTGGGATAAAGCTTCTCTGCTTTCAAAGAAAGCCATTCTGTTCTGCAAATCAAAACAAATGC
The DNA here is from genome assembly GCF_027579445.1 of Ammospiza nelsoni. Classification (NCBI taxonomy): domain Eukaryota; kingdom Metazoa; phylum Chordata; class Aves; order Passeriformes; family Passerellidae; genus Ammospiza; species Ammospiza nelsoni. The sequence goes on from NC_080637.1 coordinate 70,854,378, forward strand.
TTCACTACCACTCAATTAGAGCAGTATTATTAGGGAAATAATCCCTCAAACTTTAAAATACCTGTCAAGGAAGGGGCGAGAAAGTTGTTAGTGTGTTGTGGTGAAACTTGTCTAACTTGTCCAACTTCCCATGTTTCATAACAAGGTTTTCGTTATTTTTTTTCAGCTTGTTTATTTCTGTTCATTTGTGTTTTGTTTTTAATTAATTTTCTTCATTCCAGCTGTGAAAAGGCTGGGTTACAATATTGTTTGGTGGGATTTGCATGATTAGCCTTTGTGTAGGAATGAATGTGCACTTAAATTTAGATCTCTGTATTTGGTCAAAGGTCTTTGTGGGGCTCTTTTTAAGCAAGTCTCATTAGTTTTCTTGCTGTAACAAAAACTTTTTTTGCATTGACCTGCTTATATGTCATCTTTGGGTTGATGAGGAAAAAAAACAACCAAAAAATAATAAGCAACAAAACAAACAAACAAACAAACCAAAAATCAGCCAAGGTGATCAAGAGGCAAAGTTGTGCCAAGGCCCAGCACAGACCCTCATGTTCTCAGTGGCGCAGATGATGGTGATACTGGAGAAAACACAAAACCTTCCTTGAGGCTTGGCCTTGATCCTGCTGAAAAACAGTAGAAAAATTTCATCTTGCCTCCGATTCCTACCCAGTGCAAGTCTTCTGGTCAGGAGTTTCAAAATGAGTTGCTTAGATAGTGTAATTTGTATTTGGAGATTTCTAATAGCTCTGATTAAGTCTGAGCATGCAGTTTTCTAAGATGAAAATGATTAATTGTAAATAAGTTGTTTGATTTGAAGATATTATTAGGGCAGTCTTCCAGCAGCTGTATTAACATCATAATGATAATCTTGTTGTCTTCTTTGATTCCAGGAATTGCAAGGTTTAGACCTGCAAGGAAGAACACAGCATCATTATATAATTTGGTAAGGAAGAGAAGTGCTACTCTTCACAAAGGAAAGATTGAAGGCTTGGGGCCTGTTATGTACCCATCTGCAGCTCTGTTATAAAACAGCGATGTTTCTATTTTAATAATTTAGAGAGACGTGTGTGAGGAGCTGCAGGGTGGCCCTTCCTTGGGTGGGTGTCACATTCACATTTTCTGGAAAAATCCCTTCACCCAGGATTTTCTCCTGGGAAGCCAAGAAACCTCAGAGAAAAAGGAAAACAAATTCTTATCTCATTTGCTTCTCCTGTGTTGTGCTCCCATGCGGAATGTGTTTGGAGATTGTTTACCCACAGGTGATTGTTTCATTGGTTTCATGTGAGTTGCTTTCACTCATTGCCAATCAGTGCCAAGCTGTGTCAGGACTCCGGAGAGAGTCACGAGTTTTCATTATTATCTTTTTAGCCTTCTGTAAATATCCTTCCTGTACTCTTTAGTATAGTTTAGTATAGCATTGTTTAATTTAATATAGTATCATAAAATCATAAATTAGCCTGAGAACATGGAGTCAGATCCATCATTCCTTCCTTCGTCTGAGAGCCCCACAAATACAATAGGTGGGGAAGGTGGGGGCTCCCAGCTGTAAAAATGTTCAGTTCCTCCCAGGTTTCTGCAGGGCCAGGCAGAGGGCCGGGAGAACACTGGTGCTGGGGCTTATTGCAGTCCATGGCTCATTAGGTGATGGAGGCCTCAGGATCAGGGAATTACTCTGCAGGCTTCCTTGTTAATTGATTAAAAATATACAGGAATGCATGAGAGAGCCTCTGTAGGGCCCAGACAGAGCTACTCCTGATGGAAGATGAAACAGTGTCTAGAGATTCATTTATGTGCATGGATGGGGGAGAATCTCCTACCTAAGCAGCCAAGGCTTTTCCTTTTTTTTCCATTTCCTTTTTTTCCATTTCCTTTTTTTCCTTTTCCTTTTTTTCCATTTCCTTTTTTTCCTTTTCCTTTTTTTCCTTTTCTTTTTTTCCTTTTCTTTTTTTCCTTTTCTTTTTTTCCTTTTCTTTTTTCCTTTTCTTTTTTTCCTTTTCTTTTTTTCCTTTTCTTTTTTTCCTTTTCCTTCCTTTCCTTCTTTTCCTTCCTTTACTTCTTTTCCTTCTTTCCTTCTTACCTTCTTTCCTTCTTTCCTTCTTTCCTATTTTCCTTTTCCTATTTTCCTTTTCCTATTTTCCTTTTCCTTTTTTTCCTTTTCTTCTTTCCTTTTCCTATTTTCCTTTTCCTTTTTTTCCTTTTCTTTTTTCTTTTCCTATTTTCCTTTTCCTTTTTTTCCTTTTCTTTTTTCCTTTTCCTTTTTTCCTTTTCTTTTCTTTTCTTTTTTCTTTTCTTTCTCCTTTTCTTTTTTTCTTTTCTTTCTCCTTTTCTTTTTTCCTTTTCTTTTTTTCCTTCTCTTTTTTCCTTTTCTTTTTTCCCTTTTTTCCTTTTCCTTTTCCTTTTTTTCCTTTTTTCCTTTTTTCCCTGTTTTCCTTGTTTTCCTTTTTTCCTTTTCCTTCCTCTTTGTGCGCCAGGTGTGGGTGGCTGGTGGCAGGGGAGTGGTGCCACACAGAAACCTGGCGTGGAGCTGCCAGCTGCTCTGTGAGGTGCTGGGATGCTGAGACCCCAGTTGGACACAGCTCCAGGCCAGAATTTTAAGGCCAGCCTGGTCTGAGTGGAGAAGTTTAATGTGCAATTATTTTGACAGTACAATAACTAATATTTTATTAAGCTAAGAGTGGTAAGAAGGAAGCCAGAGGGATTATATGCATCCTTGGATAATATTCTCTGTATGTAGGACAATTTATTGTTTCCAGATATTGTCATTACACTCTTTATTATCATCTGACACTTTTAGAAATCTGACTGCAGTGTTAATTTTATTTTCCATGTATCCTAGGGCATGAGAATTGACAGAGAGCTTTGCTAAGAGAACAAAAAACCCATTAATTTTAGTCCTTTTTGCTGATGTCTTTGATTCTTTCATTTTTCTATTAAAAACTTACTTTAGTAAAGAAACTGATAGAGGTTGATATGAATTTGGCAATTTGACATCCATCAAAAGTGGAATGGGGAATGGGGATAAATAAGAATTCTAAAATAAAATCTAGATCTGTGAGGGACTGCTGAAGAAAGGCAGAGGAAAATAAAAGTCTTAATTTGCAATCCATTCCAAGCATGCTGCCTCCAAGGGACTTAATTCAGCAACAAATCTCCTATTGCAAGAAATAATGTATAAAACCTGGCACGTTTCTGGTATTTCCAGTTGTGTTCCTGCAATGAATTTGCCATTTGAAAATACAGGGAATGTTTGTGTTTGTGAAGGGAAGGGATTTTTTTTATAGATGGGGAGAGACAACTTTATGGAAAGACAGGTGCTGCTGCCACAGGAGTTCTGAATGGCAGCTGCAGCCACAGGCTTGGAGCAATTGATGCCAGGGAGGGAGGAAGAGCTAATTCAAAGTTGATCTTTCAGCAAAGTCTTTTTATTTTTTCTTTTTTTCTTTTTTTGTTTTTTTGTTTTGTTTTGTTTTGTTGGGGTTTTTTTCCCAGCAGCTCTTTCAGAAAGGGAGTAGCCCAGAAGTGGGTTGGTAGGTGTCAGCTTGGTTGCCATGAGCAGCTGAACTAAAACATGCCCAGAAATGCACCAACCATTCACTGCTTGACAGATCTGACAGAGAGGAAGCAAACTGGATTAGAGCAGGGAGAGAGAAAAATCCTTTGGCGCTGGGTTTGCTAAGTGACTTGAAAAAAGGGAAAAGTAACTTCAGAAAGACTGGGTGGTAAGATCCTAATGCAGAGCAGATGGTAGTTTTCACTTCAGTCAGTCCTTTATAGATGTTATCCTAACTAAATAGCTCACATAAAAACAACACAGGCTTTAATTTTTGCTGCATTTTTACACTGAATTAGCCCTCCAGAATGAAACATATTTTATAACTCCATGAAGATAAACTCTTTGTAGTGCCTTTAACTAAGGACATTTGGCATGTTTATTTCTAAGTGTCACGCTGACTGATTATTTTTCCCCCAGCAGAAGTAGTACTTGTACCCACTGAGATGTTTTCTTAAAAAACAATAAGAAAACTTGAGGTATTAAAGGCAACCCTCACTACTTGTGCAGGTACTTTGTGTCCTCTCTGAATAACAGAAGTTCATGGCTGCTGGGTTTTGAACATTCCCTACATCTTAAAAATAGATTGCTGTTATTAAAAGAGCAATCATCTTTCTCCTTTCCACTTTAGAAATTCCAAAGTTAAATACTGTGTAAAAGAGAAGCCATTTGCTTGGTCACTTCTTGTGCAGCAGGGAAAAATACCAAAAGGCAATAAGAATAAGCACAATATATCTACTGCAAATGATCTGAATATTTAGATTTGCTCATTGTCTTGCTGATCTTCTTGATAGTTAGAAGATCCACCTGAATGGGAGATCTCAGCTGTGTGTTCTGGAAAGGCTGAGAAGAATTTCTCTCTCCTGAGCTGCTGCTGTAGGTTGGCATCAGGAACTCTGATATTTCTCCTTGTATAATTCTGGCTCGGTGGTGGAGACGGAAACTTACAGAAGTTCCATTTTGCTGTTAACATCTTACATCAATTGGGAAAAAAAAAATCACTTACAAGTCTCCTGAACAATCCACTTCTGAAATTCTAATGACTTTTATGAATGTTGCTCTTTTACACTCCAGCAGGCTGCAAGAAGATTACACGGTTCTTTGTGTTTTATCAGAGCGTTGCAAATGTTATTTTGCTGAATTCTTGAGAAGAAGCTCCTCTATCTTTTCCATAAATAATTAGTATCCCCAAATGGTGGATGCAGATTCATTAAAGCTTTGTTATACAGTCTCTTTTATTTCACATTGTTGAGTTTATGTGTGGTATTCATTTTTTCTGTGCTGCTGATATGCAAACAAAGCCTATTGCTAATTTGATCCATAGAAAATGTGCTGAGATAAAATACCTGACTGCTTCCAAATGTTTTGTTATAAATGCTGGAAGACATCCATGCAGTCAGGTGTGTTAGAGACTGGTGTGTCATTTTGGGCATGGAGTTCTTTTAATGTGTTTCTGAAGTTCTGACCACACCATCACAGCTGTGCTTGTTACTCTGCTGCTGTTCCTTAGCTGTAAATACATTACTGCATTTGCCATTTCACTGACTTCTATAGTCTTGTTAGTTGACTCCTCCTCATAGTCACAAAGGAAGATCTTTGATTTTTAATTTTATGGAAACTTTTGGAATTGCTATTTTTTTCTGATCTTTCTGGTGGATTTTTAAATCCTTGCCATATACTACAAATCACAGATCTTCTCTCTTGGCTAATTCATATTTCTTTGAGCCAATGGCATAAAGTAGCCTTGTGGTATTTATTTAGTCTTCCTTACAATTGTCAGCTTCAGAATGGTTTTTCTAATGCTTACATCTCTCTATTGAAAATCATGTCAGGTTTCTCCAGCACTCCTGTAAGAACTCATGATATGTGCCACCATGTGATTATTTATTTTTTTCTCTCATCCAGATTTTTACAGGCTCCAATCCAGGTCCACCGAGAGTAGAGAAAAATCTGCGCATTTTCATTTCTGAAGATGACAGCCTTTGTTGTATTGTCCATCACAACTATCAGCTATTATTATTATAGCATAATAACTATAGCTATTATGCTGTTTATCGTCAGAGGTGATGGCTATTGGTGTGGTAGGTGGATAAGGAAGAAGAAAATGATTCTTGACTAGCTGAGACTTCAGCTAACACGTAAGAGTCTTTCTTGACCTCTAGATCCATGACAATACAGCTCTGACTATAGTTTCCACTCAAAACATTTTCCTTTACACAGGAGAGCCCCCCTCAAAAATATTCAAATTTAATTTGAGGGAAGGATTTGACTTCATATGATCCTTGAGAACAGGGATGTTTGCTAGGAACACACACCTTTTCCTTGCCACTTACACCAGGCTACTTTCACTCTGTTTCATAGCATCATGTTTTCCTGTTGAATTTTTTCTTTTACTTCATGTCCTTATTTGCACACTACTGTGAGGATTACAAGCAGAGCAAACAGGATGATTTGTTATCTGTAATTTCTGCTAAGTAACAGCATTCTGTGGGAGGTGCAGCCTGTGACTGCTCTGAGCAAACTGCAGCCAGAGCTGAATGAAGTATTGGTCTGGTTTGCTAATGGATAGGTACAGAACATTTATTTGTCTTGTGGGCCTGATAATTTCATCTAAATACCAAACAGCATGCTACCTTTGTGTAGCATGCAGTGCCTGGTCCCACAGCTGTGTGTGGCTCTTCCTTGTTGTTTTATCTCCCATGAGGTGCTTGGCTTCTCCTCTCCCTTTCCTTCTCCTCCTGCTTGCATTCATCTCCTCCAAAGTCCCATTTTCTTCTGGACTAATTGCTTCTTTTACCTTTGTAAACAGACCCAGTTAAAATAAGGTTTATATTGCGTGGCATCAAACCAATGCTTTTGGAGTCAGCCTTCTGTTTCTGCCCACAATGAAAATTTCTGTAACACTTTCCCCCTGATTTAATTCAAGGCAGCAGTGCCAGAACTGCATACAGTAGTTTGGGGTTTTTTGTTTGTTTGTTGGGTTTTGTTCCCCTCTATTTTCCTGTCATTATTAAATACTTCCCCATTTTAAACTCTTAAGGGGGAATACTCTACCATATCTAAATACTCTACCATATATAAATTCTTAAGGGGGAATACTCAACCATATATAAATGAAAAAACCATAACAGTAGGGAGATGGTCATGCCATGAGCCTGTCTGTGAGAGCTCCATGCTTGGAGAACTTGAATCTGGAGGAGTCAAATCCTCTGCTCAGAGCAGTCAGTGACCTCTCCTCTTTTCTCCTCTTTTCATTCAAGTTCTCCTTCTCTCTGCACTCCTGACAACACCTGAGAAATTAGCTGCTTTTTGGCTCAAATTTATTTGAAAAGCTGAATGTTTCTAAATGTAAATCACTTGCCTGTGTCTCCAGTGGACACGGTTTTCCTTCCATTTGGTTGTTGCTGCTCTGAAAAGCCAGATTACCTCAATTAATGCATCCTTTGCTGTGAGTCACCAAGGCTGTAAAAGTGACAGTGCCATGGATGTTTTTTCATGCAGCACAAGTGAAAATGTGTGCTTTTCTAATGTGACACTAAATTAAACTCCTGGGCCAGGACAACGCCTGGATTTCACTGCTGAATACAGGAGAGATTTTGCACTTCAGGAAGACAAGACAATACCCTGCTTGTTGCTTTGTAGTTATCTTTAGATAAGCAAAATCTGGGGGGAAAGAGACATTGGAGATATTTGGGCCAGGACCCTGTGGATGCAAATTCAGCCTCACCTGGCCTTTCTCACACTCCCTCTTGGAGCATGTGGGAAGTGGGCTTGATCAGACACAATGAGTTCACCGCATACCATCAGGATACTGATAATTCAGTGATTTGTTTGGATATTTTTTCTGCTTGATTTCTTTTCCCTCTAAAATAGCTGTAACTTTCCTATACTCTGTGCTGACCCACTGTGTTTAAAAAAAAAAACATCCCCCCCCCCAAAAATCCAACAAGAACATCCTCCCATGCAGGCACTGGTTATGGTGGATGTCCAAGTGGTGAGCTTTGCTGTGGAAATCCCAAAATCAAAAGGGAGGCAAGCTTTTTGTGCTCATAAAATTTCACATTAGACAAGGCTTGTACATAGGCAGCTTCTTTTCTATTTAATTATTTCTCTCTTCCCCCCTCACACCTTTATTCCTAAAGCCTGCATTAAGTATACTTGAGTTTTGTTATTTACAATCTGTAGCAATAAGATTATGATCATGTAAAGATTATGTAAATACCTGATTTCTTTGCATCTAGATTAGATTGGCATCCAGATTGTCTTTGCACACAGATCTAGATTTTTTGCTAAATTAAGCCCCTTGGAGGTAGCATGCTTGGAATGGATTGCAAATTAGCAATTTTATTTTCCTCTGCCTTTCTTCAGCAGTCCCTCACAGATCTAGATTTATTTTGCATCCAGATTGCTTTTAAGGAGATAAGTAAGTTATAGTGTCATACCTACAAAGAATTTTTTCTATACATTTCAGGGCCCATAATTACTGTGGGTGCTTATTATGCCATTTATATAATGTATGAGAGTTTCTGTTCCCAGCTTTTGTGTTTTAGTGGTTGTCATTTTCTTGCTGGTACCTTTTACCTTTTGGACTTTAAAGTGACACTAAGTAGTTGGAGAATTAAGGGTTTAATTTTGGGTTTTGTGCATTCTATGCTGCTGCCCAGTGTTCTGAAGTGCTCACATTTTGCTCAGTTTCTATGTTAGATGTCAAAAGAGAGGATTAAAGCCAAGTTTGAAGAACTCTGCAGCTTTGGCTGTTTTGGTTATCTGTAGCAATGGCAAGACTGAGACACAAGGGGAAAAGTGAGGGAGTTGTGACATGTTATACTCCTGAGCCTCAGAAATTAAATTTTCTGTAACTTTTCCAGTGTTTTTACCAGGCTGTAACAGCAATACCTTATATTTAACTTTTATTCAAGTACTGAATTGCAGATTTCTGGTTACACCTGAACCCAAGTGTGGCTGTTTGTGGCACAGCAGCACTTGTCTGGGCTGGTTGCTACGAAAATCCATTTTCATCATCGTCTCAATTTCATATACTCTGCTCCTCTGAGTGTTCCTGCAACCTGAAAAAAATGACAGTAAAAGACAGTAAAACAGTAAAAGACTGTAGAAGTCTCTGTCTTGTCAGAATGATTCATGAAAGGAGACATCCTCTCACCTGCTGTTTCTATTCCATACCTCCAGCCTGGCCTCCCACATCTGTAAATCTGGGTGTTGTACTCTTTATGCTGGTTTTAAGTGTGACTTAGCCTTAAAACAAAATCAGTTCTTCTGGTAAATAACTGATCTGCTTATTCCTTAATTGGATGTGTCTTGTAGCACACAACTTGTAATTTTTTCAATTTTTAATTTTTTAATTTTTATTTTTTTAATTTTTAATGTTTTTTGTGTTCTAAAAAGCCTCTGCAATTAAATTCAAAGTGCTGATCTCCACAAACTTCGGACTGCCCACAGTTTTTATTGCAAATACTTGTTGGATAAAACTGTTCCCCCTGTTAATGAAGGTTGATAGGAGGTAAAACAGTTGTCACAGTTCAACAGGCAGAGAAAATTGTTTGTTTGTCTGTTTTTCTTACTGTTTCTGCTTTCATTAAAGCACTGCTCTCACTGGAATATCTAAGTAGCTGCAATACTTGCCAGAGGAATATTACTTCTTTATTACAGTGTAAATCAACTCTGAGCACAATTTTGAATACAAACACAAACAAGACGTTTCTAAAAAACCTTAATGTAAGTTGAATTTTCTGGAGTTCCATTTTGAGCAGAGCGTGTCGAAGCCGTAAGCAAGAGAAACAAAATTCTATTCCAGCTTTTCCTCTGGCCTGAAGGCAGGACTGCTCCTTGTGCTGAGGATAGCTGTGCCTGGGATGGTGGCTGGACACCAGTGAGGTCTGAGAGTCCCTTTGAGGCTGGAGCATGAGGGATGGCTTGGGAGGAGGAGGAGGAGGATGGAAAAATCTATCTTGCTCTCACAGGCAGCCTGTGTTATAAAGCTTTTTATGAACTTGCTGTGAATTTATGAGTTTATGTGCCTTTTATGAACTTGCAGAAACTGCAGGCAGGCATTCAGATCCCCAGGTTTCTCTGTCTGGTTGGCTAGCCTAGTTCATTTTATTAACTGGTGCTTCCAATTTAGCAAGTCTTCCCTTTTGAAACAGAAATCTCTTGCTACCAGCATTGATTCATTTACTTTGAAAAAAAAATATCAATGACTGGCTCCAAAATTATTTTTGAGGTACTCCTCCTAGAACATATTCACTGCTTACTGCAATTGAGAGTTGCTTTCTTTTCCCAAGTGAAAAGGAAACAGGACAAGAGGAAAAGGTCTGGAATAGCACCAGTGGAGGTTTAGGTTGGATATTAGGAAAAATTTCCTCATGGAAACTGTTGTAAAGCACTGGAACAGTCCCCAGGGAGTGGTGTGGAAACCCAGGGCACAGGGAATATTTCTCTGTCTGCTCTGGGGTGCCCTGACCCCAGGGCAGCACTGACTCTGACCCTCATCCATGGAGAAAGTTTCCCGGACTTCAAAATAGACTGGAATCTACAAAAGTGTGAAATAGATTATAGAGAGTAGTGTAGGTGATCACTTGGTGAGAAATTGAGGTTTTGGGATTTTTAGTGTGTTGTGGATGGGAGCAAGATGGAGGGCACAGGGTGTTGTGCTGGGTTTCTTCTTCATGCTGCTTCTTCCTTCTTCATGGGTTTGGGTGGCATTTTGTAATTGGGCAGCAAAGTCCCCACTGGGGGCTCTTTGGGATCAGTTATTGGGTTAAAAGGGAAAATAATCCAGGTGTCAGTTCTTAATGGGAGAGTTTAGTCCTTAAAAGACCTTGTAACCAGAGATTGTTGGCCATTTTGTGCTGCTGAACTCACAGTAGTGAGACTGTTTTACTGATAAGAAATAATCAACACCTGAGTCCAAGCATGAGTTACTGTCTCAAGTGCCTTCAGTCCAGACCCAGAGAAACCCACAACTGCCACACAGTGGAGTCCCCAGCCCTGAAGGGATTTAAAAGGAGTGCACATGTGGCACTTGGGGACTTGGTTTAGTGCTGTTGTAAATCAGACTCTGTGATCTCAGAGCTCTTTTTCAACCTAAATCATTTCATGCATCCCTGGCTCCTGGTTCCTAACACCTTTGGTAGCAGCAAGACCTGTTGGCCACCAAGGCCTTGGCTGCCACATTTCTATATCAGAGCCTAAAATTGAAGGATTTTTGCAGCAGCACAGGGCATGGCAGAGTGGATGGGACCCTGGGAGCTTTCTCTTCCCCCAGCACCCACTGGGAAAGACTGGGAGTGTGCCCCCACCTCTTGCACTAGGAGGAGAAACAGCTGGGATATGCATATCCATCTCCTGTGCTCCTAATAGTCTCCAACTGATATAATTAAGAACCTCATCACAGAGGTTCAAGATAGGAAATATATATTAGACAATATTGTTCATTGTCTTGGGACCAGAAAAATGAATCCAGAAATAAAAACATCTAAGTTGAGGACAACAGCAATGAAAGCCAAATGTGAAAATCCTAGATCCTATGCTCACTGATTTTGCCGTTCAGAGATAACTCAGAAGAAAGTTCCCAAATCTTCATGGTTCTGCAGATTTCATTTTCTTGCATAGTTTTGCCAAAGTTTTAGGGTTTGAATGCCAGCACACAACTCTCTGGAATATGCTTCATTATAGAAATCACCCTTGTAGTTCTAAATCAATATATGCACATATTTCTTAGATATATATTTATCTAAGTATCAAGCTGATAAACATGTAAACAAGTCCTGGAGTGTGTCCCCCACCTCTTGCACCATGAGAAAAAACAGCTGGGATCTGCATATCCCCTCTCCTGTGTTCCTAATAGTCTCCAACTGATATAATTAAGAACTTCATCACAGAGGTTCAAGATAGGAAAGATATATTAGACAATATTGTTCATTGCCTTGGGACCAGAAAAATAAATCCAGAAATAAAAGATTGTTTCCTGTGGAATAGTTTGCCAACTTCAGGGGAAGTTGAGGTCTGTAGCACCATGCAGGTTCAGGCTCTTATTGAAGAGCTTCAAGGCTTATACATATATCTTTATTAAAGCTTTTATTAAAAAAGAGCTTTTATTAAAAAAAAGAGAAGGCATTTCCATGCCCACTTGCTCTTGCAGATTTCAGCAGTGCTACTTTATTTCTCTGTGATAAAAAAATACTTATTAGTTTTGTGTGCTCAAAGGGAAATAGGAAAAAATAATAAAGGAAGAAATTGGAAATGATAAAATACTTGGCCTTATTAAATCAGTGGAGGCCTTCAGGTGCTTTGAAGTTTCAACCAGAGCTTCATCCTTTTTCTAGCTTATTTCACTTCGAGACAAGAGCTGTGAAAGAGGCTTACTTTGTCCATCTTATTTATCATTTTAATGAGGTAGCATATTATTCATAAATATCTTTATTTTCAAGTTAAAGGAGTCTTTTTAATTATGACCAACATGGAGTGGGATGCGAGGCAGTAAAATGTTCAAAGCCTTGCACCCTCTCAGCCTCGCTTAGAATGTTAAATGACTTGCAGCAAATTGCAAGCTGAAACTAGAAAACTGATATTTTGTCTGTTCTGAGATGTTACTGTGGTTGAGATACCTGGGACAAGGTCAGAGGGTGCAGACCAAGAATTATTGTGGTCAATATTGGTCAAATGCTGCCTCTGAGTGCTTGCAGTGTGACCCAGCCCAAACTGAACTCGATTTCTTTTCATGTAGAGAAAAGTGGCGAGAGTCAATCTGGATCCCCAGCCTGCAATTCCATATAATAAGAAGCTTCCTCCTGTAATGATCACTCTGATTGTTGTACAAGTGAAAAATAAGTGCTTCTGCTGCGAGGAGCAGCAAAGCACAGCTCCACATGGCTTGGCACTTGCTGGCACTTAATCTGCTGTGTCAAAGGTGAGTTAAGGTTAGAAATTAGGTCTATTAACAGAGTAAATTATCTTAGTGACTGGATCAGTTCCTGCGGCCTGATAGACCACAAATGTTGAGCCTGGTCATAGTGACTCTGAAAACAATGGGGCAAACTTGTGCATTTGTTCCAAAACAGAAAAACTCCCAAACCTTTATGAAGAGTCTTACTGGGTTTAGAATTTCTGCTGTTCAAATGTCCAAAAAGCTTCCATTCATGTTGCATTGGTTATAGTAAGTTTGTATATTGAAGTTGGCTGAAGAGACACTAACTGAAGCTGTGAAGGAAAATTTTATTGTACTGTTAAACTTTTACTATTTATTGACTTTATTGAAAGGATAAAATGGGAATAATAAAAATGCAAGACTGAAAAGACATAATTGCAGGCTCTGTGGAGCAAGCTGTTTTCAAGAGAATCCAAGAGTGGTGTCTACGGTTAGACATAGGAGTGAAATCTTCAGATCTGTTGGGAATATTTTTTTCCCTATGAAATATTGTAACTGTGATGGCTGGAGCAAGACCAGGTAGGATTTCATCTGCTGATGGTAATTCCTGGCTGCAAACCCAGGAATTTGCAGCCAGGAATTCCTGGAAATTCTGAAAGCTGGAGCTTCAGGCTGGGCATCCCAGAGTGGGTGCAAGTCCCACTTTAGAGGGTTTAGTCAGCTATGCTCTGACAGCTTAGTGGGAAAGCAGAAGGACCAGAAATATTTTCAGGCTACATTTTATTCCTGAAGAAATTTTGGATTGCACCTGTTCTGTGCCTGCCTCTATTCTCTTTATTTCATCTTTGCAAAAGCCTCCCTGGCTGTTTTGGGGCTGACTTGACATATCCAAAGGGATAAGGTGAAGGTGACTCCACAGGAAACAAGGAAACAATCCCAGATGAAAAGTTGGCAGGAGAGGGTGATGGTGGTGGGGAGGAAGGTGTTTTCAAATTGGTTTTTTATTGCAAAGTTTCTATAAAAAATACGTTTGCTTCAGCCACTTTAGTGTGGATTGCTTAACTAAAGGAATTGCTATGATCTTTTTTTTTCAAGACTAAAAAAAAAAATTATTTTAAGAAAATTAGTTTTAAGTGTAAGCGAGCTTAAATGATTGAAAATGTTGTAAGCAGTAGAAATCACAGCAGAATCATATGGGAAGTTGCCTTACCAATAACCTGTGAACCCTGCAGTAGCATGTGTGTTCTAGGCACTGTGAACTGCCAGAATCCTGCCAGGATTTTGCTCCTGTCCCCTGCATGGGGCACTGGGACAGTGGGAAGGGTTTCTGAGCTGGGGCTTGGCTGAGCCCACGTGGCTCTGTTGGATTATGGTCACATCAGAGCTCAGAGACTCCTCTAGAACCAATCACAGAGCATTTCTGCCTGCTGCACGCAAGTAAGAGGCTTTGGTCTGCAAGTGCTAGTAAAGCAGCCATCAGTACTGATAATAATACAAGCAAGCTTTCAGAAGCAGTGAGTATGTAAGAAAGAGCAAGGGGTTGAAAATCAATAGGCAAACCAAATGATTATTGACTCTACCAGAAGCAAGCTGTAATTTATACTCCCCAGGACTTGTTTGCATGTTTATTAGCTTATTTATCAGCATATTTATCAGCTTGATACTTAGGTAAAGATATATCTAAGAAATATGTGCATATATTGATTTAGAACTACAAGGGCGACTTTCATAACATAGCATGTTCCAGAGAGTCATGTGCTGGCATTCAAACCCTAAAACTCTGGCAAAGCTATGCAAGAAAATGAAATCTGTAGAACCGTGAAGATTTGGGAACTTTCTTGTGAGTTATCTCTGAAAGGCAAAATCAGTGAACATAGGATCTAGGATTTTCACATCTGGGTTTTGTTGCTGCTGTTCTCAACTTAGATGTTTTTATTTCTGGATTAATTTTTATGGAAATTAAAAGATAACAGTTATTCTGGGAATGCCGAGGACATCTTGTGCACTTTCATGCTGTCAGAGGAGATGCTGAGCTTCTTGCATGCCTTGATTGCTGGGTGACTGAGAGTTTTTCACTTTCTCTGGTATATTCTGCTGGAGATCTGCTGAACGGGAGGCTCAGAGCCAGATGAGGATGTGGGATGCTCACAGCCCATGGGATATGCAGCTAGGAAGCCAAAGGTTCTACAAATAACTGTGTTTTTGCCTTAAGCTATAAACCGCATTCTCTTATGCAGATCTGGCAGGGTTAAGATAAAGCTTCACTACTTTCATTCCTTTGAATGCTTTCATTCCACTGTGCCCTCTGAAAATGAAGAAATAATTGGATGGAAGTCGATTTGAATGTATTACCCTTCGAAGAGTAGCAGGATTTGTGCATGTGTTTGTTTTACAATGAGTTCATAGCACTAGCCAGCTTTCTTCCTGCCCATAAATTCCTTTCAGGAGGGAATATATTGCAGGATTTACTCTGAGCCTCAAGGTGCTGGCTGTGAATGGACCAGAGCAATCCAGACCTGGCACTGAGGCATCATCCTGCTTCCACCACCTTCTATTTCTGGATGCTCACATTTCCCATAATATCAGTGGCAGATACCTTCCTTCTTTGGAATACTGTAAAATATCTCATGTCATCTGTTATTTCTGCCTGCTACAAATCTGCTGCCTCATTCATGTTGCCAATCTCTCATTGAGTTGCAGAAGCCATTTTGAGCATTGACTATGTGGATTTTTGGCTTTTGCAAAGGTGAGAAGTGAAAAAGCACAAAAAGGGGAAGTCCATGCAGATCAGATGAGCTGTAGACACAGAGAGCTTGCAGTGAGGTAAGAGATGTGGATCACAGCTTGGTTTTGGTACTCAAGCTCTGAAGAGATGCAGCTCCTATGTGCTGAAATTTTAATTTTGGTTAAAGCCACTAGGTATGGCTCAGTTGTAGCTGTTTTCATGTACTCACGCTCACCCTGCCAGAGCCTGACTTTGGAAAATAGTGTCATTTTTGGGACCACTGTCATTTTACGTGGTCCTTGCAAGATATCAGGCAGGAGGAACCCAGAGGAACCCTCACACCTGAGGCTGAAAAATCCTTGAGAAAGTTTCTGAGCCCTTCAACAAAGACAAGCACATTGTTGTCCGATGCCACGGCCGCTTCTTCTTGCAGTGTTAGGAGAAAAAATGCAATTGCATGGTCTCATATTTCAGTGAGACTCAAAGAGAGATTGAATAGTCTGACAATCAAATGGATTTTCTTATCCTGCAGATTTCCAAAAACAATTTTTACAACAGCTCAGATCATAATCGGAGCCAGAGTGAGATTGCTGACAATGGCAGGCAAAGATTTGCATTTCACAAGGGAGTAGAACAGCATGTAGGAAGTAAGGTGGGAAAAAATGAGGAAAATATCCATTTCTTCTCATCTCTGCCTCCCCACAAGCATAAAGAAGTTTGGAGAAGGAAGTTTTGAAGGTTGAGGTGAAGTTTTGATGCTTGAGGTGAAATAAGGCACTCCTCTCTAGCAGCTGAAAGAGAGCTAATTAACATAAAGGCTCAAGAGAAAACAATGTGCTTTAATAACCAAGGAGAGAATTAAGTTATTAATTTACACCTTTCACACTTCTGGCCATAATGTTTGATGGGACAGTTCCTGCATTAACAGTCTGTTGAGAGAGTGAACTGCTTTTTGGAGGACTCACAATATTTGTAGATAAGTTTGTGACAATGGTGACCCCCAGCTACTCTCAGAGAGCCCATGGTGCCAATATCCTCCTCTGGTCTAATATTACACCTAATAACCCCAACTTAATTTTAGATCAGTCATTGTGGTTGCAGACAGGGATGGTCTGTAGTACTCTGGAGTTTGGCAGAACTGCCAGGGTGGAGGGATAGACTGTAAGAAAATAAAGACAGTGCAGAGGTAATCTCACACCTGAGGAGCTGCAGCTGTGCTAATCACCAAAGATTAGGAACAGCCCTGCCCTTAATAGGCCACAGCTGTGTCCAATGAGGAGATGAGTGCTACAAAAGAGAGGGTGAGCTGGGTGAGGAGAGGGATGGAGTTTGTTGGTTGTGCTGTGAGGAAGGAGTCAGTGCTGTGAGGAGCTGCACATGAGAAATCACTGGGAAGGTATGGAACTTTTGCAATAAAGATGACAACATGCCAGGAAGCAGAGCAAGGCCTGCAGGAGGGCTTTGCAATGACCTATGGGAGGTGGTGCCACTGAATTTTGGTTTCTTATTAGTAGACTTGCAGTGAAATGACCCATTAAGGCAAATTTTCCATACCACTGTAATTAGCGTAGCAGCAAAACTGGCTGAGCGAGAGGAGATGACAACAAGGTCACATTTGCAATCAAATTTCCATGCTAACAGTGGAAAATGTAAATAAAAATAATTATGAATGCTCCCTTTGTCAAAGGGTGGCCAAAGATTGGGCTTTCCAGCTCACAGAATTTGGTTTAAAGTTACAGCCATGGAAATTATGGGCAGCTGGTTTCATTTGGGAGTCACACGATACAGCTCTTTTGCAGCCTTTTCCTTGCCACAAATTTAGGCAAGTTTTGCATAGAACAGAATTAATACTTGCACTGTGCTTTTGAAAAGATTGTGGGCCAAGCCAAGTGATCTGGAATGGAGCAGGAGAGCCAAAGGATAGCACAAACCAGTAATGGAAGCAACATGTGATATCATTTGGCCAGAGGACGATGAGAATGGTGGTGGGATTTAAGGGTTCATTATAAAATAACCCTCCCAAGATGAAGAATGTGTTCAGGGGTTAGGATGGGATCCCAGGAACTGGGGAAATTGGAGTTTATTCTTTGTCATGTCCTATCTGTGTGCTCTTCTGTCTGTGACTCAGTTTCCCAGCCCACAGAAGTCCTCACTTCAAAGCTCTTCCCTGGGCTCCTCCAGGAGGCTTCTGGCTCTTGTGGGAGCCCAGCTGAGCTGCTGAAAGGCAGCATTCATTATTAAGTTGTCTGTTCAATGCTCCATATTTCAGATGAAATGAAAAGCTGAATAGAATGAGGTCTGTACAAGCCATTGAAGAAATGAGGGTTAAAAAAGAAAGCTCAGTGTGTTTTGGAGAGATTCACCTTGCATTAGGCTCTCCCCCAACACATCCAGTTCAAACACCTCTGACAAGCATTCTGTGCTCCTGATTTCTGCTAGCAAGTGCCTTGAGAATAAACTGTCTCAGAGTGACTAAATAATGTGGTTGCTGAAATTATCACTGCCATGGCAGCTACAAATTCCTGCAGGTTTTAGAGCCTCTAGTGCAGGTCTGAGGTGAGGAAGAGGAAAAAGCACAACCATTAAAAGATTTTTGCAATGGTACCACAGAGGGTTTGGATGATTTAGTCTCTTCATGAGGATGATTTCAAGACAGATAAGAGAGAAATGATAAATGACATCTGGCAAAGAAGTCATTGAGGCCGGAGAGTATATGCAGAAATGTTCCCTCCCATGGTGAGAGGAAAAATGTGTGTGCTTCTCTCAGCAGAGGGTAGTGTTCTGCTGCTGAAGTGAACCTGAGGAATATTTAAAGGGCAGCTTAAGGAATGAAGTTCAAAAACAATTCTCCTGGGAGCAAATCAGACCCTAAAACTATCCTTGTCATTGCTCACTGTTGCAGCACAGTCAGACTGTGTCCTAATGGTTTTGGGAGTTCACCTGTGTCTCTGTCAGGAAAGAGCATCCTCAGATTTCTTTATTCCTGGGCTGAGGGTGAATTCGGGCATATTTAAAAGACTGGAGACTTTGGGGGAAACTCTAGGGAAGAGGACTAATTTGGGGCACCAGGATAAAAGACTTAGAAAAAGTGAGGATTTATAGATGTATAAAGTGAGGATTTGCTGAGCTTGTCGCAAAAAGACAGAGAGCAAATTAAGTTATTTCTTCACGTTCGAGGAGCCTGTATTTGGCATCCCAAAGCGCAAACTATGGAAGGGCTGTCCTGATGAGCTCTTTCACACCTTTCCCGTTTGGGTGAATGGGAGAGCTCAGACAGGGATGGTTTGGGATCAGGGACCTCACTGGGATGTCCCGGGAGAGGGAAGTGTCCCATTCCCAGCGACACCACTAGAGGCCACCGCACACCTCGACAAGGAGCTAAAAATCCTCCAAATTCCAGCAGAGAGCGAATTCACAAAGAGGAGCCAGAAGGTCCCATATGAGCATGTGTTTTGTGTCTTCTGTAACGAGGGAAAATGTGCCTGAGCTTCCATCAAGCTCGTGTATCCATCAGGTTTTTAATCTTTTTTTAAGGATTTTTTTTTTCCTTGAAAGAAGGGTTAGATAGAAGAAATATTTTTCATCATCTTGGTGATTTTTGATAGGGTAATACACGTCATATCTGTTTCATGGAGGGGAACTATTAGGTCCAGAGAATTTTAGAGACTTGCAGAGATTATTAGATATTGTCATTAATTTTTGCTGTAGAAACATAATCTGCTCTGGGCCAGAGATTGTTTAAAGCTTTTTTATTTACTGAGCCCAGCTATCACATGTGTTATAATGAAGAAAATGGACCACAAGTTACACAAAATCCAGCCTTTATTTAGTACAATGAGCAGCCTTGCCCTGAAATGCTGTTTTTTCTCCAGCCGAGTGCTGACACCAGTTTCCAGTATTACCTCAGCTTCTGTAAACCACATTCACCTGCAGCTGCAGGATCAGGAAGCCTGATGCAGCATTTTTCATGGCTGAATGCAGACATTTGGCTCAGACAGAATAAAGAACATAATTAAATATAATTTAAACTAGAAGGGTATAGGCATTCCGCCATTCACCCCATTTAGGAGCACGCCCAGTGCAACATATTTTGCTGTGTCTTAGAAAAATTAAATGGATTATGTTACACTTTGTGACAAATTGTTTTGCAAAGAATTGGCTTTTTTCCATGGAAAACCTTTATCTATCCCTTTCACAAGTAAATATTGGCAGCAGTGACCCAAGGTTGTCAAATCAGGCTTTCACATTAAGTTGCACATTGCTTTGTAGTGTATCCTAGTATTAACTAAAAGATTAAATTCTGTCAGCTGTGTCTGAAGAGAAGAGTCTGGCATTTGGAAAACTGGGCATTTTAGAGCTAAGGACCAGACCAGGTGGAGATGTATTTGAAATTCACACCAATAGGGTAACCCTTTTTTCCCAACTCTTTATTTTTCCTAAGTCATTAAGGAAAAAGGATGGGCTGATATTGCATGATTAATTTGGTATTACATCTTATTCTTTGCACGCTGGAAGCTGTAGGAAGTATGGAGCTGGATGTTCCTTCCTAATTTTGTTTGCCTACACCTCTCAGTATTTTGTGTTATGTTTCTTATTAATGTGAAAATACACATTAAAACCCAGCTGGTACATTTTTTACTAGTTTAAGTGGCCCATTTCAGCAGAGAGAAGGAGATTGTACTTTTTCCCATAACACACAGTGGAGATGTGCTAGATACAGTAGGATGTATTTGTTTTCCTTTTTCTAATTACATATGGGATGTTATCAGATCTGCTCTGGTAAATCCTCCACTCTCTTTTTGCAGGCTTAAATAAGCCTGGCCAATTTCATGTGTGTGTGCTGCTTTTCTCCTCTCAGCCTCTGTTTACTTTCAACACAAGTTTTGTTTGGGCTGTAACAGTTTATTTTTGCCAAAAAGGATCATTTTATCTAGCAGATAAATGCACAAGCCCTATGTAAGCATGTTTTAATGAAGGGTTAAAGTGGTGCATCCCACAGAGGGAAGCTCTGCATGCTCTTATTGCCTTGTGCCCCTCTGCAGCACTGCCAGCTGTGCCATCCACAGCTGCTGCTGCCCTCTTGGCCTTCACGAATTACATCAATCACAAAGCCAGCAGGATTCTCCAGGAGGTGCTGGAAATGCCTGCAAGGTAACTCAATTTTCTCTCTTCCCCATCACCTGCTACCTGTTCTCCTTAGGTACTCTGCTGTTCTGTTGCTGTGCCCAGGCTCCCAAAAGAGTGAAAAGCAGAGTTTTCACCTGTTTTCACAGGTGCTTGGGGGGAAAAGTCTTCATTAAGCAGTGTTCACCAGCTCCCAGTTAATTCAATGGGAACGAGGTACCTGAAGATATAACAGGAGCTTTAAACTCTTAGAAAGTAGGAGCTCTCCACAGAAGTGCTTTAGGTGCAGCGATTCTCTGTAAATGTTATGTCTGCATGAGCCTGGATGGCTTTAGGTGCGTAATTAACGCACTTCAGTTTGGAAAATAATTGTGCTGTCTCCCCTGCAGCCAGGGAGAGGAATGAGCAGCCTGTCCCACCGTGATCTCAGCTGCTGTCAGGAGGGGCCTTGCTGTTTCCTGGAGTGCTCAGGGTGACAGCAGTGAAGTGTCTAAAATTAGCTAGCACAGGGGCTGGGAGCTGCTCATCTGTCAATCACTTTTAAGACTGCAGCATAGATTATTTTAGAGGTAGCTTGTTAACTTGAAATGTGTTTCTTTCTGACAGAGGTCAGAATTAATTTTTTTTTTAAACTAAGAAAAAAGCAGGTGGGACTTGGAGCAGATATAAAAATCAAAACAATAGAAAAGGATGGTTTTTGGTTGTAAATGCTCACTTATGTGGAGTTTTGATTGGTGCTTTGGAAAGGGTGAGCTCCACAGCAAGGAGCCTGAGGCGCCATAAAATATTCTTTCCATGGTTCATGTTGCCTGCCTTTGCTTCCATGGCAGGGGTACACACCTGTGGAAAGATGCTGCTGTGAGCATACATTTTTAACCCTTTATTTCTGGCAAACAATTTCAAAATGATACAGAATTTGTACCTTTAAATGGGAGGTTTCTGAGCAGCAGTCATTGAAACATCAGGCCATGAATGGCTGGCACCAGCATCTGTAAAAAACAGATCTTTAATGAGCTGTGTAAACATACCTCCTTATGGAATCCAAAGGGTACAAAGTGAGGTGATCTCCTGAGTCAGAGGTTCTTTTATTTCCCTTTCTGGTTCTCAGTGTGTACCACACCATCTGTACTATTATTAGGCCCCTTTGCCGACACAAACACAGAAACTCATTGGCAGTCACTGGTGGATTAAGGGATTTATCTCAAGAATTGCTCTGACTGGGGAATGGATGGCAGAAGTAAAACCACTCAGAGATGAATAATGTGGTTTCTTTCTTGTTTTTTCTTTTTCTGCTTATGATCTATTTTTAAAGCAAGTCATTAGCAGTGGAGACTCAAGAAATGGTTGTGTAATAATTTACATAATGCATCCTGGCATCAATCTGCAGTACTGACAAACATATGCTCTGGTGGGCTGAGGCTCATTAGGCGTGGCTCTTTCTCACCCACTGCTGTTGAAGATGTCAAAGGCTGTATTTAGTTAGGTTGGAGCTATTCTTGGTCTGAGTTAATGGTATGGACATGTAAAGACATTTGGAAAGGTCCCTCAAAGGCTTGTTTTCAATTCATAAGAACAGTGTGAACAAATTAGTGGCAAAATCATGAGGAAGTATAAACCCAAGGGTTAAATTGACTCAAATTAACAGGAGCATTGTGCTGCCCTGCAGAGGGGGGATGAACATGGGCCTCTAAACTGCTTCCTACCAGAGCTTTTGCATGGCCACACATTAGAGATCTGCTGGAGTCTGCTCCTCTTTATTCCTGCTCCTTGAGAAAGGATTTAATGCAGTGGCAGCAGTGTAATCCCTGGGATGATCCCAGTGAAAACTGAGTTGTTGCAATGGGTACCAGGTCTGCCTTGCGCACCAAGAGCAAAAGAAGCAAAAGTATCTTTCTTCCACTGGCCAGGGACCTTTGCGGAGCATTAAAATTCTTAAGTTGAAACATAACTTTGGGCTCTAAGATATTGCCTTGCATAGGTTGGTTTGGTTGAGTTGCTCAGGTGTGAGACTCTGCTGTGTTACATGGGGCAGTAGATGGGTGCAAGAATTTACAGGTAATGAGCGCACTGTGTGCTCAAACTTTAAGTAAAAATACTTTATGAATGTGTAGACTTCAAGTAAAAAGACTTTATGAACGTTTCCATGTTGAAAGAAATACTGTCATGAGAGGATAGCTTGAATTCCTCATCTGTATGATGGTTCCAGAAGCCCCAGATATTACCCCTGTGAAACACTCCAGAAAAATTAATGCTCCAGCTCCATCACTTAGTGAGACTTCAATTATCAGTTCTGAAAGCAACTCACACTTAAAATCAGTGATGCACAAAATACTCATCAGAATTAAGTTAGCTTTGAGTGGAGCAGGGCTGGGATTGTTTATGCTGCACACTACTGATTGCAAGATGCTGATGAGCTAATTAATGGTGAGGCTGAGTGCCTCAATCGGTGGTTATTCAGTGTGTTAAAGTAGGTGGTTAATGTTGCCTCACAACAGGAAACTTGTGAGGTTTTTAGGGGTTGTGTTCTTTCCCCTTGTCCCCAGCAGCTAGGTCTGAAGCTCTGAGTGAGGAAGGAGCTGTTGGTGTTCTTTGCCTGGGTTCTTGTCCAATATTCTTGAGCTGAATTTATTCTTTTTGCCGTATTTATTCAAGCTTTATATTTTAGTTGGCTTTATTTATGGAAAGAAGAAAAAAAACTTCCCTCTTACAGGATTTGTGAGCCCATCTCAGGTGACGTAAGGGGATCTGAGGATGCAAACAGAGCAGTGACCCCATGTGATTTCTTTGACCCTTGTTTCTTAGAGCAGCAGAGGCTTTAGCATCCTGGTTAGCTGCTTACTTTCCACCAGAAATATGTATTTCCTTATTTATTCTTTCCTGTGCTGCATGAATTTCTGGTGCTTTGGCCTTTTGCTGTTTGAGGGATTTGAGTCGACTTTTTGCGGGCTCTGTTTGCTCATCCAAGGTTGGGTTTCTCTGGACAAGGTCTGCCAACTGCTCCTAGGATTTATAAAGTAGGAACTGCTCAAAGTTATCTCCTTGCTATCCTTTATCTCATCCTCCTGGCCTTTGGCTGCTTTCAGTGTTTGACTCATGTCTTTGTGCATGGGAGAATTCTGGACTGCGCTGACTCACAAGTGTGACCAGTTCTGGCTTTATGCCCAACTTTTCTCAATGTCTGTTTTGCTTGTGATGCCAATTTCTTCAAAACATTTAAAACAGCAGAACATTAAAAAAATGGAATTGCTTTCCTACCTAAAACAAATATAAAACTTAAACTAAACCCATCGTTTTTCTGAGTCATGTTGGTTTGGTTTAGTTCTTTAGTTTGGCTCTTTTGTTGTTTCCTTTCCTCAAGAAGAGGTAGGGCAGAAGTTTCTTAAAAAAATGGTGAAGGTTGCCAGAATGTCCAGACCTTCAAAACTTTTATCAGCCATGCTAATGGAAATATTACAATGTCATGCAAATGTGAATTAGTTGGCAGAACATCTTGTTGCAGCCAGGGAAAAAAGCCCTGCATACCGAGTGGCATATTTATGCTTTTCAATGGCATCCTTATTGGCTAAAGTGGAACACATGTAGCTGTACTTTGTAAAAATAATGAAGTCAAGGATATAAAATGGCTGGGCTTCTCCAGTGTTCCAACACTCTTTCAGATCAACAAATTGAAAAGGTCTTTCAGGATTCTCTTGTGGCTTTGTGCACAAAAGATGAAATCATTCAAAGAGCAGGGCATTAAGATACCATCTGATATGTGGATCAAAATGCACTCTATGCTAGGAAAATAAGACCAGTACAGAAACAGTCTTGAATGAGGTTTAGCATTCATTGTTCCCTATAAAATTGATTGACAATTCTTTTTCAACTGCCTAATTTTTAAAAGAGCTACAGGAATTGTTCAGCCCAACCTCATTTATATTTTGAAATAAAGCTTTGTGTGCTTTTATTCATCGTGGCAAGCATAGAAAAAATATCAGCACTTATCTGATCCTGGCTTTACATAATGCAGCATTAGTCAACAAAGTTTTACCTGCATTCCTCCTGTGGGTTACTGGGCCAAGTACTCAAAGTCATTACCATTTCATGGCTCCTTGGTATCTTCTTTAAAAAGAAGTTGGAGAGCTCAGCTTAGCTCCTGATGGATCAGCAGAGCTGTACCAGGGATGTGTAGGCCGTTTTGGAGAAAATGAGAACAAACTCAAAAAAATGGAGCTAAACCCCAGATTTAGGCTGCAGTCCAGCAATGAGTTCCATTGTTGTTTCCATGGAGCTCAGTGCAGGATCAGCCACAGTTGTTTTTTAAAAAATATTCTCATAAGGCCATAGTGTTTCCTGTCTTGCTGGGAGCATGGGAGGAAGAACAGTAATTTTGTGTTATTTTGGCACATCTTCCATGCTTTTCAGTGGAGAACAGAATGGAGACAGGAGCAAAAGGCAGCTATATTGAAACATATTGATTCTTTTTCTTCCTTTTTTTCTTTTTTTTCTATTTAAGCCCCAAAGATGTTTAGACTTGCAGTAAGTTGTGAAGAAAGGATTAAAGTGATGGGTTGAGTTGTTTCTATGCTTCTTTGTGAGAAGATTGCCTTGTCTCTTTTTTTCTTTTTGTTTCTCTTTTATTTTTTTTCCTTGCAGTCTGTAATGAGGATTACAAATTAAAGATATCCCCAGATATCTTTAAGCAGAGTAAGCCAAATGGATGGATGCTGCTGCATGAACTTTCTTTCTGATTTTGTAGGTGTACTTTATTTAGCTCTGCAACTGCCAATCATCATCTCAGATCTGAGCATCCCCACCCGTGGGATCTGGCTCATACCTTCCTAATTTGATTTCAGCTGACATGGTCACTGTGGCAGAAAGGAAGGAGAGAGATCTTGAGAGAGGAGCTTTCCCTTATGATTGTTCCCAACCTTGTGTGTGCTGCAAAACACTTCCAGAGCTTCCACAGCTGCTGTCCTTGCTCTCAGAAAGGCTGGTGAGGCATTATATAAACTGCACTCTGAAAGTTGATGCAAATAGGCCTTGCTCTTTTCCCAGAGCTGCTGAACAGCTTTTGAGTGGGGAACGATGCTGCACCAGCTCCTGAGAGGAGGGATGGGGGTTATTTTAAGCCAACTATAATTCTGAGTTTCTGCAGCTGACAGCTATACTGGCTGGGGTGGGAGCTGGCTCCTGTCCCTGGGAAGGAAAATAAAAAGGTCCTGCCCACCCTGGCTCCTGATGCTGCTGGTGCCACCCAATTAGTGCAGGGATTAATGGGACATGATGGTGCAAGTGCTTTGAGACACTTCCATCCTGCATCTCGCCCACCCATACAGCCTGCTGTGGCAGGCCAAAGAGCCATGAGAGCTCCCTCCCCAAGGTGATTCACCTCACCCCAGGGCAGGTGGCTGGGCCCTGTCCTGTAGGTAGAAACCTTTGAGAAACCTTTGCACGCTGGTTGCTGTCAGGTGGGGTCGGCTTAACTGAGTCCGCACAGCTGGAGCGGGTTCACCTGAATTCCCTCTCTGCACCTGAGTGCATCTCGCTTGGCAAAGGGATAAATCCTTCCAAAAACGTAGTGGGGTGTTCATTATTATCTGGAAGGTGCCTGCAGTAGCCGGTTTGGAGTATTTAGGTTCTTTGTAATGCTCTAAAGGGCCCCACACCTTCCTGGGAGCCTGTTTTCCCGTTTCTCCATGCACAGATTGCAGCTGGGCTCATCCCCCAGCAATTGGTTTGGCTTTCCCCACGTCCCTGATACTGTGCAGCATTTCAGACAATCTGGGTGTGCAATCCAGACTGGCAATCCATCATGGTGCTGGGTTTAAGGTTCCTTTCTTGCTCTCCCCAACGCACGTCTTTAGTTCTGCATTCATGACTTCCTTTCTTTCCAGAAACCCTATTTCCCCTCTTACCTTCCCTGCAGAAAATTAAACTTCGTCACAGTCTGAGCATCTTTGAATGCTTGTCTGTAACTTGAGATCTGAATTTAGAGCTGCTTTTTATTTCGAGAGCACTGAGCCAAACAAAACAGGCTCGGATTTGTTTAGTGCTGTAGATCTACAGAGAAGCATCTCCATCTGTGCTCTTGGTGTTTTGATTTGCTCCATGAAGAGCTGCAGGTGTTACTAGATCCTTCTTTTGGTTGTGGGGAAATATGTGCCCATGACATTGTGCTCAGCTATGAAAAAATAAAAATGCAGCTCTCAGATGGAACAAAAAGATTTTCTTGCTTTGGGTTTGACAAAACAGTAAAAAACACAACAAGGGATACTTTAGTAATATATGACTGCCTTGTATAAGTAACTCAGAGCTGCTCATGTTGGAAATAGACCCAGAAAATGAGGTAAAATTAACTAGTCAATAGTTAAGGTATTTTTCCCTATATACTTTAGATTTGCCATTTTATGATGCTCAGATATTTGTTACAAGTGCTATTTATCCCACTATGTTCCCTAATTAGAATAAACATGTAAGCAAATTTAGCTTGCTTTCCTGTATCTTTATCTTGTTTTACAAATACCCTGTGGAAGCTCAAGGAGCGAATAAAATATCTCTGTAGTATTTTTAATCCTTAAAAATTAAATTCTCCCTCCACCTCCCAGTTCAAAGGACTTTCAGTGTTCATCTGGACTTCTCTGTTTCACTGACAGAAAAGTAAAGAGCATGGGAAAGAAAGTTGTCCTAATGCTGGAGGTAGGAACCATGAAGAGATGTCACAGATTCTGTGAGTACTTGGTGAGTTTTGCTTGTGTTTTACTGAGAAGTTGCATTTAGTGATGGGATTTTTGTGAAGCAGCCTGTTGGACTCACTAAGGGTGTGGGAAGAGCAGATGTGGGAGGTTTTTGCAGTCAGAGCATCTCTGATCAACCCCACTCTTGCACTCAATATAGAAATTGAAGGAGAGGAGTCTTTATCTCCAGAAATGCCTGGTGTGACCCTGTTTACTCAGCTTGTCTGTGACATTTGGTTCTGTAGCAGGTACCAGAGTCTTCCTGGCTTTTTCACCTGACATATTACCATGCTAGAAAACAAATCCTGCCTGCTGCTGAGCTCCAGCTCCATTCATCAGCCCCCTTCGTGTTTGCAGGAGCAATAGGGTCAGTTATAATTCCTCCAGCATGGATTGTGTTCCCTGGTGTCAGGGGAAGCTCCTCCACTCCTTTGGGTGTCTCTGAGCAGTTTGAAGCGTGCAGGAGCTGCTGCTTTGAGTGGCATTTCCCTCCCTTTCTTCCACAGCTGAGAGCCTGCCACAAGCTCTTTTTAATTTCTCTGCTGGTAAAAGGTTACCAGTAAAACATTATCACAGCATCAAGAGGAAGAGAGTATAAAATAGACAATTCTTGTATTTTTCTTTTAATCCTCTGATATCTGATTCTTTTTTCAGGTTGTATTTGCAAGTAATTAGGTGAAAGAAAGCCAAGTAGTAATAGAGACCAAGAACATGAATGAGGTCAACATTGAGGCTGAATATTTAACTAAAAGTGGCAGGGTTAACTTTAGAAAAAGTCTATGGTTTATTCCAAGCATCTCTGACTTTTTTCTTGAGCATCAATTAAGTGATATTATGGTTGGTATCAGACATGCCAGGGAGGTGAATTAGCTGAAGGTTTCTTTCACTTCTTTGTCTCATGATTCAAGCGTCCCTCAGTTGTGTTTTGTAGGTGTTCTGATTTTCAAAATGCTCAGAAGATGATACCTCTAATATAAGATTATACCTCTAAGGGCTGCCAGGAGCCAGGGTTTGGTGTTTTGGTTTGCAGCTCATGTGGGGAAGCCCTGAAGATGGAGCAGGGGGACATCAACCCCTGTCCAGCAGTGCTGGGTGCTGTGCATTAAGAAAGGAAGCAGGTGAGTCTCAGAGCAGTGCTTTCACAAAATCTAAACTATGGAAGAACATCTTTCAAGCCTTTAACCTTTTTATCATTAAAGGTTACAGTTCTGTGTTGTATTTCCAGCCACGGTGCAAAGAGAAATGTTCTTTAAGCAAACGTTTGGGCCATTTCCTCTTTTCCTGACGTATTTGTGCATCCACCAACTCCAAATACTGATATTTTAAGTTGCCTTGTCTTTTAACAAGCTTAAGTTTAAACCAAGTGACTGAATGTGTAATTGCTGAGAATATTCTAAATTGAGACGGTTTGGCTTCTGGAACGAAATCAGCTTGTTTCACATAATATTTAGAAGCTGAAGAAGTTGTGTGAGAATCCTTTATCTTCTGCTGCTGCAGGATTCTGGAAACAGCTTCATGGTGAGGTGATATTCTCTTGGAAAGCTTTGATGCTCTTGGAGCAAACCCCCCAGAGCTCAGGCTCCTTGGCAAGGACCCTGCTGCCCCCACCCAAGCAGTGCAGGCTGGTGGGAAAAAACAACTTTTCCTTGGCCAGAACAAACCCCCAGGGTCCAAAAGGGCCAGGGATGAAAAGGAGAATCATGGGCAGGAATAACGTCTAAGGCTTTACATAAGATGTCTCACCTTGATTTGCAGTCAGGACATGTTATTTTTGGTGGCACTCCAGATCAGTTAAAATGAAGAGATTTCAGCAGCCTCAGCTAAACTTTAAACTGGATCATTTACACATTGCTAACATAAAAAATAATGTGCTGTGTGATTCGTGTTATTATTATTATTCTGTGATATGCTATTTATTTTATGGCTTTCCCACATTTCCTGGTCCTTAAAAAAAATACTTTGGAATAACTGCCACCACAAAATTACATGGTTGTGTTTGTCAGGAAATCTAACTGTGAGTATGGCACTTGGGATTAGGATACTGCCAGAGAAAACTTGGATAGCAAAAATGCTGAACAATAGAAAAATGAATATTTGTCTATAAATAACCTCGGTAGACTTCAGAATTCCACAGGGCTGAGGTAAATAAGGCAACAGCCTTCTTTGACTTGGGTCTATCCCAAGTATTGAAAAAGTTATTCTGGTACATGGAAACCTGACTTTTCAAAGCAGTTGTAGGACTTGAAACAACTTTTTGGCTGTGCCCCTCTGAGAGTGGGAATTGCCAGTTAAAAGAAGGGTGAGGAGAGGTGGAATGTCACCATTGTATAAGTCTGGGAGCTCCACACATCCCTGTGGATTGCTGTAGTTGTGTGTCTGATCATCTTTATGGATGGTCACCCCAAATTCATGCGCAAATCCACGTTTTCACTGAGCTTTCTTGTTAAAAACCACAGGATTTTGTTCTAACTTTGCTGCTGCTCTCAGAAGCCCCTGCAAGGCTGAAAGCCTTGTCCCATTGACCCTCAGTGGAATATAGGGGGTTTCTGTGCTGGCCTGCCACAAGAGCTCCCCCATCCCATCACTCTTGGCTGTAGAGGATAATGTTGTGAATCCAGCTGAGCTGGCATTACTGAGTGAATATTCATGGGTTTCTATACCGATGCCTCAGGGTTTAGCTTTTATATTTTTCAGGTTCCGTATTGCTGTAGTGTGTAGTTCCGAGCTTCATAGCAAGGGGATGGTGAGCTCTCTTTTCAGAGTAGGTAGAGAAAACAATTCTTTCTCTAGCTGGGGGCTAAGGACAACCACCCAAATTTCAGGCCCAAGAGCATAAACAATGTGGACCAAAGAGAGAAAAATAAGAAAAATTTGATTTCATAAAAGCTAAAGCTCTAATTGGACAATTAACTCCAATATGCAATAGAGCAGAATTTATAAGAGTGAGACACCCTGTGACCAGTTATCCATATTTTGTGACCATTTTGGTTCATCTTGGGTGCTGCCCTGGCTGGGTTCTTGTGCCGCCCAAGGTGGATCCATTGAGGCCTTTTCATAAATCCCTACTTTATTCTGTAACTCTGCCCAGCCTCTGTTCTAGGGCAGCCTTGACAAGTCATCAATACTACTGAACATCTCAGGGAACAGCTGTTCTGCAAGGTGTGCATCCTTTGGAAGCACAAGAAATCCTCCGGCAATGTTTAAAAAAGGCACCATTCAGACAGGGCCAGTGTGCAGGAGTGGAGGGAATGACAGCTGACCTGATGGCAATGACATCTGGAAGCTGCACACTGAGTGCAAGATGAGCTTTCCAGAGGGAGAGGAGCTGGCATGGTTTGTGGTTTTATGGTTCTGCAGGCAGCAGACCCTGCTTTTGGCACAAACTCTCTGCAATCACTCTTCCAATGCTTTATCTCACAGCTAATGTGTACAGCGAAGCAGATGTGAAGATTGTCTCAAATGCAGTGAAATGGTTTGCAAATCTGCCCAGTGGACTGAAATGAATTGCTAGAGATGATAATTTAATAATGCATCTCCTAATGCAAACCAATGATCTTCCCCTCCAAACCTCACCACTTCCACCATGTATTTTTCAGCCATGGATTGTGGTTTACCTCTGTTTTGAAGGCATGAGGCATTATTTATGTAATGAAATTAATTTGGGATATATTCATTGGAGCAAATGGCTCAGGATAGTCCTAGTTAGTGGTTGCAGATATGAATACATTTGTCCTCAATGTAAAACTGATGCCTGACATCCTCAGCATGCCATGCTAACTCAGGTTTTATCTTTGTAGTTAGGCTGAACCCTATTAGCATCCCTAATCACATCAGCCCTGATGCTGGGACTGTGTTTTCTCCCCTTACAAGGGAGAAAAATGAAAAAGTAAAGTAGGAATGAGACAGACAAACTAGGAGAAGGTCCCTTAGAATTCCCATATCCAAATCAGTACTTGGTACCCCATGCCTTTACACATGTCACAGGAAAGCATCTTGGGTGCTCTGAAATAGATTTTATTTTGGGGAATATAGCTATGATTCAAAGAAAGATATTTGCACTTTTTGGGCTTTTCTAAGCAAAAGGATGAATTCGATGACAAAAAAAAAAACCAAACCAAAAACCAAAACAAAACCACCCAAACAACAGCAACAAACCCACAGAAAAAAAAACCCAAAACAATGAAAAGACAACCAAACAAAAAACCTTGGTCATCAGAAAATGGATTTTGGTGGTTATTTCTTAACATTGAACTCCACAATTAAATGTCAGACTAGAGATGGATTTATAAAAACATTTTGGATGCTTAAGCCCCAGAGGAAAGACGGAACAGGGAGGGGAAGGAAAAGTGTGTGCACAATGATGGATCCATGCTAGAGGAGAAAAAAATAATACTGGAGTAGTTGGAGTCTTCTTTGTCTTGGAAAAAGCAGTAGACAAGCAAGGTGGAATTTCAATTTGATACTCCCACAAAAATATTTATCTGGTGTTTAGGAGTCTTTATGTTTTTTAGTCAAGTTGTTCTATGTGTGCACCTGCTGATCATGTAAATGCTGTTGGATGTTCTTTCCAGGATGTACTGCACCAGCTTCTGCTTCAATCATCCACAGCTTTTGGGCAAAACGTTCTGAAATCCTGAAATTAATATCAGAGAGCTTTCCAACTTAAAGAGTTGTGTTGGCACCAACGAGTTCTGCTTGGGTTTCTCCCACCTTTTGAGCCCTCAGCTGCCTGTGGCTGGTTAAAGTAGTTTGTAGCTGTTGCAGTTACCTGAATTATTTTACCTGGGGATTAAGTGTGTGGTAAAGCAGTTACTTGAGTTCTTGATGTTTATGTGAGCCAGGATGAGGCACAGCAATTGTCCAGCACCCAAGCAGGAGTCTGCCTTCCCTTGGGCTCCTGGCAGGCTGGCTCTGGGCTGTGTGTTCAGCATTTGACACGGTTCTAAGTGGGTGTTATCACCCCTAAGTCTGGCCTGAGCCCCTGAAAAGGCATTGCAGCACACAAAGACATTTGCAGATGTTTTTGTCCTCACTGGTTTTGTGATTTGTACTTTGTGTTAGCAGCTCTGTTATGACTTGTTTAAAGAGAGCTCGAATTTATTGTTGCGTTTTGCAGGAATGATAACACTCTGCTCAAGGGTGTCTCAGTTTACCCCAGTTTTAAACATTTTGCCGTTAGTGAGCAAGGGGTGAGAGAAGGGAAGTGCTGGTTCAAGAGAGGCGCAACTCAGCAAATTTCTAATTTGCTCAAGTCTATAAAGCCATTAAACAGGTTTTCCTTTTCACAGGAAGATCACATGAATTTGATGTTTTTTGTGGAATCTATCAAGCTCAGTTCCTCTACTTAACCTTATTTAAATTTATTTACTTACTTCCCTTTGGCCATTAAAATATGTGGGTTTAGGGTTTTTTTGTTAAAAAGTCACCATTTAAAAAACCAAAACAACAAAAACCACACTCAACACAATACCACAAAACCTACAAACAGTTCCTCACACTAAACAGAGACCATGATGTGTAGCAGTCCTCCTGTCTAATGGCTTTTTGTTGTGACTAAGAGGAAGATTGTCTGTACTTTCTTTTTCACACCTGTCATAGATCAACTTTATTTTCCAAACCCAGAGGGATCCTGAGGAAATAGAAAAATGGGACCTTATTTTTAATTGAGTTTGTGGTACAGGGCCTTGTAAGATAATTCTTCATCCCCAAAATTCAGAGACTTAAATTCAGCTGTTTTTTGCAGGGTTGCATTGTTCAGTGCATTCTCCCCCTTTTAAATTTCAAACTTTTGCACCACTTTCAACCTTCCTTTTACTTCTCAGCTCCTTTTGTACCCACTCTGTGTGTTGCCAGTTCTCCTTTGAAGTCCTTCGCTGTTCTGTCAGGACAGAGATTTATTTTGCATGGCTTCTCTTGGCTCTCTTGCCTCTGTGAGGATGTGGCAACGCACACCTTTGTTAATCTGTTTTTATGTTTTACTTTTATTTTTGCCACTGGGTATTTTATATAAAGTATCTGGCCACTGTTATTTTCTCTGGAATCCCTTCAGCTGGGTCATTTCTGACTGGGAGTTGGTGGAATTCTTTTGCACAGAGGGTTGGCTGTGACAAAACTCTCTCCAAGAGCTCCCCCTTACAATGGTGTCTGTGGGGTCAGGGCTTTGCGTGTGCCCGCAGCCTCACAGATCCTGCAGGATGCCCCACAGAGCAGCCCCTTTGCTGGAAATCCTTGGAGAACAGTGCCCACGGAGTGAGGCTTGACCCCTGCTGCTCCCCTGCTCTGTTCCCTAAGCACCAAACTCTGGATCTGCACTGACATCCCCGTGTTTCATCACCCCTGTGTGTTTTGGGTGCGTTTGCTCATTTGATGGCTGTTCAATCTCCCCCTGGTGTCCTGTTGCCTCTGGGCTTGCTGTGTGCTGGAGACAAAGAGGCACGAGGAGTTGACACCAAAAAGTTCTTGTTCTATCCATCTTGCCTTATTCTTCAAGTCTGACTGTAGCATATAAGGAAAATGCAGAGAAGGATAATCTGGCATCCATAGGGGATACAATGAAAAGGTCATTTCTTGTGTTTGCCTGTCCTGCTGTTTGGAAAAAGCACTCGAGTGTGTTCACCTCACTTATATTTGGAAACCTTTGACTTCTATATTCAGTTTTCTTTGTGTCTTGCTGCAGCTCAGAAAAAGTTGTCAGAGATGCTGGGAGATGGCACCTCTGAGTCCTGGGACTGAGGCTAATGGAAGCCTCATGCTCCTGTCAGCAAAATGCTTCTGTTCCCTTCTGACCCACCATAAATGCTGCAGATTTATGGTTTGGGCTCGTTCCTCACAGGAGAGCAAATCCAGCTCTGTAGCTACACCTGGAACTGGCAGGAAATCTACACAAGATCCATTTCACCTGTAAGTTTCTCATATTGCCATTTATTTGAATTTCGCTTGTCAAAGTAACACTAAGCACTGGTGGTGGATTGTTGATTAAGGATTCTGATATAGAAAATCATTTAAATATTTGGGATGTGTGAAGAAAAGCATGCTTTAAATGAGTTGAGGAGCTCCACAGGGGGAAATACATAGTAAATATTAGCACAAAATGATGGAAGCAGGTGAGGGGGCCAAAAATAAAAATAAGTAAAAAATAGTAAATAAGTACATAATAAATATGAAATAGTAATAAGAAAATAACAAATAAGTAAATAATAAATAGTAAATAAGTAATATTTGTGATGTATGAAAGAAAGCATATTTTAAATGAGTTGAGGAGCCCCACAGGGGGAAACGAATAGTAAATAATAACACAAAAAGATGGAAGCAGGTGAGGGGGCCAAAAATCGAAATAGGTGAGTATTTATTAGCCTTGTTTACTCTCTCTTTTAACTAAGAGACAATTAACAATTAAAGCAATAGAACTTTGAATGTTTAGAAGCTTTGGGACATGCCATATCCCCCATTCGAAGAGCATCCACATGAGTTGTCTGCTGACCCCGCTGCCCTTTCTTCAGGCGTAAACTCTTTGTAAAAGAAGGCAAAAAGGACATGGTGTTGGGTGGTAATTAGACCCAGGAACAGGTAACAGGTGCTGCTGTTTCATGCTCTTCTTCTGCTTCTGACAATTCACCTCCTTAACACAATGCCACTCCATTAGTGCAAGGGGGTTTTTCCTTTTAACCTTTCCTGTAGCTTGAGAGAGATTGTTTCCCTTTTCACCTTTTCTGTTTTAACCTTTCCTGCAGCTCCAGAATGACTGAAAGCTAGTACTTGACTCAGAAACACACACAGGAGCCCTGATTTGCACCCTGAGCCCTGGCTTGCAAGAGAAAAGAGCATTCAATTGTTTCAAACCTTCTTCATTACTGCAACAGGAGTCCATCACCTCTGGGAATGAACAGCTTCAAAACTTAAGAGTAAGAAAGAAAGCAGATAGGAAGCTATTCCCTTTAAATTATTCACTGCCTTCACTTGCTTTTATCTGCCATCCACTGTGGGCTGTTTATTTTTGTTCCCTCCTAGGGGGATGCGAGAGCCAGGAGTGCCCCGTCCCTCTTTATTAAATCATATTTTAATGGCACCTGCCCTGCTTTGCAGTTGGCTCCAGCATTATGGGCTGTATCTCCAGCCTTCGTGTCCTCTGCAAAGCAGCCAGGCATGAATCACACCAGGAAAACACATGCTGGTGCTTGCTGCAGGGGTTGAGGCTGGGTTAATTAGGAAAAGCCCCTGGAAGTGCTGGGAGAGGCATGCAAGGAGCCACAAATAACAGGAAGCCTCACAGCTTGAGTATTGACCTGTTTGGAAGCGCTGTCCTCTCAAACACAGGGGATGGAGGATGTCAGAGGTGGACTGTGGGATCTCAGCACCTCAGGATGGAGGTGCAGAGAGGCCGAGACCACCCTTGGGGGGCTCGGGAGTCCTGGAATGTTGTCAGAAGTGTCTGGTGGCTGGACTTTGATCCGACACAGGAGACGACGCCTGTATGAGGACTGGGAAGGTTTCACTGGGTGAATGGTGAAGGGATAAGTTAGTTAAAGTGTAAAACACAGGGTTTAGGATTTTGGTACA
Organism: Ammospiza nelsoni; assembly: GCF_027579445.1. NCBI lineage: Eukaryota > Metazoa > Chordata > Aves > Passeriformes > Passerellidae > Ammospiza > Ammospiza nelsoni. The sequence goes on from NC_080637.1 coordinate 70,889,924, forward strand.
GGGGGGTCTAAAGAAGTAAGATGGAGGAATTGGGGCGTGTCCTGTTCTTCTTCTTCTTCTTCTTCTTCTTGGCCTCCATCTTCTGTGGTGGTGGTGGCACTTTGGGATTGGTCATTACTAGAAGTGCACCGGTTAATAAGGGTAGAAGGTATTGGGGAGAAATGATAAATATTGTACACGTAACTTAGGGTATAAAGATAAGTGACCGCCCGGGGGCTTTGGGAGTGTGCTCATGGCTGACTTGCTGTGCAGACCTCTGTCGGGCTGAAAGAAAATCTTTTAGATAAACAATTAATAAACACCAAGACCGAGACAAGATCAGAAGTCTCTCCTCGTCCTTTGAAGCGTCAGCTCTTCAAGGCCATCCCTGGGCCTTTCCAGGCCACCTAAACAGCACCAGAAAACTTACAAGCCTAAACAGCTGAGAAACCGAGCAAGTGGCATCTCTGAGCCATCTCTCAGAGAAATAAATCAGCAGCGAAAAGAAAAACATGAAATTTACAGTGGACAAGGAGTTCTTTGTGAATCCCAAGCTGCCATGTGGATGAGCAGAACAGCAGAATGGGCAACAGAAGCTCTGCTGTTGTTTCAGCCCCTCAAAAGACAAAATTTAAAACAATTACGAGGCTATCTTCAAAAATTAGCACCAGCAGGTATGTTTTAAATGATGTATTTATCATTAATTGCAGATCTGATGGCAAAATTTGCCCCCTTTCATGTTTCTAGCTGGATTGTTCAACTTTGTAGCAGCTGTGTCATCTCAGCCTTTGTCTAATGATAAAATCATAGCACACGGATACACTTACTGCTGAAATTCACCAAAATTCTCATTTTAAAGGTCAGTTTTCTGTCACAAGGGTAATAATGCAAGAAGTTTATCACCAGCGTTTTTCAGAGAGTTACACGTACCTGTCACTTCTGAACAATTCAGCAAGGGACTTTTGTTGTATAATGTATATACTTTTGTTGTATAATATATATATAATATATATATTCTGGTTTTGTGACATAAAGCAAAAATTCTCGCCATTTAACAATACACTATTCTGTTTTATAAACCAAACCCATAATTTAATGGAATCTTGAGATGCCTTTGGGTAGAAGTCTACTTTTGTTGGAATGCATTTTCCCCCTGAAGCACAAGGAAAAAAAAAAAATCATTGTTTTGCCATCACTATCAAATTTTTCAATCCCAGCAGTTTTTAGTTCAATATCTGTGTGATCTCATGATAACCCAGACCTGTGAGAATCCAATATAATGTAAGTTTTAGGTGAGGACTGTCCAGAACTGCAGCACTTGGAGTTTAGCTTTTCCCAAACTTCCAGAAGACTCAGATCCAATGATTTTTTTGTTTGGGTTTTTTTGTGCCTGGGGGAAGATCAGATCCAGCAGTGTTTTTTCCTTTGCTTCACCTCTATAACTACCCAAATCCTCCAAATAAGATAATAAAACACAACAGGACCATGATCACACAGCTGCAGGTTCAGTGTTTTGATGGAACATTGATAAAGCCCCTGGGCTTATTTTTTTATGGGAATATCAAACCTGTCTCTAGGAGGCCTCTGGCTCCTCATTTCTTCTCCTCCCTCACACAAACAGTGGATTTCCAGAAAGTTTGTAAGGTAGCCAGGGGAGTGCTGTTCCACCGTACTTGGGAGTGGGGGAGAGAAAAGCTTTAATCCCCCCTTTCCACAGCATATCAGAAGTGATTTGTCAGGCAGCGTGGACAGATTGGAACTTTGTGAGATGTGGTGGATATTTGGCATAAATCAGCTGTTTGGCAGTAAATCAGCTGTCAGACCCAGGGAAATTTGGGGGCAGTTTTGTCTCTGTAGGAAGTTTTGCAGAGTATGAGTAGCCTTCAGTCCCACAGGACAAAGTAGCTGGTTCACTGCAGGGACATTCCTTTCTCAATGTATTACATGCTAAAGCCATCCTGCTGTTTCCTTTTTCCTTTCTGCTTCTCCACGCACAGGGAACCAGAAAGCCTGTGATGCTGAAATCCATGGAAGGAAACTCCAACTTCAGCAAACCCTTTTTATTCCTTGATGTCTCTCATATTCTCAGTTTCTATGAGTAAAAGTAATTCTCCCATTGTGTAAATCATTGGAATATGTGGTAGTCAATGCCAGTAATCTGTTGTGTTTACTCTCTTCTGTCATTCTGCTTTTGAAGTTTCTGAGTCAATGCAATTCTTGCATTAAAGACGAACATAAGTTTTGTAGCACCTTCCTTTTCCCTTCATAGAGAAAACCCAAAATGCATCTCAGAGGCTGTGGCCAAAAATTTGTCTCACTAAAAATTACCCGGGAATTGCTAAATAGTGAGTGTTAAACAGTTAAATGTTGAACAGAATGAGAAGAGAACAAATAAAAAATAATCACAAAAAATGGACCCCTTATTTTCTCAGCAAGGATGTTATTTTCTCTTAAGAGCCAGGTGCATCCTGAGCAGATGTTGCATCTTCCAGAGTCTCTTGGTAAAGGGGTTTCTGTCAGTGCATCTTCTCAGGGGTTATGGCTGAGCTTTCTGTGGTAAATGTCTCTCTTAAGCCCAGCTAATGTGAATCACAGAAGGGTTAAGGTTGGAAGAACCTCAGAACCTCATCTTGCCCAAGTGGTGTCACCCAGAGCAGAAGGGCTGGACACTGCTTGGCCACTTGTTGAGGCAAAAATATCTGAGAATCAGAACAAGAGGGACCTGGAGAGGAAAATGCTGCCTCTGTGCCTGTCTCCTGCTTAGGGTCAAGGGAAGCAAAGAGCACTTGAAGGCTGAAAGGAGCTCAGGCAGTACCAGGGGAGATTTAGGGAGTTCCTGGTGATGTGAATGGATGGGCCATGGAGGGCTGGCTGAGAGATCACAGGTGGGATGGATGGGGCAGCCTGGGCTGTCCCAGGGTCTGATTGATGGCTGGAAGCAGGTATGGGAGTGTGACAGTGTTCACAGGGGTTCCTGGAATGGGGGAAGAGACGAGGATCTGGCTCCATGTTTCAGAAGGCTTGATTTATTATTTGATGATATATATTACATTAAAACTATACTAAAAGAATAGAAGAAAGGATTTCATCAGAAGGCTGGCTAAGAATAGAATAGCAAAGAATGATAACAAAGGTTTGTGGCTCGGCTTTCTGTCTGAGCCAGCTGACTGTGATTGGCCATTAATTAGAAACAACCACATGAGACCAATCACAGATGCACCTGTTGCATCCCACAGCAGCAGATAACCATTGTTTACATTTTGTTCCTGAGGCCTCTCAGCTTCTCAGGAGGAAAAGTCCCAAGGAAAGGATTTTTCATAAAAGATGTCTGCGACATGAGAGCCCTTGGGCCAGCTCAGAGCAAGCCCCACAGCTCTTGGGAGCTCTCCTGTGGGCTGCTCTGCTGTGTTGCCATTGCTTAAGGTGCAGGGAAAAGCTGTTTAAAAGGATTTTTATTTAGCTGCTATACATGAGCTTTTTCTCAGCCTACATTTTAATGCTTGGCAGCTGAGCTTTTACAAGGTTCTGGAGCCATTAATCAGAGCAGTGTTTTGGGAAGCTTTTGCAGTGTATATTTGAGAATTTGTATGGCACTGGTTTAAATTAAAGCCTAAGGCTCACTTTTGAGGCTGCTTTTGGCCTCTTTCTGTAAAGCATGGAGCCTTGTATTATTGTTCTAAGAACCCATAATTAGTAGCAAATGTTTGCAAAATGCTGAAGGTTGTTGCTAGGGTGCTCCTTCAGGCTGGGATGTATGAGAGATGGTTAAACCTAATTTAGATCTATTTCAAAACCTGTTTAATTAAGCTGCAAGTATACATCATTTTTAGGCAGTGCAGTACACTCTGACTTTTCAAATGGACAATGGGAATAAAGGCATTCCTTCAGGAATGGGTGTGGCTTTGAGTGAGGAGAAATTAAGCTCCCATTCTTTTTAGTAATTTACTGGGGAATCAGGCAGGAGATAGGAAACAGGACTTCAGGCCTAGGCTGGTTTTATTTTTCACAGAGGCGTTGAGTCTTTTGCCCAGAACCCCTCAGATTTCAAGCTATTTTTTCAATTCAAAAAAAGGATCAGAAGCGTATTTTTATTTGCTTTGAGGGTCAATGATAACTCTTCTAACCAAGAGTAAAAAAATTATGGAGAAGCATTAAACAAAGAGTAAAAAAATTATGGAGAAGCATTAAACAAAGAGTTAAAAAAATTACGGACAAGCATTAAATCATCCCCTAAAAATCTCTCTCTTTAGCGTTATATGCCTCTTGAACTTATACATAATGTTCTGTGTAACAATAATGATTCTTTTTTGTTGTGTTTGATTCTAGATTTTGAAAGACCCATGTAAAAGGTGCTCTGGTTTTTGCCAAAATATCTCTGCATGTGTTTTGTTGCACAGTGCCCTCTCTCCTGATGCACTCTGCCATGTGTGGTGACTCTTTGTGGAATTTTGGGACTTCCAGAGGTGGGAATGGGGAGGGCAGGAACCTCTGCAGGAGCTGTGTGCGGTGTCTCACCCTTTTAGAGGAGTCTGAGGGCAAGGAGTGCAGCTGGGTGAATGTGGGGAGTACAGGCAACACCTTCCCCTTTTCTGTGGGTGTCTTGCTGAATTAAGGTCTATTGTCCAAAATCTTCAGATGTGGGAGCAGAGGAGGAGGAGGATTTTGTGTGTTTGGGGTGAGTCAGGCATTGATCCAGCCCAGACTGGAAGGCTGCCATAAATTCTGATCCTTTCCACAAGCAGGGATGCACATGGACTGACAATGTGAGTGGGTTTGGAGAGGAAGGTGTCTGTGCTTGGGTTCCAGGGCTATTAGAGTGGTAGAGAGGCACCTTAAAACTTTCATGGGTCTGTGGTGATTGTCATCAGACACCTGTGGGAAAACCATGAAAAATAAAGGTGTTTCAGAGGCCAGGAACATGATTCAACATGCAAACCCCTTGGATACAGAGGTAGCACCAGGGAATCTGAACTGCTTCAGTGCCACCATTGCATGCACAGCAAATTTCTCCCGCCAAAACCTGGATGAAAGGCCAGAGAGGGGAACAATTAAGTAAGCACCTAATTTGCATTTGCACAGGGCTTGCTGTGTGATGGTGTTCATCTTAGGATGAGGGAAGAGACGAGGATCTGACTCCATGTTTCAGAAGGCTTGATTTATTATTTTATGATACATATTATATTAAAACTATACTAAAAGAATAGAAGAAAGGATTTCATCAGAAGGCTAGCTAAGAATAAAAAAAGAAAGAATGAATAACAAAGCCTTGTGGCTCAGAGTCTGAGACAGCTGACTGTGATTGGCCATTAATTAAAAACTACCACATGAGACCAATCCCACATGCACCTGTTGCATTCCACAGCAGCAGATAATCATTGTTTGTATTTTGTGCCTGAGGCCTCAGCTTCTCAGGAGGAAAAATCCTAAGGAAAGGGTTTTTCAGAAAATAGCATGGCTACACTTGCTGTCTGTGCTGGACTGCACTCAGCTCCTTGCAGGATGGCAGGTTCTGGATTGTGGAACAGCAGAGACACATTTGTGCTCCTTTAGGTTTGTATGATATATTTGGTATGTTTTGGCTGTTAAATTTGGTATGTTTTGGATGTCAATCACAGAGCATGTGGTAGTGTCTGTGCACAACAGAGCCAGGGTCACTGTGCTCCTCAGGAGCCTTAACTGGGCTGATTAATTCCTACTTGTACTCCAGCTGTGTGGGCTGGGGGATTGCTGAGCTGTGGTGGGCAGTCCCTTCCAAACCCTGCTTTTTTCTGTGTCACATCACCATGCATAATCACTTGAGTCAGCAGGGATGATGGGAGGGTGTCACCTACAAAGATTGCTAAGAATGCTCTGGGTGCCAGAGCTGAGAACTTTCCCCTGTCTATTCCTCCTTGTCTTTGTTTCTTCATTTCTAAATAAAAACAGTTCAAAAACAAAGAGTTCTCTCACTCTCAGAGTGAGAAGAGAAGCTGATTAGATGTTTTAGAGTTTGGCCATTTGAGATGCCATTAGAGTTTTGTCTTGTGTTTTGGGTTTTTTTACCACTTTTCTTCTAGTGCTCTTGGCTCCACCTAAAACCTTTAACATTTTGCCCTAAAGTCTGTGATCCAAGTTGAAGAGTTTGTCTACATTTAGAAATAGTTTGATCTTTACACTAAGCTCACAAGTCAAATCAGAGCTATTATATCCACTTTTACAGTGAGGAACAGAATTATAAAATAATATTTCCCTAGGGTACATAAAGCTGTGATACGGCCCATTTGCAAATAAGCAGGACAGGTTTATCATTAAACTGGGTTTTCTTTCTGGAAGAACACTCAAGATAGACTTAAAACTTATTCCAGGTTTGGGTGTTTTTGTTATTATCTTTATTTTATTTGTTTATTTATTTTTACTTTCCTCTGTTCCCCTACCTCTCTTTCAACTACCCTAGAAAAGGATCAAGAGTAACCACCTGGATTTCAAGTCCTTCTTTTAAAGTCCTCCTAATTGTTAACTATCAAAATGTTGATTTCCAAGTGAAGTCACCAGATTGACATGTTGCTGCTAATTGAAGAATCAGAGGTATTAATTACAATCAGACACAGTGAAATGCTTCTTTCTAAGCCATGAAGTCTACAAAGAGATCCAAATTTCTCTTTTTGCTTAGAACAAGTGGTGACTTCATTTTTATTGCCTCTCTGAACTGTCAGTCTGATGTCAGTCATTGAGAAGAGGATATAAACTGAACTAGTAGTTAGAAATAAAACAGAAACATCAGACTGATGCATCAAGAGTTTGGAGTGAGTTTCATTGAAGCTGTAGGAATAGTTTGTGTTTCTGAGCTGTGTAGTATTGGTCTGGGACTATCTGATGTAGTTGAAAAGCTTCAGCCAGAACAATGCTTGGTAACTTTGGGATATGGTATTTTCTCAATTTATTTCCCTTCAGTTGGGGATAGAGCTTGGCTTTTAGCTGAATATGAGTGTGGGTTTTTCTTGAAAAATGTCATCTTCTGTATGTGCCTTGGCTTCTTTATTTGTCTTGAACTTGTGAAAAGATGTTTCAATGGCAGAAGTGAAAATAAAAAGGGATGGAAGACCCCACCACTTGGAGGAAAGTACCACAAGCTAAAAGTTATGAAACTGATTCTGCTTCCTCAAAACTAAGTTCTCAAGGTGTGCACATGCTGAAAAGAAGTTGCATGGCTTGTGCCCCAACTGGGTGATTCCAGATCCCTTGAGGAAGGGATACAGATTTATAGTTGCTATTTCCCAGCTGGGACTTGGTTAGCATTAAAATGTGTTGACAATGTAGATAAAACCTGAACCTGATTCCATGTCAGTAGATTGTCCCCCCCTTTCTGAGCATATTTGTTTGCTATGGTTGCTAAGGAGATCAAGCACAGTTTAGCTTTTGTTGAACAGGCAGGAGAATCTGCCAGTTCTTCAACAAAGGCCTGATAAGGTAATTTCCTTCATCTCATGTTGGTGGCATTGAATGCAAGTCCAACACTGCAGATGGAAAAGTTGTCTCAAACTGTATTTTCTGGTAGTGGCTGTGATATTTGTGGGCTCGTGAACTGGCTGGCTTTGGTCCTAGTGTTGGTGGTCTGAGGAGAAAAAATTCCCCTTGTGTGGCAAGAAGAGATACTATTGAAAACCCCTAAGTGCACTGTGCTGGGCCCTCACTGCTAGCTGCTTTTTCCATGCCATTAAAATGATAGATTTTGGGGAAGAACAGGGCAGATATAAGATAAAAATCTTAGTGGGAAGACCACCAAATTGATCACTAACAGCATAAGGGGGACTGTAGAGTCAGGAACAGGACAAGTAGCCATGGGTATGAAGGGAGAAATTATTAAAAAAAAAAAAAAGCTTGTAGCCGGTTTCTAGTTTTTTAAAAAAGGTGAGGATTTAGACAAGTATGTTACATGTTTTGGCTTACCTGTCTACCATCATAAGTAACATTGACACCCCTGAAATTAAAATTCTTTGTTCTTCTGTTTCCACCAGCCTGTATGCAACCACAAGGTGAGCTGGTTCTGTAAAGTTTTGCTGTTATAGAGGGATGTTTTAATAAATATTTTCATCTGATTTGTTACCGTATTGATGAGCAGAAGGGTAGCAAGATTGGGAGCATGCGGGAAATAGGAATTGGAACTAATAACTGGCAAATATCAACAACGTGATTGTGGACACTGCTGGTGCATAGCTGGATGAGTGTCAGGTAAGTTCTTCTATCTACAAATGATAGCTTGGACTCCTAATATCTGCATAAGAACACTTCCCTTCCTTTGGACTAAATGTTCTAAATTTACAAACACAGACACTTTTACTAACAGGATCAACATCTTCACGGAACCTGTTCAACCTTGGCTGGAAGGATGATCTTGGTGTGGCCAGCTGGGATCCACTTTCTGTGTAACTATTGCTAGCTGAGGGATGGCATGCAGCTCTAGGAGAGCAGCTTGGAAATAAACCACTCTAGAGCTGGAAGCAGAGCGCCATTTAAATCTAAAATACATAGTAGCGAGTGCTGGAGCAGTTGCACCACCCATGAAATCTGGCTCTGTCCTGGTTTCCATAAGAGGCCTTTGGGTGTAACAATTTGTGCACTTTAATCATGGAACAAAATCTACTCCCAGCTCAGTTGTTAGTAATATATTTTGAGATTGAATGCTGCTATTGAAAATTATTCTATACTCAAACAAAGGATTCAAATCTGGGTTTTTGGTAGCTGTTTCTACTTAGACACCAAGGCTTGAAGCTCACAGCATGATGCCTGTGCCAGTGAGCCTCTGAGATGAGATTAAATCCTAAACTATAGTTTCTTGAAAATACTTAGGCTATTCTCCCCTGGAACTCTGCAGGAGTGCATGCAAGGTTTGGAGTTGCCTGTTACTGAACTGATGAGTGCTTTAAAGTCTAGCAGGTTCTGTTTAAATCCCTTCTCTCTGCCTTCACATGGGTGTGCCTCTCACTGGCACTTTGATTTTAAATCCCTTCTAAAACTGGAGGTAAAACTGCAGGTTTAATTTACTGCAATGCCCTGGAACCTCTCCCTCAGACTGAAGAAGAAAGGAGCATCTCTGATCTTATCTCTGTGCTAAAGAATGGGGATTTTTGTCAAGAATAAGTATAGATAACTACCTATAAAGAAGAATTGCAGCTGGTGCAACTGCTGTTATTAAATTCATGAACCATAATGAGAGGTATCAAGACATAGTAGAAGAGTCATCAAACTCTATTCTGATTGAGTGATTTTTCCCCCATAAGGAATACTTTTCCAGAGGAAGAAGCATGCTTTTGAGAGAGCTGCTTGAACTTTATGAGGAAGTGCTTCAGTATGAATGAAGTCCATGTATTCTTACAGCCCTTAAACACCATTTTTCTCTGGTCCTTGTATGGAAATCCATTAAGCCTTCACAACTTTACTAGAGAAGGGTGTGTGAATTGAAAGAAACCTGCCCAGAACTAGAATTTGTGCTGGACTTCCTACAAATCCCTGTCTGCACTACCTATGAGGGCAGAGAAGCCCTCATAACACACCTAAAAAACCACACAGAACTCATCTGTCCATATCTGCAACAGTAAATTCCCCACAGAAAAGCACTTTTGGCATTCCCAGATTCTGCCTCTGCCCTTCCAGGAACGTGCCCAAGGTGTTCCTGCAGGTGTGATGCTAAGCAACCACTCTGCAGCAGAATGAGCTCTCACTGGCAAGCTGTGAAGGGCAAAACTGTGAGGACGATGGGGAAATGTTCTGCAGAAAGTGATCACTCTGGTCCTAGTCAGACCTCTCTTGAGTCCCTTGCTGCAAAAATACCAAAGATGAGCTCAAAACCTGCAATTCATGATGCTGCAGTTCATGTTGCTACTGAATTCCAGAAATATGTGTATGTTGAGTGGTTTATGGCACATAAAACCCCATCTTTTTCACAGAAGATACATTTACTTATCTTTACTACCAGCCTTTGTTCTCCTGAGGGTAAAACTGCCATATCAATTTTCTTTCTTCCTCACACTCATCACCTCACTTTATTCCATGGGGATGCTAGCTACCTTTGCTCTCAAAAAGTGACACTGCTGTTATTCTTCTGGTGAAACTCTGAGCAATGCATTTCTCATCTTGCCTCTCACTTTGCAATCTGCTCTTTCAATTTCCATAAAATCACAGAATCATTTGGGCTGAAAAGACCATTTTAGGTCACGGAATTCCAGCTTTTACTGTCAAGCCCACCACTAGCCATGTCTCCAATGCCACACCTACACATCTTTTAATTATCCTTTGGGATGGTGAATCACCTGCTCTCCTGGGCAGCCTGTTCCAGTGTTTGATAACAATTTCTGTGAAGAAGTTTTCCTGGTACCCAATCTCTGTGGTCCTGCCTTCCTGCAGCAACTCCAGATTGCTCAAGGTCATTACTCAAAGGTGCCTGACTTGTGGCACTGTTACCTGGAAGCCATGAAAAGCCATTTATCTGGGAAATTGCTCAGCATTACTCCTTTGGTGTCTGCTCTTTGGGAGTATTACTCTGTCAAAAGGTCATTCAGCAGACTCCAGATGAATGAGGGAATGCTGCAAATCAGTTTATCTGATGGACAAGGGAAATGTCAGGAGAGGAGTTTATGAGGGGAAAAAAATAAATTTCTTATCCCAGTCTTTAGGATTACTGCTGCTAATCCATTCACTCATCTTTATAGCGTGCTGTTTATTAGTATTTTCATGGTTTTGGTTTTTTCCTTTGTGTGTTTGTTTTTTTTTTAATTCCCGTTTTCTTGCATTTTTTAACCTTCCTAGTAGATTACTTATATAAGATAAGGAGAGTTGTTTCTAAGTGGCAATTTATACAAAATATTGTGACTTCCTCATTGTCGTCTCAGTAGTTTACAATGCATTTTATATCCTCTAGCTACAGAGGCTTTCAGCATTTGTTATATTTGGCTTTCATAACAAGAACCATTTGAACAGTTTCTTTATTTAGTTCACATGCAATTTACAATGTGTGTGTGGACGCTTGCATTTTTCCTAAAAGAAAAATACAAAGAAAATTGTTCTTTTTTGTGAAAAGGGTGTCAAATCTTTATCCTCCTCATCTCTGCAGCTGCAAAGGAAAAATCCAAACTTAGAGAGAAGTTGCTGTTATGGGGAGTGAATGTGAGAAAAAAAATTGACTCTGCTGGGCAAGGAATTCCCTGGGTCACTTGACTTTGTTATCCTCACAGTTTATTTTACATGCTGTAAATAGAGAAATTCTGAACCAAGATTGATTTGTTCATTGTCCTATCTGAACCATCACCTTTATCATTTGTACTTCAGTTCTGCTGATGTCCATGTTAAACCCCTCTCGTTTGCAGCAGACCAGGATTTTCTTTTTGCAGTTGCTGTGGTAATAAGCATAGAATGTTGCTTTAGTATTCCTGTGCTGCTGTTTAGTTAGCAGGGTGCAGGGTGCCGTTGTTTGCTCTGCTCTTTGACCTTCTGCTTCTGAATCTTGTGTTTCAGCAGTGTCTGCCCAGAATCTATCTCTAAGCAGAATGTAAAACTGAAGGATGTTGTTACCTTCAGGTGAAACATAGGCTTTGATGATAAAGACCTTAACCTCTGGGTGTCAGCCAGCAGTGGGGTTGATGCCCCTCTGTATGATAACTTCAGGGAAGACTGCTTGGAAACTGCATGTTTTGTGGGAATTTGAATGATTTCAAGATGTTTATTGTGTGTTAAGACCAAACAGAATGGCATTGAAACATTCAGTGGAGGAGCTTCTGTGATGGTGCTTTTGACTGCGAGGACCTCTCACAGGGAATTTGCAGAAACACACTTTTCCATGAAATACTTGGATGGGAGAGAGCATTCAAAACAAATTAGTCACCAAAATATAGGGAAAACATTGAGAGGCAGCTACTTGTTAATGAGGATGAAGGACAGCGATTGAGTTCTAAGAAAATGTAACATGAGGATTGAAATTTGAGCCCAAAACTTTGGGTTTAGTCTCTAAACTATGGTGTGGGGCAGTTGGAAGCTGCAGTTTGCTTGGCTTCTCCCTTGAACACCTCAGTCTAGGTGAATGCTGTGATTTCCTGGGACATCTTGACCCAGATGCACTTTGAGGGACTGTTTCTGGAAATGTTGTGATAAAGCCTAATCCCAACAATCTGGCATTCATGTGCAGCATCCTAACTTCTCACAGTCAGCTTTCCAATGGTAGGGGAACATGCTCATGTTTTGCCTCTTCCTCTTCTCTCGTTCCTTCCCTTGCTCCTTTCAACAGTTTTGTCTGCATTGTAATAGGAAAATAATTAGGGATTCTGATCTTTAAAAAACAGATAGTTTGGATTTAAATCATCGCCTAGTCTTGCTTTAGAATTTCACCGCAAGCTGAGGAGTTGAGAATGAAAGAGATTTTTCAAGCACAAAATGTTCAGTGTGACCCTTGTATTGGGATGAAAAGGAAGGAATATCTAAAAAAATTATATATTTCACTTCTTTCAACTTCTAAGTAGGATGTGGTCCCTGTCTTCAGTTCCTTGCCTTATTAGATTTCCCAGTATAAAAAAAGAAGTTAAATCTTGACATTCTGATATCTTTAGGACTTAAGAAGTAAGCAATATTTTATCATACATTCTCCCATATCAATGAGAATGCTTTGCATCTTTGAAAGCACAACAGAGTTTTGCCAGCAAAGCAGAGAGAAAATCAAAGAGATCTCCCTGTTTGCCAGCTCTTAACACCTGTGTGCCTGCCCAGAGTTAGGATTTCTAGAAACTTTGTTTAGAATATCTCAATCACCTGAAAGAGCCCACAGAGCTCTCCCTTTCCCCTCTGTTCTTCTATGAGTGCAGCTCCCTCATCCTCACATCTGTTTTACCCTCTGGTGTGGAAATCAGGGCAGAGAGTCGGATTCTGGGCAAAATTTGAGACAAAGGACAGGGATGGAGCCTTCCTTGAGAAATCTGGTGGTAGCAGGAGAATTGCTGTGTGTCTCTGCCTTGCCTTTCCCTTTCCTTGTAAAGTAGATTTAAATTCGATGTAAAGTAGATTTAAATGTTACATTCCCTGATAAACCTCCCTTTTTTGTTGCCTTAAGGGGTGTTGTTGTCCTTGGCTAGGAATAAGGCTGAACATAATTAATTTTTAAATGGAGAAAGGCAAGGTCCTCTGCATTCTCCAGTTGTGTTAAATACAGCTGTGGTAACAATTGGTTTGCATTGGAAACAAAAGGAGTCTTGCTTAATAGAGAAGGAAAGAATAGAAACACCTTCAGTGCAGAGCTATCAACATTCAGCATTCTGGTTTTGTTGGGTGCATTTGTTGCTTGAAACCTTGTCCCTGAAACACTTCTGTCCTTTCTGTGGCTGGATTGTGGTGCTCTGAAACACCTGCAGCAATTTCTTGCTGTGCAAGGAGAATATGAATAATAACATAGATTTAAGTAAGTTCCAAAAGACACTTCAGATGATCAGTGATTGCAGAGGGACTGTCTGAATTTATACTGGTTTTATCAGGATGTAGTTCCATGTGAGAAAAAAATAAAAGTAATTGCTCCTAAAATGTATTTGGTCAGAGGCCAACTTCCTATAATCAAAGCAAACAGATCTAAATTCCGAGTATTGAGGGTAAGAGCGCCTTATATAACATGATGGTGACCTGATTTATTGAAATCTATCTGGTAATATCCAGTTCCTCAATGCAGTGTTTCTCCTTTGAACTCCTTGAATTTGAGTTCACCTATATAAAACCCTCTTCACAGGTAACAAAGTTTAAAGCACTGACAAGGAAAAGAATCTGCAAAACAGATGTTAAAGGAAAGCATTCAAAAATCACTGCTCTTATCCTTTTATTTTTTCCCTTATTTTTCCAAACTGTTTTGGATTAGCTTGCATCAGTGTCTGTAGCCATGCATGGTTACTCTTCAGGGCACAAAATGCTGGGAAGGAATAGTTAAGCTTTGCTCTTAGCAAGAAAACAAGATTTCTTGCCATACATTGTCTGTCAATTCCCTGGAGTGCCTTTCAGTGAATTGCTGGGGTTTGCTGAGCTCTCTTTTCTGGTTAATTGGTGTCTCAGCTGAGCACAGCACTGGGGGCCAGTGATGCCTAAGTGTTGTATTGCACTAAAGTGACCAGAAAAAGACAATTTCAGATTTTTTTTTTTAGCCAGGAAATGCTGCCTGAATATCCCTCTCCATCTTCTCTCCAGCTTGTGGGTATTTTGACAAACTGATCATCAGCTGGAAATTTCAGTTCCACATAATTTCAAATATTTGCTGATAATCCATGGATAAAATTGCTGAGATAGATGGGAAGCAAAAATCCTTAATCTAGATAATTTCTCCACCAAATGTGAGTAAATAAATTTCACTGTACATTCAACATTTCTTTGAAACAATTTAAATGTGATGGAAGTTCTAAAGAGTGAGGAGCAGGGATTGATTTGCTGCTCCAGCTGAGCAGAGTGAGGGTAGGAATCCTTAGGAGGAAGAGGATGTGAGAAGGAAGTTCTCCAGAAAAAGCAGGTCAAAATAAATTTGGTTTCTGGAAGACAAGAAAGCCAAGCCAAAGAACTGGGGAAAGGTCAGTCTTTTTCCATATTGGCCTGGAAGCATCTTAATTCTGGAATTTTCAGAATAGTGAAGAAGTGGTGGTAACTGGGATTATTAAATCACTACCCAAATTAATTATTTTTGTTATAAAATTTTGAGGGTATTTTTGTGGGATAAATAATTCCTTTTGTCATCAGACAAAAAGAGAATTTTATGCAATCCCTCAGATCTGTGACCTGAGTTTCTCCAGACCTGAGAATTTTGCCCAGCGCTGATACCTTATTTAATTCTTGGCGGCTTAAGAAGCATTTCCAAACATGCAGATAACCCATGGAATCTAATTTTTATGCCCTAAAAAGCAATTTTTTTGAGCTAATTAAGTATTTTATTAGAATAAAAACCCTATTAGTTTTTCGGATATGTTTTTAGTCGTACTGGTATAGTAGGATTCTCTGTGCACACTGAATGTTCTGCTTTCCAGCACTCTACTGTTGTTGTTATTATTTTTGAGGGGTTTTTTTTGTTTCGTTTTTTGTTTTGTAGGGATGGAAAGAATTAGAACAGGAGCAAAATCAGGAGCAGAAGTGAGGTCTGCATGTATTTGTACACTCTGCCAGGGGCTGAGCAGTTTGCCGCTCTCTCTGCGGGAAACAAAAGCTGAATGGCTCTTCCCAGACTAACCCACTGAGAGCCTCATGTCCAAGAAAACAGAGGCTGAGAGCATAATTGTCCTTTGAACTGCATGAGCAGAGTGGTTCAGAGCCCACTCTGGAGCTGCTCTGAGGAAAAGCCCCTGAGATGCACAGGATGGGTTTTGGCAGCAGCTGCTTTGATCTCCTAATCCACTTCCAGTGCATTAACAGGAATTTAACCTGGCATCACTCTCTGCAATTCAGCTCTGCTCAAGCTGAAAAGCAGAGTTTTTTTCTGGAGTTTGCTGTGGGGAAAATGCACATTAGTGTGTTTGGTTTAGCACTGAGGAGACAGAGCCTGTTGACAGAGAACATTGGGAGTTAATCTCTTCGTGGCGCTTCCTGCATGAGAACCTCCACTGATGTGACCCTCTAAGCTGTGGGAAAGGATGAATGCCAGAGGAAACCCTGTAAAAACATTTTAAAACTATGATTTCTTTATTTATTTATCTCTGCTTTTTTTTTTTTTATTATTATTTTGAAGTTGATTTTGTCTCTGCAAGTGGCAACGCAAAGTGAAGATGTCATTGATCTGCTGAATTCTGTGGGCCTTAGAACTTCACCAAATCTCACCAAATCATTTTAAAATGAGAACATGCTTAGATTTATGGACCACTTTAGTCCTTTGGCTATGGAATACAACCATACTGGAAGCTACTGGATATTATGGTTGCACAAGTGTATTTTCATCTGAGAAAGTGAGCTGAGCAGAGCCCCTCAGTGCTGGTACCTGTCATTTAACTCCTCCCTCCTTCTCCCCAAACCTGTGAGTGCAGTTTTCTATTTATGATAAAGCTGCTTCAGAAATACAATTATTACATTTCATGACAACATTTTTTTGAAAATACAAAAGTGGCTACACCTCCAGGGATATATAATCAGATTTCTTCATCCTTTGTCTCTTTGCAATTTGAAATCCGTATTGCTTCATTAGAGATGCTTAAGCTTTCATTTATGCAGATGATTTCACCCAAAATTGTCCCAGAGTACTTGTCAAGTTGTTGGCTGAATCCAGAGCCTGTGGATGTAAATGGAAATGCTCCCTCTGACTGCACTGACCTTTGGGTAAGCTCATTAAATTGTAACAATGACAAAAAAAAATTCAATGTAGATTGAAAGCATTGTAAGAAAAGTTATCATTATACTGATCTCTTTAAAATATTTTGACCTTTGCAAACTAGACTTATGACTTTCATCTGACTTCTGTTGAATTGTTTTACTTTTTGAACTTATTCCCTAAAATATTTCAATTATACAAGAGTCTGAGATAAAACCACTGAGATAAAATCAGGGTATTTCAAGTGCATAGTGACCAGCAGTGGCACCTGGGAAGGAGCACAGACATCAGTGGAAGTTTCACCTGCAGTGTGGCTTCCCTGCCTGCCCACAGCTGGGATGGCCAGGCTGGGACATCCTCAGCTGGTGGCAGATTTCAAGCCCCAAATACCAGTTAAATACATGGTTCCCTGCAATTCCAGGCAGTATCCAAGTTCCTGGGTCTTGTGATGGCATCTGCAGAATGTTAACAAAACTGGTTTGGGGCCTGGAGATGGCTGATTAATTCTGCAGGTCTGCTTTGAAAACACACTCTGATTCAAACAGAATTTGGAGTAGTGAGACTCCTAATGCAGGTCAAATGAGAGTTTATGATTTGAAACAAAATTTACCCTTGTTTTTATTCTGGCTTGTTCTGTATCAGAATTATTCTGAACCTGGTTGTATTTTGTTGTTATTTCCTTTTTCTTTATATATGTTTTCTTTTTTTTTTTTTTTCTTTTACCAGTTGGAACAAGGCTGTCACTCATCTACAGAACAGGTTTTTTTAATATCATACTGAAATAATGAAAACTTGTCCAGTAGAAATGTGCAGGACTGTTTCTAGTAAACATCTATTTAAATATTTGTGCGCATTCACAGCCCCTGCCATATCTATCCCTTTGAATCATTCCAGAAAGGCAATATAACTTGCATAAATCTCTCATTGTACTCATTGATAAATCAAGATATGTGTATTTGTGAATCTGGCATCATTTACAGGTACATTCTCGGTACATTCTCTACAAGTCTCCTTGCCTAATTATTGAGTAAACAAATACCATCTTGAATTTGATCTTGCTTCAAGTGGAGCAAAATTACTACAATGCAAATTATCAATCAGTTACAAACACTTTGAGTCTGGAAAAAACCCCAGATTTATATTTTAAGCTTTATCAAAATGTTGTTACTTGCAGCTATCACTCTAATTTCTTTTTGCCTTTTAGAAAAGAGGGAGCCTTCCCATTTACCTTTGCAAATTTATGCTGAACAATCAGGAATTTGGATTTCTGCTCCAAAGACCAAACTCATTAGTGCCACAAGCAGCGACAGGCTGGGAAATCTCCCTGGACAGTCATTTAAAACTTCTGCCAGTCCTGGGCTGCCCAGTGGAATTACAGTTGGAAAATATCCCTGTGGAAATGGCTGTGGAAGGCTCTATTTGTTCTCCATCTATCTGTTCTCCTGTGTGAATCAATCTCTTAACTTGCAAGCAGGATTGTGTATGACAATCTCTTGCAGCCTAAACCATCAGGGTTTGAAATGCCAGAGATGTTCCTTCCACCTCTTATGTCACTCTGCAATAAGAATTATTTCAGCCTGATTTTTGCTGACAGCCCTAACAATGATTCCCAGTGCCAGATTCCTCTCCTGGTCTGGCCAGGCCCCAGCAGTGAATCAGAAATAAATACTCGATTCACCCTGTGCGTTTCAGAATTGAAGCTTCCCCCAGACCCAGAAATTTCCACAATGCCAATTTTCTGACCATAACTGAACTTTTAGAGTGGATATTTCCCTACTTGCTACTGGAAGTATATTTCCAACAGAAAAATTTCAAACAGTGTAATAATTGCAAATCAATAACTCCATGTAACGACTCAGTTAAAAGGGAAGCATGAATTTTGGAGCCAATTTTCTTCAAGATACAAGAAAAAAGGTTGTCTACCAAAGTCAAAGCCATAAAATTAAATTTAATCAATAGAATATTTCCATTGGCTTCAGTGGGTTCATCCAGTTTATTTGATATAGGGGGAGTTTAGGATAATGTGGACTGATAATGTGGTAGTTTCTAAACCAGAATGCTCTTAGGTGCTGAGATGAAGAATGTTTTTGGTGTCTAAAGGGGCATTACTTCTATCCCTGCTTCATGAGGGCCCTGCAGCCCTGGGTATACACACATGCACCAGAATATTTTCAGATAAAAAATCAATCAATCATTAAGACTAGCTGTAGATATCATGAACTTCCAACTTCTTTCTTTTTTCAGTTGAAAGGAAATTAAATTTATTTCACAAAATTCTACACAGCAGGCAAGTGCTTCTCTTGGCTGCCCAATAGTATTATCATAATTTTGTATTGAAAGTGAATATTGGATTTTGCTACTGGCAATGCTGATTTCTTTATACTTAGTGCTGTAGTGGCTGAAGTAAATTTCATACTCCAAATCACAGGCTTTCTACTTGATTTACTTCAGTCCTTCTGTACTTGGAAAAATTTGCTTTTTCTTAAAGGATGTAGCGGTTTGGTGGGTTGGATTTATTTCATTTTTTGATCACACTGTGGCTGTGCTTTGGATTCTTCCTCTCTGTTTTCTATGACTCCTTTTCCTTTCTCTCTTCCAGCTCCTGTAAAACTTCCTGACGCTCCCATTTCCTGTCCAGTGCTCGAGGAGTGTTGCAAACAGGGATGAAACTCTGCCTTTGCCCCAGCTGATGGAGAGACTGAGCTTCCCGTCAGTCTGAAATCCAAACAGAGCACTGAGGGATGCTTTGCCCCTGCTGGTGGGACATTAATGCCTGCAGGAAATCCATCAGTAGAAAAATTACGCTCTTGAGCTGAAAATAAATTTGGGGAAAAGAGGAGGGAAACCACCAAATTGCCTGGAGGGGTTTGGGCACTGAGGGCTGGAAATTGTGCCCTGTGTGTAAATCTCCTTGTCCTCACCTGCTGGTGTTTACATTTTTGGGGAAGGTCCACACATATTTATGGAGCTGGAGGGATCAGGTTGCATGGTGGTCATTTATTTTTTGTTTTTGTTTTTGTTTTTTTTTTTTGTTTTTGTTTTTTTTTTGTTTTTTTTTTTTTTTTTTTTTTTTTTTTTGTTTTTTTTTTTTTTTTTTTTTGATACAGAAACTTTTCTAGGTGGATGTGGCTGTTTTGAAGTCTGGAGGAACGGAGAGCTTTTGCCCATCAAAGTAAATTGCATTTCCAAAAGTGAGTAAGTAGCAAACCTTAGTAAAGTTTCCAGAATCCCTGAAAAGCAAAGAAAGCAAAGCAAGACAAACAAAGTGAAAAGATGCTGCTCTCTTTATCACCTGTGTCTTGTCTTATTCCTTGAACAGAAACAGGCACATTTGGGTACATTTTCTGAATTTCAGGTCACTGAATTTTCACCATGATTATCTTTGGATTTACAGCTTATACCCTCTTCCTTGGCTTGGAATAACATCCAAATGTAAGCAAATGAACATTTTTATTTTTTTATTGCTTTATTTCCTTTTAATTAAATTTCCTGTAAAATTTGCTGCCTCCCAATTGTTTTAACATTGTGTTTGTCCTCTTGGAGATATATATAGAGAAGTAAGGTGACATTTTTTTTTCTTACAGCCATGATTATTTGTCAAGAATTATTTCTCAGGAAAGAACTGTTATGATGAAATTTGGAATGATGTCTACAACAGAGGTAAGAGACAACTACACTCTAAACCATCTTATTAATGTCTTTCCTTCAGTAAAAAAAAATCTTTGTTTTCTGGGGTAGCTTGACAAAAAAACATATATTTTTATATCCAACAATAAATCCCATAAGATTGTGTTCAGGAACATTTTTGGGATTGATTTTTTTGTATTCCAGGATTGAGGGTAATACTACCTTTTCTGGGAGTAATTTTGAGAGAGGGTTTCTTCTCTTCCCAGAAGCTCTCGTGATTTTGAAGAGTTGTGTGGTAAATCTCATCACACACATTTCATGTGCTGTTTAATACCACAGTTAATAAGCTTAGCAATGGAGCCAAAGTGATTCCTGGCTTGGCAGTGCTTTCTTTAATTTGGAAAAGTGAGTTTTGGAATAGAAATGAAAGTTCCTGGCTCCTCACAGCAAACACATTATGTGCTTGGCTGTTGAGAACCTCTGAACACCACCAGCACCAAGGAGTGTGTGAGTTTTGTGCAGCTTTCCTGATAAGGTAAATATAAATAACCCCTGTCAGCTGTGTTGCTATTCTTGTAGAAGTCAGCATCTTCAGGACTTGGGGCATTTTGTTTCTGTTGTGTCAATGCACTTCTGGATCATTTTCTAAAAGCTGTTAAAGCCCTGAGGCAGGAAAGAGGGCAAACGCTCCAAGCTCTTTCTTAACTGAGAAATCAGGAGAGAAAACTGATTTTTTGGATTTTTTTTTGATTCTTTGGCCAAATACATATTGAAGGAAATTACACTGATATATCTATATATCTCTATATCTATATATATATATCTATATATATCTATGTATATATATATCTCTATATATATATATTATATCTCTTATATATATACAATATATTATATATATAATATATTATATATATAATATATCTATTATATAATGTCATATATATAAATATATCTATCAGTGTAATTTCCTGATGTTAATTTCATGAATATCAGCATAATAATCATAATCATAATAATTTCATGAATATCCATGTTATATTTATAATATTTTATATATATATATAATATATATAATATGTACTATTAATATATATTACACTCTTAGTATACTACTACTAGTACTGTATATATTATTTATATAGTATTACTATCAGTATAATATTATATAAGATAATAGATAATATAATATCTATTATTAGATCTATTGCATCGATATTTTATATTTAAATATATGATATATATTTAGATATAGATAAATAATATCTGATGAATAGGGAAGGAGAGGGGAAGCTGATTATTCTTTCTCTTGAGCTGGGTGCTGGCTTATTGCCCTGTGAGAAGGATGTAGTGTCCTACCTAGTGAGTGACTGAGTTCTCCTTCAATGGGCCTCTGATTACAGCTGGACATGGGCTCAGTAGGTCTGAAATCCTTAGTGGATGATGATGATGATGGCATTTTTGTGTCTAAAAAGAGTGAATCAGGGAATTACCATGGTACTGTGCTGAACTGGTGCTGGCCTGTCCTCCCTGATTTCACCACTTAATTCAGAGATTTGGAGTGAAAAACAACTGAGAGCAGAGATGCAGGGGAGTTGAGGCTCTAAGAGCACAAGGACTGGAAAGAAGAGACTCAGCTTGAAGCTACAGTAATACAGAATTACACTTTTCTCTGGAACTCACAGCTCCTGCATTTTATTTTCTTCTAACTCAGAGCAAGCCTGTACATTTTTTAATTTCCCTGCTGAGGAATTTTTACTTCTTATCTTTAACACTTTTCAATAGATAAAATTTTTCCAAAGTTGTTTTTATCTCTCCTATAGCTTGTTTTTCCATGGCAATTTTCAATTCCCTGGATTGCAGCAGGCGCTCAGCTTGCAGAACCATTCCTATAGCTCATCCTCCCTCTTTTCCTTTTCTCCTCAGCTGATTGTTCATATTTTCAAACTTCACACTCTCACCACAAAAACCTAGAGATTCTTTGGAGCATAATCTGAGAAGGAGCACAGACCTCAAAAATGTCACTGAGCTCAGAAGTCTCAAAACAAAATCCTTTCTCTGCTTCAACAGGATGCTATCAAGGGGTCTGGGCCAAAATTAAAACAGAACAAACCCAATTGATATATAATATATAAAAATGTATGTAATAAAATGTATAAATACATATAATATATATAATATAGGGCATTTAATAAGTATTTTAAATGATTACTTAGACAACTGAAAAAAAATTGAGGAAATATAATTCCTGCGTTTCTTGAAATCCATGCAACAAACCAACAACCACCTCTGAAGAATTGCTCTTTCTCCCATTTTGACTTCTACTTTTACTTTTTTACTTTTTACTCCATTCCCATGGTTTCCCAAGTGTGTGCTAATCCCAGTACCCAGTGCTGTGTTTTCTGAAATATCAAATTTTATTTGGAGACAACAGGCTGATTAAACTGTTCTCGCTTCACCACCAACCAGTTTGCATCTGCCTGTGTCCCTCCTTGTAGTGGTTTTGCTTTGTTAATTTGAGATTTTGTTTGTTTTGAGATTTTTTTGGTTAATGTGTTAAAAAGTGTGGTGGGTTTGGTGTTGGTAAATTATTAATATATTTATTTTTTGTTGTGAGGTAGGGTTAGGAGAAAGGTAAAGTAGGTTTAAAACTTTAAAAGGGCATAAAGATAACTTAATAGCAATGAAAAGAAAGAATAAGAAATAGAATAGAATTTTTAGAATAATTTTTTTATAAGTTTTCCTTATTGATAATGTAAAGAAATAAATCCTAAAATTTTAGCTAGATTATTATTTTTAGAATAGGCTTTTTTAGTTAATTTAGGGAGAGAAGGTTTTTTGTAAATGTTATAGAGACTTTTTTTATATGAAAAAAATAGGTTTTTTGTGGTTTCTTTAATGAATTGTAGCTGTTTAGGGAAATATGTCATTGCGAAGCTTTTTCTATTTTTATAAGGTTTTTTTACAGTTGGGTTTAAGGGTTATGTTAATTTATGGGGTATTGTTTTAAAGATTACTTGTTCAAAGGTAAAGAATTTTATTATTAATTTTTAAAATTATTTTTATTTTTGGGAATAGAGGGGTTCCTTTTAACTCCTCTAGGGTAGCTTTTAATTCCTCTAGTGTTAACTTTGACACTGCTTTACAGGGAGTGAGGATCTGCCCTCAGAAATGTCAATTATGCTGCAAACAGACCCTGCTAACGAAATGTGTGCATTTTGAGTCAGGGCAGAACCTTGTTCTGGATGTGCAAGACTTTTGAAAAGGTGTTAGAGCAACATAAGGCTGGTCCCCAGTGCAAAGCCTTTAAAATGAAATCCCATTTGTGTTTGTTGTTATATTTGTTGTTTCCCTCTGAGTAAAGCAAAGGGGAAAAGAAAAAGAAGGAGAAATAAATGGGAAATACCAGGGTCTCAGTTTTGGGGAAAGTGAAGGGAAAAAAACCCAAACAAAAAACATTATCAAGTCCTGTGGCAGCAGGAATGAGCGTGGCAGGAGTTGAGGCAGAGCCCAGCAGATTTCGGATTTCTGGGAGCAGGGAAAGCTGAGACTGGCATGGAAAACTGGGCCAGCAGTAACGTGGTGTGCATCCTTGTGCCATTATTGTCATCTTGGCCATTGCCAAAAACCATCTCCTTCTAAAATGCAGGAATAGTAGCCTTGCTACTATTCCTGTATTTTAGGCTTTCCTAATGGCGATAATACTCTTTCCTTCCTTTCTGTTTTCCCCAGTGTTTTTAGTCTTTTTTTTCGGTGACTTTCAGATTTCTTGTGTTGTCAGTAAATGGTTTCTGCCAATGGGCTTTCTGACCTTGCAAATGAAGCAGAAAACCTTGTGTGCAAAGCCTAATATTTAAGAAAACATTAAAAATTATCAAAGCTAAGTCCGAGTGAATTGAAAGAATGCACTGAAAGAATACTACAGAAGTAAGGCCTCCAGACAGACCTGCTGCATTCACTTGGCTTCTGGTTTTGAAATGAGCTGAAACCAGATATTGCAGACTGAGAATGTTTTTAGAAAAATCTTTTTTGAAATCTGGGGATAAGGGCTTTTCTCTGCAAAGTATAGGGGAAAACCTTTCTTTGCCATTTTCCTTGAAGTTGTCTAGCAGAATGGGCCTATTTGAATAGTAAATAGTGTTAGTAAATATATAGTGTTATAGTAGTAAATAAATAGTGTTAGTGAATCTATCCTGCTATACTTCTATTGCTCCCTACTAATTTTTTTTTCAGAAGTCTTGGTGTTCTGAAGGGTAGCAACTTAATATTGAGTTTTTCAGTTTTAATCTTGGGCTGGGAATCCCTTAGGTGTGTCCTCTAAGAGATTCCTAATTGTAAATCTTTGGATTTAGGCAGGGCTAAATCAATTACTGAAATTTAAACCTGGTGATACCAAATTAAAACCTTGCTCGTTTTTCCAGTTCTCCTTTCTTTGCTAAAAAACAAAGACAAGAAAGGAACTGCAAAGAGGATTAACATCCCTTTTGTTTGCTGATATTATGACAGGATGACAACTTTCCACATTATTACATGGTTTTCTGGAAGTCTGGATTGTCAACATGGGTAAGCAAGACTATATTCTGCTTCTGAAAGAAAAGTAATATTTTTTGACAACTGCCTTTCATTTTTCCAGTGAAATCTCAGAAGTAGCCTAAAATAAAAATATGAAATGAATTAATTAATAGGATTGATGTAGATTGCTGTTTCTTTCATATAGGATTAACCTTCCTGTAACTTTAACTATATTAAAATTTTCAGTAATATCACAATGATAACTTAACAGAATGCATAGATGGTTATCTTTTCCTACCTTTAATCTTTTGTATTTTAATCCCATTCACACTGATTCTATTAAAAAAAAAAAACAAACAAAAAAACCTTGTGCAGGCACATTTAAATTCTCCGTTCCTTCCACATATTTTGTGGATCCCATTATTTGATCCATAACTTCTTGCTGCAGTGCATGAGAGGCACAATTATTCTGTTTAACTTCCTTATCAAGAACTCTTATTTATCATCAGGCCAGCATGGTGCTAAATCTTTGCTTGAGGATCCTTGTGCCAGGAAGGAGTTTCTCCTTAAATGAACATGGAAGTGTGTTGAATATTGTAATAATTTTTTTTTTTTCTGAAATGGAAGGGTGGAAAAAGTCCTTTAGCTTGGTCAAAACCAATAGTCAGATTATTTTTCTTCCTGAGAGTTTTGGAAGAGGATTTGGCTTACTTTTGAGTATGATGGACATGGGCTTGGAAGGTTTTACCCAGTGAGTGAAGTGAGCCTTAGCTGCAGAAAGATCAGTCCCACATCCCCAAATTCTCCTGAGCTTAATGTTTGACACAAGCTCACCTGCAGCAGAATTTTCTCCCAGGCATACTGATGTGAATGTCATAATTTCAATTTTTTTAAAGAGATGGAATTGTTTAACTGTTTGTGCTCTTTATACCTCAGTTTTCAGATTGCCAACATTGTCCAGAGTGCGAGCTGAGCTTTCTTTTGCTATAAGCCAATAAAAAGGCAGATAAATTTTGCCCAGCTTTGCCTTTGTCCATTTATAAGTAAAGAAGATTTAAAGGCTGTTTATATTGTGCTGCTCAGCAAGCTAGTTTCGGCAGTAGTTTTAAACACAGTGAGCACCACAAATCGTGGCTGCTTTATCCAACTCCACTCTGCTGTGAGGTTTTGCATGATGAGTTGAACTTAAGATGCCAAAAATGTCAGGACCTACATAGGTGGACATAAATTTAGGGACTGAGTCATGTTTTATGTTCAAGGTAACTAAATATAAAACCTGCAAGGCAAGCCTCACAACTTTTACATTTTCACCTGCTGAAGAAGAAATGTTTCTGCCATGATAGTCTCTCTTACATCCCAAATTTCATTGGCCAAACAATTATTTTTTTCTTTTGTGTGATTCTCCTGGATATTTTGTAGGAGTAAAGGAAGGATTTGGTTTTATTCCTGTCCAAAACGAGGTAGATGACTTCTTGCTTGCCAGGCTTTGCCAGAAATAATTTGCGCTGATGACTTGCAGTAAGCAGCCTTGACGTGGTTTAAAGCTTTTAGTAGAATTTTTCTATGTCCAGCAGCAATAGTGTCAAGCCTGTAGTTCTTATTTTATTGTACTTTAAGAGTGTTTTAATCACACTCATGAATCTCCCTCTCTCCAGAGTACGGATGGCTAACATTTATTCAAAGAATTATGACAAAGGAAGAGTTAGATGACTTTTGTTCTTGAAAAGAGAAGCTATTAAACTATATCTGTCTATTTAATCAATAATAATTTTATTTCCTGAAACTAAATAAATCCTAATGAGGAAATGAGTATTTATCCCAAAATGTATTTTATATTAAATCTCATTGTGTAGCATGATTTTACCAAGAAAGGCCTTCCAAAGGCCAAACGTTAATTATTTTGCTGCCACTGTATTCCAAATAAGCACTAAAGCATTTCTCCCATACACTTTTTTCCTCACCAAAGATTATTCCTAATAAAATCTAATTTTGGTTTTGTACATTCCAGAGCAACTTGCTTTTAAACAGTGTCTTTCAATGAATTCTTCAAGGCCTTTTAATTGCTAGAGCAAGAATGTGAGTTTCATTATACTCGTGTGTGGTTAGAAAATATTACTAGATCATCTCTATAGCTGGGGATCAAATGTAACAAAAATGGTGAAGTGTTGTGATGGTCGCTGCTTGATCATTTGGGCTGTCTAGCAGAATTTGGAGCCCAGAATTAGGTGTGCAGTTTACCACAAATAACAAGTGGGCATTTTAGCTTCCTACAAACATAGGGGTTAATTCTAACAGTAGATCACTAGTTATTTAGTACTAGAAATTGGATAGGGGTCATTGTGTTCATGGATATTTGGAAGATTAGGTGTTTTTTCTCCCTGACTTGTGACTTTGGTTGTTCTTTAATTTTAGTCACTGATGGACTTGAATAGCTTCATTTAAAAGAATGAAGACAAATTGCCTCTACATGGGAGCTGGAGAAGTGATTTTTTCTTTTCTATCTTGAATTAGATGTGAGGAAAATGATTGAAATCCTGCCTTGTGTGGGTGGTTCTCTCAGACTTCTGCTGCCACTATTTTGGGTTAATTATTTAGTGAAACTACATCACAATCCTCCTATGCACCAAGTGAGCTCTCAAAACACTGGGTAGAAGTCATGCTCATTGTCTTCTTTATGTCAGCAAATAACTAAGAGGAAAAATGTTTAAAGAGGGAGAATTCAGGATTTGCATGGGGAAAGAGGAATAACATTATCTTCGGTCTCTTTCTCAAACAAAGTTCAGTGTTTTGTGTGCTCTGCAAAGACCAGCAGGGTCCTGGAGTATAAGAAAACCAGTTTTCTATAAACTCATGTGTCTTGGACTCCTGATGGACACAGAGCTTGCAGCTGAAGTGCAATGGGTGGTGTTTTGCAGGTATGATGAAGACAGAAAAAAAAAAAAACCAAATCAGCAGAAACTCACTAGTAATGGCAGTGAAAAATCTGTCCAATACCACAATAGGGTAAGCAATAAGTCACTGTATCAATTTACTTGATTAGGGCTGTCAACAGAGTGCATCTTTATTGATTCATTTCTGTGAGGCTGATAGATCATCTTGAACTGGCATTAAAATGGGATTTAACATCATGGGATTCCAAGGGGCTCAAGACCAAGAGTTACAGAGACCAGTTGGAGAAGTTGCTGGAGGCCCCAAGGGGACAGAGATCAGATCATCTTTATGAGATGGGGGACTAGAATTGCTTCCACAAAGCGTGTTAGAGAAATAGCAGGTTTTACTTGCACAGTGTTGCATAGATTCCCATCTACAGGGTGACTGAGTCCTGTTAGCAAAGTCCCTTCTCTTTCTCAGGGGAGGGAGAAGAAAAAGCTTTTTCTTTGTAACAATCCTTGCTTTGCCAAAACAACTCGAAATATTACCAGAGGATTAATTCCAACCCAGTAGGATTAAGATTGCTGGCTATGGTTAAGGACCACTTTAGTGCTGGGCCATCTCAGTGGCTGATTATGCTGAGCTCAGAGGTGACACCCTCCAACAACATATTCCTTTCAAGTTTTAGCTGCTTTCACTCTCCCCCCAGTTTTGCCATGGGAGATGAAGAGCAGAATTTCTCCTTGGTATCTGGGGAAACAGAGCTGTGGATGGTTCTGCCTGTTTGCTAATTTGTGACATTTGCAGGGCTGGAGAGCTGTACGCTGGGGCACATATTGACATTTAATTAGGAAAATTACTCTGTGTTGGCTAGATCTAAATGTCAATTTATTAAGGCAATATATTGGTAATTTATCATGTAATGTATGTTCTGCACTAGATTAAAAAAGGATTGAAAAGAATAGTAACTAAAAAATCCCATTCCAAAAATGTGTGAGCTACCATATGGCTGGCTACTGTAGCATAACAGAATAACAAGTACAGTTAATTATGTCAAGCAAGAATGTGTTAAAATAATCCATTTAAATAATCGTGGCTCACCTGGTACCCATCAGTATCTGCTTGGAGATACTTTGTATGGATTTCCTCTCCTTAGGGCTGATTTTGGACAGGATCCCAACCCAAAATTGGCTCAGCTTTAACAAAATAAGCCTATCTAAGGGTTAAATAAGGCCTGGCAAACTCCTTTGGCTATTTGCTACACACCCAGCTGAGCTCATCACTTCATCACATATCCAAGGCCTTTTCTCTAAATAAGGACAAAATTCTCCAGTGCCTTTGGGGCTGGTTTTACTGGGAGCCCTGTGCAGCCGCAGGCCGTGCAGTGGACAGGGGGGTGTTGGAGCTGGACGCCTCCAGCAAGGGCAGTGTCTGGAGCAGCCTCTCGTGCCCACCCCAGCCAAGCTGCTCCAGCTGGCAGCAGGAAAAGGGACAGCAAAGTGGGAAGCTGCAGCAAAGCACAAGCTGGATGGCACAGAGTAAAAATGCCTGCTGATGAACAGCCTTTTTGTGACTGCAAATTAAAGAGCAGCTTCTCTCAGTGCTGGGGCTATTTAAGCAAAACAAACTTACTGGAGTGCACCTCTGCAGGGATCAGATCATTTAGAAAATAAGTGATGCTGGTGAGTGGTGAGGACATTGGTGTGTTGAGTACTAACACCTCGTAAAACTGAGCTGCAAACACAGATTTTAGGTTGACAGAGTCCATTAATCCACAGCAACAACCCTATTCCATGCATGCTTTAAGCAGTGTTGCAGAGCAACCAAATATTTCCCACCAAGTAAGCACCCAGAAGACTTGCTGATTATCTGAGCTACAGCTGCATCTGCCAAACCGGGCTGGAAATCTCCAGAGGACATCTCATTTCATGAGATTTCTAATATTTCCCTTTTCTAGTCAGGCTGGAAAGATGAGAGCATCCTGCCCTTGCTCCTGGTCCCAGCCAGAGCCAAGAAACAGAGAAGCATGTGAAAATGAAAAGGGTGTGGGGAAGAATAACAAAGTCCCTCTTGCCAAGTCTTGGATTTTGTGAAAGGGGAAAAGGATTGATCAGTCCTGAGCTATCTGCTTAGCTTCAGGCATTCCTAGGGCTTTGCTAACATCCACAGGTTCAGCACCAGAGAGCTGGGTGATTATTTTATATTTTTTCTCATCAGTGACCTTGGAAAAAGTTAAACTTTTTAGACTCCCTGGCAGCCGATGGCTTCCCTTTCTAGTTGCTGTCTTGGCAATTGACCCAGTAAACAGAGATTATATACAGAGACCTGGCGTTAGGCTGGTCTGAGTACATCAGCACTGTTTGCAAGGGGCAAGCAAACAAATTATCAACATATTCCACTGGGGCTGTGCAACCACCAGAGATC
This sequence comes from Ammospiza nelsoni, assembly GCF_027579445.1. Classification (NCBI taxonomy): domain Eukaryota; kingdom Metazoa; phylum Chordata; class Aves; order Passeriformes; family Passerellidae; genus Ammospiza; species Ammospiza nelsoni. The sequence continues at coordinate 70,919,610 of NC_080637.1, forward strand.
TGTGACCAGCCAGACATCTGCAAGCAGAGACTTAAACTAATGTATGTGCTGCAAATTAACCAGGAAACTTCAGATGAAAGGGAGCTTAACCACTTCGTATTCTGGCACAGAGCTAATCCTGTGTGTCAGAGCTGAGCAAACAAGCTCTGCTTGATGTAAAGGGGCAACTTGATCTGCTACTGCTAATCTGTGGGCACCTTGAAGGACTTTATTTCCAAGCTTTTTCCTTTTTTATCAGATATCCTAATTTTTCCTTTCTTTTGATGTGACTGGCTAACACAAAGAATGGTTAACAGTTTCCTTTTTAAATTCTATTTTCTCTCCAGCTGCCCACTTAATTTTCCTGTTGGTCTTGGATACTCTATTGTGCATCACTGTTTTTCTCCAAGAGACCAAAGTTCCAATCTGTCTCGCTGTGATTCAGAGAAAAATATCTTCATTTTCCGCCCTGAGGCTGTGAGTTGATCATCTTTGGTTTGATCAGGCCTGGAGTCCAACAGCACCTTTGCATGTAAAAGGCAAGTGTGCCCTCCATCAGTCTCTAATAAATTTTATATTGCTTGGGAAATCCTGTTAACAGGAAAGGGCTGGCACAGGAAACTGAGGGAAGGATGGCAAGAAGAGCTTTTCCTTCCTATGAACAGTTGTAATATAAATCTATTCTCCTGACTACATAAATCTGACAGCTTTTTTTTCTTTCCAGTGCCAAGGACCAAAGTGAGTTAAGAATTGTCTGTGTTAGTCAGTCAAATGGTTGTGTTGGATCCAAAGGTGCTACAAAAAGTAACATTTCAACTCCTAACATCCCCCTGCAATTCCTTTAGTCAGCATCCAGTTTAAGGAAGGAAATTCATCCTGTGCTACAAATGTTAGTAATAAATGTGCTCTGTGTGGGTTGGTTTGGGTCATAAGATTTAGCAAAGGAAAACTTAGCTGCAAGATATACAAAACATACTTCTGTGCACATTTACTTTTGGCAAGAAGTGTTTAATTACCCATGTGGCAAGACAAATTAGAATAAATGGCCACCTCTGACTTTATCCTGCACTGTTATTAATCTTGTGTCTCTGCAGCCACTGTGTGAGCACCAGAGATTTGTAACGAGAGTCTGCAGCAAATGAAACCATGAGGATTAACTGGGATATTAGTGTGAGATCAAACTGACATTGATTAGAAACTGCACTGTCTGGTGAGTAAGTGAAGAGCTGGACTCAGAAGGAACTGGAGGATTTTTTAGTCTTATTCCAGCACAGCAATTGCTTGGTGCACTTTTCAATTTTACCAAGAGACAAATGTGTCAATGAGATTTTGTCTTTAGGGAGCTTTGGGCCAGAAAGTGAATTTTAATTGATTTTTGTCTGTTGGAACCCAGGGCACAGAGAATATCTCTCTGCTTGTCCTGAGAAGTCCTGATCCCCAGGAGAACACTGCTTTGTTCATGGAGAAGGCTTTCAAGACTTTGGGATGAATTGGGATCTATGAGTGGATGAAATACATAATAGTGTAGTTTATCACAGGGTGAAAAACTTATAATTTTGGGTTTTTAGTATAGAGGTAGAGAGAAGACAAGATGGAGGATTTTGGGCATTGTTTGATCTCCTTTACCCAATCTAAATCTGGCCATTTAAATCAAGAAATCCAGCTGCATTGCACAAGGGCTAAATTTTGCCTTGCTCTGTAAACTTGGCTTGCTGCTTATGGCTGGGATGCAACGTGCACAGAGTGTGCATTAAGGCACAATATTCCATTTTAATCCCTAGGTAGCACAGCCTGTGCAAGAATGATACTGTTGATGACAAATAATGCCAGGCAGAGGAATTTTCTGGGTCTATGAGCAGACTTAATGAAAACTAAACCAAGAAAATACAGTGAGGAGGGCAGGCGACGGTATCAGCCTTTCATACATCATTTCAGCAGGGCTGTCAGGGGAGAGCTGCCCTTCCAAAGTTTTACACTCTGTGCTCTCCTCCCAGAGCACCTGGCTGTGTCATGATGTGGCATTCACATCCTCTGAACAGAGTGAGAGATAATTCGCTCAGGGCTTTTTCCTGGAGAAGCACAGAGAGAAGAGAAAACAATTCTTATCTCCACTTGCTGCTCCCGTTGTTTTTGCACATGTGGAATGTGTTAGGGAGATTGTTTACCTGAAGGGATTTGGCAATTGGATTCTGCTGAAGATTGCTTTGTTTCCTTGGCCAGGCACTCAAAGCTGTGTCCTGGCTGTTGGGAGACAGCCATGAGTGTCCTTTAGTGTGTAATTTAGTGTAGTATAGTATAGTATATTTTTAATATACTATAGTATGTATGACTATATAGCATAGGACCATAATATAGTCCTATACTATATAATATAGTATATTAGTATATTATTTAGTATATTATAGGAAATTCTGAAAGTTGAGGGGACAGCATACGTTAGGGAAGGACTGATCAAACTACTTGGTAATTACCTTGCAAAATTTGAAATATACTTACACATAGATAGGAAATATTGTTTCATTATAAACTGAGTACTGCATTTATAAATCACACAAGATTTCTGAGAGCTTGGATCTGGGGGAGCCTGTTTTACAGAGATGCCTTTCAGGGGGAGGGTACCCATGTGATGCTCTGATGGGGAATGAACACATCCTCTAAACCATAGCAGAAATTCTGCTTCTCTGTCTAGAGTCCTACTTATCTATCTAATCTATATATCTATTTAATCTATCTATCTGCTTAAAGATATAAAGAGTAGGTAACTCCCACCTTCTTTTTATATCTCCCAAAAATTACTATATACCCTAAACATTTTGAGAAAAAACCTGCTAAAGATGTAGGTATTTTGATGCAACTGCTCTTGAATGCTGTCTGACACAAAATAGTGTGATAAACTATTTTTTACAGGAGCTGGTGCTGTAATAAACACTCCAGATTTGGTTCCAAGTATTTAGTGATCACCAGAAACTAGGTTAAAACTCAGGATTTATTTTTAATTTAGGAGAATAAGTTTTTCTAGCTAATTGTCAAGCTTACGTAGGTGACACGTTTTCCTTTCTGTTCTAGAACAAAAGGTGCTAAATTAGTCATACTTGGCTAAAAGTGAAGAAAAATGAAAAGGTAAGATCTTAGCAGTTTTTAAGGAAATCATTAAAATAATGCATGAGCCAGCAACAGTCCAGTTTGGGACAAAAAAAATGAGAAATAACTTGGTGCCTAGTAAGTTTTACAGATAATTGCCTCAACAGCATCTATTTTCACCTTCAGGAAAAGACCAGAGCTTTCATGTATATTTAGAGAGCAGAGGCATCAAACAGCATTAGGGCCACAGTTCAGGTAAATAAGCATAATTTTTATTTCTCCTTCAGAGGCTCTGCTTGCAAACAGCTCACAGGAGCAGCTTTCTACACCTTCCCAGCAGCAGAATCCCATTAATCCCTTGTTTAATGGAGCCTAGGTGGATTGCAGTGAACATTTCCAGAAGTGTTTGAATTTATGATGTATGAAATCATCATAATTTATGATAACACAAGTGTTTGAATTTATGACTCCAAGGAACTCCACCTAGCAGGAACTTAGAATTTCTGTCATCTGCACTAAATATCTTTTTAAGGGTTCAGTCATTGCCCAGAGTCAGGGGCATCCTTGCCATTGACTGTGTTTAAAGCTTGGGTGAGCCTTAATGTTTTGGGCTGCTGAGTTAAAGGAAGCACAGGGGGAGAGCTGGAAATCATCTCCTGTATCTGCAGGTGGACAGAACAATGCCATTGTCACTCTGACAGTACTAAGCCAACAGCTTTGAAGTGCCTGCTTTGCAGAAAACCTCCTTTCGTTCTTCTTCATCTCGTTTTAGAGTACAAATTAGTGCATGGACCATAAAATGGAATTATGCCAGGAGTTAGTAGTTTGCCTTGATTCAGTTATTGGAAAGAAAAAATTGGAATGAGCTTACCTTTTTGTTGTTCTTGTTGGGTTTTGGTTTTAAGTCTCCCATTAGAGGTTTTAAAATTTTCTTCTAAATGACTCAAATGCTGTTTTATAACATTTAACTCACAGTATGAATGATTCTTAATATCCAGCAGGATGGCTGCTCTTAGATGCTCTCCCCCTCCTTGTCATGGCACAGGGCCTGAAGCCCTAATGCCAATGCCTTTATTTGCAACAGTGGTCAAATTGCAGCTTGTCCCTTGAAGGCATTCTGCAAAATTTATTATTCTCTTAATACTTCAGCTCACATGATGTAAATGCTCTGGGAAATCTAATGTATTGATTCAGCATTCTGCTGGGCGGCAAATTTCTGTCTCCTAGAAATTTGTATTAGTGGGCATATATTGGAAGGAATTTTTGTTGCTGTTTACACTATTGCCAGCACAGGAATTGTCAGTGAGATAGAGACAAACACCTTCTTTGCAGTGTTCTGTGCCTGAGCATCATCATGAGAGTCCCAGGGCATGGGGATGTGTGTAGTGTTAAATAAGAGAGTTCTTGCTGCAAGCCTTTGATTTCTAGCACTCCTTTTTTACTCCCTCTGCCTCTTACTGTGATGCAATGAGTTGGTTGGGAGGAAATCAGAAAGTACCTCTGTGTCTTGAGTCAATCCATGACTACTCTATTTAGCAGTGTATTTATAGCTGATGCCCCAAGAATTGACTCTGGTTCTCCAAAACTTGCTCTAGGTAAGAATTCAGATGGATTTAAATTCCCTACTGACTGTTACAGCTTCTCTAAAGAAATCAGCACACAAAACAATAAAAAGATTTCTGTCTCTGTTAAAGCAAGACTGCCTGCAAACAAGTTGGCACCTCCTGTGAAATTATGAACTTATTAATCCTGTGGAATCCATATCAAAAATGTGTTCTGAATTATTAAGAAATTCAGCTGATGATATTTCAGTTTTGTTTTTAACTGAGAGCATAAATAACAGGTTATGGTACCCAAGTTCAGTTTACAAGCAGCCAGAGTTGTAGAAATGTGCTAAATTTAAAATCTAACCTTATATCTTCAGAATGTTTTTAAAGTAGGTTTAGTGAAGAAAACTCTAGTGGATCTATAAAACTGTGTTTTGCAAGCTTAGTGTATTGCCTGTAATCCTAAGGTCACATTAACGCATAATCTTCTAATATTCAAATGCCATTTTCTTTAAATAGGTGACCTTGCATTCAGGAAGAAATACGCTTTGAAGTGAGTTTTTTTCTGACCTGCTTCCCAGCAAGGTGCAGCCTCTCTCATTGCTCAGCATTATTGTTTTCACCCTGTTAACTTATGCTAAGAGAACGTAGTGTATGCACAGTAGCTCTGTTTCTTTAGAGAGCCAGATAATGTAGATTCACCTCTCCCCTCTTGGTATGCTGTCTTGTGTCACTGTCACATTTTCTGAAAAATTCCTTTGCCCAGGATTCCTCTCCTGGGAAGCTGAGAAGCCTCAGAGAAAAATGAACACAATAATTATCTGATTTGCTTCTCCTGTGTTTTGCTGCTTTAGGATGTGTTTGGAGACTGTTTATCCAACAGGTGATTGTTTCATTGGATTCTGCTGTGAATTGTTTTGACTTAATGACCAATTGGGGCCAAGCTGTGTTGGGCACTGAGGAGAGAGCCATGAGTTTTCATTATTATCTTTCTAGCCTTCTGTCTGTATCCTTTCTGAATTCTTTAGTATAGTTTAGTATAATTTAGTTGGTTTAGCTAGTATAGTTGAGTAGAGTTTAGTTTAGTATTCTTTAATATAATACAGATCATAATACATTAGCCTTCTGAGAACATGGTGTCAGATTCATCATTCCTTCCAACAAGAGGGGTCCCAGAAAATACAAGAGTCCTGGAAATCTCCTGGGGAGGAGCAGTGAGATTGTTGATCAGGGAGGGCTGACAGAAGCTCATGGTGCTTCATGGTGTGCTGCTGCTGCCAGCGTTTGGTGCTGCTGGACAACTCCCCTGGATCTCCCCGAACACTCGTGGATCTGTAGGGGGATAGAATATAAGAAAATAAAGATAGTGTAGAAAGCAATCTTACCCCTAAGGAGTTGCAGCTGGGCCAGTTATCAAAGATTTGAACAGGCCTGACTTTAACAGGCCACAGGTGTAAGCAATAAGAAGTGTGCTGTAAAAGTGTGGTTGGGAAGGGTACTGGATTCAGTGGCTGCTTTGTGAAGAAGAAAGAGTCAGTGCTCTGAGGAGTTGCCCTTGAGAAACACCAGGAAGGTATGAAACTTTTGTAATGAGGAGACAACAGTATGGAACCCCTGCAATAAGTTGACAGCATGAATCTCCTGGCTCTCCCACCACTTCTGGGATCTTCCTCCAGATGGCACCTTCACCTTCCTATTTCTGGGCTCTCTTCTCTCCAAGACCATGGTGCCTCTGTGGGAACTCTTCTTTTTGGCCTCCTTTCTGAAACCATAAATGCCTGCCTGTTTCAATCCAAAACAGTGCGTGTGAAGAAGCACACTGTGCTGTCAGTGCCCTAATTGGTGGTTCTCTCTGGTGTCCCTTTCTTTAAAAGGATTTGGGATGTGTCACTTTTGTTCAGTCCTGGTAATCTACAAGAGCCTGCACTTGTTGCAGCCAGGCTGCAGTATCAGGTTTCTGTCACAGAGTTCAGAAATTCAGTTTTGGACATTCCCCCATCCACTCAAACTCAACTATCTGCTGCTTGTTAGCATTTATAATTTAAGCTATTTTGTTTAACCAATGACTGTCATTCACATAGTCTTCTATCCAACCAAAGTGGTTGTGGGTGCAAAGTTAGTGAGGTGAGTGTGGAGAAGGATGGGCAGAGCAGATTCTTCATTAATGTCATCCCCAGCTGGACATGTGGGGACTGCAGCACAGTGTGCCATGCCAGGAGAGAGCCTCAGAGCCCTTCCTGCCCTTCCTCCAGACCAGGACCGGTGTGTCCTTGCATCAGTACATTTTAGACAGATGCTAGGAAATGACAGAAGCCAAATAGTGTTTCTATTAGAATCTACTATTCAGAGCCAGTTATCTTTTTTTCTTTCCACCCTTTGGATTTCTTTGCTTTTCTCCTTGATTATAGAAGCCTCATATTTTTAAAACTGCTTTTCTCCGCCTATTCCATCTGGCATCTGTGCCTGCCTGGCAGTATGCATTGTCACACCACTCAGGTGTTTTATTTCTGCTGTGGAATAATGCATGAGTTAGACTCTGAGCTGGAAAATGAATTAATTTATTTCTTCTGTGTTCTCAGTGAGGTGGTGGCTGTTTGTTTGGGTTTTTTTTTATTCTGTTGCTTACAGGAGTGATATTGTTGGTTGCAGGGTTTAGGCTGGGTGCTGGCAGCAGCTGCAGTGGAGGAAGGAATGTTGCTGAAGGAAAAGGAGGAGCCCACAGAAAGAGCCATTTATAAAACTTGAGTTGCTGCTGCTGGAAGCCACTGACGCATTTGGTTGCTGGAGCTGAAATTAAATGTGAGTGGCACATCTCATGAAGAGCAAAATACACCATTATCTCTTGACCATAATGGGAATACAAACTATAGGCTTGCACAGGGTGGTGTGTTGAAAAACAGCTTCATTTTGGGGCTAGTCTGGGCACAGCTGATGCTGACTTAGATGTCACTGAGGTGGCTCAGAAAAGATGACATTTTCTAAATGCCTATTACACTTGTTGGGCTAGAGAGTGTTTATTTTGCATGAAGGGCTATTTGACAGTTTTTCTACCTCTCATTATGTAATTTGTCAGCATGATAAAGTCTGTCAGTATGTTCAAAGTCTGATCTTTCCATCTCTTATTAAAACAACTCCTCCTCCCTCCTCTATCCATGACATTACTTCTTCAGTTGCTCTCTCTGACCTTTTGCATTGCTTCAGCTAGACAAGCTATGAAAATTAACACCTGATTTCTACCACTGCTGCATCAAATGTATTCAAAATTATTTCTGTGACTTCAATGTCAGTGGTAGTAGTGAAGCTCCCACAGGGAAATTAATGAAAATGTTCCACTGTGCTCTGGGCAGATGGTGTGGGTGTATACAGGAAAAACAAATTCCTGTCCATGCTTAGCACCTGCTGTACCCAGGGGATAATAATTTCTTTGCAAGTAATTGGAAGGAATTAATGCTTCTCCTTATCAACAAGCTTTTTAAGTTGCACTTATCTCCTCAAAAACTCTCTTCAGAAAGTTTCAGAATAAATTACAATTGCAGTTTTGCAACTTTCTCCTTGAAGATGTTAGAATTAGGATGATACATGATGATTTCTGGTGATTAATGTGAAGTCATTGGTATGCCACTGACCTTTAAAAGGTGGTTTAAAGCAAGTTTTGACATTTTTCAGTTCCATCAAAGTCAGGACCAGCCACTGGAACTGCATGATGCAGTTTGAAGCACTTTGAATGCACTTTGATCTGTAGCTGCTCATGAAATTCAGAAGAGCTGAAATTCATAGCATGAGCTTCCTCTGCCTTGAAAATCACCAGAATGTGATTTCATGCCCATGTTTCTGAGATTCTCTGCTTTGATTTCAGGGATCTTTTCCAGATTGCTTAGATTCTGATGTTAAGTCCACCTGGTAGCTTCACACATCTTAGTCTGCCTGGGGGAGGCTCCTTTTGTGGCAAACCACAGGTAGAGATAGAAAACAATCAGAGATTGCCTGGTGTGTCAGAGTGCTCTCCATTTGAGGCTACAGAAGTGGCCAAACTGCAAATTTCTTAATTAGTTTTGAAGTCAGAGAACTTTGTTTTGGGAGTTCTATTCCATAGTGCTAAATGTTTTGATCCTCCTCCCTTTTTTATCTGGAGGAGAGCTGCCCTGAAGGCTGCAGTGGCTGCACAAGAGATGATATCTCTCATATTTCAGACGGTACAGCCTGTTTTAAATACACTGAAACAGTAGTCTTGGTTATATTGTACATTTAATTGAGTTAAGGCAGCTAAGCCAAACATCTGGTTTGAAATTCTAAGGAGGAATGATAGATTTTAGCCTTTTTTTTTGAAAATGGTGGCAACAGTTGTCATGCAAAGAAAAACTGTCTGATAGTTCTGCTGGTAGTAGTGAAAACTGTGGCAAGTCTCGAACTCCTGGAAATCCCTAGCCAAAAACATGCTTGGTTTTCTGCACAGGATCACATATTTTATCTCCTCAGCCCGGCATCACTAATAAATACGCTTGAGTGTGAGTAGGCTTGTGTTATGTTTTATGCAGAAAATGCACAAAAAGTTAAAGCGGTGTGGCAATTCTGGCTGTAGTGGATCTAGAAATGTGGAAATCAGAATTAAATGACAGTGAGTGGGATAGCACAGTGTTTTTGATGTAGTATCCCACAATTATTGAAAAGTTTGGATAAGTCATCAACCCTCAGGGGGATACTGAGCCTCTGCTGCCACAGCAACTGTTGTGGTTGAGTGGATCCCCAGCATCCACAGAGGCAGATGTGGGTTATCTCCTGATACAAGCACATTTTATGGCATTCAAACAGCATTTCCCAGCCCCTCTTAGGCTGAATAGCTGCTTATTTTCTGGGGAAAAGTGGTGACTCAGCTATGGCTCTGTAAAGCTGCTTTGGACCTTCTTTACTCTCAGTTCAGAGCTCTCACTGCAAAGTGGCAACAAGAAGCAGCAAAGAGGCCTTGAGAGGGTTTTAACTCCCTTAATACTTTACTGATTCCTGCTGGCAGCAACAGAAGCCACCAAAAACCACATTCTGTCATGGTTTTTCAATGAAGAATTTTTTTTTTGCACAAATCTTCATATTAGGGCGGATTCTTCTTTCACCCTTCATATTAGAGAGGATTCTTCTTTCACTCCACTGCTGTTATGGACTCTTGAATCTAGAATTTTAATTCAAACTTTGTGACAGTGGTCACAGGGGTCTTAGGCTGAGGGAAGATATGAGGACCTGACTCCATGTTTCAGAAGGCTTGATTTATTATTTTATCATATATATTACATTAAAACTATACTAAAAGAATAGAAGAAAGGATTTCATCAGAAGGCTGGCTAAGCTAAGAATAGAATACGAAAAAATGATAACAAAGGTTTGTGGCCCAGACTCTCTGTCTGAGACAGCTGGACTGTGATTGGCCATTAATTAGAAACAAGCACATGAGACCAATCCCAGATGCACCTGTTGCATTTCACAGCAGCAGATAATCATTGTTTACATTTTGTTCCTGAGGTCTCTCAGCTTCTCAGGAGGAAAAATCCTAAGGAAAGGATTTTTCATAAAAGATGTCTGCAACAAAACTTGATATGAAACATGTTCTGAACTCCCATCCATAATTTTTCTCCAAAAGAAGTGTTGTTGTGAGCCAGAATTAAAGACAATAATAAGCTATCAGGCCTGTCAGTGACAACACCTTCTGTGATAATTTGGAAAAGTACAGGATGAAGCATGATCCTGCTGAATCTGCTGCAAAGGAGCCCATGTGCAGCTGGATCTCCTGACAGGAGAGGTCCTCCTTTACCTGGGCAGCCTCTGAGCAGTGAAAGTAATGAGCAGTAATGAGATATTAAGCATTTCCTCCACCAGTGATTGGCCGCCAGTTTAGCATATGCTTATTTCCTCTTGAAACTGCTGCTTGACCAGATAGCCATGAATTACCAGCCATAATATACATATATTATTATTTTCCTGAGTTATGTGCTGCCAAATCCTCAGATGTCTTCCTGACAGCAAATGTCCCCAGTAAATCTTCAGATCCCCAACCATTTTATAGAGGAAATGTGATTTATTTCAATTTTGCACTGCTGTCATTTTTAAGTGAGGATGTAACTTAAATACACAAACACAGTGATTTTCTGGCCATGCCATGATGGTTGGTGGATTTTGTGTTCTTGATACCAGTGACCAGCTCCAGCTTTTGAAATAGAGTTATATTAACATCAGAAACATATTTTGGAGCAGATGAGAGGATGTAACACTGACTATAAATTGAAAATTTATGGAAAATTTGAAGAAGTGGAAGATGGGAAAGTTTCTAAACAAAAGAGAATATAGGGATCATAAGAGTTCTCGTAATTCAAGCAATCCATAATTATTTTTTCACTTATCAATTTGCTTTTAGAAATATCTGGTTATACCTTTTAAGTTAATCTTTTGGCTTACTTTTGAGACCCTATTCCCAGTTTGAACTGCTTGAAATCTGTGCTCAAATCCATGAGCAGCACAAAATGTACTTTGTATAGAAGCATTCTTCCCTCTGGTTAATCATTTCAGTGTGAGGGGAGAGGGGAGCTGATGGTTTGTTTTGTTTTTATGAATGCAGCACCCATGAAAACAAAAGATTTAACTGTTTGGGAATCTGATTCCAGTGCAGTGGTGGAAGCACTTGGGTTTATTGCTCATTAAGGAATTAACATTGAGTTTCAAGGAGAGTTAGGGCTCAGGGTACCCAGAGGTTTCTATTTCAGCGCTTTTTTTGGCTCTGCCCCTTTCTCTCTCTCAGAATATATGATGCTGCATCCAGCCTAATCCTTTTCTGGGACAAAAATAACTGTGAAGATGCTGCAGGCCACGTCTGGACCATGTGTAATTACGTGCTGACTCAGAGAGAAAAGATTGCATTTCTCCTCCCAGGGAGTCCTCGGTTGTAGGAGCAGAAAATTAAATCTGCTCATATTCAGGCTAAAATTACAGAGGACTTTTGTTAGAAAAGGAAACTTGCCTTCTCCACGGTGGTTGGTAAAGGGAGTGGGAGCTCTGTGTGATCAGGACTGCTCTCAGCCATCTGGCAGAGGGGGTGATTAAGGCAAAAGTATCTGAGAACACCAACGAAGAGGAGACTGATGTGGATTAAAAGGTGAGCCTTGGTAGCATGGGGTGAAGAAGAGGAAAAGGGAAAATAGAGACCAAATGTCAAGAAAGATATTCCAAATGAAAATTGTGGAAATGCTCCTTGCTTGAGTGATTTAATGACTGAGGATCCTGCTGCCTTCTTTTGTGGAGGCAGGAACTTGATGTGTGTCTGTGGAGGTGAGTCAGGGATGGTTGATTTGCTCAAAAAAATTCATTTGGGTGTACTTGGAAAGAAATAATTGTAGGTTTTATGTGGCTTCAGTCTCTTCCTTCTAAGGATGTTATTCCAGAAGAGCCCAGAGCCTTGGCTGCATGGGGAGTAAATATGGCTGTAAATGTTTGTCACATTCAATTTTGTGTAAGAGTTCTGAAGGTCATGGAAACCACAGAGTACCAAAGGCACTGTCCATCCCTCCACCCCCATATCCTTTGTCCTGCCTTTCATGAACAGAGGAGCATTTTTGAGGGGAGGAGTGGAGGATTGTGCTCTTTCAGGCTGGTGATGCCTTGTGAGGGCTGAGCTAGAACAGAGGCTATATGGAGTTAAAGAGTAAGGTAGGGATTTATTCAAAGAATCTCCTCAATAGATCCACCTTGGGCAGCACCAGAGCCCAGCCAGGGCTGCACCCAAGATGAACCAAAATGGTCCCAAAATGAACCCAAGATGAACCAAAATGCACGGCCGGGCACGGGCTCTGTCCCTGGGATCAGCTCTGCTCCATTTGCACCTTGCAGTTCATTGTCCCATTCCAGCTTTAGCCCAGGCAGTCCCACCCTGCTTGTTTTTCTCTCTCCAGCCCACGGGGTTTGTGCTCCTGGGCTGAGATTTGGATCATTTGTCCTTGGTGCCCAGCTGGAGCAGGAATTGTTTTGTCTGCCTACTCTCTGCCAGGAGCTCACCATCCCCTGATGTGAAGCTCAGAACTAAAGAAAACTATGAAGCTTACACACTGAAGCAGTGCAAAATCTGAAAAATATGAAAGCTAAACCTGAGGCACCACTGGGATGACTGCTGCCTGTGTGCAGGGTCCTCCTCCTCCTGTGCTCTGAGTTCTCTCTCCTCCCCTCTCAGATGGATCCTTCAGCACCGCCCTGGGGATGCTCTGAGCTGCTCTCACCACAGAGCCATAAAACAGCACAGCAATTTCCTCCTCCAGCCTGACTCGAGCTGTTGATGCACGGGGGAATTGCAGGGGAACATTTGGCCCTGTGTTTTCCTCCTCGTGTTTCTTTAGCAACTCGAGAAGGACCCAGTGTCAGGGCGCAGAGGGACAGAAGTTATTCTGTGTCCTCCAGGCTGGTGCTGAATTAACAAAGTTTTGCTTTGTGCATAGCTACACGTAGCAAAAAATGTGCTCCTAGCTCTTCATGATTACTCCATCTGTTTTAACAGCCACCAGGTTATTAAAAAAAAAAAAGTCTTAAATTGCATCTTTTTTGACGCAGTTATAGATGCTGTTTTTTCCCAAGTTAAGAAAATACCTGACTCTCAAACAATCTTTTTTTTCCAAAGCTATTCAAACATGCTGGCAGCATAATGGTACTTCAGTCTTCATGAACATGACATATGTGAAAAATTGTGGGAATTGGATTAACCTTTGTCTGGGGGAAGATGAGTGGGAAATTTTCCCAATATTCTCTTGCTGACCATTTAAATGTATGTGTGTGTGCATAAGTTAATAATTTGAATACTATATATTAATATATATGTGAATACTATATATTAATATATATTTATGTGTAAAAATTATATGTATTGCTAAATGCTGTATAAAGCACTTGAATGTCACTATTGCTCAGCAGCACTCTCTTGTTTCTCTGTATTTCAGTAATTTATTTATCTCTTTCTCTCTTCCTTCTGAATGGGCATGCACTGGAATCCCCTCAGCTGACTTGTCTTCAGTGAATTTTTTTTTTTTTTGCAAAAATCTTCATATCTCCATATCACTGGAGTTATCTCCAGTGTTGAGTCCCCAGACACTGTGAGTGCAACTCAATTGCAGAACTTTAGGGCACTTCTGTCCAGAAGCCAGGCTGCATTTCAGGGGAATTCATTAGAGCTTAAAGGTGAATTTAATCCTCAGCTGGATGCTGAAAGCTCCAAGGAACCCCAGGTGCTGATGGTTTAATGTGTGATTCTCTACAGGGAGAGTTGTTGCTGCTGAATGTGCTGGAAATTCTGCTTCTTAGTAAATGTTAAACCTTAGCAAAAACTGAGGGTTTTTTTCTGACATCAACAGCTGTGTCCTTCCAGCCAGAAAAATTTTTGGTTAGCTGAAGGCAAACTTCAGCCAAAGCAAAACAAATGGGTGATTTTGGTGATGTTTGCAGGGGTCCCAGGATGAGGGAAGAGATGAGAACTTGACTCCATGTTTCAGAAGCCTGATTTATTATTTTATGATATATATTATATAAAAAGAAAATGATACATTAAAACTATACTAAAAGAGTAGGAGAAAGGATTTCATTAGAAGGCTTGAGAGGTAGAAAGGAATGATAATAAAATCTTGTGGCTGCTCACAGCCTCGACACAGGTGGCTGTCATTGGTCATCAAGTAAAAACAACTTCACATGCTGGGTAAAAAATTCTCCAAATCACATTCCAAAGCAGCAAAACATGGAGAAGCTGAAGCTTCTCAGGAGAAAAGATCCTAACGAAAGGATTTTCCATAAAATATGTCTGTGGCAGGTGATGACTTCATTGTGGCTCTCCAGTGTATCAAGGGGGTGCTGCAGGAAAAATGGAGAGGAGCTACAACAGCACATAGTGACAGGAGAGGAGGAAATGGCTGGAAGAAAGTGGGTTTAGAGCAGATATTTGGACAAAAAACCTTTGCTGTCAGGGTGGTGAGGCCCTGGAACAGATTGCCCAGGGAAGCTGTGGATGCTCCATCCCTGGAAGTGTTCAAGGCTGGATGGTCCAGGGGAAGGTGTCCCCACCCATGGCAAGGAAAGGATGTCTGTGGATGTGACATTCTGCTCAGAGAGAGAACACTAACACTAGACAAGTTTTCCCATTAATTGACCTGGGAAGCTTTAGGGAGCTGGAGATAAGCAATGATAGTAAAATATTAAAACAATCTGCAGGTGGTGATTTTAACAATCTGTTTTGCTGCTTTTCTCATAAAGTTGTTTACAGATGGGTGTCTGATTAGCTAATCACGTGAAATATGTTGATTAAATGACCAATCAGGTCCACCTGTAGCAAACTAAGGTATAAAAGGAGAAAGGCTCAAATAAACAGGGCTTTTGCCATTTGCCTTCCAATGTGCCTCTGTGTCATCCCTGACTCAAGATGACAGGATGGACTTAACGTTTTCTTCCAGTTCAGGCGAGTCTAAGATTTTAGCATACTATGAAATAGAAATATGTCCTTTGAAAGAGGTTGTATCTCTACTGCCTGGAACAAGGTGTTCCTTGATATTAGGGAGGCAAAATGAGACTAAAAAAAAGCTAGAGCAGGATCTCTGTGAAATACAGATGTTTGGAACCCTCTGAATTCACCACCTAGTCCCTGCTGTTATCCTTAAATTCTCCCTAGCATTTGTCATGCCTCACTGAAACAGCCTCACAAAAGTATGCAAAGAGATTTGTATGTCTGAGAGAGTGTTTTGATAGCAAAAGATTGATGAGCCTGAATTCCTTTGTAGGCTTGTGGCAACCCCTCATTTCCCTGGGCTTGTCACCATTTCCCAGCTCTCCAGAAAACTTTGCAGGCTGTCTCATTAGCAGGGCTCTTCTCTGGGCCCTTGGTGCTGTAGAAACCACAGAGTAAGATGTGTTGAAGGAGTGAGATTGCAGATATGTGGCATGAATTGTGTATATGGAGAGGAATGGATTGTGTATTGGAGACCCTGTTAAGGCAGCTGCCCTTTCTGAAGCTGCCAGGAGAAAAAGGCAGGCTGCAGTTTGACCAGTCACCCACACCAAATGGTAATATAAATGGTATTGCCGGATGGTAATATCAATTACCAGCCCTCTGTTTTTGGGATTGGACAAGGAATCTGCCCTCACTGAGGTGGGCATTGCCTCAAGCAGCAGAGCATCAGTGATATTGGTTTTGTTATTCACACACACGGCCCTGGGAAACTGGTGAGATAACAACCAGCAGCCTTTTGCTGCCCTTAAATCCTTCCCATTCCTCTTCCAAACAAAGCCAGTCTGTCCTGGATTCTTATCTCCTTTTCTGACTCTGTCTGCAGAGAAAATGTTCCTTATTTTGATGCCCAGCATCATAAAGTCCAGCTCAGTTTTCAATGCAGATTTAAACCAGCTCAGTTGTTTAGAGATGTATTTTGTACCTCAATTTGCTTTGTTTGATCTTCTTTTTGCATCTACTTTTAAAAAGCAAGAGGTCATGACAAGCTTAGATTATGGCCTGGTGCTCAGCTTATTTTTAATGCTGCCCTTACTTAACCTGATTTGTGGAGTTTGTTATAACTTGAGATAACCAGCTCTTCTTCCCAGCTGTGGAGCAAATCATCTTTGTGACCCTCACATCCTCTTGAATGCTCTTTGAAATGTCTGCAGGGGCCCTTATCTCTCTCATCATCCAGTGGCTGGCTCTGTGACATTTTGCTGTATTCCTAAAAAAATGGGTGCCCCGCTCTAATTACTAAAATGAATTGTGATGCAGATTTCCAGCCTTCCGTGAGCTGATCAAATCCAACCAAACAACTGTGTTAAATGTGTCTGTGGTGCCTTTGGAAACAACTTCTCTGGCCTGCCATCAGCTCAGAGTGACCATGTCAGCTTGCTGAAGATCTCTAGATTGTGGAAATTCTGCATTGCTTGGGTATTGGGAAGTGATGAACACGAAAACCTCTCCAGAGGAAGGGGCTTGCGTGATTCCTAAGCTGGATTTTAGGAAAGGCAGTGGGAATGGCAGCAAAAGGCCAATGCAATTAAGTGCTGGTTATTTTTTCTGCTCCACATGGAAGCAGTGCTGGTTATCTGGCTTCTTTCTCAGCCATTGGGGAGGATCTCCCAGTGGCAGCAGTCCTTGAGGTGTGTTTCCTTTCTCGTGCATCTGGTGATAATTATGGTGAGGATCAGTAGGTGCCATTTATCCCTCATTTGTTTGCAGGGTGGATTCCTTCCCTGCGGATCCATTGGTGTCCCTTGGCCCGTGCATTGCGCCATGTAAATCTGTATTTGTGAGGCTGAGAGCCTCTTTAGAGAGGAGTGCAGCTTTCCTGGGCAGTGGCAGAGGGCTCTGAGCCCGAGTGTCTCCTGGCAGGGTGGTGCAGGAATCAATATCTGTTAAGGAGCTCGTGCAGGCAGCCTTGTGTGCTTGTGCTGGATCTCAGACATATACCTGTGTGTTCAGCATTTTCTCTGGGCTCCCTCACATGGATTTCCTCACTTGGATAGAGGGGTTTTCATTTTGAGTTGCAAAAAGCCTTGTTTCTGGCTCAGATTTTATTCTCAAACTTCTACAGAGGTTCTTCTTGTTCTTCTATACAACTTTAACAGAGTAGCATTTTGGTATCTAATGCACCCTTACATGACCTTACTTGGTTTACTTTTAAACCAATTATTTCTTTTGCATCTTGCCAAATTGATTTATTTGTTTATCTGTCTATTGGACAGTGATGCAATCCCCCCATACCACTTCCTCCCTTTTATTTCCACACAGTCTGTGTTCTCCAGCATTGAATATTTGACATATAGAAGGCTGTGCTTTCCCTGCACAGGATATTGGAAGGTTTTCTGTTAGAGGACCACCTGCTAATATTATGGCAAAATATATTATTGCCATCATTTTGGGCTCTAATAAAAATATCACCTTCACTTCCTTCTGACAAGACAAACACCTTATTCTTAGAATATTCTGGAAGGGATAGCACTGTGGGCTTTGTCTGACAAATGGATGTCCCTGGGCTCTGGAGCAGCTGATGACAGAGGAACAGACTGCTGCACACCCTGGAGCTTGGACATGGGTGCTCCTTGGCCATAAACTTGGCACCACAATTTTGTGGCACACCTTTATTGAACTGAGTGTATTCTTTTTTATATTCCAGCAACATACAGTGCCTCAGGAAGATGTAAATTTAGTTTTTCACTTTACATGCTGATAACTCTACTAAATTTGGAAGTGATATTCTGAATCTTTAAAATGCATTGGCTAATCAAATGTCACTGAATATATCTGTAAGTTTGCTTTCTCAAGTAACATAATTTACAAAAAAATATGCAGAGTATTATTTTGTCCTTCAATTTTATTTTATTACTCATTCTAAGTTCATGTATCCTGAAGCTACACTAGAAAATATTCAAATATTTGTTCAGGGAATCTAAATGGACTATCTAAAGTGAAGGGTGATCTTTCCTCTCTTTTCATTTTCTCCAATAGGTTAATTTACCTATTTCAGATTGCATTAAATGGAAAAAGTCTCTTCTTTTGGGCTGCTTTATTAACTTTTTGGGTGCACACCAGAGACAGATTGTTCCATTGTATTCTTTGCTGAGAGCTGGCTCTGAAAGCACTCAGCATAAGGGCATGTGGGAATGTGAATGGGCTTTTCTGCACTTTTAAAAAATTATCATTGCAGGGGGAAAAGACTGCTGTACTTCATTTAACATATTTTGGCAAAATAACCAAAGGCATCTTCAGTCCTGAGACTGTTTATCAACAAGTTTCAGCTTTCTTTCTCCTTTCCTAAGCATTTTCAAGAATGTTTGACTGTTCTCTTCTCCATCCCCTTTTCTCCATCATCCCTTTTCATCCATCCCCTTTTCTCCATCATCCCTTTTCATCCCTGCAGTGCTCCATTCTCTCTTTTTGCTGATAACGCACAGAGTGAAACTTTTTACCTTAATCTACTCTGATGTGCTGTTCTCTGAAAATACCCATTGAATTTATGTGTCCTGCTGAGCCGCACTGCATTGTCTCCCTCTGCAAAGCTGCAATCAGGATGTTTAGGACCTTCCTCCTCCTCCCTGTGTCTCTGGTTCCAGCTGCTGTTTTCCAGAAGGCAGCTCTGTGACCCAGACACATTGAGCCCTCTGGAGCAGCCAGCAGTGTCACTGCAGCTGGGATCCCACAGGAAAAGACATTTTAGGTTGTTCCCACAACCCAGCCTCTTTCTTGATCAGTTATTTTCTTCAGGGCTTGCCATTTCTGCTCTCCTTCCTTCCACAGTTTTTTCCTTCAGATTGGGAACTGACCTGCTGCCCCCAGTCCCTGCATCGAGTCCATTTTATCTCTGAGCTGTTTTGTGCTGCTTCAGTGATGCAAAACAATCTTCAGGGCTTGGTTAAGTGAGGAGTGTGGAAATTTTCTGACCTGGCCTTGGAACTCTTTTTAGTTTACATGTTTGCTGGCTGGTGAATCAGACATCAGTATTGCTCGACCTGGAGCTCGATACAGAGTTTAGATCTGGAAAAGATCCAGATTTGAGGGATATTCAGACCTAGGGTTTGAGATCAGCTCGAGGCAGACACACATCCCAGCAGCAAAGTTTGAATTATTGTTCATTCTTCAATCACTCTCCACAGATTTAATGATAATAATAAGATTCCAGCAAAGGGACACTGGAAAAGAAACATCATCAACTGTTCCTTGGTGCCAGATAGGCATTAGCATGCTTGGTATATAAACCTTGCATTGATAGACCAAAAACTCACACCAACCCACCAAAATTGCACTTTGCATTGACCAATAACATGTTTCTGTCCAAATTCTGTGTGTTCAGCACTCTGGAGTTATACCCTGGCCCCAGAGTGTCTGTTCATTGCTGTTTTGAAATTCAAAAGAGAGAGAAAGCTGATTATGTCGGCATCTTCTTAAAGTCATAATTCTTCCTGCTGTTTCCTTTAGAAAATATTCAAGATGACAGGAATTCTTGTAAATTCTATTCCATCACACATCAAAGAATTGGCCATGATATTCTACTCTTTTAAAAGATGCAACCATGGTTACATAGTTTTCTCTATGAGAAAAGCTTGGGGGAAAAATCTTCCAAGTTCATTAAGATCCTTGGGAGTGAATATCTTAAGTTCAAAATTTTCTCCTTTTATTTTTTTGTTGTTGTTGTTATTCTAATGGTATTCTAAAACTAAAATTGTTATTGTCTGGAAGTACATCTGGCAAACAAGACTCCTCACAGATAAAAGTTTGAAATTCTAGGTATTTGTCACTCTTCCAGTTATCACCCACCATTTCCCTTTGAAGTTCTTATCTTTGCTGAGTGGCTCTGCTCAGTACCTCTAACCTGCCATCAAGCACATTTCCCATGTGTATTTCAAATAAGGAAAATTTGTCCTTTGCCCCATTTAGAAATGAAAAACAGGCTCAGAGGGCTGCTCCATTTAAAAATAAAAAACAGGCTCTATGATTTTAGCAAAATCATAGAGAAAAATAAGATGAGGCTCTGGTGCTGTACACCACAATGTACTGGGTCTTTTTTTTCTCCCAAAGGTTAGATCCCCTTTATTAACCATTTAAACGTTTCGCTTTTTCATACTTGGATGAAATACATGGGAATGGTTGAAACAATGCAGTGTTACATGGGATTCAAGGAGTTATGGAACCACCAGCTGACCTTGAGGAGGGAGAGGAGGGGACTGTTTAACATTGTTTTATTGCCTAGTAAAACGTTCAAGGCCTTGTGCAGCTCCAGCACAGCCACTTTTCCCGTTTACCTTCGCCCCTGGTGACCCTGGCAGGGGGGCAGCGCACCTCAAACTCTGCTGTTTTGGTCTCCTCACTGAGAGAGCCCCACAGGCAGCCTCTGCTCAGCCCCTGCTCTCCCTGCAGCCCTCCCTGGCTGTTATCACCGTGCAGAAAGTGAGTTTGCAATAAAGTGCAGAAGATGTGGCTGGGGTGCACTCGAAGCAAGCCAGCCAGCCCCGTTAATAAATTGAGGCTCAGGAATCCCCATGGGGTGGATGAGGGTTTCCAAATGAGCAGTCAGAGCTTGGTGCCGACAGAGACAGAGGTTTTGTGGCAGAGCCCAAACCAGAAATGCTGATCTTTCATTTCCTAGATGCATTTCTTAATGTTTCTCAGTGGGGCTTGAAAAAGAACAATTCCCTGCAGCTGAGGAACTGTCCTTGTAAACCATCAGTGCAGTACTTAATGTACTAAATAATTTTATGAATGTAAATTTAAAAAAAAAATCAGCCATTCCTTTGGGCACAAGGAAGCAACCACTATTCTTGTTATTACAATGAACATGTGCCTCTAATTTTGTATGACTTCCAGCACTGCCAGCTAGGACAGAGAAATGACAGCAGTTCTTTGTTGTATTTCTATTCTGTATTTGTAGCATTGCATCTGGGATATTATTTTTCTTGGGGCAAACATCCACTGAGGACAGGTGAAGAACATTGGAGCAACTGTGATCACAGTGAAAAAGCTACAAAGCTTAGGTTCAATATCCTGTATTCAGAAATTCCTGTATTCAAGAAGGGCAAGAGAAATTTTTTTTCCTCTTGCCCTTCTTGAATATGGAATTGTGCTAGGCCTTGGACAAGTGGTCTTTTCAGTGTGGTGAGCTGATTTCCTATGGACAAGGAGCAATTGTTAGGGAGAATAACTAAATCTAGGGGTTGGAGATGAAAGGGTTGATGTGCTTTTGGCTTTCCTACTCACCAGAAACAGCTGTCATTAAAAGTAAGAATATAATTTTTTTCTCTGTCTCATCTCCTTACCTTTCAATATATAGTGCTAAGAAATGCTAATTATGAATTTAGCCTTTTCTGCAGCCCTTTTTAATATAACTTCTCATTATTGTGAGTGGAATAAGGAGTCTCCCTTTCTAATGCAGTGGTGTCAACGTGTGCACGCTGCCATCACAGGAAAATTCTTCAAATAAAAAGAGAAGTAACAAGCAACAGTGAGATTTTCTGTTGGACTCTTTTTCTGTGTAGAGGTCAACATTTGAGGTGTGCCAAGTGCTACTGCTGTGGTGATAGTTAGTTGCTCAACACTGGGTGGAATATATGGGGAAAAAAATCTCCCTTTGCAAAGAACTTGATTTAGGAACTCTTCTGATAAGGTCTTGAAAGGTATGATTTTTTACTTAGCAATCAAGTGATTTTTGGACTAAATTGGAGGGAGAATATACCTACTAATATGGGTAGAAAAATAAAATACACAGGCCTTAAATGATATTATTGGTTTACTTAGAAGAGTGTAAGAAAAGTTAATGGACCCAAGGTGGGTGAGACCTTAGGGAAAAGCAGCTAAGTAAGAGTTGCCAAAGCCATTGGCAATTTTTGTTGTTATTTCTATTGGAAAAATTATAAATCTCTAATTTTTTTTCCAGGGATGTCAGTGATCTGAAGGAATGACTGTGTAATTTTTGAGTTCATGTTTAACTGAGTGTGGAAGGAGGCAGGAAGAGAACTGCACTGTGGGACTTATGGAGTCAAAAATGGAGATGACTGAAGGGTAAATCTGTCTTTAGATATTTGGACAAGGAGGAACAAGTAGAAGATTTACCACAAAGAAGTTTTTATGATAAAAAACAATCCCCAATATCTAACTGTAGTATTTTTAATGTCATGACAGGTTTTTAATCATCAAAAGCAGAGAAAAAATAGCAGTTGGTTTGAATAAATATCTTGATGCAGTTTAATCATTCTGGTAGGAACACTAACATCCTTTCTCTCAATTTATTCCAGAGGAAGGGAACATTGAGTCTTGATAGGAGCTTTTTCTTGATTTTTAATGACTTATTTTAATTACAGGTGCTATCAGAGAGTCATCCCTCTTTTCCATGGGACAATCCCTTGGTGAGCCTCTCAGAGGAGGGTGAGCTGACATCAAGTCCTCCCTTGTGCTGCAACAAGCCAAGCTGCTTTAAAGAATCCAATATTCGTGTAAAAGAGAGGAATTGGTTGAAAATGTTGTCTTGGAACTGACAGGAGGATGGGCTCATAATACATACAGTGAGTAGTTTCAGCTTTTACAAATTATCCCCTATCCACTAACAGAATAAGGTCAATAATCCCTTTTAGACAGTTGGACAATTAGGCTTGGTCATGTTCACTTTGGTGGGGTTTCCCTGCAGCATTTCAAAGGGGCTGAGGGTTAATAAATTATTAATAAATTATTAATTTATTATTACCCTTAATCCAGTTAAAGGAACAGAACTTTTAAGTGTAAGGGTAACGATTCAGATCCCAAAGCTCCTGAGAACATACTGGGAATTATTTTTATTAACTTCAGTAAACTATGAAGCAGCTCCAATTCAGGATCAAAAGGAGTAAGTCTGAGGGCAATCTGAAAACTGAATTTAGCCTTGATGAAGGTGTTTAAGTAGTGAATTATTTTGCATTCTAGTCCTGTCCTGGTATGTATTTTTGAATATTTTGCAATTCAGCAGAGTGCACTCTTACTGAAACATTCACCAGTCTTTGGGAGTTTCTGAAAACTTGCTCTGACTTCTCCTGGAGTTTGCTATTGGTACACATTCCCTTCATGTAATTAGAAGCAGCTCATTCCCTTCCTGAAACTTGATAAGCACGATAATTGCATGTTGGAAACACCAACTTTTCCAAAAAAGCACTTTTTGTGCATTTTTGTGTCCAGAGCTCAGGCTGGGTCTCAGAAGCCACTGGATCAAATCCATGTGGGAGAAGCGCAAGGCCTTTCTGACTGAGCTGAAATTCCTGCTGTGGCTGTAAATCAAACCCAGGGACATCATCTGGAGCTGCTGGTCAGACAAGTGGTGTGGCCAAGGATGTTGATGTGATAATTATTGTGATAATTCCTTTTGCTCATCTCTGAATACAGGAAATCGATTAGAGCATGGTTGGTAACCTCTCACCTGCAGAGATCAGCTGTGAGATCATGGCATGCTCTCTGCAACTAAATTAATAAATTAACTTGTTTTCATAAAGGTCTGTGGGAGTCAACAAGAATGTTTAAGAGCCCTACTGACCCGAAGCTCACACTAGAAAATAACAGAGGACGCTAAATTGTGTATGAGCTCACAAAAGATGGTTGGATTAGCTCTCTTTTTTAAATGGTTGTGAGAAATACCTCTCTCAAGCAGTTATTGAGATATTTTCACTGAGATCATCACAGTAATCTAAATTAAAGTGTGGAGGGGATTGTTCTTTTGGAAATGTTTTCTAAATATTTCAAAATATTTCAATATTTCAAAAACCAAACTTACTTCAAATCCCTAAATTTTTCACCAACAGTTTTTAGGTCTTTCTTTGAAGAAGACAAAGGCATTAAAACAGACCTGAATCTGGTGCAGAAAACAGAACCAACACCTGGGCAAGGCATGGCAGAACATTGTGTCTGCCATTTTATGGATGTAGCTTATGAATTTCTGTCTGCAACCGTTTCCAAAACCCCAGGAAATGTTCATGGGCTACACAGGTAAATTAAACACTGTGATCTTTCAGTCTCCACCTTCTTATTTATTTTTTTTTACTGCTGACATCTGTTTGTGAAAATTGGAGTGGTGGTGGTTGGAGTGGTTCCATTGGAGAAAATTATCTGAAGCCAGGATAGTAACTCTTATTCAGAATGATAACAACTCTAACCTAAAGATCTGATGGTTGCTACCAAAATACACCATCTCATCCATCTCTTCTTTGCTCCCTGCAGTAATAATTATTTTTTAAAAATCTGAGTTTAAACTTCAGGTATCAGCTCACCATTGTAGGAAAATGTCAGAGTCCTTCACAGAACTTTACTTAGATTTTTGTCTAGGAAGTCTGAGGATGTCACTCTTCCCTCACTTTCTACCTCTCTAAAATAACTCTTTGTCTTTCCTGCCACATTTTCTATTTTCTCTTGAGTTATAAACTTGAATGTTTTAACTCTATTGCAAGGAAATACTGTCGTTCACTGAAACTCCCTAGAGGAACTTGAAGGCTTTTTGTGTTTATTATGGTTATTTCAAATATTGAAAAAACAGAGAAAAGAAGGTACAGGCAATTTATTGGTCTGTTACAAGAGGTTTAATATTTACAGAACTATCTAACATTCTTTTGCCTTCTGCAGTTCTCACAGACAAAGCATTCTTTTGTTTATGGATTTATTTTAGATACATAGTTAAACTATGTGTATTTTATGTTGTTAATAACACTCATTGCTTTAGAATTATTTCTTTTCCAAAGAAGAGAAATACACCCTGTATGCAAAAGTGAAATAATTCGGATTGAAGTAGATGTAAACTTCTGTATCAGGTTGGAATTGAGCTGAATGTTTACAGGAGTGTGGTTTGGATTGTGTCTGTCCTTAGGAGAGACAAGATTTTTGGATAGCAAGTGTCAGTGTTCAGTATTCTAGCACTGCCTTTGGTGAGGAACTGCAGAACTGCAGAAAACTCTGCACAGAGAAGCCCTAAGAACAAAGAGAAAATTATTTGGACTTTTTTAAACTTAGATTTTAGATTTTTCTCCTTTTCTTTTATTTTTCTCTTTTTTTTTCTTCTCTTCTTTTCCCCTTTTCTGTTTCCTTTCCCCTCTCCTCTTCCCTCCTCTTGATTTTTTGAAAGTTGGATATAAAAAAACCTGGCATCAATTACAAATTCCAGACCTAATGTCTGTTGAACAATAATAATTTTATTTCTTTACAGTTAGATTTGCAAAAAGAACTCCAAGTTATAACCTCAAAATATTCCACTGTTTCTGATTACTTAGTTTGGTCAGATCACCTGTGCACCAGCACTGGTGTATGAAATCTTTAAATTGCTTTTCAGGAAAATGAGAATTCAACCTTTATTTGGATTATGTCCCTCTGGGGTTATTTATTGGGGGTTTTTATTTTTATTTTTTTTTTTTTCATATCAAAAGTTCCATCTGGGTCTCCTTGATATTCTTTGTAGTAACGGCAGCTTTGACCAGGCTAGAGGAAACAGAGTGGAGAGTTTAAATCATGTGTGCTGACAAAGGAGTTAGATAAAAACCCTTATTTTTTACATTACTGACACATCCTGAGTCACCAGAACTTGCTGGATTTTGAAATGAGGTTCTGTAAATTCCTGATACCACATACAATTTAAAAGGAAAGAATGTGCAGGTTTCTTCTGTGCGGTATAATTTGAAGTCTGCCTGTAAATTGTTTTCAATTTTTTCTTTTTTTTATTATTCTGCACGTTAATATTTCATGACAGGCCATGGCTGCTCCTAGTGATGCAGAATATTTCAGTCTGGTTTAGGGCTGGTACTTGACACAGCCATCTGTACTACAATGATGAGAGGTTCCTTTATTGAAAAAACAAAATTATTTCCAACTCTTCAGAGCTGCTGTGTTCAGCGTTACTAATTTATATCCAGAGGCATTTGCAAATATCCATCCTTGTGAGAGCAACCTCTGATAAGTGATACAGCCTCTTTGCCTATGGGTATCAGAGTTTATTGACAACTACCCTTTAAAAAAATCCCAAACAACCAAAGCTCGAAATGACTTTGTTTAATATGCTGGAAACAGCAAAAGACAAATGCTGCTTTGGGGAATCAAGGTGGAAATGAAAGGGATCAGTCCAAAAAGTTCAAACGCCCCTCAAAATATTTGGTTTGTGTGGATTTAGGGTTTCCTGCCAGTCTACTTAAACTGAAAATGGGTAAAACCCTTCAGGTGGATGAGAGGAATTGGCCATTGGGGGTGAGTTTTCATCCCATGCAAACCCCACCAGGGCCAGCAGAGTCCTGCCCCAGCAATCTGCCACCTCTCCTGCTGCATTAACAGCTTTCCCCATGGGCAATGGTGTTTGCAGAAACCATTGTCATTATTAGCTGGCCTCACACCATTTTCACCTCCTGGAAACCTTGCACAGCACTGGACAAGCTGCTGCTTTGTATTTTCATAGCCTGGGGTAATTAGTGCCTGGCATCTGTAAAGGAAATAAAATGCACAACACCGGAGTCTCTAGGATGACACTGTTTTCCTTATATGTTTAATTTTGCTAAGAGCATAAAGGCAGATACATCAAAATGCCAGGAAGCCTCTGTTAATTAAAGCCTCTTTTCCTTTTTCTTCTTAAGATTTGCATATGTATTGAGCCATTAAGGAAAAAGATAAAAGGAACCCCAAGACTGTTTATGCATAGCCTTTATGACTGCAGCTACTTACTGTGCAGGAGACATTATTTTGACTGGAGCAAAATAATGTTCTGTGGCTTGACAGAGCTCAAGGCTGCTTTGTAGTGCTCCAGAGGCAGACAGTGACTGGTGTTGGGAGTTTTCACCCAGGTTTTATGCAGTGCTCTGCCTGTTGTGACATTCTTATACCATTCTTATATCCCCACTCCTGTTCACCATTTGGTTGGCCCAAGTTTGGGGGAAAAAGAATGGATTAAACTCTCCTTTTCAGTGCTGAAGCTTCCTCTGCTACAGCGTAATACCCCTGCTCTGTTTGATTAGTTATCATTCATATAATGTACCTTTCATAAGGTACAAATTATGTACATCCTCCTCAGATTAACAGTGAATTATCATTTAACAGGGACGGAGTTGGCAGCAGGTGAAAAGTTGCCTCTGTCCAAATCACCAGCATAAATCTCCCAGACTTCTTATCCCAGGATTTCACCTCAGAAGCTTGGGATCAAGGTCTGTGTTATTTATTTGGCAGGACAGATTTTGGTGGGTTTCACTGAGGTTAGTTACTTACCCTGTAACTTTTTTCATCAGCCTTGAAATAGTTAGCAAGGACATTTGGAGCTGTGCCTCACTGTAGATGCTGTTTGACTTCTCTATTCCAGGACTAACAGCCAAATTAGTTCAAGTAAAATCAACCAAATTTTTCAGTGCTTATTCTGGTAAAATTCACTGTTTGTTTTCCTTAGATAAAGATTAAATAAGAACCAAATCAGAGCTTTTGAAACTGGCCCCTTAATAGCTGGAAGGAACACTGGAGACATCTAATGGAAGATCAATATGTGAGTTCATTACAGAAAACACTATATTTGTTTTTTCTTTTTTATTTTTTTTCTTATATATTATCTACAAGCACAAGCTTTCATATTTTTAATGTAAAAATGCATACAGATCATTATATATATAAAAATCAACTAGCCTTGTAGCAAACTGCCAGATCCAACTATCCCCAGGTTGGGGACAACCTGTCTGGATCCAGGTGCAAACCCAGTGGCTGATCCTCTCTTCCATCTGTGGATGCACCAAACCCCCAGATACAAAGATTCTTAGAGTTCCAGGGAAGTCTTGGGTCCTGATCCAGGTCTTGCAGCACAGGCATGACTAACTCTTCATCAATTGAAGATAAATATTTTAAAAAACTTCATAAATGACAGCCAACTTGTTGAAGGTAACAAGTATCCCTTTCACCTCTCCTCCTCATTTTTATCTTCTTTCCCATCCTCTCTCTGCAGAAATGGCAGAGGGCAGAGAAATTCAATATTAGTGTCACATACACACACATAAACAGCAGCAGGAGAAACAGAATTAAATCTGCTGATGTCTGCTGCAGAAAGGCTACTGATTGTGGGTTCATGCTGCAATCAGCCCTTTCAATGCTTGGGCAATTTTGGGCTCAATTTGCACATTGTGGGAATATGAAAGATTTACAACATATCCAGTAATAGGTTGCAACATTGTGAGCAACAGTAGATCAAGTTGCATTTAATGCTGTGTAATGCATATCAACAGAAATGGCTTAGAGGGAAACAAATGAATGAGCAATTAATTAAAGAAGTTTGTGTTAGTTTTGGAGGAAGGGTCACAAAATGGCAGCCTCCTTTTTGACCAAGTGTTTCTCTTGTTTGGCAACTTTCAAATTCAGTCCTTGTAAAGGAATGTTACTATTTTTATTTTAGGTTCTTTTTGTAACAAGGGATGTTTGCACAGTGGAACATTTTATTTTCACCAGGGCTTTATAATTTATCTACGCAGATGTTATTAAAGAAGATACAATTTGCTGGAAATCTTTTGGAAAGTATGAGAGCCATAACTTAGCCTCTCCTTCCTTTCAACTCTTCTCGTATGAATACGATTATTTATTTTCTCCTGTCATTCATTTATAACGTTTTTGTATTTTAAATGCAGCTCCAACCTGAACCCCAAGAAAGGATTTTCAGATAAAAGAACAGTTGAGGTTTTCTAAGAGGGATGAACCAATTGCTTAGCACACCAAAGTAAAGACGTGACTATGTTGCCATGGGATTGCAGGTAAGGATTTTGTTTACTTCGTGCACCAGCACTGATTTGAAAGATAACAGAACCTCAGTGCTTTAACTTGCAAATGCTCACTCTGGCTCCTAATGTAGCTAAATTGCTGGCAAGTTCAGTCCCTCAGCTAAAGAATTCTGGTTTGTGAACAGGCACTAGCTCGCTCTTTTACACTTGTGTTGATTCTACAATACTAAAAATGGCAAAACCTCTATTCTTCCTTTTTTGCTTTTTTTTGTATTTTTTTTCTTTTTTAAAAAAGTTAACGATATGATGAGTAGTTTGAGAGCAAGTGTGTCACAGAGGCTTGTTGCAAGAACCCCCTGCCCAGAAGCACACAGCGAAATTTCCATTGCAGTGTGTCCAGCTGATTTACAGCAACACACATGAGGAACAAAATATAGACATTCCAGGACAGTGAAATGAGTATTTACCACCTAGAATACAGAAGCAGAGAAAACAAACAACAGCCCAAATAAAATATACATCTGAATGTGATGTTCTTTGCTGGTTGGGTAAAAGTGAAAGTTTTTTAAAAAAACAAGTACTTTGGTAAAATATCTTTAAGTGAATACTTTTGACAGAAGTTGTAATTTGGAACTTTTCTCTGTTCACACGGATATACAGATCTGCCTCCTCAGCCTGTTCCACCACCTATGTGGCTACCTAGAGCTTTACAAAGTGCTAGCCAGGTAGATTTACTCAGTTTCCCTACATCTGTGGCAATTTGAATTTGACAGGCTTTTGGAGTCACTTCCTCACAAATAACCACATGAAGTACAAAGCAGTGGAGAATAAAGTTGTAAGCAAATGCTCCAAGGGGGATGTTCCTCAAAGGAGAACACTGCTAATTTGTCATCCCAACCCTTGGCTGTGGTTCTACGTGTTGACAGTCTGAGCTGCCCAAAGGGATGCTACACCACTGGTGGGAGACCAGCACAATCTGAATTAAAAGCTTCCAACCTTGGTTCTTGCATCTTTTAGCAGTTAAGAAACCAATTAGACTGGAGGCAAAACTTAAATGAGATGATGAGGGAGAAGGAAAGCACTGGACATCTTTTTATCCCAGGCACCAAAATCTCATAAAATGTATTTCCACTTCAATGTGCCAGATAAAAGTCACAAAAAACCTGCACTGCTCTGAGCCCCAGAGTGCTCCAAGCAGCATCTGGGAATTTAAACAGCTGAAAATTATGGTCTTTTGATATGGTAGAGGCAATTCAGATCTGATTTACATTTGGGCTTAGACTTTAAATACTTGCCTTCCCAAGGATTCGATTCTTCTTCAGTATAAAACAGACTAAGAAGAACTACTTGGATTGAAAAAAAAAGACCAAAAAAAATCTAAAAACTACCCATAGCTACATTAATAGTAATATGATTATTATTTTTTTTTTTCAGTTTGATTTCCCAACTTTACTCTCATTTCCCCAAGCACTTTGAGGGGGAAATGGTGAAATACTGCTGGACTAGATGATTATTTTGGAGAACTCTGCAGTTTCAGAGGAGCTGGAAGAGCAGCTGAACTTTAGCTCTCTTGAAATATGTGTCTAGCTGGCTAAACACTCCAGGAAATAGACCTTTCCTGTATTTTTTGCATACCTTGCTAAGAACATCAACACTCATGGATTTGACAAAAATAACAAGGAAGGAGTGAAAGCATACAATGAGCCAACTCAGAGCTGGTGAAGGTGTCAGGTGAACTTTGTTTCCACACAGCAGCCTCTACACAGACATATTCAGTCCTGGAGAACACCAGTTGTGATGGTTGTTGGTGGACTGAGGGCTGAATCTTACTCTCCAAAGGCTACTGAGCAGCTGTCTGGCTGGAAGTGATGTTTAGGCACTGCCGACTTGCAGGGGATTGGAGCTAGTCATGTAGAAGCAGAAGATTCTCTCTTGGTTGC
Organism: Ammospiza nelsoni; assembly: GCF_027579445.1. Taxonomy (NCBI): domain Eukaryota; kingdom Metazoa; phylum Chordata; class Aves; order Passeriformes; family Passerellidae; genus Ammospiza; species Ammospiza nelsoni. The sequence continues at coordinate 70,950,349 of NC_080637.1, forward strand.
CAATCCCCACAATTGTCTAGTCATTTGGAGTTCATTTGGTTTGTTGGTTTTTTCCCCCCACATTAGTCAGAAGCAGTGTGGCTAAATACATTTCAAAACAGGAAAACAGTATGATTCCGTGTTACTCCAAAAAGTGGCGGCGTTTGTCTTTTTGTGGTTTTTTTCTTCATTGCAAAGATTCGACCATTTCTCACTAAACTCTGCTTGTCCCATCCCGACTCCAAACTAATACAGTCTAAAACACTTCTCTGGCTTAGGACAGCTCTTTTTTAGCTGCTGATTTTGGTCAGCATCTTGTTAATGGCCTGCTTGACGTGGGTGGTGGAGCTTCTCCTCCGGGTCTTGCCCTGGACCATCTTGCGGCGCCGCACCTCGCGGCACAGCTCGTAGAAGGCCTCCATGATGTTCCCCTCTCCCGTGCAGGCCGAGCACTCGTAAAAAGCGCACGCCAGTTCCGTGGCCAGCTTCTCCCCTTCCTCCGTGCTGACTTGCCTGGAGTGATCCAGGTCTGCTTTGTTGCCCACCAGGATCAGCGTGACGTTTTTGGGCTTTTTGACCTCGTCCAGCAAGTTCTTGAGCGGCAGCATTTCCTCGAAGCTGCCTCTGTCCGTGATGTCGTAAACCAGCACGAAGCCCTCGCCCCATCGCACGTGTCCCTCTTTCTGAATGGCATCCTCCTGTTGGAAGAGACAGAAGAACGCCTCAGGAATTTGATTTATGAAGAAGACAGCAGGTCTTCAGAGAGGTGCTGGCCCTACAAAGCTGTGTGCATCTGCTTTGCTTTATATTTTGCTCACATCACTTTTTTTATCACGTGGCATAGGAGATCTCTTCCACCCAGTGCCACGACCTGCCTAGACCTGTGCAGCATGTTCAGCTGTTATGTTTTAAAAGGGAGACCTGACTATGACAAATCTGCTCTTCACTCTGGTGGGAATCATTGCCTGAAGTTGCCAAGCCCCCTCACTTGACTGTAGAAATAAATGGTGACTTTGTGCCTGCTGGCCAGCCCTTCTTGTTGGGCTGGCCCTGAATAAAAAGGCATGACAGCAAAATAATTTTACCCCCAGAGTAAACCCCTTGACTTGTTTTTTCTTCCAAGCAGGATCCTTGCTTGGAAGAGTGTGGATTCAGCATGGGGGAGGAGAAAGGGGTCCTGCCCCAAGGAAATCTGTGTCCCCAGAGTGGAGCGCACCTGCCAGCCCCTGCACTGCTGCCACCACCACAATTCCCTGCCCTGCTGCACAGCCCAGCCAAGGCACTGGGTAGCAGCAGCACAGGCACCCACGCACCTGGCCAGCTGTGTCTAGTATCTCCATGGAAACCACTTCATCATCAATGGTAGCTTGGTGACGGTATGTCGACTCTAAAATAAGAACACATGTTGTAAAACGTATTAGAAGAACGTGATTTTCTTTTTTTTTATATCTTCCTCACAGATCTCCCAGTGCAAAAGCAGACATGTGACGTGCAGTTTGGCTAAATTTTCTTTGCTGGAGCTCTTCCAGCCCTCCTGGAGCACACTCAAGTCCTATTTTCTGAAACAGCAGCACTTACCTCTCTCTATAGGACACAACCTTTACTTTCCCATGGGTTAGACTGCAAAAGCCTGGTGGATGCTGCAGTCTGCACACAGCGAAAAGGACAGTTTGCTGTGGCAGAGAGCTCTGCAAAGCTGTGTCCCATTTTTCCTGCTTGCTCCCTGGAAAGGCTGCTACCTTTGGAAGACAATACCACAACTCTCAAGGTATCCAGCTCAACAGACTGCCACTGCGTAGCTTGTTGATCAAAACCAGGATGGATTTATATATATATAGCAGATCAAGGAACCCAACCACTAAGCTCAGGCCTTATGCTGTGAAAAAATTACAGACCAGTTAGGTATGTTAGGCATGTGTGTTTTAAACATGCTGAAATCATCACATTCCCCTCTTCTAGCAAGGGATCAAGCAGTGATTTCCCTGTTTATCATTTATAAGGATAACCAGTGGGCATTCAGCATTTACACTATGGAAAAATAGAAACCAACAACTCTATTTACTGTCCCAGGTTTTGGAAGCAAGCAACTAATCAGAAAACTAATAACAAAGCAGCTTGTTTTATCTTAATAAGCTGATAAGCTAAATTTGATAGCATTTGACCTAAAATGTGGAAAACTGCCTGTGCTAACATTCAGATTTATTACTGTTGCTAGCTCACAGATGTCCTATATCAAAAGACAAATATGCTTGCTGTAAAAGTCTGGCCAGTGACTGTGAATGCTTTGCATTGTCAGAGACAGAATTCTTTCATTTGGTGCAAATCTCTTCAATAGGAACAAAGGAAGGAAACTCATTTCTTTAACTTGAACTTCTGCAAGGGCTCCTGTTCTGTGAATGCCTGCTTTAATTATTTACTTAAGAATGTCACCTCCTCACAATCAGGAATATTTCAGTGCTGCAAACAGTCTCTTCCCAAACCAAAAATGTCACTCCCTCCCGGTGCCACCTTAATTGCTTTAACAGCCCAGCTGTCTCCAATAGGGACAAATGGCCAATTTACTTGGGCAGATGGCAGGCAAGCTTGCTGTAGCGTTTCAGGCCATGAAGACTGGCTTGCTTAAAGGCTGTAAATACTCCTTGTGGATGGTTTTTCCAGGGTGTTGAAGGTGTTGCAGTCTCCCTTTGTGATCCTGAGGCTATGCCTACACAGCAGAGTGAGGTATGTCAGAGTCCCTTGGTGGAATGTCATATCTGAGCCTTCCTCACACCCTCCTGGCTCAGCAACTCCCTCAGGGAATGCAGAAAGAGCGGGAAACTCTGTTTTGGTGTTAGAGCTACACCTTCAGCGGGTTATTTCAGTGCTGGTTAGGGATTCCCTGTGTAGTACTCCAAGCTGGAGGTTATTTAGGAACTTGTGCTCTGTTTCTTTGGGGTGAGGATGCTGTGCGGGAGAGATGGCTCTCTGAGTAAGCGGTGTGATTTTAGCTCCTTGCTTGCTAAGGCTGTGCAGTGCTCATTTGCCTTCAACCATCTGGTCCTGCTTGACAAGTGGCTGCTGAGAATTTTTCCACAGAAGCTGAGAAAATGCTCACCCAGCCAGGACTGCAGGATATCTGTGAAATGTCCTCAGGAGGCCGGAAGGGGGTAGCCCATCCAATGAAATTTATGATAATATAATAAATCTATAATATATAATACATAATATATAATATATTATATAAATATATTATATATTATATAAATATAATATATATTATATTAATATATAATATATATTATGAAATATATTATGTTTATATCATATATAATATATAGTATATTATAGAAATATAATAATAGATATATAATTATATAATATTGAAATATTATTTAAAATAATATAATAAAAATTTATAATAAATTCTTGAGATTTATTCTCCCTATGAAATGGGAGAGTAAATCTCAAGGAATAGGCTTTTGCTCACCATGCAAAAGCAGCATGAATCTTAAATGATACTTAGCTTCTCAAAATAGGACTCTGGCAGCACTTTATGTTGCAAGTTTAACTTGCTTTGGCTGCTCTTGTTGGAAAGGAATTTGATCTTGGATGAGTAGCACAGATTTAGGTCAGATTCGTGTAAATAAATCTTCCTAAATGTGTGTCTGCTCCTGTGCTCAGGAATGTGTGGTAGCTGGGTGAATTTTAATGAGGAGTGTAAAACAGCTGGACGTTGAAAGCATTTTTGGTGTAATCACAGACATGGCATCTCCTTCAAGGGAGCAGAAAAATCTGAAGAATTTGGTTGTCTTGTAAATTATGGGCCCTGAAGATGCGAGTTCCAGTCTGCTCACACTGATACCATGGTACATCACAAAAACATTGCCTTGCTTTGGGATTTATTTGTATCATTTTCCTTGTGGCACTGCCTTTTTCTTTTTTTTTTTTTCTTTTTTTTTTTTTCTTTTTTTTCCTTTTCTTTTCCCCCCTTTTTTCCTCCCCTTTTCCCCCCCTTTTCCCCCTTTTTCCCCCTTTTCCCCATTTTTGCCTCTTTTTCCCTTTTCTTCTTTTTTTCCCCCTTTTTCCACTTTTTTCCCTTTTGTCCTTTTTTTCCTTTTTTCTTTTTTCCCTTTTTTCCCCTTTTTTCCTCCTTTTTCCCCCTTTTTCCTCCTTTTTTTCCCTTTTTACCACTTTTTTCCCTTTTTTCCCATTTTTACCCCTTTTTGCCCCTTCCCCCCCCTTTTCCCCTTTTCTTCATTTTTCCCCTTTTGTCCTTTTTTTTCCTTTTTTCATTTTTTTCCCTTTTTTCTTTTTTCCTTTTTTCATTTTTTTCCTTTTTTCCTTTTTTCTTTCCTTTTTTCTTTTTTCTGTTTTTTTCCCTTTCTTTCCACTTTATTTTCCCTTTATTTTTCCCTTTCCCCCCTTTTTTTTCTCCTTTTTTTTTTTTCCCTTTCCCCCTTTTTTCCCTTTTTTTAAAAAATTTTTCCCCTTTTTTTCTTTTTTCTCTTCTTTTCTTTTTTGAGACATGCAGCCAGACAGTAACCACAGGGCTTGAGAAAACTGCTGGACCCCTGACTTAAACAAACCCCTGGCATCACCGGTGTCTGCGTCTCACCCTTGACTCCTATTAGAGTTGATGAAATAAAATAGGTGCTGCTGGATACAGCTTGTGTGAGCTCCCTCCTGGAACAAACTGCACCTCAAAAGTACTGGACAGTCCAGAACTGCTCAGATGCATCCAGGCTGCAAAAGTCTTTTGCTTGCATCATCATGGTTAAGTAGAAAAAGCAAAGTGCAGCACTCTCCCAGCAGCTCCCAAGATGATTTTAGGCAACTTTCTGCACTTCAGACTTTGATTTCCACCAGGTGTTGCCTATTCTACCTCTGGCTGTGTGGCTACACCCCCAGAGGTGGAACAGACACCACAGAGCTGAGCTTTGCTCACAACAAACTCAGTTTGTCAGAGCAGAGTTTGGGAGCTGCTGTGCAGACTGAGCCTGCTTGAATCTGGTGGTGATGTGGAAATTGATTGATTTATTTGCTCTGTTTCAATAGAAATAAGTAAATCTGATCTGCTCTTGCTGTGCTTCCAGTAATTTTCCCAGTAAGAGGCTCAAAGGTGTGATGGGAGTGGCTTTGAAGGCTGACGCCAGATTTCAGAGTGGCTCCTGCTCATAAAGCTGAAATCCCCCAGCACTCCTGCAGTGCAAAGCTCTCCTGGTTCTCATTGTTTGAAAAATTCAAGTTTATTTCAAATAAATTTTGAGCTGTCAAAAGGCCTGAGACACTTGTTGGAAAATGGCAGCACTTGGTTTGGGTTTGAGCCACAATAATTCATTAATTAATGAATTAATCAAATGACCATGGCTGCTGAAAAATTGTGAGAAAAAATATTTTGCAGGGAATAAACCAGCTTCTCTGGGGCTCTGGGTGTTGATAAGCATATTACAAATATCTCTATTCTTCTGAGCAGTATGATTTAAAAAAATACAGGAAAAAACCCTACTTTTTTAGGGAAAACTTTGAAGCCCATTATCCACAGACTGTCTATGGATGAAATATTCAGTCACAGCTTATTCACATCACATCCTGGCACTACTGTGACATTTTAAACAGAGTTTTGGGCTATGAGACTTGGCTGGTCATCTCTCAAACCTTTGTTTTGTCCAGGACTATCCTCTTTTTCTGAGTATATTCGTTCCTGAATATTGTAGTTTGTAGGAAAAAACTGTGGAAATTAATTTCTAGATTTTGAGTTTAATTTGCAGTGATGTAAAAAGTGAACAAGCAATATATATTGGGATATGTCACAGCTCTAGAAGATAATATTTGCATGGAGGTGTTTCTTGGTTTTAGGAGTGGGTAAATCAGCTGAGATGGAGCAACTATAATTTACAGCCAATCTGAAGCCAGCCTGGGCTCTTGATTGCTTTTAAGTACAGAGGGACATGACTTCTCTTTCCATACAGAATTTTAGTTTTGTTTTTTTTTTTTTTTTTTTTTTTTTTTGTCAAGAGAGGTTAGTAAAGCATTTTTGTATGTCCTTGTTTGAAGAAACTTTGGTCTAATGGTGGTTTTCAGCCAGGTGGATCTGAGAAATGCAAGAGATCTGGAGAAAGACCTTTTGTGTCATGATTACATTAGAGTTTTCAGACCAAAAACCTCAGCTAATAGACATGAACTTTAAAATCATGGTTAAAGTCCTGTTGGATAGCAATGTCTAAAAGACTAAAACTCCCCATAATTAGTTCTGTTAACAGAATAAATATTCTTGTTTATTGTTTGGGGTGGTTTTGTTGGTACCTCACTACTCGTTTAGAATCTTTGACACCCATCAGGGGCACCTCTCTGTCACATTTGAGAACCGTGACTTTGACTACTGGGGAAAAAAACACCCCAAAAAATTATTATTAACCCTGGTGTTGTTCTCCCAACCCTTCCTTTACCCAGCCTTGGTGAGGTCTGTCCCCCTCTGCATTTCTCTGCTGCTTCAGGAACTTTTCACATTTTAGGAAGCTTCTGTAAATTGAGTGTATCTTCCTGAAAGCCTCTCCTGCCTTTTTCCTTCCTCAACCCCAGGTTTTCTCAAAGCACAGTGGAGTTTATTTTTCTTGCTTGCCTCTGGCTGTTACGTGTTCCCTCTGTTGTTTACCTTGCAGGAGGGTTTTTATTTTGCCACCAGCAGTGGTTTTACAGTAAGTAAAAACACAGTACCACAGTGTATACCACAGTATAACACAGTTCCTTGTGTATTTAGCACATATTTCTAATGCTAATGCAGCATAACCTCATGTCTCTCTGTTCATTAATATCACAGACCCCTCCAAAGAGAAAAGTTGGGTTATTTGTTAATAATACCATCAAACAAGATGCCATGAATGGCCATTGCATTGTTTTTATCATATGTAAAAGGAGAAAAACTAGTAAAAATAATGTTTTTGAAAGGAAACATTGTGACTGATAATTGGATATGGACTCTTCAATGTTGTACTGTGCATGTGTAGCCCCAAGGAGTCAGGAAATAGGGAAGGAAAAGCTCCAGGAGGTTGAACACTCTGTCACTGTCGTATTTTCTGAAAAATCCCTTCACCAGGATTTCTTCTCCTGGGAAGCTGGGAAGCCTCAGAGAGAAATGAAAACAATAATTATCTGATTGCTTCTCTTGTGTTTTGCTGCTTTGGCAAGTGGTTGGAGATTGTTTATCCAACATGTGAATTGTTGTTATTTAATGACCAATCACGGTCAGGCTGTGTTGGGACTCTGAAAGGAGTCCCGAGTTTTTTATTAGTATCTTGTTAAGCCTTCTGTCTGTATCCTTCCTCTATTCTGTAGTATAGTTTTAGTATAGTATTCTTTCATATAATATAATATAGATCATAAATAATACTCATTTATGGGGGGAAAGGATGCTCCATGGAGCACAAGGACACATGCATCAAAAACCAGCTACTGTAGTGGGGAACATGGAGAACAAATCCAGGAGGAATGAGGCTTGATCAGGCTGCTGCTTAGTCAGCACTTTGGTTTTTATCACATTATCCTATTATTAAGTGGGAAGGTAGTAGATGGCTAGTGTTTACATTGGCTATAAAGTTTTCATCTTAGTATGAGAGGATTTGTTGCATCTCTAGAATTTCCTCTTTTTAGGTAGAACACATGGGCAATATAAACCTAGTCTAGATAAAAACATTTTTTCTTGATGTGTTGATATTTTCAATAAATAATATTTTGGCCTTCAGACAAAAATTGTACAATAGTTTTCTTCAAGAGGACTCTAAAAAAAATTAAAAATGTATTTGTTTTGTTATCTCCTGCTGCATGCAAATAAGATTTTTCTGCTGCATGGGAAGAATGGGTTTCTTTTGGGAAGTGAAGTGGTGCTACTTTTCCTTTCCTATAGGTTCTGTCCTCATTCAAATTTTACTGGGAAAGGCAAAGAAAATGTGGGCAGAACCTGGAAATGAGTTCCTCAAGGCATGCTAAAACCAAACCAATAAAGCCAGAGCAGTGCTAACAAGTAGGGAGTAAGCTCAAAGGTTTAAACAGTTGTTGGTTGTTTTGTTCTGTTGGTTTTTTTGGTTTTTATTTAATTTTCTTGCCAATGCTTGGAAGGGATGTTGGTTCTTGGTATGAAATACAACCCCGACAAATTTAAGCCTGATAAATTTAATGCCTTTTTTGTCTGATTGCAGCAAGAAGTCTTTGTTGGTGAAGCTGAGATTCACCTTATTTCTGACAATAGAAATGAAAACTAACCAGTGAGAATTTTCTCACACCCAAAATAAGTAAAACAAAAAGTCTTCTCTCCTGGGGATGCAGAGGCAAGCACTGGAAAATTCTGCCCATCTGGGAAACATCTCAGAATATGATGAGCACAAAAATAGGGGAGAAATATTTTGCAGCTGTAGCTATAGCAAGAACAGGAACTGCCATTCCTGAGTTTTGCTGTCTGTTGAGCTACTGTAAAAAAGCAGTGTTTTTATTACTGGCATCAGGAATATCTTCATCTTGAGACTCATATGAAAGAAAACAAACCACATTTTCAGATAACTGCTTCCCATGTCATTGTAAGAATCCTCTGTTGCTGCTCTCAATTACAATTTCATCATTTCAAGGCTTTGTTGAGAATTTTAGAAGCCAGAGTTGGTGTTTTAAGGTGCTTTAGGCCATATGAGCCCATTTCCTTAGAAACACCTCAGAGAAACTGGGAATTCTTGCATGGCTCATTGCTATAATACATTCAGTATCAATTCCTCCTGCTGAAGAGCACAGTAAAAATGATACAGCATATTAAATGTACATCAAGTTAAATAATGTTTCTGCTGTTTTGATGTAGGAAAAATATGATCACAGGAAAATGCCTAGGAAGGCAAAACCTAGACTGCTGAGGGCTGAATCCCTTAAGCACCGAGGCAGAAGGAATGAGTAATTTTGTCAATAAAAACCCAGGATGTGAATAGCTGGAGTCTGGCTTGAGAATAAGGCTGTTTCCCAGTGATTTATGAAGTGCCTACACATTTGTCATGGCAGTCCTTCCTCCCAGCCCCAAATGTTGGTTACCATTACACCCCACAGGACCACGTGTCATTGCCAGCCTGTGCTTGGCCAGGCTGGAGTTGTCAGCACGGGTGCTGGGATGAAATGTGCAGAAAGAAAAGTTCTGCAAGGTGGTGGCAGAACTCTCTGCCCTTCTGCTCACTGTAGAAAATGGGTTTTTTCAATTTTTTTTTTTCAAATTTTCCATCATGAGCTGCTTGCAGACTGCACTGTCCTGTGGGGCAGCTGGAAGAGGAGAGACTGACAATCCTTCCAGGGCTGTCAGCCTTTCCACCTGGGGCTGCAGGGGCATCAGTCAATGATTTATAAACCCCTCTTTTGCTCTGGGCTGCTCTGTTCAAGGCTCTGTTTGCTGTCTGGGCAGTTTCTCCCTCAGCTGTGCTGCTGCAGGGTTTCTGTGCCGGAGACAGGCAGTTAAACCTCCAGGAGTGTTGGGGCAAATTTGCTGAGTAAGCCACCAGTCAAGAGAACTGAAAAACCCACAGTGCACAAAGATAATGTTTCTCTAACTTGGGATCTGCAGCAGGGATGGCAAGCCCAGGGATCAGGAGTTTGTGTTCACATGGCATTCCAGCTGTCCAGACAGTGTGTTAGCTGAATAAACCAGACAGCAAAGGCAATCCTGGAGAGCTCTATTTGGACCTGAGCTCTTTATCATGGCTTCAGGGACACAAAGTTGTCCCAGAAAGATAGTTCTTTTATCTTCTCTTGCTAGGATATATTATAATATATAATGACTTATCCTAAATAATATATAATTATTTCTGTATTACAATATTATAATTATGTAAGACTACATAATTATAATTATAATTTATAATATTATAAATATATAATAAATTATAGTGATATTTATTTATATTAGGTATATTATTTATATTTCTATTTTTAAAATAATAAACATATAATTAATTATACTAAATAATGTATATTTATATACTATAATATTATAATTATACAATCTTGTATCACCACATATAATTATAATATTATAATTATAATTTATAATATTATATTGTAGAAGTTTATTTTATTATATCTTAGAAATATATAATAAATTATAATAATTTTATTTATTCATGTTTATATGAAATATACTGTTTATATTTATGTTTATTTAAAATAAGACATATATTAAAAATTATACTAAATAACTATATTCTACTCTTTAGTGAGGTCTTGATTCCCCCAGTTAAATTGTTCCTGGCTCTCAATCATTTTGATGAAAGCCAGTTTGGATATATTCCTGATATATTCCTACTTTTCTCTGCTGTTTGTGTTGTTCATACAGACCTGTATTTATCCTGTGAAAACAAACTCAGGCCAGCATTATTTGCTAGTTTTGCCATATTATTTATATCCTGTATGGGACCTCCACCATTTCCTTGTGATTCCTGAATCTGCTTTGCTAACAGAACCCCCCAGCTATAGATGCGAGCAAAACTGCCCTTCTAATGTAAAAATAATCATCCTTGTAAGAAGTTTTCCAGTGGGAAAAGCCTCCTTGCCAGTGTAAATACCTTCACAAAGTCATTTCTGCTGCTCTTGCCACCATGGTGTAATTTGCAAGTCTTGAGCTGGTCTGTAGGAGGTTTAGTTTTCTGCTCTGGGAGAATTCAGGGCTCTAAGAGAGGATTCTGTCTCCTTCCCTCAAGCAGTTTTTACTACTTTGTCTCCTATTTTTCTTGCTTTCCTGATGCCTACACATCTTACCCATGTTTGAGGGTCTCTTATGGGCTGTCTGCATGTTGCATTAGATAGGACTTTATAGAAACACTGTTCAAGCTTTTTGTTCTGCCAGGGGAGAAAAAAGAGTGAACAAAAACCTGTAAAGAAAGTGTGACATAGTCACAAGAAATACTCTTCAAAAATGTCACTATTAATCTACTAGTCCTGACAAAATTATTTTTCTTAAAACCCCTATTTCTTATAGTTACCTCTACTTTAAAGTAGTGAGCAGTCTTTTCTCTATCCCTTTCAAATTAAATAAACTCCTTTGCTTTCTGTCTTTCTTTGCCTTCATGCACAGTCCTGTTCTACTGATCATCTGCTAACAGAGAGTTTTCTTTTCAGAGGATTGCCAAAATCCTATGAAATGTGTGAACAGCAGGAGAAAGACATCTAGAGGCAGTGTGAGAAAGCCAAGACACTTTTAGAAAGGTCAGCAAAAATTTCATCTCGTTTGCTGATAGAAGTAGATTTTTGTGTCAAATCCAGGCTTTGCTTGGTGTTTCTCTGTGCCTTTGGTGAGTGTCCTGAATTTGAGTATCAGTTACTCTAAGGATTTGCAATCCTTCTGTAAGATGAAGGATTTTGTAGGTGAGACACAGAGGCAGAGACTGCAGACAACAAATCAGTTACAAAAACAAGAAAAGAACTGAGGAGCCTGTCTCCTGCATTTACCTGGGGTTTTATTTGTTTGGGGCTCTGTCCTGTATAGCAAAACCTGATACTTCAGTCCTTGAGCCTCAGGAACCTCCTGATTCTCCCAATTATATATAAAAATGCTAATCCAAAACAAATGACAAAACACAGTTCATCACACACTCCTCTTTTGGGGTTTTTTGGGATTTTCCTTTGAATTTTTTCCCTTCCAGTTCTTGGATACCCCAGTTCTGTTTCTAGTAAAGCAAATCATTCAGGTTTTGGTGGAGCAACAAATGTGCTCACAGAGAAATGCCGCAAAATTATTTTTAAAAGTGCTCAGCCATAGCTATGATGAATTTTCTTCCTTCATTTCATCCAGGAGATTCTCCCTGCATGCCATGGCTTATGGAGGCAGGAAGTTTGCTGCTGTCCATGAAGTTCTCTGCACGGCCCCCATCTGTCTTCTGCTGTGATGGCTCTTTGGGCTTTCTCCTCCTTTTTTGCCTCCCAGGAAAAAAATTAATTTAGCAGATTCCTTGATTACTCGGATTCAGCATCTCCAATTTTAAAATTAATTAAATTTCAAAGTGAACCACAATATCTCATTTTTAGAGCTCAGGAGAAGCTCACCATAAATTCTGGGCACTGCTAGTAGCTCCTGGGGGGAATTGCTGAGATGCAGACTCAAAAATTGTTATTGCAATTTACTGGGATGGGGAGAGCAGCTATTCCCTGCTGAAATCCCTGACAATTATGGGGTCAAGCCCTGGGGTCAGTGAATTCCATGAGTCCCACATTCATGACAAGAGAGTGATTTCACTGGTCCTAACCAGGCCAAGCATTTTGAAGCTTTCTAACATCACACTGAGCTTGTTTATATGTTTTTCAAGTTTTGTTCTATTTAAAAACATGTAAACATGAATGAAGTTTGGTGAAATCCATGTGGAAACACAATCCCCTTTCTCAGTGCATATTTAACTAGCTGAAGAAGACTAGTTTGATGCTGAATTATTCATGTATTTAATATTTTAGAAAACAACTGCATGTATTTTTTAAAATGTGCTATTCCAGCCTATTCCTACATAGAGCTCTTTCACCTAATTCTGTTGAAAATGTGAGATAGCTGCAATTTTCTCTAAATGAAGATGGATGTGGAAACCCATTCACCTTGACAATGCCAGGCAGGAATTTACCTCGAGGAATTTAGCACCTCTTGGAAAAGCAAACGAAATCCCCGTGCCAAGGTGGTGACAACGAGTTGCCATTTAAACAGAAATATTGGACAAGTCAAAGCTGGTGCTTAACACTCCCCAGAAAATGACCTTTGCTGAGGTTGCTGCCCTTTGGCTGAGAACAGTTAAATACAAAGCAGAGTGAGATGTACTTTTGGTGAAGATGCAGTGCTTGCACAGATCCAACATCTGCACAGAAGTGGCACAGCTGCAGAGCCCTGACTTCAGCAGCAGCTCTGTTTCCTAAAGCTTGCAGGGCTCAGTGATGTTCCTCCTGCCAGAAAATGTTATTTTGTGGTTGGTAATTTGGCTCCTGGTGGTGTACAGCACTCTGTCCAGGTGCTGCTAAATATATGGCCCTTCATTTTCTTCTGGCAGGTTAGAAGAGAAAGGAATATTTATAAGGTGTGTTTTTCCCCTTCCAGTTAAAATGTGCCACCCTTGAATAAAAAGATGAATAGTTTGGGGTTTTTTTTACTACGATGCTTACTTTAGATTAATGTTGATTTTCCATCAGGCCTTGAACAGCTTGGTGAAAGCTTTCCTAAAAATAGGAATTATCTGGAGATTGCTTGCATCAGAGGGCTAATGGGTGGTTGAAAGCTTGACATAAGAAATAAACTGGAAATTTGATGTTCTTGTCTCAGCCCCAGTGATTTTTGGCAAAACCTCCCATTGCTTAGTAGCTGGATGGTTTGCATCTGTTTTACTCCTGTCCTGTTGGAATAACTTGACAAAGCTGCTTATTTCTCCCTGCAGAGGAAATTACCCTCACTGACACAACTTTAATTTTTTATACTGATTGAGCATGATATCTCTCTTTCCACAGAGCTGCCAGCCCATGACTGCTGAGAAGAAATGAATTTATTCTGCTGGAACTTCTCAGTGAATTCAGATGTTTGCAGGTAAGTGGACACCAAATCACTGCAGGATGACAATGCTAAAAGACAGAAATGCATTTTTTCAGGCACTGGTTTTCAAAGCTTTTCAAGGTACGGTTTCTTTCTCATTGATCTCTGAAGGCCTAAATAGTGGTTACAATTTCCAGATTATTTGTCATCTCTAACAGTTCAGAACCCTTTTTGAATCCCATTGTGATCTGTAGTTTGAGAAAAATAATACTTTATAAAACAATCTCCTGGTGAGCAGCTTCCACCAAAGATTACTGTGATTAAGGAATAACTCCTTGACAATAGTTTATTAGTTTTTGAATTTCTCAAATCTTTTCCTCAGAGCAACCTAGAGAGCTGAGCATCACAATGACTGTAATACATAATTTAAGCTATTATTCTCTAGACTGAATGGTGATGTAGAATTCAGTAAGTCAGAAGAGATTTAATTTTTTAGTTTATTGCTGCCTGCACGAAAGCTTTCCTTGCTGCAAAGAGAAGACAATTAGATTCCTGAGGGGCACAGTAATTTGCAATTGTATTCATTTGTAAAACAGAAACAAATGTCAAGCCTTGTAGAGCAAAAAGGGCATGGGGCCCTCATAATGGGGAAAAAAAAAAAAATAAACCTTGTAACTTGCTAATAACTTCATTTGTGTGCTTAAACAAGGCAAAAAGGATGATTCTGCATGCAGTGGCCCTGTAAGAAATTGATGAACTTGAACTACACTGATAGAGAAGGCTTTATACACCTCTTGTCAAGATTTTAGAATGATGTACTGGTGACAGAAACGTGAAGTACTAACACTAATGATGCCAAAGGAACATCCTATTGAACATTCCACTGCGCAGCACAAGGCGGGTGACACATAATTCACTGAGGACTGCGTTGATAGTAGCAGATAAAATAATGTATTTGAGTTCAGGTTGTGCTGAGATTTATTTTCCCAAGATGGGAGTTTTGATATCTGTTATCTCTCCATTTGATATCTGTTATCTCTCCATTCTGCCAAACAAAAATCCTGGATGCTTGCTTTTTACAAAGGGCTGCCTGGGTTCTGTAATAGAATATATTAAACTTCATTTCTGCTGTGCAATTTTATGGCATTTTCTATTTCCTTAACGAAACCTGTTAAGGAAAGAACATTAATAAAGAAATTGATGTTTAACTGTATGATCTGTGTTGGAACCTGCAAGGAAATGTTAGAAAGGAGAGAGGAACATATTATTGGAGAAAAGAGAACTTTCCAGCCCTTTGTGTGTGAGTTACTTAGTCCTGAGGTATTGAAGGCAACTTTTAAGAAGTGAATGCCTTGTCTTGCACTTCTTGGCCTGGATTTGCAGAGACTTTAAATATATGATAGGTTAAGAAATACTAAGAAAATTGACCTTGACACAAATTTTAAGCGAAGCCTCTAATTCAGGGCAACTTTTTGAGGGGTTTTTGAAAAATCTGAGCCAACTTCATGAAAATGCCTGATCACACACAGCAAAGTGGGAGCAGTGGAAGGGACATGTGGATGCCCCTATCTGGTCATCCAAAAATTAAGACACAATATATGTTTGAAAAAGAGCAAAAAAGTTACCTGAGTCTAGGCAGACTGACTGTAAAAGCCTTTTTTTGGCCACAAATTTTTAAGCTCTCTCTCCCAGAATACAGATCTGTATCCTAATATCTTATTCTCAAGCAGAAGCCATTTGGGTTATTCAAAAGGAGAAAACTGGTATCACACTAAATGATTGGAAAAGTTTAACGCTGAAACAATTTGTTTCAATGGCAGAATTCCCCTGGATTTTTGAGTGAACAGAAATGTGTCTCATACACTAACTCAGCCTTTGTCTGGTGCTGCTGCTTCTCTATTCTGCCATTTTAGCCAACAATTTGTTCCAGCATAAAATGACCATAGAGAAGCTTTTTTGCAGCAGATTTAGAGGCTGACTGAGGCTTGGGTTTTTAGCTCTGTGATTCCATTGCTTTAGCCATGCCATTCCAGGACACAGCTGTCACCATCACATATTCTGAAAAACCCCTTTGCCCAGGATTTCTCTCCTGGGAAGCTGAGAAGCCTCAGAGAAAAAGGAAAACAATCATTATCTTATTGCTTCTCCTGTGTTTTGCTGCTTAGGAATGTGTTTGGACGTTGTTTACCCACAGGTGATTGTTTCATTGGTTTCATGTGAATTGTTTTGACTCAATGGCCAATCAGTGTCAAGCTGTGTTGGGACTCTTGAAGGAGTCACGAGTTTTCATTATTATCTTTTTAGCCTTCTGTAAGTGTTCTTTTAGTATTCTTTAGTTAAGTATAGTATTATTTTATATATTATAGTACAATAAAATAATAAATTAGCCTTCTAAGAGCACAGCCACCTACCCAGCGTTGGGTCGTACTCCCAGATGAACCGCTTGGTCAGGAACCGCACCACGAGAGCTGCAGGGACACAGAGATTTCGGGTCAGAAGGGCAAGACATCAACTCAACAGATTGTTTTATAGCTTTCCCAGCAAAGTTTTCCATGTGAGTGGACAGGTAGCAGGTCCCCTGAGATGTCAGCAGGAGTCAGGGTTGCTTATTGGGGCACTTGAAAACTTTTTGCTGTTTGTGGCCCATTTCACGCTTTTGGATAGCAGCAACAGAACAGCTCGAAACAAACAAACCAAAAACTTTTTGCAACATTAAAGCCACTGCTTTGGATGCTTTAGGTATCCTGTAACCAGTGGGGAAAGTGTTGGTGGTTTTAGAAGCAGCTTTGACATATCAAAATGAGGGGTTGATCAAAATAACTTTATTCTTGAAAACTTGCCTTTGGATGGTAAACCTTGTAAGGCAGAAATAATTGGCTAAATAGCTTCCTTCTCTATTTTGGCATGCCTTCCTTGTAACAGTTTAGTTCCCACATTTTGCTACTTGAAGAAAACATTAAATATTTCAAACCAATGGTCAGCACATCCTATTAATCAATTTGCAGAAATAGAAAAACAAGTTTAAATTTTGGAGCACCAGACAGGTAGTTCTTAATGGATAGGATCTTGCTTCTTATAGGATAAGATCTTGCTACTTATATTCTTGTATTTAAGTTTTTCTATCCCTCTAAACCCTTTAAAAATAACTTATATAGACTTCGGTTACTCTTGAATTTAGAACCAAGCAGTGCTTTAAATTTCTAGTGATGCAAATGAATCATGTACCCCTGCAAACCATCCACAATCCTTTCTGCAAATGAAGCAGAGATATCACTGCACAAGCTAAGAGTGCAGTAATTACAGCTGCAGGAAAACTTTTCCTTGTCATCAAAACCATATGATTGTTCCATCTTTTGGTTGCAGATGGACAGTAAAACCCAGTTGTGATCCTTTTCAAAACTGAAACCAGGAGAATGCCTTCCATCCCGGACTTCTATGCCCAACAGTAGGATAAGGCAAGAGTCTGCAGAATAAATCTGATGAATTAAGATTTGCTTAATCAGACAATCAGAGTATTAGCTTTAAGAAGATTAATATACCTCCTCATACTTGGAGGGGTAATAGGAAGCTGATCCTTAGGAAATGAGATCACCACACAAGAAGCAATTTAAAGTTGGTTTTATTTTAAGTTTCTATTTTCCTTAGGAAATCTTATTTTGATTTTTTTTGCTCAGGCTTTCCTGAAATGCTGTCCTTGATCCTCAGAGTAGATGTGGCAATTCTTAGTCAAAGTAACTTTTCAAGTCATGGTTCTCAACCTGAATTCCATAAGAAAACAAAAACAAGATGACCTCTTTGCAGCTGATTTCCCATCCATGGTAATGTTGCACCAGGAATTTTTTTTTTAATGTACTTATTATCATAGCTGGAATAGTTCAAGCACCTTGTTGTTTTGAAAGTTTGGTCATGATTCTTCTCTAATTGCTAGTAATAGATTCTCTCTTACTAGCTTCTTTGTCAAGGACAGATTTTAAAAAATTAAACAGATTTTAAATTACTTAAAACAGATTTAAAAAAATCAAACAGATTTTAAAATTTATTTTAAAAAATTAAAGATTTTAAA
Organism: Ammospiza nelsoni; assembly: GCF_027579445.1. Lineage (NCBI taxonomy): Eukaryota > Metazoa > Chordata > Aves > Passeriformes > Passerellidae > Ammospiza > Ammospiza nelsoni. The sequence goes on from NC_080637.1 coordinate 70,967,877, forward strand.
GATGTTTTCACAGCCATACTCTGAAGGAGAAGCAGTGATGAGCTACCTGTGTGGCAGAGCCTGAGCCTGTGCCTGGACCTGGAGAAGCTAATGAAGAAAGAGTAAAGGTAGAAGAACCTGTCCAACTGTTTTTATACTTAAACATGGTCCCCCTATTTATTATAACCTTGTATTTGTAAACGGAAATTGCTGCAGAGGAGAATAGAAATGATGGAGGGGATTGGAAGTTTGTCAAGCATGACTAAGATCACAGAGAGAGCTCTGAAGGGAAAGAAGAAAAAGAGCTGGTTTTGGAGGTGCCCAAATATAAGAGATTAAAAGGTGACAAGCCATAAGAAGCAGAACTGGGCTGGAGGTGCTCAGATGAGCCTAGGAGGAGAAATGCAGGTTGCATAACAACCCCAGAGTACACAACCCACAGTGATTACAAAGGATGAAATGGTGCAAGTGTGCAGCGCTGCAGAGGTGAAGAATCAGAGATCACAGGTGTAAGCTCTGCTGAGGAGGGGGAAGCTAGGCTGTATTTATCTCCAGCACATGCAGATACATAAATAATGACATGTTTAGGAGGGTGCAGAACTAAAGAAAGAGGGGTGGGAGGTGGCTGCCATGCACGGTCAGATGGCAATCAGCGTCTCTGCTGGCAGACCTCAGAGGGGAGCACAGAAAGCACAGTGAGATGCTTGCTGGGCACTGCTGCCAATGAAATATTTTTATAAGTATTTTCCTTTTCTCTAGGCCCAGTGAAGGGAAGAAAACACCCCATTATCACAACCCCAGCTCCAGAACCATGTGCCCTGTGTCTGTTTTGGGGCACCTTGGGGCTGTGCAGGGCTGCTGCTCCTCCAAGCTGGCTCTGCTCAGCCTCCCTGCTTCTGACCCAGTCAAATTCCTTCAGAATTCTGCTGCTCTCTGTCATGGCAGTGGTCACAGCACATCCTATAAAGCTTTTCCCTTCCACACATTTTTATGAGGCTGAAGATTAGCAGCTAGCTGCATTTCACAGATGGGGAGCGTGAGAGGCTCTTGATCCAGAGCCTGCTCTGTTTATAAGTATTTCAGACCATGTTGGATGGGAAATATCTTCACTTTTGCCTCATTAGGGGTGCTCAGCAGATGGGCCTCTGCCATCCAGTGGGGTATTAAAGCAATGTATGGGGCTTTGCTGCCTGATTTGGCTGAAAATAGACAGTGAGGGAAGAGCTGGGAAAGGCATCCAAGTGCTTGGGCTGTGAGTTGGAGTCCAACTTGCTTGCTGGTGCCTCCTGCCCCAGCAATGATCCCCTGGAGCAGGGGTATTGCTGGAGCCAGGCTGTTTGTGTTGAGCTCACTCACTGCCAGATTACATCACTTTGCTGTAAAATAGCTCTGCCAGCAGAAGAATCAGGAGTGAGGACATCAGCAATTCACTAGGCTTGGAGCTGGAGCCATCAGATTGCTGCTGCTGGCTTAAATGATGCTTTGGGCAAAATAATAAAATCCTCCCCATGTCTTTAGTAATGTTGCATAAAAGATGAGTTGAGATGGGCATTACTTCCCCCTCACCTGAGCAAAGGTGTGTGTACTGTCTGACCAGTCGGTTTTACTCTAATGCTAATAATGAGCCAAAAATAACCCAACAGACTAAAGAAAACCAATCCAAATGCTGGGTTTTGATTCAAAATAACACTGAGGCTTTCTGACACACATTATTTTCTGATTAAATTAAGTGACTAATTCCAATATTCATATTAGAATGGCCATTTCCACTGCTCATCCTCAAACTCGTTTTGAAGCAGCCCAGGCTCAGATTGATGCAGTAGTTAACAGGAGTGAATTTCATGGCTCTCCACCACTCCAGGCTCTTCCCTGAACACTTAGAGCTTGTGAAACACAAGAACTTGCAGGCTGGGAAGGAAAAAATCTCCCACAAGCTGCCTTGTGGGTTCCTGCTGTGCTGTTTGGAGTCATGGCCATCACCAAGGGGAGCTGATGTAACGTCCCAGCAGAGGAAGAACAGACTCATGTCTCCTCCTGCCTTCCCTGACACCCTCACTTCCAACTCAGCTGTTTTATACAGGGCATAAATTAGGGTAGGACTTGGCACAGGACTTTCATTCACTCATGTTTAAAACTTCTGCCTTAGAAGTTATTCTTGGAGAAGAATCATGACAATCTGTCAAATGCATTTGCAGTGCAGCTCCACTGAAGACAATGAAGTTATACCAGGATTTAACATGGCATATAAACCAAGGTTATCAACCACATAATTAATCAATTTCTTTCAAACTTGTGTGGCTGAGTCCCTTGCTCAGCTTTAAAAATCCCATTCCATATATTTTGGGACTTTTTTTGTGTGTGTGTGATATTTTGCATCTTGCTTTACATCTTTGTTTGGATTTAGTAACATATAAATGCTCTAGCTAAATTTACAATTTGTCTGAACACTTATCTCTGTGGATTTGGAATCATTCCAGCTAATACAAGCTGAGTTTTCTGGGGAAGAAAGGAGGCAGGGTTTTATTTGAAAAACAACCCTCTTCCCAAAAAGTTACAGAGTTCAAAGTTATTCTAAGAAAAATAACAGTTTTCCACAGTGAAATAACTGTATGATGACTCTTTTATGCCATGAGAATTTTCAGCTATAAAAATGGTCTGAAAGTAGTCCCATTATTTAACTTATCAACAAGTCCATTCCTGGTGCCATGATGATGTGTCATCAGTAAACCACACTTGGCAGGAGGCACCAGAGTGGTTAAAACCAAAGGTTAGAGTGATCAAAAGGCACTTTCAGAAATTAAGTATTTCACTGTTTCTTAAAATATATATTTTGTTTTAGAGCGTTCATCCCCCATTCACCTTCTCAGAGGCCCTTTAGGTATTGGAATTTCAGTCCCCCTGGAAGATGGGGTGAGTTCCTGCAGGATGGCAGTGCTCTGGATTCTGGTAGATGATGTTCTGCCTCCTTATCAGTTTTCTGTCCACCTTCAGGAAATAATGGTTTGTTTCAAAGGCGAAACCATGAGGATTTAATTTGCTTCTGGAAGCGCAGGTCGTCTGGGGGTGTCTGTGTGTGGGGGAAAGTGTGAACTTATAATGCAGAGTCCTTTTCTGATGCATCAGGGATGGATGTCAGCATGCACTCATTGCCTTGCTCTGCATCCGTGGGCCTGAGTTTGAGTCAGCTCTGATGGGATCTCTGTGATGTAGGGATGTGAGGGCTGTGTTGGTGAGACACCAACAGCAGCACCTCTCTGCCTCCTCCCCTGGTTTGCTCACCATGGCCACCTCTGATGTTGGGACCTGCTGCAGTAAACTGGAATTTTCCTACAGTAAATGTAATGGAGCAAAGCAAGATCAGTGAGAAAAATAATGGAGAATTCAATGAAGCATAAAAATATTTTGTTCTACACTGCCTTGCTGTTTAAAACTCTGCATGTTTTAGGCATTTTTAAGTCACTGTCTCAAGCAGTGAACTGTTCAGAAAAATTCCTGTTTATGATAATTTTTTCTTTAACAGCACAGGGAGGTCCTCCAGTGACTGCCAATGTAAGTTCAAAAGTATGTATACTTTAATATCTAAAGATCAATTAAACATAAATACCAAATGTATATATTCTTTTATATACCACATAGCAATTTATGTGCAACAGTGTGTGTGTATATGCAGGTGTATATATACAGTGCTATAGCAAATACAGCCAGGATTGAACAGCTGTGGGATGAAATGTGCTGCCTTTGCCTTTCAGGAGGTTTCACTGTGTAATGCAAGCCTTTTTTCTTCAGTGGTGATGGAAAAGACTTCAGTTCTGTGGATTCAAGCAGCAGGAGTGGCTCAAATGTCTTTTTGTTCTGGTGGAATATAAAAGGACCGGAATACCTGTCTCAAATATCTCAATTCCCACTTGATCATGGTTGAAACCACCATTCCACATTCAAGTATTTCAAAGCCACTAATAAGCTTTCAAATGTACAATATTAAGTGCTGCAGATTGGATTTATCTTTACAGTGAATAATATTTTACATGCAGAATGTGATGCAGCAGAACTCCAAAGGCTGTTTCAGATAATAATTCAGCAGGTTGTCCAATTAGATGTCAATAATTGACCTTCTTTTCACAAGTTGTTTGGAGAGAGCATCCTACTGTGGAAGAGACAAAGAGCACACTCCTGCTCAGCTCTGATTTTTGCAGTCTCCATCAGGTCATTCATGTTCCAGCCTGAGTAAATGTCAGTGTATTTCATGCTACTGTCACTTTTCAATTTCTGCTACAAGGTTTTGGGGAACATTTCTTCTGTTAGTGGCAATTTCCATCCATCTCAGACGTAATTGCATTTTGCTGCTGTGGGAAATATGCAGTTTTAGGAACTGAGTGGAAAGAACCTGGGGAAAAATAACCTGTTTCAGGAAGTTCGTCTGAAATTCTGGAAGTCCATGGCACAGTGTATTTACATATTGATCTCAGCGGTCTTTATAGGAGACTGAGCATCTTTGTATGCTCCTCTGGATAGTTCCTGACTTTTTTATTGATTAGTAGTCATCCATCCCATCCTCACTGAAAAGGAGGATTTTTGTTGTAGTGTTCTCCCCACTGCTTTCAGTGCTCAAGGTATTTTTTTACAAAGGTTGCTGCATATGGAACTCAAGCAGGAGGCTTAATTTACATTACATTACTCCATTCCATAACATATAATTTCAGATTAAGGTTGTTTATTTCACATGAGTGTTTATTGCACTCATGTGAAAGATAAGTTATCAGACTGGTGTGTTGAATGGTTTTGATCATTTTAGGGTAATATCCACACTTGTATAATTTCCCTCTCCTGACTTCATTGTGTAACTTCTTCTGTCACCCCATTTGTGAAATCTAAAATTTCTGGTGTGCTATTACTAACCCATATGTGTTGGAACTCTGGTTACTGAGAATTCCAGACTTTCTGTGCTGAAAAGCACTGACCCCCAAGAGAGCACTGCATTTGACCTGAAGGTGTGGAGAAAACTTCCAAAACTGAATGATAAAACTAAGGTTATAAGTCTGTAGTTTGAATAGAAGTGAGTAATATCATATAGTAGAAAACTTAAAGTTTTAAAATATAGTAATATATATATAAAACAAGATAAAAATTTTAAAACAGAAGCTAATGCTTCTTCTCTACCTTCTTCATAAATTTAAGTAGTATTATGTAATTACATAAAAATTCACATTATGAATCACATGTAGTTAGTTATTAAGTTAAACGTAAAAATAATTGAAGTTTAATTTCTTAATTAGACAATTTCTCCTTAAAAACACTTATAAAGAGAAAAATACAACTCCATTTTTTAATTTGTTAAAGCACTGTAAAACTCGCACTTAAAAAAAACTATAATAGAGAGTGGCCATAAACACATGGCTGGTGCTGAGGTGGGGGTTTTTGTTTTGTGGTGATTTTTTTGTATTGGTGGTGATATTGCTTTTTTGGATGTTTTTTTGTTCATTTGGTTTACTTTGGTTTTTGTTTGTTTTCTTTTGGGGTTTCTGGGATTTTTGGGTTTTTTTGGTTCTTTTGCTTTGGTTATTTTTTTTGTTTTGGGGGTTGTTTTTTTTCTGGGAGAGTGGGTTTTTTGTTGGTTCTTTTGGGATTTTTTTGGTGTTTTTGTGCTTTTTTTTTGTTTTTATGTTTTGTTTTGGGGTTTTTTGGGGGGTTTTTCAGGTTTTTATTTAGGTTTTTTTTTTGGGTTTTTGTTTTTTTGTTTTTTGTTTTTTTTTTGGTAGAGGAATGGGTTTTTTGTTGTTTTTCTGGGTTTTTTTCTGGGTCTCTTCCAGCTTTTGGTCTGATCTCTGCTCTCTTCCCTCTCCCATGCTCAGAAGCCAAGAGATGAGTAGGAAGAACAGGAATAAAGGGGAGAGAGGTGAATTTATTCCCTTCTTAGTGCACACATCTGGGGAGGGCTGCAGGGGCCAGGAGAGGGGGCACAGTCTCATGCACGAAGGACATGAAGAAATTTTTCCAACGAAGTTTAAAAAGAGTTTTTTGTGAGACCTTGGCCAGGGAAGGGACTGGTGAGCAGGGTCCAGCTGCTCTGTGAGAGCATCCTGGCTGCCAGCAGCAACCTGGCCACAAATCCCAGCCCTGCCCAGGGGGAACCTGCTCCTCAGGAACTCCAGGAACCAACCTGCCTCCTCCTGGGGTTAGGGCTTGATAGTTCTGAGGGCTGGAGTTCCAACATCTTCCCTTCTGCTGCTCTTTGTCATGACCAGAACATACCGTGTCAAACAAAAAGACATTTGTATGTTCTGGTAATGACAAAGTCACTCTGGAAAGGCACAGCTTACTATTTGCAGCTTAGAGTAAGTCAAAATGCTTAAAAAATTACAGTTTTATCAGGCTCTGGTGAGTCAGTTTGAATGGGAGGGCAGTTGGCACGCTGAGTGAGTAAAGCCGCTGGCATTAATGCTGGATCACTGCCTGTACTTGTAATCTTCACAACACAAAAAGTGCTCTTGTCAGAGTGCCTTGCTCTGCCAGTGTTTCACTGAGTGTGGAGCAGCACAAATGGTGACTAGAAATGTCATAAAGAGATGCAGGGCTCTGTATTTCATGTTGGTGGACAGCACTGGGGTTTCTGTGTGGTCAGAGTGTGAACAGAGTAGCTGTCACTCTCTTCTCCTCAGCCTGACTATAATAATTTTCTTGTCTTATTTTCACTTATATCAGTATACTATATCAAATGAGACTGCAGCTTGCATCAAACTAAAAACAAGCTGTTCCCTGGCTTTTTCTGTGGTAAACTTATTTTTTCTTTGCATGCACACCTTGGCTTTCTGGATTTGGTTCCATGGGGATCACAGACAACCTGGAAAAGCTTTGCATTGTGATTGCAACCCAGCTAGAGCAGGATATTCAGGAAGATTTTGAAAGATCATTTGTCCTGTGCCATTTCCATCTTTCTTTGACAGTGGGGCTTAGGTGAACACCAAAGTTTGTACCAGCCCTATTGATTGATGACTGATGGTTGAATCAGTTGATGGATGCAGGCCTAGAATGTCCCAGGAAGATGAGGAATTGAGGCAACAAAATACATTGAAAACTGACCCATGGATTTTTAATGATCCTCCCTTTTTTTTTTTTTTATGAGTCTGATGACATAAGCTTTGATAAATGTTGCATCTTTTTAACACAGTGCACAACAGAATATTTAGGGGGACCCATCTTTTTCAAAATCAGATATTATTCTCATATTTTAGCTATGCCCTTTTTTTTTACCCTCCCTCATTTTCTCTGTATTGTAAAGACACCTGTTCGTGTTATTTGCTAGCCACCTGGAATCTTGAACTTTTGTTTGTACCAGGAATTTAGTTTTTTTTAAAGAACAAACAGCTTTGCCTTTACACCTGGAGAATTAAGATACACAGCAGGAGGAGCAGAGAAGCTCTTTAAGAGGTATTTCTACAGTAGGGTTTGCAATGCTGCAGGATGATAAAAGAGAATGATAGAAACACTGTGATCAACAGCTGAAGAGAAATGGAAGGCAAACACTGTGGACCACATCTTTATCACAGTAAAAATAAATGTGAAGTGTAGAAATGGTTAGCTGGAGACAAGAGCTCAGACTGAGCAAAGGTTTCCTAACATACTGATGATGATGATTGTTCCTGGAGGCAGAAAAGTGACCCCAGGGGAGATGGAATTGGTAGGTACCTAATGCTTTTCTGCATTTATCCATGCTGAATAATGAGTTGTACCCCAAAAGTCTGAGGTACTATCTCAGAGTATCTCCCCAGCATCACTTTTCTTTGGTGGAGCAGCTTGGAGGAACGGGTGTGGGTGGAGAGCAGCTCTTCATGAAGGACCAGTGAGCAAAGCCTGTTTGTGTCTGAGCCTGCCTGGTGACCTGCCAGGGCCCACATCCCTGCTCATCCCATACAACCTCTGTCAGGGGGAGGATAATTAATCCCAGATCCTGGAAGCAGTGATTTCCTACAAGGCCATGTCATAATGGACAAAGATAAATACTGCTGAGTGCTCCAGCCAGGGCACTACAGAGGGCTGTGCTTGGTTCCCAGTGCTGGTGACAGCACAAAATGAATTTAAACTAATTCATTGTTTTGATAAACAACTATCATCTCCTATCTCTGGCTGCAACTATGGTTTTATGAGCACCCATTTGGTGCCTGTAATAATGTAGGGGTTATTCTTAGCCTTCTGCTTGGAATCTGGACACACAATCCTGGGAACTGTTCAGAGTAAACTTTAAAATTATGTGTGTGTGTGACAGGGGGAGAAGCATGATCTAAATTTAAATGGTAAATTTCTGCTTTCATTCTCAATGCTTAAGGGCATTCAGCTAATAAACATTGCATGGCTTCAAATAAAATAAGAGCCACAGTAGTAGATAATGGGTGCTGTAAAACCTCTGAGTTATCTCAAGTCTGAAACTTGGAGGATTAACATAACTTAGTTTATGATGTTCATCACAGCTGCCAGGAGACCTGGCCCTGCCTCCCCAGAGAGCAAGAGCTAAAGGGAGTGCTCAGCTGAGTAATTAACTGTACTTAGTTAAAAGCCTGCATTAAGAGGGAGCTTTTCTACATTTATCCATGCTGAATAATGAGTTATACCCCTAAAGTCTGAGGTGCTATCTGTGTGAGATTCTCTTGTCCATGGAAATTACACAGATAAGAACTATAACAAGTCATATATTCAGGGCTCTTTCAGTCATTATCTCATGCAGTGGTTTATCCACTTTGAAGTGACCTTAGTGATGGATTTTCTTCATTCCTTTTACATGAGGCTGAAAACATCAAGTTCCTGTTTGCTCCAGGGGGACTTTAAAGATCCCAGGGCAGTTTCACAAGGGGATCTTTCCTTTCAAGGATCCTCCCCTCCATCATGAAGCTTGGTAGATGCACACCACCACAGCGCCAGGGGCTCAAAGATCATGCAGCTCTAAATTTGCAATTATATGATATCAGCTGTGGCATTCACATTTTCTGAAAAAATCCCTTCACCCAGGATTTTCTCCTGGGAAGCTGAGATGCCTCAGAGAAAAAATGAAAACAATTCTTATCTCCTTTGCTTCTCCTGTGTTTTGCTCATGTGGAATGTGTTTGGAGATTGTTTACCCACAGGTGATTGTTTCATTGGGTTCTGGTGTGAGTTGTTTTGACTCAATGACCAATCAAGGCCAAGCTGTGTCAGGACTCTGGAGAGTCACGAGTTTTCATTGTTATCTTTTTGGCATTCAGTAAGTATCCTTTCTGTATTCTTTAGTATAGTATTCTTTAATATGATATAGTATTGTATAATAAATCAGCCTTCTGAGAACATGGAGTCAGATGCACCATTCATGCCTTCCTCAGGGCACTCCTTGCAAATACAATAATTAGCCTCTATTATTTTCTCAGGCCAGCGTGACAAACCTCTCAGAGCTAAGTTTTCCATCTAATGCTTTGTTTTAAGAACACTTCCTCAGTTTCACCCTGAGCTCTTTCCAGAGTGAGCAGAGAGCACATAAACAACTCCACTCTCTCTGACAGCAGCTGAACAGCACAGTATACATTTCCTTCTCCTGTTACTGCCCTGCAGAGTGCCCTGGAGTGGCTGCAGTAATCTGAGTTTGCTTAGCTGCTCACAATGACATCCTAGGAGAAGTGAAGAAACACAGCCCTGGGACTCCAAATTTAACAAGTTTAAAAAACCTCCAGTTGCTCACAATGAAAGCTGGTGCAGTGACTAGGGAACCAGTCCAAGAGGAGGTTTACATTCCTTGCTTCACTGTGCTTTACATTTTGCTTTGCCCAGAGTAATGGGCACTTTTCAGCGCTGTTAGTGTGCCTGGCAGAACAGAGGTAGCCAGTATGATGCCCAGCAGTATTTAAATGGTGTGGGGCTGAAAGGATGCCCTTTCCCAATGTAATCCCATCCATTCCTGCCCTCCAAGTCTCTTGTCACTCCCCAGTCTGATGCTCTCTCAGCCCTATTGATCTCCCAGCTTGTGCGTGGGGATGGACTCTATCTGGAATTAATTAAATTCTCCTGATTCAAAAGATAGGTGCTCTTTCCCCAAAACTGGTTTGTTGTGGGTTTTTGTTTGCTTGGTTCTTGTTTGTTTGTTTTCATTGATTTTGTTGTTATTTAGTTTGTTGTTGCTGCACCTGGAGATTTCTCTTACACTAGAAATTTTTTGGAGCTTGTCCTCCTCTTTCAGTCTCCAAGCAGCTGTTGAAAATTTTGGTCTTTGGTTTCCCTGGCCATTCCCTGGTTTCATCTGGAACTTGTGTGTAATGCTATTGCTGCTGGTATAAATGGATTATCACTGCAGATAGACTGGTGCTGACAAAGCAGAAGTGTTTTAGAAATACAAATAGCACTTGGATGCTGAAACAATGCTTTCACAAATGTACCTTTGGAAGCTGTTTAAAGACTGCAAGAATAGCCTATAACTCTTGGTTTTCTGCTGCTTTTAAAAGAGGAAGCAAATTTAGATGGCATTTTTAACTTTCCTGATGCATCCTGGCGCAGCCTCCCCAGGAGATAAAGATGAGCCTTGTGGTCTCACAAATAACTCTGCTGAGGGTGGGGTGAGCTCTTCAGATCCAGCTGAGCTCAGCCAAAGCTGAAAGCTTGGCTGACCCTTTTTACAGGAGCAAGGGTTGTTTCTTAAACTAGTCTTAAATCCCCTCTTTACTGTTTTGGTTTCATACAGAGGAAGAGATATGGTCTCTACTCTAAGTAGTGCCCTGACCTGGAGGCTTTATCTTGAGATGGAAGAGCACCTAGAAGGGCTGAGGCAGCTCCTGCTCATCCACCCAGGGCAGATGTGATGGAGCCCTATGGGGGTGCAGTAAAACCCAGCAATCCTGCTCCTGTGCCCCCCAGCAGCATTGCTGTGCTCTGCTCCTCTCTGTCTGCCCCACCTGCTGTCCTGGAGCACCACCAATCAAAGCAACAGCTCCTGCTCTCACCATTGCCATCCAGATCAGAGCTCAAGCAGGAATTTTGTTATTCCACCCCATTCTCTGAATTCCCTTCCCTCCCATTCTTCAGGGTTTAGCCCAAGAGAAGTGGCAAGAAGAGCTGAATAATTCACCGCTCCAAAGCAATGAGCCTTCTGGCTAGAAAAGGGGATAAACAATGAACTCTCATTTAACCAGATAAAGTTCAACATACTAAGATATGTCAGGCAGAGCAGATAAAACTAGGACTGTGAATTTGGGAAAGCAGAGAAGCAGCAGGCCCAATGCAAGCTACCATCAGATAAACCACTGAGACAGAGATCTTTGGCTGGAAAAAAAGAAAAACATTCCTGGAAATCAAGCTGACAATAAAAGGGAAGAAAATTCATGTGCCACTGAAATTATTCTTAGTGAAACACCATGGGGAGGTTATTTTGGATTGGGCTCTTGAATTGTTCAGCAGCTGGGAAGTGCCCTGCCATTGCCCAGTGCAGCTGGGTATATTTCTGGGGTGACTTTTGTGCTGAATTCTTCTTTCCTTTAATGCAGCCTGAGGCAGAACCTACTGGAGCCATCAAAGCTTTTCTTTGTGTAGGCTGAAGCTCCTGCCCCAGGGAGTTGTTTAGATGCAGTGGGAGAAGTGATCTTCTCCAATTGATATGGGCAGCACACCCAACCGTACAGGAAAGGAGTTAACACTGAAATCCCAGAGTTGCAAGGAGCTCATGCCCACATTTACGAATATATTCAGCTTTCAGTAATATGAAGGGTGTTTGGGTTCCTTGAGAATGCAAAAGGGTCCTTTTGGCACACTGTAGGAAGGTTAGGGACAGCTCAAGGCTCTTGAGTAAATCTGGTTCTTTCACAGGCAACTGTTCAGAAAACTTTGCTTCTCTGATTAAGAGATCAGAGAAATGAGGGAAAAGAATCAGCAACCACCAGCTTTGACTTGCATTTGTACTGCAGAGTAAATCATTTACCAGCCTAAATAAAAGCCAAATTCAGGCCTGCCCTATTTGACACAAGTAAAAAGCAGTTAGTTTAAAATCTGAACTTTTTCATTTGTTAACAGAAAAGGCCTGTGAGGAACCACAGGCAATTTACTGTGAGCAGGAGGGAGAGAAAGAAGCAAGAAATGTCAGCAGAGCCCCAGTGGAAGGACAGCAAACACTGACATGGACAAATGCAGCCAGTGCACAACTCCAGCCATCTCACACACCAGAAAAAGCAAAACACTCCAACAGAATGGCAAAGTTCACCTTTCTACAGGATTCCTATTTGCTGTTTGAGTTCATATCTAAGGTAAATGGGACAGGGGGAGAGAGAGAAGTGACCATTTATCACTGGCCAGAGGCTCCTGACCCATGGCAAAGAAACAGTGGGTCAGACTTGAGCAGCTCACTCCTCTGATCTCAGGGACTCCAGGGCATGCAGGGCATGCAGAAATTCCTAAAAGCAGAGCAGGGAGTCCCACACAGACAGTGAAGGCAATCCCCTCACCACACCATCTTTTCCTCCATTCTGCAAGTGCTTTAATGCATAAATGTTGATAAGGTGAGTTAGGACAGAGGCCTTCAGACCAGAGCATTGGCAGTGACGGATCCCCATTTCTTTGGACACCTTCCCTTCCTTTTGCCAGCTCTATGAGAAACTACAGCCAACAAACCCCCAGAAAGGGCTGTGACACATAACTGGGCCCAGGGCCGTGACACATAACTGGGCCCAGGGCCGTGACACATAACTGGGCCCAGGGATGTGACACATAACTGGACCAAGGCCAGGGGTTCTGTCATGTCTTGCACTGCCTCTCTGCTTTGCCCTCAGTCTCAGCAGCCTGCTGAGCAGACCTGCTGCTGTTTAATTAGAGAGTCTGGGTGCCCCTCCTGTCCTCCTGTAATGACATTAGTCAGGAGGGAACTGTCTGGCTCCTCTCCTGGACCAGCTGAGCTGCTGGCCTAGAGCTGCCCAGATTGCTTAATTGCACTGCTGACTTTTAAAGGTCAGCTCTTACAGAATCTAATAACACTCAGGAGGTTTCCAGCATGAGGATTGCAAAGAAGAGCCTGGATTCCTCTCTGGGACAAAGCAGGAACCCTGCAGCAGAGCCACCAGGGCCATGGCCAGGTGCTGAAGGGCACCTCAGGAGGGAGGACAGAATAGGGGAGATGTGTGTCTGAGAGGAAGTGGGGAAAACAAATTACTCAGCTGCTTTATCCTTTTATAAGGAACCTCATCATGTCCTAGAAAATCTCCATGCTTGGAGTATCCCAATAGGAAAGCTGAATGGTTGCTGGATAATTGAATAATAATTGGATAAATGAATAATTTCTGTGGGTTAGAAAAACAGGAACCCGAAAACTGGCTAGGGAACAATACAAATATTTCAGTAAAGGATGGATGTGCTTAGTTTCATGCATGTAACTGTCCCAGGAAATCAAATCTGCTGCTGGGGATACTTGACTACAATCTACAGTTTACATGGTTTATTCATCTAAGATAATAACCTCAACATTTGAACGTTTGAAAAGTAGATTCTCCTCTGTTTTACCCTCCTTCACAGGAGTGAGGCCAGCAATGGGCACTGTAAGACCCTCTCTCTTGGTAATTGTTAATAATGTTAATAATGTCAACATTATTATTACTACTACTACTACTACTATTATTATTATTATTTCTTCATGATTTCATTATTAATACTACTACTACAACTGATAATAATAATAATAATCTGAGGGAAATTGTTGCCCTTTTTCCTCCCTGAGTGCCCTGGCAGCAGGAAAGGAGATCCTCACCTGGGACACTCCTTCTTTCCTCAAACAGATCCTTTCCCCTCATTGCAAGCACCTGAAGGAAACATCTGCAAAAATCCCTAAAATCCTCCAGCCCCCTCAGTGCTCCAAGTTCAGCCTGCCTTGAGCCAGGTGGGCTCCATGGAAGAGCCACAGAAAAGGGGAAGTTTTGGGAGACGTCAAAGAGGAGCTTTGGCTCTGCTGCTTTCAGAGTAGTCAATATATTTAATTGCAGCTGCGGCTTCCACTTCTCTTCTTGGCAGACAGTCATGTTTAAAATCTTTCATTATCAATTCACAAGTGAGTTTATACAAGATGAGTAGATATTTTTTTTGTGTGTGTCTTTCTCTGGTTGACAGTTTTCTAACATTGTTTAGTGAGAAAAGTTTGAACAATTGCTTTTATCTTTTACTTTATTTTCTTCATCCTTTTTCATTCCTTCTTATTGATTTTTGAGGGGTTTTTTCATTTGAATTTTGGCCTGCTTTTGCATGTGCTTATTTTAAACTGATTTGCATGCAGATGATCAACTGGAAATGCAGTTTGGGTAAGATGTTTACAAACTGATATTAAATCACTCTGCTTGTTTACACAAAACAGTAATTGAATAAACACTGGTTATTAGTTTACTTGCATATTTGCTTTGCATTCTTTCACTTGGTTTCCACAAACAACACAGGGATGTTTGTTCTATAGTTAATAGCATTTAGCATAGTCTAAAGTAAGTAAATAAATAAATAAAATTCTTGCTGTGTTCCCTTCATAAAAAGAGGGTTGAGTAAGACTTAAAGAGTAGCTTTAGTTTTTCTTGGTATTGCTGTTTTTCTGATTATTGTTATCCTTTATTATTTTTTGTTACATATTTACATTTGCATATTTTCACTAAGCCTATCTCTTTTTTCTTGTTTATGATCCTCTTTCTTCCTTTTTTTCTTGTTTATTATCCTCTTTCTTCCACTATATCCATTTTGCCTACCGCAAGTCATGAGATTAATGAAAGAAAGCCCTGCATAAATGCATTTATATTTTAAGTACCGAAACAACATTTATGCTTCATATTTTTGTTACATTCTTTCTATATCAATGCAAACTTCCATTCAAAAAAACAAAAAAAGCCAATTGCATACTGTTGTGTTTTACAATTATAAAATGTTACAGCTTTTTGATTTGATTTTCTGAGTTTCTTACCTAGGGTCTGTGTTGCTTCCCTTCTTCTGTGACCTTGGTTTTATATAAGCTAAATTTTGGGTTCCTAAACTCTGCAAGACCTCCCAAAATTTTTTGCCAGTTTATTGCTGATAAGCAATTGATCTTTCCTGCTTTCCAGTTAATTGCATGCAGCTTTCATCCATGTGATGTTTTCAGCTATACAAGCAAGCTGATAATAAGTATTTGGTACGAGCTCTTAGATAATTTTGTTTGCACCCACAGTTCTCCAAGATGATTTATTAACTAGAATATTTTGCCATTTTATGACAAACAGGGGTTATGTGGATGTGACAATTTGCTGAAAGCCATCCTGCAGAGGTGACATAAAAAGAAATCAAAGTTCTGGACTCCATCAGGTAATTCTGCTTTGTGACATTTTACTGCATGGGCTAAATTTTTTAGTAAAGTTAAGATTTTAATATTTAGATTTTTTCAAGTTAAGATTTTTAAGATTGCCTGCTTTTTTTATTTCAGAAAATATGAAGTATCTTGCATTTGCTAATTATAGTTCTATGAGGAAAAAGAGCATTTAGAGTTACTCAGATTAGTCTGAATGAAACCAGAATGGCATTTTATTTGCTTCTGCTACTTGGGGCTTCTCTGTGGCAGAAATTGCTCAGCACTCCTTTTGAAGTTGGAAACTTCTCCTTGCTTACTTTTTCCGTAATTCTTCCACATCCTTCTGCTCTGGCTGGCTTGGAGTGAGACCAGGAGAAAAACACTGCACTTTCCTAAGAGCAGGTTCTCTTAGGAGTCTGGTATTCCCTGTGCAAGCAGGGATGAGCGGCAGCAAAGCCCCCAGATGTTTCTGCACATCTGGCAGCCCCAAGCTCTGCTGGCACCTTGGAGCAGCCCTGGGTAAAGCACAAGGTGCAGGCTCAGGAGGAGCAGCTGCACTGTGCAAATCTGCAATCTGACAGGCAGGAGTTCAAAGCAAGAAGTGATTGGATTAAATGCTCTTTCAATTTGCCATCAGATCACTCTCTTTCAGCAACAGCATTCACTTAAAGCAACAAGCAGTGCAAGGTGCATGGCAGCCAGGGCATGCCAAAAACCCAGGGGGCAGGTGGGGCAAAAATATTGGCTCAAAAAAAATTGCCTGCAGTGATGCTTCTAGATGCTGCAAGAATCTTTTTCTAAAGTTGTACCTTACCTTAAAATCTACTCATGTATTTCTGATATGTTTGGCTATGTATATATATTTTTAGCAAAATTGGAGTGCATGGTTCATACCTGTGCATATGGATAACACAGAAAAAGGGACCACATACAATTAAATGGTCACCAAGTCCCAGACTGACTCCTGGCTCTTTAAGCTATGAGTTGCAAAGGACAATGCTCTTGGATGCCAGAGAAAATCCACATTTAATGGGATTGCTCTCAGAGATGAGTCCCAGAAGAGCAGTGACAGAACTTGAGAGCGCTCTGGGTGCCTTTCTGTGCTCTCCAGTTGTCTACAAAGAGGTTACAAGGAGGGAGTGACCACTCTGGCTACTTCAGGCCTGGGTTTTGAAAGCCATGGGAAGAACAGATCAAAATCTCACTGGCTCTGAGCAGAGGGGAAAATGGTCAGTGAACCCTGGCTGGCATGAGCTACATACTACTGGTTACTAATCCTTTCAGAGAGTGAAGTTCTCAGACTGTAACATTAGAGAAACATGAAGAAGTGACTAGATTTCACAATGATGTGTTCTCTTATTTCCCATTCATAATGAATATTTATCCTGCATACTAGAGTCTGGTGTGAACTCTGATTTTCTGTAGTGCCCCACTCTGATTTTTTTATATCTCAATTCTGAGCTCATTAGGAATTAGGATGAGAGTGAATTATTGTGCAGTACAATTTTATTGTTGTAATTTTTATGTTAGACCCTAAACCTGTCTAATGTACCCATTGGACAACATTTACCCTGGAACAAAAACTCTGTGGCGTAAGTGCCTATTTCCCTTCCAGTACAGGAAGGTTTGAGGAGGATGAACTCTTTGCCCATTTTGCTTATGTTGCTTCTCCTGCTTTGGGCTTCAGCTCTCATTAAATTTTATTTTATACTAGTTAGAAACTAAAGCTTGAGGAGTTGCTGCACTGCAGGAAACTCATGACAGGGAGAAGCTGCTGTGCTGCTAACTCGGGGGAGTGGAAGACTGGCAGCTCCTGTAATAGAGAACTGTGTTTTCCTGAGCAGCAACAGCTTGAAGGTTTGCTGGAAAGTCACAATTATTGTACCCTCTGGATGTCACCAGGCTTTGCACACAACTGATCAAGTCTTTCAGGCTGAGAGCTTTTGCTTCTGAATATTGGTTATTGATCCTAGGATGAGAACAGGGCAAGGAAAGAGCAAACACTGTAAGGAGACATTTCTGTCAAAGCTGTGAGGCTGTTCTAGAAAATCAGTGAAATCCATGAAGCTTGACATTTTAATTGCAAGAACTAAATTTGGTAATGAAGAATGCTGTGATTAAAGGTTTGAAATGTGCTGTGCATCCTCAGATCTGTACTAGAGTGAGAGCACTCTCAAAGTGCAAGGTTTGAAGTGGATGCTAGCAAAAAGGGGACTGAGGAAACAAATGAGCTTGTCAAAACCAAATTAAAATGCTTTTCCTCCTCCAGACTGTCCCCCGAAGAGCTATTGTGTTAGAATTTGGTTTCCAAAGCTACCATGAATTTGTGAACTAGCAGGATTTTCATGCTGCAGTTGTCAATGTACCTGTAATGCTGGAGTCTCTAGTGGTACTTCTGTAGTGGTATCTCAAGGCTGTATTCGACTTTCATCACAGTGGTGAATAGTTTAGGTGAAAATTAAATGAGTGCAAAGAAGCACTTATGTGTTCTTGAGCTCTTTCTAGCTCTGCTAGGGCTAATATCACTGAATTGGATTTGCTAAGAAAAAAATCTCCAGGATGATGCAGCTCTCTACCTGAAAGATTCCTGGTATTTTTTCCCATTTAAAATAATTCTTCTCTGCCAGGAGAGAACACGTAACACCCAGGTAACCTTGAGCACAGATAAACAGCCAAATGTTCTTTCAGTGCAAAATCTCTTTTGGTTTTATGTCCCCCTTAGAACACAGTTGCTGTAGAAGTGTATGTGGGAAACTGTGCTAAAAGTGCCCCTTTGAATATACTAATTAGAATCTGTCAAGCACGTTTTGGCTGGAAACAGTTCATGACACAATGCACATAATTTTTGGCCTTAAAAGGATACAAAGACATGAACAACAACAAAGCTCATTTAAAACTTGTTATATACTTTTGTTATGAAAGTCAGACAGCATAATTCCCATCAGGGACCACTCTTGGTGTACTGACTACATGGAACATGAAATTCTACAGAACAGGAAAGCTTTTAATTCCTGGTTTCAGGCTGGGGTTGTTTCAGGTTTGAGTGTTTACTGCCCAGAGGGCTGTGTTTGTCAGCCACACATGAACGTGGCCTATCAGCAATGCCTGATATTTATGGTCCCCCACTGCTGTAGGATGGATGAGTCACATATTTACTTGCAGGATTAGGCACCAGGGACCTGCAGCACAGCCAACCACCACGGCCTGCAGGTTCTGAAGCCTTTGGGGGCTGTAAAGCACCAGAATAATGATGCTGTTCTTCCTGAGTAATGTCAAAAATGCCTTTGCTATTCAAATACGGCCCCCAATGGTATCTGGAAGAATATCTGAGGAAGATAAGGGGAACCAAGGGCAGGAATTGACAGGCAACTAGGCTGGCTGGTTGTCACAGCCCAACACTTCAGGATATGAAGTTGTTTTCTAGACCTTGAGGTGGACTCACTCTCCCCACAGATAACTTCAAAATTTTCTTGTTTTCATGGTGTGAGAGAAGGTCTAAAAGTTTAAGAAGACAGGAAAAGGGAAGGGTACAGAGATGCCCTGTTCCCACTCTTTAGGTCAATTGCAGGGAGGAAATTATTTTCTGCCAGGCAAATTTCTGCCTTGATTCAGAGATTTTGGTAAAATTTTGATTGAGAGCACTGAGCTGTTGGCTCAGTCCTTTGGAATCCAGAGCCATTTGATTCATTGGGCTGTGCTTGCTGCTTGTCTGAGCTGCACGAGGGGCAGTGGGGAGGTTTGGGTCAGGTACCAAGTGGTGCTGGAAATTCCCTGCAGTGCCTTACATGGCTCCAGCAGCCACTCAGAAAAGCACAGGCAGGTCCTGTCCCACAGCAAACAGACTCCTGCAGCTGTCCCAGGTAGCACCAGGTGACTCTGTTCAAACAAATTCACAGAGCTCTGTGCACCCCTCACTCCCGTGCAAATGTGAACATGCTGCACGTTGGACTTGGGTTTTGAAACAGAACCCTAGTCTTAGTCTCCCTCAACATCTCCTCCAAAGAGAATTTTTATGGGACTTAGCACCTAAATTTCCATCCCACAGCCTTGGAGTAATGATGGCCCTGTAATAATGCTCAGCTGGTCCTATGAGGATGATGATGTAATCTCAAAATATTGAGATTTCTACTTTTTTCCTGCTTCTCGCAGATGAGTACGAGTTGTTCCCTACTAATACCTTTGATTTGCATCTCTAAGGATTTTCCTCCTTCTAAAAATGCAAATGGCAAATGAGTCAGAGCCCACTTAGGAGAATACCCACCTGTGACAGTGGTACAAATTCATAATCCTGCTGGATGATCCATAACTAAACCATTTCTATGGATATTGCTACAGGAAGGTTCACAAACCACCACAACAAGGTTATAACATCAGCTAGGGATGACCTTTGAGAGGCCAAACCCCACAGTTTATCTCATCTTAAATTGCTCCCACAGGCAAAAACATTTGTTTTGCCTTTTAAACAACCAGTGGGAAAGCAATGCTGTGGTGAAAAATGGAGATGTGCTGTTTGGTCAAAGGGAGTTGTTTTCTGTGTCTGGGAGAGGAGTGACATTTACACTCAGAACAAAATTACTCTGTCCCAGAATTATCTGAGAATTAAGAAGGGAGAAGGTAAAAGTTTATTAAATATGTATTTTACAAGCAGTGGATGGGAAAATTAGATGCCATTGCCCTCTGCTTTGGCAATATAACATTTTTCCCCCAAAGAAAGCGTGAAAAGCCAAACTAAAAATAGCCTCTGTCTTACAGGAAATATAGGAATTGCTAAATCCTGCTCTGCACATACAACTTCCCCCTTCTCAGTGCCCAGTTACAATCCTGCTTTGTGCAAAACACATGAATCAAGTGACTGTAAAGGGCCTGATGAAAATAACACACATGCTTTTACACAGGAGAAATCAAACAGAAACCCTGGCTGCAAGAGATCAGTATCAGCATTTGTGACACTACATAAACCATGGCACAGAAAGGCAAATCCTCCCCCTCCAAGCAGACACTGACACAAAGCAGAGCAGGTCAGGCAGGGAACAGGAAAAACTGTACAAATGCTGTGGGGTTATCCCTGCCATGAGTGGATTCTGGTACTGCCCATTCATACTTGCTCATTAGCATCACTTGGGGGGAAGAAGGGGCAAAGTTTCATGGTATTAAAATCCTCAGTGTTTTGCAACTGATTTCCAATTTAATTTCATTTTGGATAGTGTACTGTGTAAGAATTGGAGACCTTCACCTCTGGTGCTGTCCAAAT
The DNA here is from genome assembly GCF_027579445.1 of Ammospiza nelsoni. Taxonomy (NCBI): domain Eukaryota; kingdom Metazoa; phylum Chordata; class Aves; order Passeriformes; family Passerellidae; genus Ammospiza; species Ammospiza nelsoni. The sequence continues at coordinate 70,988,384 of NC_080637.1, forward strand.
CAAGGAGTCAGACAGTTTTTGTGATCCCTAAAGTAGCACTTTAGAGTGTTCTTAATTATATTACAGCTCTTTATCTTGGAAAAACTGACTTAAAAGTTTGCACTAATTCAGGACACGTTCCTTGTTTGTGTTTGGAACAAGAACAAAAAAAATTTTCTGGATTCTGAGAAAAACCTGCCCACCATGGACAAGTAAAACACTGTGATTTATTTCCACAATTCTCATAAATTTTCCCTCTCACCCTGTAGTGAACGCTTGCTTTCATTGCCTAAGGTAGGAGTGACTGAGGAAGTCAAGTATTCAGTCATTTCATGCTTGATGCTGTGAGATTGCATCTCTTTTGACTTAATTTTATTTGGAACTTTGTTCTAAGGATGCTACTGTGCTCTGGGTTGGGAAACACTTCATGCTTTCAGTCTCTACAGGCTCACACTGCTGAGTGTGCGCTGCCTGAAAATGCAGCCTGTAATTCCCTGAGCAGGCAATTCCCTACATTTTAGAGCACCACTGCAGCTGTGCTCAGACCTGTGTTTTGCACACACTCTTTGGTCTGAGGCACATTTCAAGGCCCAGGTTCCCTCTCACCTTGCATCTTTAGTCCTCGCCTTCCCAGCATGTACTCAGGCTTAGAGGCTGAAAGGGGAGGCTCTTTTTAACCTGGGTTCCCAAACACAGACCTTAAATTGCAGGAAGACAGACCTTGGAAAACTTTAGGAAACTGTTTGGTAGGTACAATTAACAGGATTTCAAAATGATGCTCCAAAAAAGTGAAATACTTCATTTGTATCCCTTGCAGTCACTCGTGACCTTTTTATTAATGAATGACGTTTTTGCAAGCAATCTATCAGTGACACTTGCCCTCCTTTCAGAAATATGTTGTGATCCTTATCATGGAGCTGCTGTTTGTGATAGCAGAATGGCCTAGAGCAAATATCCAGCTTGTGTGATTTGGCATAACTCCATGGAAATCACTGAGGCTATGAATGCTCCTCCAGGGACAGGATCAAACTCAGAGTATTTGTGTATCTGTTTTTGTAGGAACATGCTTTCATTTTTGAATACTTCAAACTCAGAATCGTGATTCAAAAATTATTTTGACTTCTCCTGTCTCCCCAAGAGCTTGCCATGTGGTTGGAAAAGAGCTCCTGATCAATTTTACTCTCGCAGATTATTTTATTTATAAGCCATGAAGTACCAAAAATAGCTGTGTAGGTAGAGGAGAATGGGCCTTTCATCCAGGCCCTGCATTTGATAGTTGTGATTTCATGAGCTGTGGCCAAAACCAGGCCATGGGCAGATCAAATTTCTCCTGCTGTTAGTGCAGTTATATTACCTCAGGGAAGTAATTACTGCCTCAGAGTTTGTTATAACACAGTGAACACAAACAGTTAAAATCACTGTGTGCAGCAAGCAGCATCTTCTGACTCTCACAAACCAGCAAGGGACCCTTCCTTGCCTGAAGGTGCTGGCACAGATGTGTTCCAAGGAGCTGGCCTGGCAGAGCCTGGGCCACCAGCCCAAATTCACAGCAGGCTGAAGCACCAGCATGGTGGTGGCCTGATCACCACCACTGTCACAGACGTATTTTATGAAAAATCCCTTTGCAAGGATTTTTTCTCCTGAGAAGCTGAGAGGCCTCAAAAATGAAATGCAAACAATGATTATCTGCTGCTGTGGAATGCAACAGGTGCATCTGTGATTGGTCTCATGTGATTGTTTTTAATTAATGGCCAATCACAGTCCAGCTGTCTTGGACTCTCTGGTCAGTCACAAGATTTTATTATCATTCCTTTCTAGCCTTCTGATTAAATCCTTCTTTATTCTTTTAGTGTAGTTTTAGTATATAATTTTCTTTTAATATAATATATATAATAAAATAATAAATCAGCCTTCTGAAACATGGAGTCAGGATTCTCATCTCTTCCTAGGGTCCCTGTGAACACCACCACACACCACCAGAAGCTTTTCAAGAAAACTGAGGCTTCAGGCTGGAAAATAATGGTTTTCTGCTGGGCTGGGGCACAGAGGCAGCTCTGCTGGTGTGGTCTCAGTGACAGTCCCACTGCTCTGTGTGTCTGCTCCTACTGGAGATGCATTTGCCTGAATTTGCCTGCATTGATCTCACTGGAGGGAACGTGAGACTCTGCTCAAATCAACAGCACAAACCCCAGCTAGACCCAGTCAGGATGTGCTGCAGGCAGCCACAAGCTGCAATGACTCTCCAGTGTCCTGGCTTGTCTCCAGATGCATCTGGATGGGAAAATGCATTTGACCAGCAGCCATGTGGGATAGATCTGAACCAAGGATGAAAATTAGAATAATCTTGTTGCTGCTTTCCCACATACCGTTCCTTAGCTCCTAGTGTGAAATTGCCAGTTCACTTTTAGCTAAAAGCTATTCATTCCCACTCGAAATGCTGAGCCCAGGGAGTTCCAAATGCACTTAGTAGCTTCTCTTTATGAGCATCTCCTTGATTTCCCAGCCAGCAGCAAAATACTCCAAAGATGAATTTCACTCTGTTCTTTGCAGACAAAATACATAAGCAACTCCCAAGGGCATAATGAGATAGATGGTGAAGGTGGATTTTTCTGAAAAATTATTTTCTATATTTTCAGGTTTCATGAAACTGCTTTATCTTTAGGTTCCCTTAGTTTTACAATAGTGTATCCCAGCTTTGATAACGTATTTTTTCAGTTCATATTTGTTCTCCCCTAAAAGTACTTTTTTCCATTTTTTTTTTGGTGCACCTCTTTCTTACCTACAATCCTACAAGCATGAAGATATGTTTCACTTTAATTCTGCTTTGTTACCAAACATTTATTATACAGAATGAGGATTGAATCTGGCTTATCTGGCTTACGGTGTTTGCTAGCAT